>NC_133662.1:20021488-21221488 GCF_037893015.1 Macrotis lagotis | reverse complement strand
CACCTAGCCGCCCCTGAGCCTCAATTTCTTTACCTGTAAAAGGGGGATGATAATATGCTTGCAGTATCTCTACCTCACAGGGTTGCTATGAGTAAAGTGGTGTTTAGAAGTCATATATAAATGTGGGTTATTATTAAAAACATAATAGAATAAATTTTAAGTGTGGCTATAATGTGTTCTTGCAGGTGATTTTAAACTGTAGAATAAAGTTTTGTATGAAAAGTATTATACAAACTATCAGGTATATTATTGTGAAATTATTTGGGATTTGAGTATCACAACCCAAAACACTCAGAAAAGAGTGGTAACTTTCACTTTCACATAATGGTGGATCTCCTTTGGAGGATTTGTAGGAAAATATTATTCAAGAATCACAGGATAAAAAGGCACAGATGCACTAATATACCACGGAACAGCAGAAAAAGAATATTCTAGATCTATATAAGCACAGTCTACACAGAACTCACTGTAACATCTGTATTTAGAGACAGAATAGATGTAGAGAGGTCAACTAGTCCAACCCCTTTCTTTACAAATGAGGAAACTGAGGAATAGAAGGTCAAGGTCATGGGACCTACAAATGGTGTGCCATCCGCTACAATACCTTTGAGGTACAGAATTAAGGCAGAGAAACCTAGGCTTTCAAATCCCTAAGACGTGAATTCCCTTTGGTGGTCCCCTAGATTGCTGCTAGCTAGGCAACCACAAAATCTATTGGTGAAAACTAATACATTCAGGTTCTCTTCACTGGGATGTCTCTTGTAGAATAGGCAATATTCTCTTAGAATTAGTGGATTATACTGTACCTCTTCCCACCTATGGTCCAGCTCAACTAATTTGTAGGACATTTCCAGGGTATTTCCAGGGTTTTTGGAGGATGGTTATTAGAAAGTCACTGATAATTCTAACAGTATAACAAGAAATTTATGTATGCAAACTAACTACTTGACATTTTATTTTTTGTAATTATGAATATAAAAGCTAATGGTCAAGTGCTAATTATTATAAAGGTATATAGAATAATAAATGATTTAATCTTTCTTGATAATCAGAATCTTTAATTTTAGAGCATTTGATTCAGTTCATCAGGCAGAGTTAAATATGGCTATCAAAAACCCCCTCTTGGGTGGCTAGGTGGTGTAGTGGATAGAGTATTGGCCCTGGAGTCAGGAGGACTTAATAATTACCTAACTGTGTGGCCTTGGACAAGCCACTTAACCCCACTGCCTTACAAAAAAAAAAAAAAAAATGAAACCTCCTTTCCTCCAATCTTAGAAAATCCAAACCAGTGCTGGGATCAGAATCTGAATATAATGCTATTGGGATCATTACATCATCACAATCCCAAACTAGTCCATTTTGAATTTTCATGTTTCATGACTATCTGAAGTTTGCCAATTAGAAAACAGAATTCAATCTGAGAGTATTATTACTCAAAAAGGCCTCTGATGGATGACGGTATTCTTAGTTATTATCCTCTCTAGTACTGTCTGTACCTTCTCACACACTGACCCATTGGTCCAAATTTTGGGAAAAGGGGTCAGAATACTCCTTACATTGTTACTTTCTGATTTTCCCTTTACCTCTATCACTCAGTAACCTTTCTTCCTTCAAAGTCCGTGGAATCAACATTTTCTACTCAATCCAAAATATAAGTCATAGTAAGCCAATTTTAGGATCATTCTCCTAACTAGATATATTCCAGGATTCTTCTTCACTTTCTTTATTGGTAACACCATCAACTACAAAATCACCAATTGTCCATTAGGCATTTCAAATTGAATGTCCTAGACACATCTCAAATTAAAAGTATAATACATCCAAATCTAAATTTCATTGTCTTCCTCTTAAAAACTTTCTGTCTTACAAACTAATTTCCATAAAAGACACCAGTCATCAAGATTCATAACCATGACATTAACCTGGACTCTTCCCTCACCCAACATAACCTGACCAAATCTATCTCCAGCATCTCTCTTAAATCTTAATTCTGTTCTGTCCACTTACACAGTTATTACCTTAGTTCAGGCCTTCAATACTTCTGTATAAATATTGCAAGAATCTCTGCCTCCTGACTGCTTTCCTTGCCTCAAATATCTCACTTTTCAATCCACTGCTGTCAGTCATTTTCCATACTCTATCAGCTTCCTATTGCTTCTAGAATAAAATATAAATATCTCTTGCTTAGCACTTAAAATCCCAATCTACTTTTACAGTCTCCTTGGCCATCATTCCCTCCCTACACCCTGTGGCCCTGTTTATATCTCTGTCTCTGTGTCCTAAAAAGTCAAGTTTTCCCTTGGGCCTGGAATTCACTCACTCTTTACATCAAGCACACTTCTGTAAGATCTTGATTTCCTTATCTGCCTTCCTCTCCATTTCCTCTTTCTGTCACAAGGGTTTGTAGTGTCTCCCATTAGGGTGTGAGCTCCTTGTCAGTAAGCATTATTTCTTTTTCTTTGTATCCCCAGGGTCTGGAACATACAATTAGAGACACATTTGAGAATGGAAACAGACACTTTAAAGTTACCTTATTGGGTTAGTTGGGAAGAAGGTTCAGGTGTTTCCCCTAAACAAAAGGAAGCTCCCTAGGTGACACAAGTCCAGGTGCAAAATTTGTCTACAGTTTATCACAGATTAGCTTTGGTTCATTCTCAGTATCCTAACCAAATCATGAGAATGAGAACATTCAGGATTAAGAGAAGAAAACTGCAGCTGGACAGTTTTGCATCTGGTGTTGTGTCTGGGGTACATTTCCTCCCAAAGTGCTTGACCATACTCATTTACCATTAAATATCAGAGTCTACCTCAGTGGTGAATTTTTGTACTCTACCAACTTATGCTTTTTTTTTTAGTTTTTTTTTTTTACAAGGCAATGGGGTTAAGTGGCTTACCCAAGGCTACACAGCTAGGTAATTATTAAGTGTCTGAGGTCGGATTTGAACTCAGGAACCCCTGACTCCAGGGCCGGTACTCTATCCACTGTGCCACCTAACCACCCCTGACTTATGCTTCTTAAGGAGGAGAAAGGAACAACTCACCATTCAGTTTTGATTCCACCAGTATTACAGTTTCTGATAAGAGCAAATGCATCATTACTCATCCTGTGGGCATCATAGCAGGCCAGGGCACAGCAGCGGCGTAGACTGCTAAGACGCTTGTCTCCTTGTAGCCGAATGCTAACTGTCAGCTGTGTGGCCACTCTGTCATTCTGTGAGTGGTAGGGAAGAGAAAGCCAAAAGTGAAGTTGTGACGCACATTTGGATATCATGTGCTGCACAGATGTAAGGAAAGCCAAGATGACAGGCTGGTTTGGGGGGAAAGAACTAAGGACTAAGCCAAGAATATGGGGAAGGAGTGAGCAAACAACCATTGACGCTGATATTTATTGAGAATTTAGTAGATATGTGGCATGAGGCCAGGCATTACAGGATTCAAAGGTAAATAAGACATTCTTTGCTCTCATACTTACTACCTAGCACATAAGAGAAAGTAAGAATAATAAAAGGCAACATGTGACTACAGATACATGTCACAGTGCAAATGAAAAATGCTATTGAGAAAGATAAGGATAATGAGGATTCTGATAGTGAGAGATACAGGGGAGAGCATTCAAGGCAAAGGCACTGGCATGATGAAAGCCTAGAGTAGAAATATGCAATATGAGCTCAGGAAATGACAAGCAGTAATATGTGTGTGTGTGTGTGTGTGTGTGTCAAGGTATGTCTGATATAAGTTTCCAGTCAAAAAGGAACTAGCAGTATGAACTGGCTCCATAATAAAGGTAGTTTGCTCTGTGGGTTGCCCCTATACTAAGTGAAGACAGTTGTCATTACCTGCTACTAATTGTGTAACATGTGAGAGGGTCAATTTAGAAAAATGTTTAATACATACTCTTTAAGAAGTGAACAAGGAAAAACTAAAAAGAATCCTTTTTAAATACCTAACTTCTAGACATCCAAACATTGCAGATATTCATAAGACTGAAGAATATTTTTTTAAGAGGAAGAAAAAGGGGCAAAAAATTCTAGGCTGGGGACGGCTAGGTGGCATAGTGGATAGAGCACCGGCTCTGGAGTCAGGAGTACTTGAGTTCAAATCCGGCCTCAGACACTTAATAATTATCTAACTGTGTGGCCTTGGGCAAGCCACTTAATCCCATTGCCTTGCAAAAACTAACTAAATAAACAAACAAATAAACAAATAAAATTCTAGGCTAATATATCAAGAGTATTGCGGCAAGATCTATAAGGGTGAGCCCCAGAGTTCACATGGTCATTCAGTTGATTCTTTGAGTCATGCTCTTCGTGGTCCTTTTTGTGTATTATTTGGCCAAAGATACTAGAATGGTTTGTTTTTTCCTTTTCCCACTCATTTTTGGGTGAGAAAACAAGACAAATGTGGTTAAGGGACTTACCCAGGGTCACATAGTTAGGAAGTCTCTGAGGCCAGATTTGGATTCAGAAAGATGAATCTTCTTGACTCCAGGCCTGTCATGCTATCCACTGAATCACAAAGGTGTCCCACAGTTCAAACAGGGACCCATAAAGCCAACTTTAAAAGATACCATAAATTGGATAAAGGATATTGGTAAGGAGGGAAAATAAAAGAAAGAGAAGAAAACGGAATAGTGGCTATGTGTTGAAAGAAAACAACCTAAAGCTGTAATTAGGGGAAAAGTAATGCCATAGAAGAAAATACATTTGAAAGCTTATTTTAAAAATATCTGAGAAAAATCTTAGAACATTTCTATATAGGTCTCAATCCTGAGGTAGTCATGCTCTCTGGAAAAATTTCTCCAGGAAGGATTTTAATTGAGGGAATCTTTGAGAACTACTAGAGGCTTAAGACTACACGAATAGGCAACTCTCTTAGGATAACAAAATGCAGAAAATGTGATTATCTGCATGGATAGAGGAAGTTCCCTAAATTTCCAAGTTTTCTATACCAAAGATATCACAGGACAGTCCCTAATCCTAGTTTTTTGTGCATGTACCACCATACATAGCACTCTGCAACATGAGACTAAACCAAAAAGGAAGTGAGAAAAGTGCCACCTAGTGGTCAAAGTCAGACACATCCAGGCAAAATCCCTTTTTCTCTTGGTATTAAACAAAGCAGCTAACTGCCCCTTCAATATAGGCTCTCAATCCCAAATTAAAAGATGGGATTAAGGTGGTATATCAGCATTCTGCAGGAACTCTGTAAATTATCCCTATTTTGAGAAAAAAATGAAAAAATTCAAATGTAGAATTAAGGGAAAACAAGAGATCACTTAGTTTAATCTCATTATAGAGATGAAGGAATCCCCTAGATTGCTGCTAGCTAGGTAACCACAAAATCTAAGATTTACATGGTGAAGACTAATACATTCAGATTCTCTTCATTGGGATGTCTCTTGTAGAATAGGCAGTATTCTCTGAGAATTAGGTGGATTATACTGTACCTCTTCCCACCTATGGCCCAGCTATGGTTTGGGGACCAATTTTCCACAGATGCACAGAAGCAAAACTGGAATTAGAACCCAGGTCTCCTGACTCAGTCCAGGTCTCTTTTCATATGCAAAAGCACTAGTCTACTAGTATTCATCTCTGATGCTGCACTACTCCTTTCCCATCACCAGGCCTTAGAAACTAGTGTCCACATCCTAAGATTACTTCCCTGATCTAGTACTATCAGGTAAGTATCTGGGCCAAAGGTTGATAGAAGCAACCAAAGCTACTGAGTGTTCAGGGTTGCAGAAGGGCTCTGTGGAAAAGAGACACAGAGAGCTCTGTTCTGGGGTTCTATGAGAGGGTCACTGTAACATATCAGAGGAAGAGGCTTTGACTTAATAGGCATGGCTTAATGATGCTGATGTAAGGGGGAAAAGAGGGGGAGAAAGGGATGACAATACTGCTTCTGAACTGAAAAACATCCAGCAAGGTTCTAGATTCAACATTTATTTCAAAAACAAGCCTTCTGGAATGTTTCACAGGCCCATAACATTAGAAAATGTTCCTTACATCATTTCGGTCCTTGGTCAATCTCTCTTCTAGTTCCTGGGCTAACTGTAGTAGCCACCACTGTACCTGTAAAAGGAGCACTTGGGAGTCAAGATTTCATGAATAATAGAAGTGCATTTTTATCATGGGACATGGCCCAAGACTTCTCGGGGGTTTCAACTGCACAAATACAGGCAATATCCCAAAGATCACTAATGTGCTTAACTCATCACTAATCAATACTATTTTTAGTTTATGCAAAGACTTTTTTTTCTAGGTCCTCTTGGCATGTCTTCCATGTACTTCAGATATATCATATCTCTATGAAACTCAACACAGACTTTCACAGGACTATCAATTTTCAACTTTTAAAAATGAGAAATTCCACTTAGAATTCTAGTCAAGTTTCATTTTTTAGAGGTAGAAAAAAAATTAATGCAAATTCATCTTATCAGTTTTCAAAGTGGAAGGAATATGTATTACCTTCATAATTTGTAATCTTATAATTTAGCATAAGGAAGTTTCTGACTAATCAACAAAAACCTACTTTAAATCTCTATTAAAAATGGCATTTTCTGCCCAGGGATGTCTGCCTACCTGTTCCTGAGTGGCCAGGGCTGTTATCCCTGGGAAATTTTTACTGCAGCCAACGGTCTTGGGTAGTTGTCTGGGCTTTACTGGATCATGTTCAATCCCTCTGCACATGGCATACAGCCAGGATCTAATGAAGAAAAAAGAGGGAAAAGGTTGAAATGGAAATTCTAGTCCTTGGTTCATTTCCCAAAGTCAAGGAAAGGTTAAAAAAAAAAAAAGGTTCAACACTGACCCCTAACAACAAATAAGTTCTGTCCCTTCCCAGGGAACTTGGTATACTCAATTCTAAATTCCAACCAATATGTGCATTTTCCCATAGATTTTAATTAATAAAGTGCTATCTTCCATTCCACAAGTTTTTTTTGTTTGTTTTTGTTTTGTTTTGTTTAGGTTTTTTGCAAGGCAAATGGGGTTAAGTGGCTTGCCCAAGGCCACACAGCTAGGTAATTATTAAGTGTCGGAGACCGGATTTGAACCCAGGTACTTCTGACTCCAGGGTCTGTGCTTTATCCACTACGCCACCTAGCTGCCCCCACAGTTTTTCTAACACTCAAGTTTCCTTATCTATAAAGAGAGGAATATATCCATAGTACCAATTTCATAAAGTTGTTGTGAAGATGAAGTGACTGAATGTATATAAAGCATTTTTCAAACTTTAAATCACTCCAATCAGGTTTTTTGTTGATGGTGGTATTTTTTACTCCATCTGCCTTGCAGGATTACCAAGAGGTTAGTGTTAGGAAAGTACTTTGCAAACCTTAAGGTGCCACATATATGAATTATCATTATTTCAATCAGATTTTTGTTGATGCTGGTATTTTTTACCCCATCTGCCTTGCAGGATTACCAAGAGGTTAGTGTTAGACTTTGCAAACCTTAAGGTGCCATATATATGAATTATTATTATTTCAATATTATGCATAAATTAGGCAGATAGAGTAAGAACAGACATGGTCTGGAGCTTAGTAATCTTTATTAAAGCTTTCCCAAAGATATGAGAGAAAAGCATATGGGAATTATCATTTAAATCAAAACAACCCCAGTGATCCAGAGGCAAGCCTAAAGCTTTTCTGGGAGCTTCTGTCCAAAGAAATTATTTCCTGTGTTGAAATTAGCATCATCATAAAGAAATTACTCAATTACAAAATAAACTACTTACCCATTCTTTTCTCCAAAGTGACTCTGGAGGTAGAGTTCACTGAACTGGGTTAGTTCACCCATATACTTTACCCCAAGGGTATCAATAACAGAAGCTCCCAGCTTTCCTCCAAGACTACGACTGCCAAAAAAGGGGAAGTAGAAGACAAAGATAATACAGATTAAGGTTGAGATTCATTAGCAGACAAAAGGATATCATCTTAGAGCCATACTTAGGTATAAGATTTAGATTCAGAAGGGACCAACACTTTCATTTTTACAGGCATGTAAACAAACCCAGAGAAGTTAAGGGCAACACAGCCATATCCAGGGTAACATAGTAAATATCTTGAGGCAGGAGTTTAATCCAGATCTCTCCTGTTTCTGTGGTTTGAATATAATCTCGATTCATCTTCCTAGAATTTCTTCTCCAATCTCCTCCTATTCATATCTTTTTATTTAAGAACAAGCTAAAATTTAACCTCTATCACCTTTCCTAACCACCTCAGATTGAAAGGACCCTTTCCTCCTCTGAAATGATAACCTTTTTTTTAGAATTATTAATCACTTCATCTTTAATTATTTACATCTACTTCTTATTCAATGTTTTGTGTGTCAATCTTTAGGGTAAGCTTATATTGCATATAACACTGAATAGACAATTATAAATTATTGTTTAATTTTCTCTTCTTAAATTTTGAGATATTTCAATTACCATGAGCACTTTAACTAAAAAGTAGATGGGTGATTCATCAACTGTAGAATAGTTGAACAAATGAATGTAATGGAATACTTTTATGCCATTAAAAGGATGAAGAAGGTAGTTTCAGAAAAACTTGAGAAGAATTACATAACTGGATTCAGTGAAATAAGGAGAACCAGGAAAATAATCTATAAAGACACTGCAAAAATGCAGTTTGGAAAGACTTATGAACTCTGAATAACTCAACAATGGTTTCAGAAGTCCAAAGATAAAGAATGCTATCTACCTCCTGAATGAGAGGTAGGTAATAAGATTAAATAAGTAGAATGATACATTTATGGAAATGGTCAACATGAGAATTTTTGCTCAGGACTCTGCAGGAGTTACAAGAGTTTTTTTCTTTTTTTTTTCCTTTTCTGGGGGATGGAAATAGGAGGAAAAGAACAAATATAATATAGCAAGAAAAGAAGTGAAATTCTTATTTTGTAACTGGTAACAGATTTTGGTAGGGAAGAGGGGAGAAAGTTAAACTTAACTGATGAATTCAATTATCTATAGTATTCTTTGTCCTATTACCATGGATAATCTAAAACTGAATAAACATTTGGTCAAATTTGTTTGCTTTTGAACTTTCCTTTAATCTTTCTTCCCTTCTACCTCTCCTACATTCTTGTAACCTATTTTCTATAGGCTAGAGATTTAACAAAAAAATGTAGGATAGAATTCCAGGCCACTTTCACAAGGGTTTGAATAAAGAGAAAACTGCTCCCTAAACACTTACATTTTACCAATAGGCATATGGCTGAAGAGTTGTGGGACAGATCCATGTGACACCAGAGTCTGGCGATTAGGTTTGTTTAATCCACAGGCCAATTTTGCCAGAACCTGAAAAATGGAAACAGCAGAGAAATCTCATGACTGACAATCTCCCATACACATTGGGCTAGTGAATGCAGACACATTCTGGATGTGTGTAGCCATATCTTAAATGGCTTCCAGATTACAAACAATAAACAAAACCAGAAACTTAAAAATAACTCTTAACCTTTATATCTCACAACATCCTCAGTGGAAAAAAAAAACGACAGAGCTCTTATCACTCTCATTATTTTTCTAGATTTCTTCCACCTGCAGCTTTCTCCAAATCCTCCCCCATAATTCTGCCAATGTTTTCCTTGAAATATTTCCTCTTTTATAGGTCTGTCAAGAAGAGACAGTATAGAAAGAAACCAAGATATTATTAGTATAGCCTAGCCTTGCCTTGATAAGTAAAGATTTCACAGCTCTAGTCACACTATTAGATAGTCATTTGCTAGGTTTCCTGTTTCCATAAGTCAAATGCTGTAATTACTAATTACAAATCGTTAATTAGTAATTAATTCACAGCCAAAGTTTGGTATGTTCATGCTCCTTATCAAACCCTGAAGTAGAACAAATTAATGAAAGAAATAAGATTTCAAAGGGACTACTTACATTTTTAAGGATATTTAATTTAAACACTTAAGTTACATTTTCTCAATGATGGATTACGAAGTAAAAACCTCTATTTCATTCAAGTAAATGTCCCAACTATTTACATTAGGCGATTTCTTTATGTAAATAGATGGAAGAAAAACATTTTACACAGACTCTTAAGTCAGATTAGCATCATTCAATTTGGTCTGAATGTTTAAGAAATTATTGTACACATAACTCTTACTGGTTATATTGGAAAATAGGGAGGGAAAGTGAAGTACCAAAAATACATGAGAACATCATGATAGAAGGAGACAATAGGGTATCAATAGCCAGAAAAAAATAAAGTAACATAGAAAACTTTTACAGGTCAAGCAAGTCTTCTCCTTTACTCTTGAAAATGAATTTACTTGATTCTGTTGGTTATCATACTGGGGACATCTTGAGGTTTATATTTAGATTTCATTAGGAAAGCAAAGAGGGAACCTATTTTCAAACAAATTTCAATAGTCCAAACACAGACAGCCTCTGATCATAAGCTATTACTACATCAGCTATACTTGGGTTTTATACGCATCAGGTTTAGGAGAAAAGAGCTGCCTATATTTGAGCCAATATGTTGTTACATAATTATCTAAATGCTCCTTCTATTCTTGTCCTTGTTTTGCAAAATTTCACAAAGATAACCTGTATTTCTTTTTGAAATCCACCCCTACCCTTAACCATCACCTTGTTGTGTGAAATTCCAGCTGAGCACTGAAAACCAGTGTGCCTCTCTATAGCGGCTCTCATTTCCTCCACAATTACCGCTCCCACAGTGAGCCACAGATCTGGAGAGTTGGGGTCATCAAAGGGAAGTGATTCAAGCCACTGAATTACTCCTTGCTCTCGTCTTTCATCTGAGAAATGAGAAAGTGTCAAAAATAAAATGCTCGATCCCAAATTATTGTCCCTCTTAATTGTCCTAGGAGGAAAAGCCATTACTGCAGAAATGCTATAGTCGTAAACTAGTTTGCTTTTATCCAGATTTATACAAAGATAGACAACATGAGATCCCTGACAGATTTGTACTTTGTTCCCATTCCAGAAACCACAGACTAGGAATGTACCTTAAATGGCCCTGACATATGAAAAATATTGTACATATGTAACCTGTTGGGAAGGTAAACCAAACTCCAAGTGTGGTTTTTAACTTAGCTTGAAGAATTTTTGAATAAAACTGAAGAATAACGTGAAGAAAAGCTCCATTTAAGATATTCAGAAGTCACCCCTTATTCCTACTACTCTTTCCAACCAGGATATTTTTTCTTTTCAAAAAACATTTTTTGATTCTGAATTTAAACAAACAAAAAAGCATTTCCAAACACACAGACCATAAAGAGGATTCTCTATGTATCCATAAATCCCATTGCTAAATACAATGAGAAAAATAGAGCACTTCTGTTCCAAACACAACTCCAAGCAAAGCTATTTCTCATCTGGCCTCCTAAACCCTGGATTGGTGTGTCTAGTAAGAAAGCATTCAAAATCCAAAACCACAGTGCAAACTTTATGCTGAAAACATAATTTGCATACCTTTGGAGATAAATGTCTCATACCTAGTTCCAGGTAAGTGGTTTAAAAGCTAAATAAAATTCTGGAGAGACTGGTAAATTTATTTTTATGCCATTCATTCCTAAATGAATAGTTTTAATGATTAAATATTCAAGAAACAGAGTTATAGGACATACAGAAATACTAGTTAGGATGAATAAGATAAAGAAAACCTAAGTGAAGTCTTTAGGATATAGGTGGTTTAAAGAGAAAGGCAGTGCAGAAAAAATCTAGAAAACCATGCAAAGGACTCACTCCTGCATTGACAACTACATTACTTTTGTTGCTACCATTCTATCCTTTCTCTAGGCTACACCTGAAGTACTAGCTGTCACAGTTTTGGAAGACCACTGATAACCTGGAAAATATCCAAAAGAAGGCATGCAGCAAAGGAAGTAAGTAAGCCTGGAGTCCATGTCATAGGAATATTTGTGAAAAGAGCATTTGGCCTGGAGAAGAGAAGCCTCAATAGAGACATAACTGTCTTCAATTATTTAAAGGGCTGTCATGTGAAAGAGGGATTGCAGTTTCTTCTGTTTGTCTCTTGAGGACAGGGCCAGAAACAATTAAATGGAAGATACAGAGAAATAGATTTAGCATTTATAACAGGAAAAACTTCATAACAATTAATTAAGCTAGCTATAAATTAAATGGTTTGCCTCAGAAAGGAACAGTTTCTCCCTCATCGAAGGTCTTCAAGCAGAAGCTCTATGACTGCTGGTCAGATATGTTGCAGTGGTGTTTACCGGGGACAGATTGACAGCTTCACAGTTCCTGAGATGTTTTCCAATGCTTAGATTCTGTGAACCTTGTTCCTATCAAACTCAATACTATTATTTTCAAGTCCCTTTCCTCTTACCATTTGTACCTTCTCAAACCTCAACTTCATTAACAAATTGCCCTTTAATCTGATCTCTCTTATTATAATTCTCATAAAAACTTGTATCTCACCAGGAGATAGTTAATCTCTAGACCAGTTTCTCCATCGTAGACTGTAACATTTCGCATGTAGTCAGACTGAACCAAATTGAGTTGGCATAACCTAGGCCCTGCACTGTACCACTGTCATTGAGCAGGCTGTCCTCATTTAAGGAATTTAATACTGACACAAAGTTTCTTACTCTCCAACCCTTGCCTTCATACTTTAAGACTTCAATTTAATGGTGATGTCCTCCCAGATACTTTGAGATCTCCCAGTTCATCAACCTCCTTAGCTCCCATGAGCTACATCTACTTCAGTCACCCACAAGATTGGTCAAACCTTATGAGTTATAGGGGCAATATCTGTTTGGGTTGCCACATAAGATGGTCTGGCTTTTTAAAAAGGCAACTTGAATGCAGACCAAGCTAGTTTTTCCTTTAAATGCATTGAAAATCATCCTTGAGACTTAATTGGTACAGGAGGCTGAGGCTGAAATCACAGATGTAGCTTCCTAGTAAAAGCCAGTTCACAAGAAATTAAAATGCAGAACTGAAGCTGTGCCTAAGTGCATCAATGCTGTATGTACACTGAGAACTAAGTATATTTACTTTTGAAAATGGTTAGTTTGATTTATATAATTTCATTTCATTCCATCAGCCTGTTCATTCCATGTTTCCCCTCTCTGTTCCCTGAATCCAGTGTCCTTGCTCCAAACTCCATTTTTCTCTTTTCAGTTTTGACCCTATTGTTGGGCAATTCAATTCTGCATTGTCCTGTCACCTCTTTCTCATACACAACTTGAATCAAATCTCCACTCCTCACATGGACTTTTCCTGAGCTCCCATCACCCCACCTGACTGATCAGTTCTCTTCTTCCTCATTTTTCCTTGTACTCTTAACTGTGTACATGTTGTGTACCTTTGGTAGGATATAAATTCCTTGAGAGCAGGGACTGTTCCACTCCTCTTTGTATACTCAACACTTAACACAGTGCACTAAACAGAACAGCTACTTAATGTGTGTTGAATTGAAAAATGTCTCTATAGCTATAATTCTATAAGTGTTAAAGTAAAATTATATATAGCTTTCAATAAATGCTTATTGGCTAAATGAATGATTAAGACAGGAAGAAGAAAGTAAATGGGATCTTTAGTTAGAAGAAACCAGCTGTTAGTAGCCCTAGGAGATCTTTTAGCAGGGAAAATTTTATTTTAGAATTCAATCTTTTGAGAAAGTACAATATTACTTTTATCACCACTATACAACTCACTTAGAAAGCTTCAGTATAAGCTCAGTTATTGCTTCTCTATATACCGAGTCCTATAATTTTGTGAGCAGCTTAACTGATGCAGGGGATAGAGAACTGAGCTAGAGTCATGTTTTCTGAGTTCCAATCTGGCCTCAGATGCTCACTAGATGTAGGTCTCTAGGCAAGACACTTAAAATCCTGTTTGCTTCAGGTTCCTCATCTGTAAAATAAGCTGGAGAAGGAAATGGCAAAGTGTTCTGGTGTCTTTGCAGAGAAAACCCCAAATGGAGTCATGAAAAATTGGACACAACTATACTACATCACAAATGCTATCAAACAATTGGTTTTATATAAGGATTAGCTCTCATCAACATTGAAAAACAAAACCTAATTAAACACCAAGGGCGGCTAGGTGGCGCAGTGGATAGAGCACCAGCCCTGGAGTCAGGAGTACCTGAATTCAGATCCGGCCTCAGACACTTAATAATTACCTAGCTGTGTGGCCTTGGGCAAGCTGCTTAACCCCATTGACTTACAAAAAAAGAAACAACACCAAAAAAAAAACCAAACCCAAAAACAGTAAAGCATCTCTTTAACTTTTTAAAAATGAGTATTCCTCAAACTTGTCCATTATTCTACTCTCTTCTTTTTTGTTTCTCCTTTTGGTGATTTCATGCATCGCCAGGACTTGTTAACCCTTCTCTGCATATGACTCCCAAATCTTTGCCTCCAACTTCAGCCTCCTCCCGGAGCTCCAAACTGTATTTCCAAATGGCTGATGCATCATATCCCACCTGGATGGGGCTTATGAGTTCTTGAAACTTAATATGTTCAAATTTAAAATTATTCTCTTTCCCAAAAGCATCTCTCCATCTTATCTACTTTTCTGATGTAACATTGACTCTACAGAGTCACTTTGATTCTTCCCAGATTGCAGTTTCCTGATATATAAAATGAGAGGATTAGTCTAGATGGCTTCTGGGTCTTCCTCTTTCAGCTTTATTCTAGAGCTTTACTCTTAGAATCATTCTAACCCAAATATTTTCCCCATTCATTCATCTTTTTAGCCTTTCTTTGTATCTCCTAAGAACAGTGCCTAGGACTTAGCAGATACTTAATTAATGCTAATTGACTGACATCAAAAAATCACCCTAAATCAAAGCCTTATTCTTTTTCTTGCTTTCTAACTGACCATATTCTGATCACTCCCCTCTGATCAATCCTTCACACAGCTGTCTTGAGTAAACTTCCTAATGTACCACTATTATGTGATGCATCTATTCAAAATCCCTTCAATGGATCCTGGCATTAGAAGGGCATTCCACAAACTGGATCCTAGCCTTAGCTCATATAACCTTCTTACATAGCATGTTCTTGTCAAACCAGACTAACTTTTAAACTCCTCTATTATTTTCTCTTCTGTCCATGATGTTGCTTACTGCATACCTTTAAGCCTAGAATGAACCCTCTTTTCCCCAACCATACCCCACCAATAATGAAGGTTCTTAGTTCCCTGAAGACCCATTTCAGATGCTATGTCCTTCCTGAAGCATTCCTAAGCTTCCTTATCTCTGTGATATCCCTGCACCTTGGCAATTGAAGTTGATCTTTCCTTCATAGTTCTTTGCCTGGAAATTTTTTTTGCACTCACCACATTCTCTCATTTTGTACATTTATTAGTGTACTTGTCTTTCCTTCTATTAGCAAGTTATATGTTATTTATCTTTGGATATGCCAAGCACAGAGTCAGCACTCAGTCAACGTTTGTTCAGTGTAATTGGTTGCTCTGAAATCAGGTAGAGGTTCCCTGGCTAGGTAGCCAGCTTCAGACCAATAGCACCGCTTCTGGAGGCAACTTCAGAATTACAGAATAGTTACCTCAAGGGGGGTAAACTCCCAGCAGATTTGTGTCTACACAGTTTCCTAAATTTAGAGCAACAAGCAACTAACACTCAATGATTCCTAATGAAAATAATATTACACAAATATAAGAACATAAAAATGATGCCTGTTACTGATCACAACATTGTTCTGTTAACATTTGTTAAACTAGGATGAAAGGCTTTAGGACACAGAATCCTATCTTTGAAAAAAAAGCAAAAAAGCTTACAAATGTTATTTACTTTATTTAGTGCTTTTAATTATCAAAGCATTTTCATGTAGATTCCCCAACAAAAATCTTATGGAGGTACAAATTGCATGTGTTTTATCCCAGAAAAAGATTAAATAAATACCGACAAAATATTACAATGTCATCAAGCTAAATTAAATTAGAAAAAAAAGAATGCCAGATGCTGGTTCCTATTTACAACAGTAGTCCTGCCCCAGGCATATCTAAAAGAAATTGACTTCTTCCTGATTTCATAAATCCTTCTGCCTGGAATTGAAAAGTGAGACTCTTTTCCAAGTGTCATTTTCTTTAAAGCACCTTCCTGTAAAATTGATCCTAAAAATCAGCATGACTGAGGAAAGCATGTTCCAAAGGCAGGAAGCAGATCTAATATGTTGTTATGGAAGTACCTTTTTGAATAGGCCCCTCCAGGGCCCTACTGCCATGAGGAAACCCCTGGATATAGGTGCTTGCCAACAAGTTTGCTGTGATAGGCTGAGCTTGTAGCTTTTGCAGTCTCTCTTGTACAGCACTAGTTAGATCTATGTAGGCTTCATCGATGCTGGAACGCTCAATCACAGCAAAACGAGACATCACCTTCATCACTTCCACACTGGCCTCGCGGTACCTGAAGATTATAAAAATCACAGGCAGTTGGCCTGGAACTTTAGCACTGACAGCATGATGGTCTTTTTCCAGGCTCTGCCACTGGCATCCTGAGGGAACTGAAACAAGTTTCTTTGTGTATAAAATTAAACTATAAAAACTAACCAGCTTACTTGGATTCTTGTGGAAACTGTAAGGTGGTTACAAGTAAAACACTCAAATGACTAAAATGCTATAAAAAACATTTTAATATTTTGTTATCATTTTGGATGGGAACAGGGTAAAGAGTACTCAGGTACCAAATTTGGAAAAAATTAAGAAATCAAAAGAAAATCAGAATAGGATACTATACAAGGTGGTGTTATTTTCATATCTTCCTAAGGCAAATTAAATTATACAGAATCATCATGAACCTACCATGTTGTTTATTTGCCAACTATAAGAAACATCGCTCTACAAAGGAATAGTTCCCTTATAGTCTCTTCTTTGTATAATGCAAAATGAAAAAAAATCCTAAAATTTTTTCTCCTTTAAGAAAAATTAAACCAAGTTGTTTTTTTTAATTTCATTAATTTTCAACCTTTTAAGTGGACAAAGGAGAGTTAGAACTCTATTGCTCTAAATAGCTACACCTTTCTCTGATTCACCATTCAAGGGTATCAAAAAAAATGTGCTACTGGGGCAGCTAGGTGTCACAGTGGATAGAGCATAGAGCACCAGCCCTGGAGTCAGGAGTACCTGAGTTCAACCTGGCCTCAGACACTTAATAATTACCTAGCTGTGTGGCCCTGGGCAAGCCACTTAACCCCATTTGCCTTGCAAAAATATAAAAAGAAAGAAAGAAAGAAAGAGAGAGAGAGAAGAGAAGAGAAGAGAAGAGAAGAGAAGAGAAGAGAAGAGAAGAGAAGAGAAGAGAAGAGAAGAGAAGAGAAGAGAAGAGAAGAGAAGAGAAAGAGAGAAGAGAAAGAGAGAAAGAGAGAAAGAAAGAAAAAAGAAAAAAGTGCTATTACACAAATAATAAGAAATATATGACAAAAATTAAGAAATCATGGACTCTTAAGTTGAAATAGATCCTGACCCTATACTATATCTTATAAATGGGTATTTATCATATTTAAGTTTTTCCTAGTCATTGGAAGTTCAACAATTTCTTTGGATACCCATTGTCTAACCAATCAATAGTCAAAAATTCCATCTGTTTAGTCGAGATCCTCCTTGCTGGAATGTAAAAGCCATTTTCCTAGTGGATTTTAAGAAGGAATAAAAGGATAACTATAAATCCTTTTTGTAGGAAGAACTCTTAGGGATCTTCTAAATATAATTACAACAATTCTTTTAAATATAAAAAGGATTTTTATCCACATCACCATCCTATTATCTCTTCAATTCCAATCATCAAAATTCTTTAAGCCTTTCTCATAGACTCTTTATTTCAAGGAATTAGTTATCTGTGGGGTTTTCTGAACTTTCTTCATGCTGTCTGTATCCCTCTTAGGCTGGAGACTATTTATTTCATTGAATATCTGACCAATACAGGCTATGATAAGTTTTCACAAATAGTATTTTACCTTAGCACAGAATATGTATGTTTTTGCAAGACAATGGGGGTTAAGTAACTTGCCCAAAGTCACACAGCTAGGTAATTATTAAGTGTGTAGGCCGAATTTGAACTTAGGTCCTCCTGACTCCAGGGCCGGTGCTCTATTCACTGCGCCACCTAGTTGACCCCAGCATAGATAATGTATTTTCAAGTTCATTTTCATATTTTATTCAAGTATTCTCAAGTTCATTTTAAAACATTTTACATTTTATTTCCAACAAACACCAACTAGAATGGTTGTCTTCTAGTGGAAGACAAAGAGGATTGTAGGAAAAAAGTACAGGTTTCTATTATGTACAGATTACTTTGATGGTGCAATGGATAGAGCACTAGGCCTAGAGCTAGAAAGACTCATTTTTCTGATTTCAAATCTAGGCTTGATACTTACTAGCTGTGTGGCTAGGCAAATCACTTAACCCAACTACTTCAATTCCTCATAGTAAAATGAGCTAGAGAAAGAAATGGTAAACCACTCAGTTTAAGCTTTCTTTCAATATAACGTGGCAAGGATGCACAATTTAGGTTCAGGTCCATTCTATTGCTCTTTTTAAAAAAAAATTACTAGGGGCTGCTAGGTGGTGTAGTGGATAAAGCACTGGCCCCGGAGTCAGGAATACCTGGGTTCAAATCCCGTCTCAGACACTTAATAATTACCTAGCTGTGTGGCCTTGGGAAAGCCACTTAACCCCGTTTGCCTTGCAAAAACCTTAAAAAAAATTACTTATTTATTTTGAATTTTACAATTTGGAATTATGCCCAAAGGGCAACAAAAATGTGCATACCCTTTGATCAAGCAATACCACTTCTGGGTCTATACCCTGAAGAGATGATGAAAAACGGTAAAAACATCACTTGTACAAAAATATTCATAGTAGCCCTGTTCGTGGTAGCAAAGAATTGGAAATCAAGTAAATGTTCTTCAGTTGGGGAATGGTTTAACAAACTGTGGTATATGTATGCCATGGAACACTATTGTTCTATACCAGGAAGGATGGGAATTCAGGGAAGCCTGGAGGCATTTGCATGAACTGATGCTGAGTGAGATGAGCAGAACCAGAAAAACACTGTACACCCTAACAGAAACATGGGGGCAATAATCAACCTTGAAGGACTCACTCATTCCATCAGTGCAACAACCAGGAACAATTTAGGGCTGTCTGCAAAGGAGAATACCATCTGCATCCAGAGAAAGAACTGTGGAGTTTGAACAAAGACCAAGGACTATTACCTTTAATTTAGAAAAATAAAATCTTATTGTCTGATCTTGCTATCCCTTATACTTTATGTTTCTTCCTTAAGGATATGATTTCTCTCTCATCACATTGAATTTGGATCAGTGTATACCATGAAAACAGTATAAAGACTGGCAAATTGCTTTCTGTGGGGGGTGGGGGGAGGAAAGTAAGATTAGGGGAAAAATTATAAAACTTAAAATAAAATCTTTATAATTCAAAAAAAAAGCAAGGAACACCTATATTAATCTATTAACCAAAAATATTTCAGAGAAATCCAATGTTAACCATAAAACTGAGGCTTCGTTGTTATTTTCCAGACCCATTATTTCATCATTGTAAGAAACTTCCAGTGTGGAAATTCCATTCCCATCCCCAATGCAGATTGTCAACTTATGTATAATTTATCATTGTAGAGATGCTTGGGCAGTGAAAGAATAAGGGACTCCCTAAAGATTACACAGCTATATGTCAGAGGCAAGGACAGAAACCAATCCTTCTTGACCTAGAATCCAGGTCATGCCCCAGTTGACTATGTCATACTGCTTCCCAACAGTGTTCATAAAAATGACTATGCTCTCCTCTTATCTATACCCAGAAATCAAAATTCATACAGGACAAATAGGATTTTTTTCTCAGAGCATCCAATTTAAATGGGAAACATTTAGTTAGGATGGGCATAGACAATTTGGCAGATGTAAAAAGAAGCTAGTCACCACCTTTCTATTTATTAAACCATTTGTATAATATAAAAGAAACTTCTTCCGTCTAGGCCCTCACTTCTGCTTCAAGTAACCCTGATTCTTTTCCTCCCCAAATCTTTTTTTTTAGGTTTTTGAAAGGCAAACAGGGTTAAGTGACTTGTCCAAGGCCACACAGCTAGATAATTATTAAGTGTCTGAGGCCGGATTTGAACTCAGGTACTCCTGACTCCAGGGCTGGTACTCTATCCACTGTGCCACTTAGCCGCCCCTTCCTCCTCAATTCTGAAAACACAATTCAAAATTCATCATGTCCCCAAGTCAGCTCACAGCAAAGCTTTCTGAAGGCAAAAGTTAAGAAAACTTAAATTTCAATAGGGATTTGCATTTATATTTCAGGTAATTAACCTAAAGATTTATACCAAACTTAAGGATCATTGATTTAGAACTAAAAGAGACAAGACTTTCCAGATCATCTAAGTCCAACATTCTTATTTTACAACTGAGAAAACTGAGGTTAGACAGGTTAAGTAATTTAACCAAGAGGAAACAGGAAGGAGTTGAGGTAGGATTTGAACACAGATCCTCTGTATCCAAATTCTATATTCTTTTCAATGCCTAGACCTATGCAAATGATTTTTTGTGGGGGGATATGGAGAGAGTAAGCTACCCAATGTATAAAAACCATTAAGAATCTAAATAAATAATTCAACAAGTCAAAAAAAAAGTGATTATGATTTTGTCAGGGGAAATTATATTAAAGAGAAGGCATTACTATTTGCCTTGTTGCCACAACCCAAGAACCACTGGGACTTTTCCATATGACTTGCAGCAGAAACCTTCCATATGAGTTGTCTCCCTTATTAGAAGTGAGTTCCCAAGGGCAACTAGGTGGCACAGAGGATAGAACACTAGAGTCAGGAGGACCTGAGTTTAAATTCAGCCTCAGACACTTAATAATTACCTAGTTGTATGACCCTAGGCAAGTCACAACCCCAATGCCTTTCTTCTTCTTTTTTTGGTTTTTGCAAGGCAGTGGGGATAAGTGACTTGCCCAGGGTCACACAACTAGGTAATTATTGAGTGTCTGAGGTCAAATTTGAACTCAGATCCTCCTGTCTCGAGGGCCGGTGCTCTATCCACTACGCCACCTAGCTGCGCCCCCCCCCACCAATGCCTTTCAAAAAACAAACAAAAAGAATTTGAGTTCTAGAGGGCAGGATGTTCACTTTTCTATTTGTAAACATAGTTTTTAATACTGTGAATTTCCTTTAAATTATTTGCATTAGGGGTGCCTAGTTGGCACAGTGGATAGAGCACCTGCCCTGGAGTCAGGAGTACCTGGGTTCAAATCTGGTCTCAGACACTTAATAATTACTTAGCTGTGTGGCCTTGGGCAAGCCACTTAACCCCACTGCCTTGCAAAAATCTAAAAAAAAAGTTTAAAAATGGAAAAGGATCCCGGTTATTAGTATAGTTGTTAATAGTCCATGGAATCCAAACTAAAGACTCTGGGAAGGTGACATCAATCAAGTACTGCCAGTTCAAAATAGTACTGAAATACCTATTCTAGATATCATGAACCATTAATCCTTCCCCTTTATCCCAATCAATTTTTCTCCTTACTTGGTGAGATCAGCTTTCCCTCGAGTTTCACAAACTTGTGCTAGTAGAAGATCTGGACATAACTTCTTAGCATCTTCTGCCCACATACTCCTGCTAACTCCAAATGCACGAGCTTCATAACTGACTGCAATTATTCTAGAGAAAAAAGTAGGAAGTTATTATATGACCAGGAGCAACAAAAAAGGAAGCATTTGAGTAATAATTTACTAGATAAAAATGCTACTATGGACTATAGCAATCAGAGATGGGTCAATGATGATCATTTTAATCAATGGCACTGTACAACAAAAGGAAAGAAAAGCAAGTAAGTCCACTAAAGCTGTAGTCCAATTATATAGGTACTTAAGGTAACAAAGCAAATGACACAATAAACTTCACAGTTAGCATTAGCAGCATCCTAAAATGTAAAGGATAATGAAGAGTATAGATGGAATAGGTAAAAACAAACACTGCAATTTTATTGGATATTTTTGAATACTGCAGGTGAATTCATTATCTACTAATCAAATCAAAGCAGTGCTTTTAAAGAACTATTTTCCTGTAACCCAAATAATAGAATTAGTATGTTTATATATGCTAAACTTTTGATAGAGAAGGCAGTCTAAAGAGAAAAGAAGCAATGACTGATGACAGGAGGGAAATGGAGTTTTATAGCCCTATATATGGTATACTGTTAGGAAAAGTCTTGTATGATTCTAAGTATAATACCTTTCTTATGCTAAAGAAAAAATTTTCGAGAGACAAAACCCAGAGGGACCCAGTGAGGCAGTTCTCCTACTCAAAGTAACCTGTTGGGCCTGGGCTCCCTTATTGGGAATCGGAGTGAGAAAATCGTCCTGGCCAGAAGCGACAGCACCCCCGAGGAGAATGTCCTGAAGATCACTATCACCGAGACCACGGTCATCGAGTCTGACTCGGGCATCTGGAATTCCCACGCTCTCCTTTACCTCACCTTGTGGTTCTTCTTCAGCTTTTGCACACTCTTCCTTAACAAGTACATCTTGTCCCTGTTGGAAGGTGAGCCCAGCATGCTGGGAGCAGTACAGATGTTTTCCACCACACTCACTGGCTGCATTAAGATCTTTGTTCCTTGCTGTTTATATCAACACAAAGCCCGCCTGTCTTATCCATCTAATTTCATCATGATAATGATATTTGTTGGACTAATGAGATTTTCGACAGTGATCTTGGGGCTGGTTAGCTTGAAAAATATGGCCTTTTCATTTGCTGAAACAGTGAAAAGCTCAGCTCCTATCTTTACAGTCATCATGTCCAGGATGATTTTAGGAGAATACACTGGACTTCTGGTGAATCTGTCTCTCATCCCTGTTATGAGTGGGCTTGCCCTCTGTACTGCCACTGAAATCAGCTTCAACGTTCTGGGGTTCTCTACAGCCTTGTCTACTAACATCATGGACTATTTGCAAAACGTGTTTTCCAAAAAGCTCCTCAGTGGGGATAAGTACAGGTTTTCTGCCCCAGAACTTCAGTTTTATACCAGTACTGCTGCTGTGGTCATGCCCATTCCAGCCTGGATCTTTTTCATGGATATGCCAGTGATTGGAAAGAGTGGGAAAAGTTTCCATTACAATCAGGATGTCATCTTGCTGCTCCTCATGGATGGCATCTTGTTCCATCTTCAGAGTGTCACAGCCTATGCTTTGATGGGGAAGATCTCCCCCGTCACTTTCAGTGTGGCCAGCACAGTCAAGCACACGCTATCAGTCTGGCTGAGTATTATTATGTTTGGGAACAAGATCACCAGCCTGTCAGCCATCAGGACAGTTCTGGTGCCCATTGGTGTGCTTCTCTATAACAAAGCCAAGCAGCATCAGCAGGAGGCGATGCAGAGTTTCGCCATGTCAACCAGTCCAAGTGCCCCTGAGGGCACAGAACCACTGATTGCCAAGGACATGAAACCGTACCATTGACCTTGGTCTGCCACTACCATCTGCTAATGTACCATTGTGCACATACAACCCTGGCATCTCATGGAAGTTAGTCCTTTCCTCAATGCTGACATCTTGATTGTTCATGTAGATGTGCAGATGGGGACTGGGGGGCAGGTGGGCATGGCAGCTGTAAAGTGAAGAAGCCACATGATCCACTGCTCTGAGAGGTCGCCTGGGAGACCAGAGTGTCACCAGCATCAGCAAAAGGCATTTCTTTCTCCTGTCATGAGAGCTGTGACAGAACAAGAAACCCTCAGGCATCAGCACCCTGGTGAGGGATAGCTTCAACTCAGTAATGTCACCGAAATAATGTGAAAAAAAATTAAAAAATGACCTGCCACTGTCTTTGGACTTATTGTTGGAGGAATGGAATGGATTGCCACATAGAAAACAAGCACTGTCACCCTCTTCTGGTGGGCAGTCTAAGATTTACTGTGGATGATGATTGGAAACTGAAACTGGAGCTTGAGATCCAGGTGCCAAGGTGATGTTCCCTGTGTATACTATCCATTGAGATTTTCTAAAAAACACAGAGAATCCTGCAGAGGTTTGGGTCCTCTAATTCCTACATATCCTTAAATTAAAAAGAAACCAAGACTGATGAAGCTTGTGGATGATCACCCCTGGGAGGGTTTCAGGACATTTCTTTTTCCTTTGGTAGCTTCGATAAGCCTTCAAGCTCAAAGGATGCCATCAGGGCTGCTGATTGGCCAGAAAGAGCAAAGCTGGTTGTTCTGGGGACCAGAGGTTTGCTGAGGTAATGATGGTTCTTTGTGGAACACTGGACCCTGGCAGAATGTGTACATATACCTTTGCTACCCTTTTCCCTCTAGCCCCTTAAAGGAGGAAATTTGGGAGCAGGGACCCAGATTGAGGGTCCCTACTGTATTTTGCCTTTTTTAAAATCTCACAACCTGCATATTAAAAAACAAACCAGTGATATATTCTAGAATGAGATAGATTTAGAGAAAGGGGTCATTTGATAGGCTTGCTTTAAATTATTTAAATTAAAGAAAGGCATATTTCCTGTGTTCCTCTCCTGACCCCATGCCCCAAAAACTCTTTAGAAAATGGTGGTGTCCTTTTGTGCTGAAGGGGTTTTCATTCACACCCAGGTGCCAGCATACCAATGGACCAATGCCAGTGGCCCCTGTCTCCTGATAGTATGGATGAGGAGTAAATGTTAACCGACAATTATTTCCCAACTCTGGCTAATTTAAAACAAAATGTTTCCTATGTTGAAATTGTTGGGGTTCTTCTTTTTAGAATGGGTGTGCTTTTTTTTTTTGTTTTTCGCTCTAATGATGGATGATTTTCTTTCTTATTTAGCATTGGTGGAGTTAGAGCTACCACCAATACCCCCATCCCCACCCCCTCACCACTCATTGACTTTATGAAGATTTCAATTTCTTTTTCTACATGAGTTGTTGAGTAGAGAAAGAAAAATGGTAAAAGGTGTTAGTGTTTACATTTTTGGTTAAAATAAAGTGTTTAAAATGAAAAAATAAAGCATAGTTAATAGTCAAGATTAACGAAGGAGGTCAAGAATGAGATTAAATTTCAAAAATAGAAATTAAATTTCAGAGATAGATTTCAGTTTATTTAACTATCAGAAAGAAGAATGGGAAGACTGGATGATCATTTGTCAGAAATGCTATAGAGAGAATTCAGATAGAAGCTAGAGTAAAATTCTAATAACACTGAGAAATTTAAAAATATCAGGTCACATAATAGTTAGGATTCCAGGAGCAGCTAGGTGGCAGAGTGAATAAAGTACCAACTCTGGAGTCAGGAAAACATGAGTTCAAAATTGGCTTCAGATACTTAAAAATTACCTGTGTGACCCTGGGCAAGTCAATTAACTCCACTGTCTTGCAAAAACTGAAAAAAAAATTAATTAGGATTCCATATCTCTATACACAGAAACCAAAGTTGAAATTTAAGTCATAGCAGTTTCAGAGAAATCTTAATTACACTATTTAATAACATTCAGATTTTTAAATATGACCTGATGATGAAAAAATAATGGCACATACCCACCACCCTTCCATGATTTGTACTGAACAACTGCACAAGGCTTGTTTCTCAAATGTGGATTCTGCCTCTGTTCTACTTGCACAAAGAAGCAATCCATGTCCACCAGGGCAACCACACGCTCCTGTCCAATTGCCATTTTCCTATTAACAAAAACGAAATATTTTATAATTAATGGATCAAATAAAGACAACTAAAAGGAGTTATGGGAAAATAACTTTTCTATTCATATCTAAGCATTGATCTCTGCTCACCACATAGGAAAGATAAACATCAGGCAATATTTAGGCACGTAAAAAAGCACAATATAAGAATAAATAATTCCATTCATGAAACTACTCCTGGTTCCAAAAAAAGAAAAGCAAATTATGACATAATATTATCTTCTCCTTAATCTTAAAACATGATTAAAATTTCTTTAAAAAGTATGAGTTAAGTTTTTTATAACAGGTAGATGGTATACAAGAGAAATTATAGTCATTATTCAACCCATGGTTTAAAACAAAGTATAAAATAATCAATTTAATATGCATTTTAGATATTGAATTATGTATATATCTTAAGATATCTTTTCAGGGCAGTTAGATGGCACAGTGGATAAAGAATGAGCCCTGGAGTCAGGAGGACCATAGTGCAAATGCATTAGACACTTGATTCTTACTAGTTTTGTGACTTGCTTGGGCAAGTCACCTTAACCCTATTGTCCCACAAAAAAGCAAAAAAGCAAACAAACACAAAAAACTCAACACAGCAGAGCATTCTAGAAGAGAGCTATTACCATTCAAGAGAGTTTGGCCTAATCACCAAAAAAAAAAAAAAAAATCAAATGGATAAAAATGCCTATTTTAACTATCTATCTATCTATCTATCTATCTATCTATCTATCTATCGCTTTATAACTATATAGGTAGAGTTAAAGCAGTACTGCTTTCAGGAAATTGCAGTGCTTCTTTTGTGACTGTAACTTCTCCTCAATACAGAGGTCCATTTTTTATACCAATATCCTATTAGTGTTTCAGATGCTCTGTTTGGTTTCAAATATACCATCAGTTAGCTCTAAAATAAGCTCAACACTGGGAAACACCTCATCATGAAATAACTTCACCTTTGGTACTCTCACTTTATCAATACCCTCCCTCAGTGGTCTCTACCCTTCTGTTTGGAGGGCTAGATGTCAAAGCAAGAAAAAAAATCTTTCCAAAGCCCAGAAAATTCATTTCCTATTAATTATATTGGTTATTTCTACTTCAATATTCTTATAACCCTCATCCATGTACCCTCTGTCCCAACTCTCCCCACCCCCTTCAGTTTCCTTTTGGCTGTTGTCTTTCCCCATTAGATTATAACCTAGCACATAGTAGATTCTTAATAAATTTTTATTGTATTGTATTCTATGGCTTCAAGTCATCGAACTCTAGTCTTCAAAGAACTGAAATGAGTTCCATTCAGAGAGCAATAGAGAGATGCAAGTTTGGTATGAGGATGTAACACTTTTCATGTTACACTAACCCCCCCCATAAAAAAAAAGAAAGGACTTCCAAAAAAATAAAAAAATAGACCAGATACATGATGAGAAACAAGGGTTAAAGTAGTGGCTAACACAGCATTCCTCTATACAAATGGTCAAGATGTCAGGGGAAAGTGAATAAGGTCTGAGGTAGACCACCTAAAATGAACTCATAGGATGCCATGGACAGGGTCACACAATTGACAGGAATGGATGGGTGGTCATCAAAATTGCTTGGGGTGAATAGCTATTCTGATGAGATCATAGGTCCATTTAAGTATTTTTAAGCAGCAACAAACATTTAATCAGACATTACCCATATTAGTTTTTTTTTAATTTTTAAAATTTGGGGAGGATTTCACCAAAATTTCCCTGGGAGTCTTCCATCCCTAATTTTCCACAGGACATTGTTCTCTAATATGCTAGACTCCACTTATGACCAAATCCAGTTATACAGGATTCCTAACTTCTCTATCTCCTCTTTACCTAACCTTATAATGTACCTACCTTTTCTTGGTGTTATCACAAAGTTAAAAGGTTCCTTTTTATTGTTTTGGGGTTTTTTTACAAGGCAAGTGGGGTTAAGGGACTTACCCAAGGGTCACAAAGCTATTAAGTGTCAAGTACTTGAAGTCATTTGAACTAAAGTCCTCCTGACTCCAGGGCCATTCTCTATCCACTGAGCCACATAGGTATTCCAATGCTTCTAAGCTTGTACCAGGTACCCTGCAGTACCAAAAATAGTTCTTTCCCTTTTTAAATATAAAGGAACAGTTTTCTTTATAACTTTAGTTAAATCAACTTACAATTGATCTTTTCTCCAGTCTTTTTGTTTTATTTTCCAATTCACCATGTTTGTATTTTTATTTTTTCAATTACATGCAGATAGTTTTCAACATTCATCTTTTTTAAATTCATTTTTTCTACCTCCATTTCTTCCCTGCCCCTCCCCATGATATCTAATTGTAGTAATCTGATATAGGTTATTCATGTGCAATCATATTTAACATATTTTCATATTAGTCATGTTGTAAAAGAAGAATCAGAACTAAAGGGAAAAAACCCATGAGAAAAGGAAAAAAAGACAAAACAAATTTTAAAGAGTGAAAATAATATGATTTGGTCTGCATTCAGACTCCATAGCTTTTTCTCTCCATCAATCTTTCAAATCTTTTAAATAGTTGAATCAATACAGTAATCTGTTGAGTAATTTGACATCAATGCAGGAAATAATTTGGATTAGAGATTTTCCCAAAGTAATGAAAGCTTATCCCCTAAATCACTAAACTTAAAAATTATTTTGGAAAGAAGAGGCAGGTTGGTGTAGTAGATAGCAAGCCAGTTTCAGAGTCAGGAAGATCTGGGAAAATGAACCTAGACAAATCACTTAACCTCTTACTCCCCTTCCTCCCCCCCCCCCCCCCCCCCCCGATCAAAGAATCCACCAAACATCTTCCCAACAGGAAAAGTCCCAAGAATGTCATAGCCACAATTCAGAGCTAACATATCAAAGAAAAAAGTAACTCAAGCATCTAGGAAAAAAAAAGCAGTTTAAGGAACTATAGTCCAAATCAAATGAGAACTGACGGCTTCTATTATAAATGATTTACTATACTATAGTCAATGGTCTTTTTGTATTGTTTTTTGAATTTTACAATTTTCCCCCCAATATTGATTCCCTTCCCCTACTACCCACCACAGAAGGCAGTCTGATAGCTTTTACATTGTTTCCATGCTGTACATTGATCAAAATTGAATGTGTTGAGAGAGAAATTATATCCTTAAGGAGAAAATAAAATAAAAGAGATGGCAAAATTATATAATAAGATAACTTTTTAAATTAAAAGTAATGGTCTTTGGTCTTTGTTTAAACTCCACGATTCTTTCTTTGGATACAGATGGTATTCTTCATCACAGATACCCTAAAATTGTCCCTGATTGTTGCACTGATGAAATGAGCAAGTCCATTAAGGTTGATCATCACCCCATGTTGCTATTAGGGGAACAATGATAAATTTAAAAAAAAATTTCATCTGCTACAGATTTATGTTGCATAGACTCATCTAGGTCATCCATGGCTGCCTAACAATTCTACTCAGTTTATTCTTCTATTCATCAGTTCAGAATCCCAAGATCTCAGAACTGAAAAGGAACTCAAGAAGAATGTGATTAATTCAGAGTACTGGATCTAAAATTAGAACACCTAAATTCAAATCTACCTATGTGGACCTGGGTAAGTCACTTAATCCTTTTGCCTTAGTTTATACAACTGTAAAATGGGGAGGAGAGGAGCATTTAACTTCCAAGGCTGTTGAGGGGATAAAATGAGACAGTAATTGTCAAGTACTCAACATAGGACCTAGCACACAGTAGGCACTTAATAAATGCTTGTTTTTTCCTTCTTTATTCCACTATTAAACTTTTAGCTCCACCAAAGCAAAGAAAATGGCCTAGGTATAAACTCTGTATTTCTTTAGGGCCTAGCACAGTGGGGCTTGAATGCTTCCTGAATTGAATGAATTATGTCATATAAACTTTTTCAACTAATTTAAAGTCTTTGTGAACAGGAATTTGTGTAAGAAGCAAGAAAAATCAAGATGATGTAGTGCATGAGAGGGAAAAGATCTGATTCTACTTCTATTTCTGCACTAATTAGTTATGTTAATTAATAGAATCCAGAAAAATAAAAACTCAAAACCAGATTACAAGTATATTACAAAAAAAATGTATAGCTATAGAAAATCAAAGAGTTAGCATATGATTTGGGTTTTAAAAGATGGATATAACAAGCAAAGAAGGGAGCAGTTTAATCACCTGTAAAATAAAAGGACCGAATTAGATAATCTTTAAATCCAGCTCTAAAAATTCTCAATGTAAAAGGCTACCAGTGAAACAAATCATGCTTGATAATGCTTATTCAACAGTTCAACTGAGCAGAAACATTGGTAAAAACTACCCCATATGGTCCTAGTACTATATTCGTGTCCTCTGTGGTTGCATATTATTTTTTTTTTTAGTTGTAGGAGAAAGGTGAAACCAATGCTTAACTTTGGCTTTTGGTTTTTACTGTGAAATCAATTTTATTTCCTTTCCACTGTTAAGCAAGAGTAAAATAAAGAAAAAAACTAAATCTTGGTACAAATTACTCTGTTAACAATAGCTAAAAGTCTATTGTTTGGAGGAATTTTAAAGAATACTATATTTTAAAAAAATGTTTTAGAAGCTATCCCATTTCTTCCTAAGAGGAATTTTTTCCTACCTTTCTATAAAGCTGGAACTTGAGGTTCTTGATAAACATTAAACCTGGGCTAGAAAGGACTGAAAGAACTAAAAGAAATCCATTATTTGGAAATTTCTCTTTTTTCACTTAGTTTCATCAAATTCTAGATAACTAATCCCTAGTACAAGACACAGATCCTCTGTTGGATTATTTAAACTATCACTATTTAAAGCTGCACAAAATAATCAGTTAAAGATTAACTCAGAATTCTACTGAGCAGAGGTGTGACTTTTTTCAGTTTATTTATTTTGCTATAGGAACTGGAGTGCTTTTTAAGTTTCATGGTATCTTGAAATCAGTAAGAACATTTCAGTATGGTTACCAGACATAATTCATTAAAATATTTCAAAAGCATCAAAATTTGTTTATGTTGGTTAGTTCTATATGTATAACATATTATTAGATTGCTCTGTCGGGGGAAGAGGGGAGAGAAGGGAGAGAGGGAGAAAAATGTGAAACACAAAACCTTACAAAAATGACTGTGGAAAACTAAAATAATAAAAAAAATTATGTTTTTCATTCATTTCTGATTTTTTTTAGGTGTTTTTTTTTGCAAGGCAAACGGGGTTAAGTGGCTTGCCCAAGGCCACACAGCTAGGTAATTATTAAGTGTCTGAGGACAGATTTGAACCCAGGTACTCCTGACTCCAGGGCCGGTGCTTTATCCACTGCGCCCCCTAGCTGCCCCCATTTCTGATTCTTCATGATTCTATTTGGGGTTTTCTTGGCAGAGATCCTTCTCCAGCTCATTTTACAGATAAGGAAATTTTACAGAAAAGGAAATTATGTGACTTAGGGGAGGCTAGGTGGCATAGTGGATAAAGCACCGGCCCTGGAGTCAGGAGTACCTGGGTTCAAATCCAATCTCAGACACTTAATAATTACCTAGCTGTGTGGCCTTGGGCACGCCACTTAACCCCGTTTGCCTTGCAAAAGAAAAAATAAGTGACTTGCCAAGGGTCACCCCAGTTAGGAAGATTTCTTGATTTATCCACTGGGTTGATTTATTAAGGGTATATACAAAAACATATATACATACACACATCTATATGTATGTGTATATATACACATACATATACACACACACACATATATATACACTAAATACTTTGCCATCTCAAAGAGGTGAAGAGGGGAGGGGAGGGAGGGAGAGAATTTGGCAATCAAAATTTTTCAAAAATTGTTTTTACATATAATTGGAAAAAAATAACATATTATTCCTGAATAGGTCCTGGGTGAAGTCAAGACCAACATAGAAAAGAGAAATGAGATAGTATTTTTAGAGCAGAAACTAAATCATTCTCTTTATTGAGGACAAAGGAAATGAAGAAGAACAATTAGGTGGCTAAGATGAAGCATTGCAGTAAGGTTAGTGATATTTGAACATTATTATTAAACTGGAAGTTGGAGTGAATACTGCACAAGTATATTTTAGAGTACTTAGGAAGGACTAAATTGAAAAGTGCAGGAAACTTAAGTCATCAAAGAGTGAGCAAAGAGGAAGTAGTAAAGATCTAAATGTGAGACTGAAGTTGACAGTTGAGCACTCAACCATATTTTACATCATCTGAGGTATTCTGGAACAGAAAATAAGGATTAAATTTGAAAAAGATATGGTATGTCTTAGTGTTATTAATTTGGAAAAACACAAAAAAGATTAAGAAAATTAAGATTAGGGGCGGCTAGGTGGCACAGTGGATAAAGCACCGGCCCTGGAGTCAGGAGTACCTGGGTTCAAATCCAGTCTCAGACACTTAATAATTACCTAGCTGTGTGGCCTTGGGCAAGCCACTTAACCCCAATTGCCTTGCAAAAACCTAAAAAAAAAAAAGAAAGAAAATTAAGATTATCTCATTATTTGAGAAGTCTGACCAAAAGAAGGAAATCAATTTTACTTCAGTAAATTCACTGAAGCTAAAGAAGGATGTAACACACCTGCGATTTAAGTTAACATATAACAGAAATGACAATCGCGTGAATTGGATTACGGTAGTAACTTTATGAAAATACAAAAACAACAAAAAAAAAAGAGTCGAACTGCCAGGGGGGAGAAAGGCACTTGACAAATCATCAAGAGGGGGTTGAGCTAAGAGACATAAATACCAACAAATGCCCATATGTAAATGAGATTGTAGGGAACCCAAGAAAGGAAGTTTCTTTCCACTTGCTCCGGACACCGACAACGATCGCTACGGCAAAATGTTGTTTCAAAAGCTTAGTTTTTCTTGGGACGGGCTAAGCTCCGGTGGCTGCACCGTGCCATCATTAAATGAAGCCGGGATGCTTTCCGGCGATGCGAGCTGCAGGTAAGCCTCGCGGGCAGTGACGGCTCGCCCGGTGTGGGTGCACACTTGGGCGGCTACCAGGCCCCCCGCCCTCCGCCATCGGATCGGGTCCAGCAGCGAGGGGGCTGCGCCAGGCTCCAACCCGGGGGTCCGGGTCCAGCAGCGAGGGGGCTGCGCCAGGCTCCAACCCGGGGGTCCGGGTCCCTGCGAGGGGGCTGCGCCAGGCTCCAACCCGGGGGTCCGGGTCCCTGCGAGGGGGCTGCGCCAGGCTCCAACCCGGGGGTCCGGGTCCAGCAGCGAGGGGGCTGCGCCAGGCTCCAACCCGGGGGTCCGGGTCCAGCAGCGAGGGGGCTGCGCCAGGCCCCAACCCGGGGGTCCGGGTCCCTGCGAGGGGGCAAGCGGAGAGCGGCGAAGCGAGGCTCCGGGCTTACCTAGCAACGCCGAGGATCGGCCGGGTCCGAGCGAGGCCGGCGTGGGAAGGTGCCGCTCCCCGCCGCGGGCGGCAGACGGGCTGAGGACGGGGCTGCCGGCCGGCGCCCCCCGGAGCCCAGGCGTCGGGCGACGCGAGCGACGCAGCAAGCCGCACCTTCCGCCCGGCCGGACCGAGAAGCGGCCTCTTCTATGGCCGGAAGCCGTTGGGACGCCTGCGCACTTGGGCCTTCAAGTTTCGCGCTTCGCCCGCGCTCGGCTCCGCCCCCTCGTCCCCGCCCCCTCCGGCCTGCCCCGGAGCCGCGGTGGGGAGCGGCGCGTGCGCAGAGTGACCTCTGTCCCTCCGCCCCTCGTCCCTCGCTCCTCCCCCCCTCCTCCTCTTCCTCCTCCTCCTCTTCCTCCTCCTTCTTTCCCCCCTCCCCATTTGGAGCGGTTGGTTCCGGCTCCCCGCTCGCTGGGCCGCTGCCCTGCGCCTGGTGCCCCCCCGGGAGCGGGTCCCCCCGGGTGCTGCTGCGCGGCGCGGCCCCGGTGCGTGCGCACTTGCGGCCCGGGCTGCGGGCGGAGCGGGCGGAGCGGGCGGAGCGGGCTCGCCTCGTGCTGCGGGGTCGGCGCGCGCCGTGCGGGGGGGGGGGGCTTCTCACCATGTCGACGGATGAAGTGAACGGGTTGTGCGAGCAGCTGGTGCGGGCTGTGACGGTCATGATGGACCCGGGCTCCACCCAGCGTTACCGCCTCGAGGCCCTCAAGGTAGCCTGGGGAGGGCTCGGGGGGACTGTGGCCCGGCCCGGGCGGAGCCGCAGCCTCGGCTGCCCACGCGCGGCCGGGGCCCACGCGGCCTAGGGCCTCCCCTCCCCCCTCTGCAGCAGCAGCACCCCCTCCCCACCGCGATGCCTTCCTGCGGGCCTTGCTGCCGGCGACCCCCCCCCCCACGCCCCATCCTGGCCTGCTTTCCGCGCGTGCCCATCCCCCTTCTCGGGGAAACCGGGTACAATAGTGGTTCTGCCGTCCTTGCCAGCCGCAGGTAGCCCCGGCCCCCCAGCACCCCACACCCGTCTCCTGACGCCGCACCTCACGCGGATTCCTTCGAAGCTACCTGTAAACATGCAGCGCCCGGACTTTTCCCTTGTAGACACTCCTTTGATGCCATTTATGAGCATCTCCCTCAGTTTGCCTTCCCTCCCCCCACGCACACCCTAGAACTCTAGGATTTTAGCTTGTGGTGTTTTGCATAGAGTTTAACTTCTCGTTTTGCATTTTTTGTCTAACAAAAACAATAACACTTAGTGTAAGTGTTTTTATTGGGGGAAGGAGAGTCATGAACATTTAATAAATTGAGGAGAATTGAAGAGTAGCACTTCTTACTTCCTACCAAACATATGTACACAGGTAATAACCCATTTACTGCCCCCCCCATCCCACAAAAAAGCAGAGCTTTGCAACTTCATAAACGTTTAACTTCATTCTTGGGAAAACAAGTTGAGCCTACTCAAGGGTCGAAATCAAAAATAACTGGATCTCAAGTTGTTTTTTTTTTAATCTATTTAGTTGCAGTTACAAATCTAAAACTAAAAATAATTAATGAAGGATGTTTTTTTCCTTGTTACTACGTTGACATGTGTTTGCTTGTTGACAATATCAAGTAATCCTGTTCGTGTTTTTTTTTATTTTTCTGCTATTAGTACAAGTTTTAACCCATTTTCCTTCCCTAGTTTTGTGAAGAGTTTAAAGAAAAGTGTCCCATCTGTGTTCCTTGTGGCCTGAAGTTGGCTGAGAAAACACAAACTCCTATAGTGAGACACTTCGGTCTTCAAATCTTGGAGCATGTTGTCAAGTAAGAGACTCTTACCTACCTGAGATCATTCTAGGATCATATAGCCTGTAGTTTTCCTATTGAACTTTCTGAATATAAGAGTTGTTTTTCTTTTACCGGTGACTTCTGCCATATGGGTGTTACTAGACAAAATCCTATCCAAGGTGTCCTGGTATAGGTAGAGTATTGGATTTGAAGTCAGCAGAAATTAGGTTAGAATTTTGCCTGAGATGTTCACTAGCTAGTACTCTAGCTTGACTCTACTTAATCTCTCTTGGTCACCTAAGAAATGAATTCTATATAAAATCCCCCATGGTATAAATTTACCTCACTGAGTTGTTGGGAGAGTCTGGGACAGGAGTGAGATAAGCATTTTGCAAACATTAAAGGGTTATATAAACATTCAGAATCAAATGTGGTCTCTCTGGTTCTATATTTCTGTAGCTCATGACTTCTGAGAACCCTGTTCAGTTATGAGTACAAAAACAATTCATGTATGATATCTAGAGTAGCATCATCCAGAAATGTCTAAAGCTTCCTGACTTGTTTGCTTCCTAATCTTGGTCTTCTACACTCTGTAGGCCATTGCAGCACTTGGTGTTTATTTACTAAACTAAATTTATACTGGAATTGTAAAGATCACCTTAATAGCTAACAAAGTGATGTTTCCTAGACAAGTAGCATCAAGACCCTCTTCCCTGTCAGAGTAGTTATCAGTTGTATATATTTACTTTACCTCCATCAAAAGAGTGATAGTAAATAGATATTTTTTGTGTGCATGGATTCCCCCTATTAGTTTTTGTGCACATTAAAATCTTTTCTCAGAGTCATACTGGTAATGGGGTTGTATACCTAATCTGGAAATCTCTCAGGTCTGAGCTTCAGAATATGAGTATTTGTATACATGTAGAAACCAAAGGTATACTTGTTGTAGATTCCTTAACAGATGTGACAGCATAATTAAGGTCAGGGAACAGTGCTTGGGATCTTTTGTCAGTATATGTATCTTTTGCATTTCTCTTTTTGCTGGCCAGGTTTCGGTGGAACAACATGTCTCGTTTGGAGAAGGTGTTTCTAAAAAACAATGTCATGGGGCTGATATCAAGCGTAAGTAATGAGTAGTTGGAGAACTTCTGCTAAGGGTAGATTAGACTGAGGTGCCACTTTTTAAAAAATGATTTGGGGAATATGATGTAAACTTTCTGTGTAAAAAAAATCAGTTCCACAGAACTCAGACAACATTATGGGTTTTTACAGTGCCATTGTTGGGGGGAACAGGGACAATGGTGTTTCTATTCCCAAAAGAAAGTCAGTCCTGCCTATGGTTTTAATGGTAGTGGAATAATGATTTTAGGCAGAGTAGTCCTATAAAAACTGTATTTTTCCAAGTTAATATGAATGTTTGAAACATTCTGTTTCTTAAACTTATTTCAAAAAAGTGTTCATAAAAGACTACCTGCATAAATGTTTCAAGCATAGTTTAAGGATTTTATCATTACCTCGTATAATATTAATTTCTTTAAATGGTCATTTTGTGTGCTTAAGAGTCTAATCTAATTAAATCTAATCATCCAAAGGCACCCATTTTTCTACTTGCTTTCTTTGACTATTGTAATAATAGTTTACATTGTGCAAGGTGTTTGTATGGTGGACAGAACCAAAAGTGCACAATTTTAACCAAACTCTTGGGAAAAATGGTTTCTGACTTTTTGTTTTTTTAAATTATTTTTATCCTTGTTAGTGAAAATTCTCACTTGGATTTAAGTTTCCCTTGTTTAAAATATAAACAACCTAAGTCTCAGTTAAACTTGGGGAGGAAGGAATGGCTATAACTGCACTATTGATGAAGTCCTCCACTTCAAGCTGCAATTCTTATATATTGTTTCCCAACTTAATCTTTTTTTTTAATACTGTCCTTAACTTCCATCTACATACTTTCAATCCCTCTGCTGCCTCCCCAAAGCAGAAGGGAAGAAGTATGGGGAGAAATTCTATTATGTTTAGATAAAGATATGCATCAAATCATCCTGAGTGACAGCTATTATTTGATGACCATCACATGAATTTGTAGGAAGTAGTAATGTCAGGGGGTGGCTAGGTGGTGCAGTGGATAAAGCACCAGCCCTGGAGTCAGGAGTACCTGGGTTCAAATCTGGTCTCAGACACTTAATAATTACCTAGATGTTGTGGCCTTGGGCAAGCCACTTAACCCCCATTGCCTAGCAAAAACCTAAAAAAAAAGTAGTAATGGCAAAAAATTTTCAAACACCAGGACATATTTGTTCTTTTATCTAGTAAAAAGTAGCCCTGCTTCTATGTTTTCTGTACTTTTATTGTCTAGTGATATTCCTAAAAAGGTTTTATGTATATATTGGTTTTATTTTAGGGAACTCAAAATATTTTGGAGGAAGAAAGCCACATTAAAGATGTTTTATCTAGAATTGTGGTGGAAATGATCAAGCGGGAATGGCCCCAGCATTGGCCTGACATGTTGAAAGAATTGGACACCCTCTCCAAACAAGGGGTATGAAACAACCCACATTTATTTCTTAGTGCCTGAAAGGTCTTCTTTGAAAGCAACTGTAACTCATTTGAATTTGTATGGTGAAGAATATGATTAACATATTAAATTAGTCTATTATATTTTTTCCAAAACTTCAGATTAACAGTGGTAGTTTAAATCCCATTTTAGTGAATTTAACTGATTTGTCTGTTTTGGTATAGGAAACACAGACAGAACTGGTGATGTTCATCCTTCTTCGACTGGCAGAGGATGTGGTGACTTTTCAAACACTACCCCCTCAGAGAAGAAGAGATATCCAGCAAACACTAACTCAGAACATGGAAAAGATCTTCAGCTTTCTGCTTAATACCCTTCAACAGAATGTGAACAAATATCGGCGAATGGTAAGAGGAATCCCCTTTTTTGCAGAGATGCAGCCAGTGAAAAAGTCTTGTTATTCAGGGGAAACTTGTATGGCTACAGTCTCTAAGGATAGATAAGAAAAATAAAAACCTTACGTTGAGACAAAATAAACTATCTAGTAGATGTGTCTCAGGCAAAGGTTTAGTGATAGAATTTATTTGGTGTGGAGGACCTGATTTTTAATTCTAATCAGACTTAGTAGTTCTGTGATCCTCAGGAAATCACTTAATCTCTCTGAGCCTCAGGTCCAGCTCTAACTGGAAATGACTTAAAATTTAGTTTCCAGACTGTGGGATTGATGGGAGAAGAGATCCATTACCTTTTCAGTAAAGAATCCTAGACTTTCCTGTAAAGGTGTATATTCCAACAACCTTAAGGTACCTTTTGCATGCAAAGCACTGTACTTTTAATTAGACATCTAATATTTGGTTGACATTTTATTATTTAAAAGTTCATCATTTGACAGTGAGAAATATTATCATTTATCCTGATTTTTTTGCTTTGATTCCTATAGAAGAACTTTGTAGCTTAGTTTTTGTTATATCATTGCCTGGCATTGCATCTTATTTAGTTTCCAGATACCTTGGACTGTAAGCTAAAGGTTTGGTTTGTTTGTTTTTTTGAGGCAGTAGGGATTAAGTGACTTGCCTAGGCTCACATAGCTAATAAATATCTGAGGCTGAATTTGAATTCTGGTCCTCCTAACTTCAAGGCCAGCACTTCATTCACTTCACTACCTAGCTGCTTCCCCCCCACCCCACCCCATAGTTTTAAAGTAATATTTTGGGAGAAGACATTTAAGACTAAGTTCTGTTTTTTTCTATTTTCTCAGGCTTAACCACACTTAAAAGAATGGGAATGGTGTGATCTGTTGACTTGAGTATTCCTTGGCAATTAGCCAATAAAGTGTAGTTTTTGCTACAAAATTGAACAAATACGGGGCAACTAGGTGGCACAGTGGATAGAGCACCAGCCCTGGAGACGGGGTTCAAATCATGCCTCAGACACTTAATAATTGCCTAGCTACGTGACCTTGGACAAGTCACCTCACTGCATTGCCTTGCAACCCCCCCCCAAAAAAAAAAAAATTGAACAAGTAGTGAACTATGAATCTAGGCTTATTTTGTTCCTGGGGAGAAATTTACTTATAGCCTCAGACATATAATTGGATGGTTTTGGTTTAATGGATATTTTTCAATGGGTAATTTTTTTATTTAATTTATTTAAGCCATTGGGGTTAAGTGACTTTCACTTAAGTCACACAGCTAAGTAATTATTAAGTATCTGAAACCAGATTTGAACTCAAGTCCATCCTTCTGACTCCAGGGCCAGTGCTCTTATCCACTGTACCACCTAGCTGCCCTAAGTGGAATCCTTTTGATTGGATAAATTAGCAAACCATCAGAAAGAAGGTATTTCATCTCTAAATGTATAGTGACTGAGTATTATATGGAAGTTATTCTTGTTCACTGCAGTGTTCTGTTATACTAACAACATGCTGGAATAATTTTGAAGATGCATTTGATGGTGAATTAATAGGTATTAAGTGCTTCTTATGTTCCAGGTATTATAAGTAGTGGAAATACAAATACAAATAGAAAAAAATAGTCCCTGCCCTACAAGGAGCTTACATTCTAATGAAGGAAAAGTTCAAGTAAAAGTTGAAAAGGTAGAAAGAGAAGAGCCTGAAGTCCTGGGTGGAGGCTTAAGGAGGAGCTCTCCAACTAGAGGGAGAAGCACACAGGGCAGAAGAGGTTGCCAGAGGGAGACTGCAAGATGAAGAGCCTCAGAAAAGAGAGATGAAATTTATTGAATGCGGAACTTGTTTCATTTTAGACAAAAATTTAAAATATATTATCCAGGGGTAAGCTACTTCACCCTTCAAGTTCAGTGTTATTCAGCTTTGGCCAATGGTTTTCAGACATTCCAAGATTGTGGATATTTCTGTTTGAGTTTACCTTTTCAAAATTACGTTCTCTAGTCTTGTGGTGGAGCAGAAGGCTGATGAATATTAGAGTAAACACCAAAGAGAATGAAAGGATTTTTTGCTGAGAGATAGAAGCCATCTGTCATGAACTTTTCTTTTCCCCTCTTCTACAAACTCCCATTCTCTCTTGCCTATTTTCCAGTTTTGGACTGAAGTGACCCTTTGCAAAAGCCTTTGATCTTAATTCTGCTTATCATTTAAGGTATCCTATCTTCTCTTGCTGATCTGGAATTTTTTCTTGTGTAATGTTTACAAATTTTTGAGTGTCTTCCAACTTAAAAAACCAAAAGAGTGGGGGTAAAAACCTTCACTTGAATTGTGCCTTTCCTTTTAAGCTATTGTCACGTGTGTGTGTGTGTGTGTGTGTGTGTGTGTGTGTGTGTGTGTGTGTGTGTGCTTGAATAAGTATATCTTGTCTGTACTTCCTTTCTCCCTTTTATTTCTCATCCGTTTGCAATTTTTCAGACTTTGACATTCAACTGAAAATGCTTTCTCCAGAACCATTCATCTCTTATTTGCTAAATCTAATAGATTTTTTTTGTCTTCAGTCTTAACATCCTTGTAGCTTTTGATACTGTTAATGTCACCCCACGTATTTAGTAGTCTCATTTAGGTTTGGGGTATGTGGTTTTTTTTTTAAACATTGTTATTTCCTGATTCTTTCTCTCTGATCTCTTCTCATTTTCCTTTGCTGGATCCTCATATATTTCCTGCCACCCTCTTATAGGTATTCTCTAAAACTTCTAGGTCTTCTTTATCCACTTTTTTTGTTTGTTTTTTTTTGCAGGGCAATGAGGTTAAGTGACTTGCCCAAGGTCACACAGCTAGGTAATAAGTGTCTGAGGTTGAATTTGAACTCAGGTCCTCTTGACTCCAGGGCCAGTGCTGTAATCCACTGTGCCACTTAACTGCCCCTCTTAACACATTTTTAATTATTGCATCAGCTCTCATAGAGTCACTAATCTCTATATATCTAACTGTAATCTCTTTTGATCTGTGGTCCCTTATTACTACTAGATGCAACTCTACTAAGGATGAATGTCCCCATATCAAATTTAACATCATTATCTACTTTCTTTCCCCAACTCAACTTGTACCTCTTTCAAACTTCCTTGAGAGTACCATGAACCATTTAGTCATCCAACCTATATTCAGTCATTCAAGTAGCCGCATGAGTTCTATTGCCACATCTCCCCCATCCTCCCCCTCTCTCCACTCAAATGACTCATAACTAACTCAGCCCTTACCTGACCCATCAGCAAACCTGAATCATAGTATCTGCCTCTTAATTGGGCTTTAAGTTTCTAGTCTTTTCTTTTCAATCCATCTTCTACACAATCAGCCAGGTAATTCTCAGCCCCCTTCCCCATTGAGAAGGTAAGGAAAAAAAACCCATTACAAATATGTATGGCCACGCAAAACAAATTTCCCCATTGACCATGATCGAATAAAGAAAATATGCTTCAGTCTTTACTTTTGAGCCCATCAACTCTCTAATGGGAGGTAGATGTCATGTTCATAAGTTCTTTAAAATTGTGGTGTTCCTAAGTCTTTCAGAAATTATTATCTTTACAATATTGCTGTCATGCACATTTTTCTCCTGGTTCTGCTCACTTTATATCAGTTTATACAAGATTTCCCAAGCTTTTCTGAAGCTATCTCGATCTTCATTGTTTCTTACAGCACAATAATATTCCATCATATTCATTTACCATAACTTGTTCAGTCATTTCTCAATTGATTGCCATCTCATCCATTTCCAATTATTTGCCACCACAGAAGGAGCTACTGTAAATATTTTTGTAGATATGAGTCCTTTATCTCTTTCTTTGATTTCCTTGGGACATAGAATTAGTATCGTAATTGCTTGGCTAAAGGATATGCACAGTTTAATAGCTTTATGGGCATAGGTCTACATTCCATGTTAGTCCAGTTCATGCACTATGCATACCAACCAAAGTTCTACATATCCATTCCTGGAGCTCAGCAGTCCATCTACTACCTCCATGCCTTTGGAGAGTGCCCCTCCCTCTGCCCCATATTATGGAATGCATTCACTTCTTGCCTCTTAAAATCTCTGACTTTCCTCAGAATTAAGTTCATATGTCAGCATCTTTTTTTTATCTTGAACTTGAACAAACAAATGAAATAAAAACATTAGATAAAATGACTGTTTATGTTGTATATGTTGTAAAGCAAAAGAGGATTGTTTATGAAATTTTGTCTATTGAGTCAGATAGTGCCTGTTGAGCTTGCTTTTCTTTTTAAAAATATAATAAAATCATCGTGCAACTTTTCAAAACTGTCCTGGTTGCCAATAATTCCCTCTGGTCTTCCTTTCATTATCTTTTTTTAAAAGGAAGTAGAAATAAAAAACAAAACTATATAACAAAACTACACTCATATAAAAACTAATTTTTCCTTTGGTCATGTCAATACATATATATATATATATATATATATACACACACATATATATATACATACACATATATATATACATATATCTTATTCATCCAGAGTATATCCCATTTCTGTCTAAATACTGTCTTTTCCTGGTTGCCTTTCTACAACCCTAGTTCATTTCTATTCTTAATATCCCTCATAGCCAGAGTGCTTTTTGTATGTGTAAAGTACTTACACGGAATTAGAAGTAAGTGTAGGACGTTAAGTTGAGGAAAATTTTATGATGAAATGAAATTATCTTTCTGTAATAAATAAAAACTACTGGTCTTAATTATATTAATAATACTTATTAATTGAATATGTTTTAGAATTTACCATAATCCTGTTTTTGTTTCCAGATTTCTCCAAAAGACTTTAATTTCTCAGGGTGTTAATTTGAGGATGAAGAGTAAATTTTTAAATTAGATTTTAAACTTCTTATTCCAAAATTTCTCAAATATATGTGTCTTCAGTATTACACAATCATTTACTGGGATGAACTGGATTCTTTTTTTTTCTTCTCCCCAGAAAACAGATACTTCCCAGGAGCCAAAGGTAAGGAGTATAAGGAAACAGCTTAAAGTTCTTATAGCAAAACTCTTTAGTATTTGTTTTGATAGATAATATTTAAACAATGGAGACCACGGTTTCTACGGTGTCTTTGGCCAGTCTTCTGGGCAGTCTATATTAGAAGTAAATCACACATATAGCTGCTTCTTTAAACTTATAAATATAAATAGGAATTTATAGACTGAAGTCTTAAAATTGCCACTATTTGAGAAGTATTTGTATTTGAGGAAAAACTTTGAAGTTCCCTGCCATGTGACTGGTCCAGCTTTTAGAAATGAAAAAAAAATCTTTTTCAAGTAAAATTAGGAGTAGAGGGTCAGCTGTAACTAAGGCTTATCTATCTTTCACCTCTGATCCTTCAATTTAGTGAACATAGAGTCTACTCTGTAAAGAAGTTACTACAAAGATGAAAAACATAGCTCCAAAGAGCTTATAGGCAGGAAAAATAAATATATATATATATATATTTGCATTTAAGTATCTAATATGTTCACAATAAGGGGTAGTGTGATGAAGACAAAGGAGAATTTGAGATAAAATGCTCTTGAATAAAAGAAGGGGGAAGAGCCCTTTTGTTAATTGAAGAACACCATTACATCTACATATTTATTTACCCATTTAGGCCCAGGCCAACTGCAGGGTGGGGATAGCAGCTCTCAACACCCTGGCAGGCTACATTGACTGGGTGGCCATGAACCACATTACAGCTGAAAACTGCAAACTCCTGGAGATGCTATGCTTGCTTCTGAATGAACCTGAACTTCAAGTAGGAGCAGCTGAATGTCTCCTAATTGCAGTCAGCAGGAAGGTATGTAGTTTCCTAGTTTTCTAATGTTTTTAAGTATTTACTATGACCTAGTATTGGTTACTGGGACTACAGTGATGAAATAAAGTAGGCTTTGCCCTCAGGGAACTTACAACAACCTTAATAGGTCATATAAGGTATGTATATAAAAATAAAAAGAATAATAATTTTACTGTAATTTCAAAAGAGGTTAAACTCAAATTCTATAGGAGATTCAAGTAGGATGAGATAAGTTTCAGCTTGGGGATGAAGACATAGGAGAGACTATGAAAGATATGTCAGCTAAACTCAACCTTGCGATAAAGGAGAGATGAAGGGAAAGGGAAAATGAGGACAGAAAGATGTCTATCTTAGTTGTACAAAGGTTAAAACAAAAGAACATCAAAAACGATAAATAATTCCATTTGGTCAGAATGCTGAAAACAGAAAAAGAGGAAAAGGATTTTTGAAGGACTATGAATAGCCAAACTAAAGAGTTTGAGCTTAACTTGTTAGACAATAAAAAGCTACTTAGTGTTTTTCAGCAAAAGAATGAAGTGATAAGAACGATGCCTTAGAAAAGTGACAAGTCAGCAGGATAAAGGGTAGGTTAGAATAAGGAGAGATTGGGGGGTTAACCAGTCTTTTACTGATAGTCCAGACCAGAAATGATGAAACCTAAATTAGCCTGTTGGTGGTAGGAGTGGAAAGGAAGGGTTTGATTTGAGAGACAGAATTAACAGGTTTAGGCAGTTGATAGGATATTAATGAGAAAGATATTAAATATAACTATCCTAAATTTGAGTGACTAAAAAGGATGATTGGTTTTATCAATAGAAGTAATAAAAATTGGATTTTGTAAGGAAGGTGAGTTCATTTTTTACGTATATGATCTTGAGGTGTCTATTGGACTTCAAGGCCCAATTAGCAAATAGAACTGCGAGATTGAGACTCAGCTCTAGAATGAGGAATCATCTGAATATAAGTAATTATTGAAACCATGGGGGTCAATGTGATACTCCAGGCAAGTTTATATAAAGAGCAAGATGGACAAGGACAAAACCTTGGGAGAACACACATTCAAGGCATCAGGGAGAAAAGAATCAGCAAAGGACACAGAATTGCTCTGATAGAGAATGAATGATGGACAATGCATGGAGGATTGTAACAGCATGATAGAATATAGAGAAGTTTTCTCTCATGCTTCAGTCAGATATCCATCCCCACTTCCAATAACATCCCAGAGGAACTTATAAATGAACCATTCTGAAAAGAAATAAAAAGTTTCACCTCTATAATCCTCTACCCTCAGGAATCCACAGAGGGATCGTTCCCCTCCAACCCTGACCCCACCCCGGGGAGTTCTTTGGAGACCCAGGGACAAGCTGGGGTAGGCTGAGGGTGGAATGCAAGCAGCCCTTGATCCTAGGTGGGTCCATACTGCATAGCAGCATCCAAATGACCTAATGGCTACAGGAGTCCAGCTAGAGAGAGAATCCTCAGCATTCCAAGAGGGTCCAGCACAGCACAGGTGGACTGCCACCATACATGACAGAATGGCATGGAATATAATATTGCAGAAGGCAAGTGTGATGAAGGTTTACAACCAAGAATAGTCTATTTCAGCACAACTAAGTATAATACTACAAGGGAGGAAATGAGCCTTTAGTGGACTAGAGAATTTCTAAGCATTCCTAGAAACCTAAACTGAGTCAACATATTCAAAAGAAAATACAAGAGGTGGCTAGGTGGTACAGTGGATAGAGCACCAGCCCTGGAGTCAGGAGTACCTGAGTTCAAATGTAGCCTCAGACACTTAATAATTACCTAACTGTGGCTTTGGGCAAGCCACTTAACCCCATTTGCCTTGCAAGAACCTAAAAAAAAAAAAAAATACAGTCACCACATTTAACATAATTTGTTCACATATTAATAGGGAGATAAAGAGAAAGGAGAAATCCTGCCCAAATCTTCCCTGAAGCCTGTGTTTGAAACCTAGCATATGATTAGCCCCGGAATCTAGCAGCAAGGGAGAAAGATTCAGTCAGAAACTGTAGTAGTAGAAGACCCTAGAGTCTTCTGTCAAGAGGGCTTCTCCAGTATAGAACCTAGTACAGAAATAGTCCCAGAATCCCTCTTGTACTAAGAAGCAAGGAAGCTCTGCTACTATTCAGTTTCACAACTTGATCCAATTGCATCTGTGCCCTCCCTCATCCTTGCGTTAATCCTCAAATTACTCAGAGAGTAAGAGGGATGAAATGAGTAAACCATAGAAAAATTTTTAATACCGTGAGAAAATATATTGGAGAAGATAATCAGAAATACATCCTGAACAGGATAGCTGCCTCAAAGTCCAAGTAGAATCTTTCTAAGGAAAAAATCCCATAGGGATTACAGGAGTACTTGGAAGATAAGAAACATGGTACAGAAAGGAAAAGCGAAAATGGAAAGGATGGCAAGGACACCTTTAGAACAAATGGTGAAAAATCTCACCAAAGAAATGAATGCCCTGAATTTTAGACTATAACATACAGAATAAAATTCAGTGAGTCAAAAATAAATACAGCAAAATTTTAAAACAAAACTGCTGGACTATCTGAAAGTCATGATCATGGAAAAAAACTATATATCATATTTCATTGAAAACTGTCCAGAATGCTTAGATTCAGAGGGAAAAGTAAATATAGAATATACCAATTAGATGAACACATTAGATGTCATAGCCAAAATAGAGAGCATCCAGGGCAAAGGAAAAATATAAATAACCAAAAGTGGTGTTCAAATATCAACAAGCCACAATACAAATCCCATTAGATTTAGTAGCTGCTAACATTAATGACAGAATGGCCTGGAAGACAATATTACAAAATGATGAGGGTTTCCAAACAATATAATAGTCTATTCAGCAAAACTAAGCAAAAGACTACAGGGAAGGAAATAAGCAATTAATGAAAGATTTCCAAGTAGTCCTGATAAAAAGACCTGAACTAAATGTTTTCAAATAAAAATGTAGCTGCCAAGAGAAACTTAAAAGGCACACCTGTTTTTAATGATTATTTATAAGAAACAAAAGTCTTCTCAGAATTCTTAATATTTTTAATGGTTAAAGAAAAGGATTAGGGGCAGCTGAGGGTCAGTAGATGGAGCACTGGCCCTGGAGTCAGGAGGATCTGAGTTCAAATTCTGCCTCAGACATGATTTGCCTGTGTGAGCTTGGACAATTGCCTTAAGTAATTAAAATTTTTAAAAGAGAGAGAGAAAAGGATTAAAAATGTTTTGTTATTAGAATACAAAAATGAGCAGTAAGGGATTCTGTTGGAGAAGTAATGAAGAGGGGCAGCTTCATGGCATGGTGGATAGAGCACCAGTCCTGGAGTCAGGAGGATCTGAATTCAAATCCAGTCTTGGATCCTTATTATTACTTAGCTGTGTGACTTGGGCAAGTCACTTAACCCCATTGCCTTGCCAAAAAAAAAATGCAATGAAGAAGGGGAAGGAAACCACTTTCAGAATAAAAGTAGACAATGCTAAGTTTGTGATCATGGAGATGGAGATGGAAAAGAACAGGCATCCCATTAACCTTTATTTTATTTTTTAATATTTTTTCCAATTACATGTAAAGAATAGTTTTCAATATTCATTTTTTGGTAAAATTTTTGAGTTAAGCATTTTGCTCTCTCCCTCCCCCAATAACAACAGGTCATATAATATGGGTTATACAGTCCAATCATGTTTAGTATCTTTCCATGTTAGTCATGTTGTGAAAGAAGAGCCAAAACAACCGTGAGAAAGAAAAAACAAATTTTTTAAAGTGAAAATAGTATGCTTTACTCTGCGTAGTTTTTTCCTCTGGATATAGATGGCATTTTCCATCACAAGTCTTTTAGAATTGTCCTTAATCACTAAACTGCTGAGAGAAGCTAAATCCATCCATAGTTGGTTATCACACAATGTTGTCATCAATGTGCAAAGTGTTTTTCTGATTGTGCTCATTTCACTAAGCATCAGTTCATGGAGGTCTTTCCAGGTTTTTCTGAAATCTTACCTGCTCATGTTTTCTCACAGAACAGTATTTCATCACATTCACATATAACAAATTGTTCAGTCATTCCCCAATTTATAGGCAATTCTTCAGTTTTCCTCAGCAGCAGTCTGGTAAAAGTTGTGCATGTACATTTGTGTTTTAACATATTTATACATTAGTCATTTTGTGTATGAGGAATTAGGACTAAGAAAAAAGAAAGAAAACCATGGGAATAGGAAGGAAAAAACAACGTTTTTTAAAAATGAACAAAGTAGCCAATCAGAGTCTGTTTTGGGGGGAAAACTCCATAACTCCATAACATTCCTATACTATGATTTGTTCAGCCATTCCCCAGTTGATGGACATACCTTCAGTTTCCAATTCTTTGCAACAAAAAGAGCTGCTAAAAATATTTTTGAATATATGGGACTTTCTTAAGATTTCTTTTGGATATAGACCTAGTATTAATTGCTGTTGCTCTTTGGACATAGTTCCATATCGTTCTCCAGAATGGTTGAATTAATTCACAACTCTACCAAGAGTACATCATTGTCCCAGTCTTCCCACAATCTTTCCAATATTGTCCATTTTCCTTTTTGTCATCTAAGCCAGTCCAATACCTCATAGATGTTTTAATTTTCATTTCTCTAATCAGTAATTATTTGGAGCATTTATATGATTATATATGTGTGTGTGTGTGTGTGTGTGTGTGTGTGTGTGTGTGTGTGTGTACATATACATATATATATAACTTTAATTTCTTCATTTGAAACCTGCCTGTTTAAATCCTTTGACCTTTTTTCAGTTGATGAAAGACTTGTAACCTTATAAATTTGATGCATTTCTCTATATAACTTAGAAATGAAACCTTTATCAGAACCTCTAGCTGTGAAAATTGTTTCCTAGCCTTGTTTTCCTTCAAATCTCTACTGCATTGGTTTTATTAGTGCAAAACCTTTTTAATTCAAGAGTCAAAGTCATCCATTTTACAATTTATTATGTGCTATAATTTTTGTTTGGTCATAAATTTCTGCCCTTTTCATACATCCAATAGATTGAAATTGAAACAAGTTGACATAATTGATCAATATTCCTTTGTGTTACCAAGAAAACCCAGCAGGAAGAGTTAAACAGTGAAATTTCACTTAAAATAGCCAGGAAGCTATAAAATAAGTGTATCCAAGATGCACCAGGAATTTATATTAATCATTTTGCAGAAATTTAGATCTAAATAATTGATAAAGCATTAATTCCTCATGAAAAGATAAAGACAACACTACTACCTATATTAACTTACTTTTTCAGTGCAGTGCCAATTAAAGTACCCAAAGGAATATTTTACAGACCTAGAAGAAAAATCATTCTAAAATTCATATAAAAGAATAAGAGGTCTAGAATTTCGCAGATAATAATGAAGGGGGAAAGTGAGAAGAAAGGGTTGTCAGGACTATTACTACTATAAAGGAGTAATTAATAAAACAGTTTGGTGTTGGCTTAAAAAAATGAGATGGGATCACTGGAACAGATTAGAGACACATCATACAGAAATAATAATGTTCAGGGGTGGCTAGGTGGCACAGTGGATAGAGCACAAGCCCTGGAGTCAGGAGTACCTGAGTTCAAATCTGTCCTCAGGCACTTAATAATTACCTAGCTGTGTGGTCTTGGGCAAGCCACTTAACCCCATTTGCCTTGCAGAAATCTTAAATACACACACACGTATATATATTTCACTTAAAGACCCTAGTTATTGGGAAAAGGACTCTGCTGTTTAACAAAAACTATTGAGGAAACTAGATAGCAGTCTGGCAAAATTAGGGGGTTTTTTTTATTTCATTTCTTTCAATTACATGCAAAGAAAGTTCTCGATACTCGTCTTTTTGTCAAAATCATTCACTTATGATTTTGAGTTTTCTGTATCCCTTCTCTCCCCCACAGAAGAGCAAAAATTCTGATATAGGTTATACATGTACAATTATATTTAACATATTTCCATATTAGTCATTGTGAAAGACAAATCAGAACTAATGGAGGGAAAAAAACATGAAGAAAAAACATAAAACAATTTTTTTTTCTTTTTTTAATGAAGATTTTATTTATTTTTGAGTTTTACTATTTTAACCCTGATTTTACTTCCTTCCCCCCACCCCTCACAGAAGGCAATTTGTCAGTCTTTATATTGAAAACAAATTTTTAAAAAGTGAAAATAGGATGATTTGGTTTGCATTTGTACTCCACAGTTTTTTTCTCTGGATTTGGATGGCATTTTCTATCACAAGTCTTGGAGTTGTCCTTGATCAGTTAACTGCTTAGTGGAGCTAAGTCTGTATCATAGTTGATCCCACACAATGTTGTAAATGTATATTATGTTCTCTTGGTTCTGTTCACTTTACTCAGCATTAGTTCATGCAAATATTTCCAGTCCTTTTTTGAAAATTGAGACTTTTTAAGAGTTCAAGACTCAACTGGTGATAGAATCCCATAAAAAATGGACAAGTTAAATCATATAAAGCTTAAGTTTTGTAAATGTAGCAAAAATGTAGCTGAAAAATATTTTACAGTAGATTTATCCAAGTTTTATTAGGAAATGATTCACAGAAATTAAGACTTAAAAGAGTCTTTCCCCAATCCATAAATTGTCAGAGGATATGAATAAGTAGTTTTCAAAGAAAGAAATTCAAACTTTCAATAACCATTTGAAAAATTGCTCTTGTCATTAATTAGAAAAATGGACATTAAGGCAACTTCAAGTTTTCATTTTATACCCATCAGACTTAGCAAACATGGAAAAAAAGAGGAAAATCACACATCTTGGCTATGTCCCTACTAGTTCGCTGTTGTTATTTGTTATTATTATTATTATTATTATTGTTTGAATTCATCCAACCATTCTGGAAATTTGGAAGCTTGCAATACACATGTTCCTGAATTAGGTTGTAAGGCTGAACAAGAACAGATGCTTCTGGATTCTGCCATATCAGGAAATATCTGCTGCCTTAGAGCCACAGAATCATAAGCTCCACTTGGATCTGAGATTCCTGCCTTGGTTACTCCTTAGAGTTGTAAGTGAGATCCAGTTAAGTGTCTGAGACCGGATTTGAACCCAGGTACTCCTGACTACAGGGTGGGTGCTTTTAGCCACTACACCACCTTAGGCGCCCCTTGAATTGAAATTCTTAAGAGTAACCACTACAGGGGCAGCTAGGTGGCATAGTGGATAAAGCACCGGCCGGGCCCTGGAGACACTTACTAATTACCTAGCTGTATGGCCTTGGGTAAGCCACCTAACCCTGTTTGCCTTGCAAAAAAAACCTAAAAAAAAGGATTTCAATTCACTAATTTTAGTAGGATAACACTTCCATTGATATTACTGTTGTTTAGAATGAATGGAAGTATTTAAGAACAGAGATGAGAATATTGTATTAAAGAGATAAAAGACAAAGAGGTGGAATTTGGTACTTTAGGAGATTAAATGATGAGAAAACAAATGGAATCTAGATGGCCAACAGCCAAACCTTCCATAAAACTCCTTCACACATATCTAAGAAATTCACCAAACCAGATCATGATAAGGACATGCAGAAAAAGTTATAGTGAGTCATTTGTCTAGCTCATCTCTCAACATGAGGAGACAGAGAAGTTTGCAGACATTGGGGATAGGGTTTGGTCAGGGTTGCCTATGTATGGAGCACTTTATCACATACAGAATACACCAGGACAAGATAAAATCTCAGACTTAACCCAGGCTTTTACCATGCTTTGTAATAACAGGTGTGGAAAATCAGAGGAGAGATTTATAAACTTAGAAGTAAGAAAACCATTGATCTCATAAAACTAGGAATTGGTTTTATTGGGGGGGGACTAATGAAATAAACCATTGGCTAATTTAATTTAAAAAAAACATTGCCAGTGGTGAAATGAAAATGAAAAGGCTTTTACCATTGAACTTGAAATTAAAGCAATTCTAAATTGCTCAAATTAACAGATGAAATAGATTACTTTTTTCCCATCTTAGAAAAACAAATTGAACAAGTCATCAATAAATTCCCTAAGAAAAAAATCACTGGGGTCAGACAGATTCACAATTCTACCAAACATTTAAAAAATAATTATTTACAAGACTATACAAACCATTTTGAAGTAAAGGCAAAGTAGTCCTACCATGTTCCCTTGGGTCAGGGCTGTTCAACCTTACTTTTAAAAGTTTGTATTGACAATATATTTTGATTTGCCATTTTTTATTATTATTATAATTTGAATTTACAGTTTTCCCCCAATCTCATTTCCCTCCCCCATCCCCCACAGAAGGCAGTCTGTCCGTCTTTACATTGGTATACATTGATCTTAGTTGAATGTGATGAGAGAGAAATCATATCCTTAAGGGGAAAAAAATAAAGCATAAGAGATAGCAAAATTACATAATAAGATAATGGGTTTTTTTTAATTAAAGGTAAACATCTTTGTTCTTTGTTTAAACTCCACAATTCTTTCCCTGGATTCAGATGGTTTTCTCCATTGCAAATACCCCAAAATTGTGTCTGTTGCAGTGATGGAACGAGCCAGTCCATTAATGTTGATCATCATCCCCATGTTACTGTTAGGGTTTACAATATTCTGGTTCTTCTCATCTTGCTCAGCTTGATTTGCCATTTTAGTGAAAGCTCTGTGGTAGCTCCACATTGTACACTATAAAGCATTTCATAAACCCACAGGGGTTGCATTAAAATTGCACTTCGGGGGCCTACATTTTGGATAGCCCTGCTTTAGGTTTATACCCTAAACCAGGAAGGATGAAAACTGAAAACTATATACTAATTCCCTAATGAATATTAATGTAAAAATTTGAGAGAAAATATTAAAAGGAAGATTACAGTAATTTATCACCAGGATCTGTTACATTATGACCAGTTAAGTTTTTGAAGCCAAATTTGAACTCAGGTACTCCTGCCAGGGCCAGTGCTCTGTCCACTACACTATTCTTTATTATACACTACTACTATTCTTTATTAGAATAACTATCAGCATAATTGATCATATCAATAACAAAATCAACAGAAATGATTATCTCAACCAAAAAACCCTTTTTGGCAACATACAACACCCACTCCTCTTAAAAACACTAGAAAGACCTCAGGGGCAGAGCAAGATCTCATTTCCAGCATTTAGCTCAGCCTGCAGAGCAGGAATCCCAAACCAAAGAGAAAACTATGATTCTTACTCTGAGCTTTCCCACCTGTTGGTGGATTGAGTCCAGGTCAAGATCTTGTAGAGTTTAAATCAGAGAGGCAGCAAATAAGACTTTGACCTATACCAGATCATTTTTGAAACAATGAAAGCTTCCAGGTCTCGGCCTGACTCAGATCCTAGAATAACGTAACACTCAGTACTCTCTGCAAAGCAACGACCAAACTGACCCAGGAGCCCAGTTCTGACATCAAGTCTAAAGTCCAGACACAGGCTGGAAAAAATGGCCAAATTAAAAAAAAAATGACAAGTAGATGAATTGGATTTGATTGAGGGTGTGCCATGTAGTGTCATCAGCCTTACTTTCTCCTTCAGAGCCATCTGGGTCCAGTGACCAAATAGAAATCACAACTGGAGATTGCCTGGGATTCGAGGCTGTCATACAGCTGGAAAGTATCAAGTGTCTGAGTTCAGATTTGAACTCAAGTCCTCTTGACTTCAGGACCAAGTGCTCTATCCACTGTGCCACCCACCTAGCTGCCCCATAAAGCAGTGGAGAATTTAGAATATATTATTACAGAAGATAAAAGTTATAAGTGTATACAGCCAAGAATGAATTACTCAGAAAAACAAAGCATAATGCTTAAGTGGGGGGACAGACATTAAACTTCCAAACATTTCTGATGAGAAAGATGCTACATAAAAACTCTGAAGACCAAACACAGTAGTTCTGAGTAACCTTAAAAAGTGAAAATGAATGAGCACTCGGATTAAAAAAATAAACTGCTTATAGTCAGGTTTGGGAAGATGATACACGTATCTGAATCTTATCATCAACAAGGCTCATAGAAAGTGTTGAAGTTGCAGCTAGGTGGCGTAGTGGATAAAGCACCAGCCTTGGAGTCAGGAGTACTTGGGTTCAAATCCGGTCTCAGACACTTAATAATTGCTCTGTGGCCTTGGGCAAGCCACTTAACCCCATTTGCCTTGCAAAAATCTAAAATATAACAAAAAAAAAAATCTCGAAGTAGACAAGACCAAGGAAGGAAGGAAGGTGGGAGGGAGCAGGTGACACTTGAACCTTACTGTCATCTTAAGCTGGTCAAAGGAACAATATTAGCTGCAGAAATACATTTCACTTAATTGGAAAGTGAAGGCATGTTGTAGTGGAAGGAGTGACATGAGAGCATATTAAGGGAAAAGTTAATCCTAAGCATAGGAAGTCCTAAATGTGTGTGTGTGTGTGTGTGTGTGTGTGTGTGTGTGTGTGTATTCTATATATCTCATCTCACTTTGATGTAGCAAAGATTGGGAATAAATGGAGTACCATTGAGCTGAACTCATCAGTGTAATGATCATAATTAGTAATAAAACATGCTAGAAATGAAGAATTTGGAATGCAGAATGAACAGTTTTTTTGGATGTAGTCAATGTGGAAATTTATTTTCATTGACTGTACAATTTTAATGTTTTGAGTTTTGATCTGTTTTTTTCCTTGTGTTCTCAATTGGTAGTGAGAGGGAGGCAGATTTTAAGGTCAGAAATTCAGGTAAATGGAGAAATGACTAAAGTAAATATAGTCTTTTCCCTAAAAACAGATGAGGGGAGATGATAGTTTGAGGAACATAAATCTAAGGGAAAGTGTTCTTTGGTTAGAGGCATCCAGAGCTGAACTAAACCCGTCTCCTACTGCATCCTTAGAGGAGAGTTGCTTTCTTTGTTATCATCTTGTTTCCTTATGGAGGTCAGTTGTCAGAATATGAATGATCTTTCCAGGCTACACTGCTTATTTTTTCATTTTAGAACAGCTCTGAATCATATTTCACTGGTAGGCAGTGCTAAATACTATGGTTAATGCTGTCATGTAGAGCTTAACTGCATCTTAAAAGTTAATTTTGATGATCTTTTAGCTCTCTTGCTTAGTATGTAGTGTACTTGGTATAAAGATCTTAAATTTTTAAACCAAATTTTACCATCAACCCAGTACTTGGTTAATCCTGTTGCATTATATTTTTGTGCAGTTAAAATGCACTGAAAATAGTGAGGTTTTTGAGGATTTTGATAATAGGAAAGAATGGCATATTTTGACCTACATCTTTATTTTGACCTATGTTTCCCTTGATTTTGTCTAGGGTAGGTTGGAAGACCGAAAGCCTTTAATGGTCTTGTTTGGAGATGTTGCCATGCATTATATACTCTCTGCTGCTCAGTAAGTATCTAAAAATTTGTAAACATGTTTTCTAAGTTCATTGCTATTGGTCTCTCCTTATTGGGATCCTGCATATATGAATCCTTCCCACCCAAATGCTATCAATTCATCTACAAAATGGCCAGTATTTTGGTAAAAAACAAACAAAAAAATGGCTCTCACGGACAGTACTCAACATTCTTGTAAATTGATTGCTGGAAATTAGCTTTCTATTACCTCTGATTTTCTTTACAGTACAGTACTGCTTGGTGTGTATATTTCTTCATGGCTTTTATACTTTGTATCCTCTATTCCTTTATTGGCCTCTTGGTGGCTTTGGGGATTGATCCAAAGAATGGAGTCATGTATCTTCATGTTTGTTTTACAGACTCATCAAAGGATTGTCTTCAGTAACTCTTTTCCTCATACATAATAGTAGTGACTGAAGAGACAAGTAATATAAATTTTTTCAAGGGATCGGGGAAGGGCACATTTATCATATCAGTGTTCTGCCTGATTTTTAGCATTTGCACGATCTCATCTTAAATTGCAACTCTCTAGGACTACTTTGCTTCCTTCTATTCTTTTCCAGTGTTATGAAATTCTTTTTTTTTTTTTTAATTTTTGCAAGGCAATGGGGTTAAGTGGCTTGCCCAAGGCCATGCAGCTAGGTAATTATTAAGTGTCTGAGGCTAGATTTGAACTCAGGTACTCCTGACTCCAGGGCCGGCGCTCTATCCACTGGGCCACCTAGCCGCCCCCTTTATGAAATTCTTGGAGAGTTAAAAAGATCTTTGAGATCTACATGGTATTGTGTAGAATTCCAGTTTCAATTCCTTGGCCTGCTTCTCAGGGTTGTGAGGTGGGTTAACTTTTTTTTATAATTAATATAAATTAATTGGATTTCAGTGATATTTCAAAGTTACTTAGCAGATAACTTTAAACTTGATAAACCAGAAATATCCTAGTCAGTATTTAATACCAGAAAATCAGCTTTAATAATTGTCATTTGTCATTATTTGTCATTACTTATCTGTTTTAGGCCAGTGATGACCAGCAGTTAGTTGTCTGGTGATCTCAATGAGATGTCATGAGTACAAATTTCACCTTAGTTTGTCAATCACATTATGTGTCTATTAGGTTCAGAACCTTATACTGGATCTTTTTTGGGATGGATAGGAAGTGGAAGATACTGATCCTCTCTTTGAAAAGGTCAATTTAATTGGGAAGGTTAAAACTTTTTAAATCATTTAACAAACCAAAGAGTGTTTTATTGTCATACAATATGGCACCTACTATGTACTAGGTCCTATGAAAAGCATTTTAAACTTAGTTGATCCTTATAGAAAGGTAGTTTAAGTGACCATCCATGGATCACCCAGCTATTAAGTGTCTGAATTGGAAGTTTGATCTCATCCCAGACTCTAGACCCAGTGCTCTATCCATTGTCTACCTGCTTCAGATAATGATATGCAGAAAATCAAAGAATCAGAAAGAACCTCAGATGCTTCTCTCTTCTCTTCTCTCTCTCTCTCTCTCTCTCTCTCTCTCTCTCTCTCTCTCTCTCTATATATATATATATATATATATATATATATATATATATATTTCTTTTCCACAACTCACCTGTATCTAAATGTATATTGCTTTGAAATCTGCTTCTCCAGTTTTCATCCACTGCTCCTATTTCTACCTTCTAGGGTCAAGAAAAATAATCAAAAGATAGGGACTTTTGAAGTGTTAACAATTCATGTTGTCACTGTTAATTCCTATGAGACTTTAAAAGAATTTCCACTCCAATTAGATATCATCCCTTTAGCATTCTTTGGTAATATATAATGTTATACAGAAATAGTCTGATTTCACCCATGGTCTCTTGCATTTTGTGATTTTCAGTTGACACAACTTCCCTCTCCCACAGATGTCTCTGAGTCTTCTCTGGTTATTAGCCGGTATTTTAAGTGTAACTGTAATGTTTATAGATCTGTGCCCCAAATTATCATTTTTGAATGAAAAAATAAGTAATAATTTTTTGACTGTTAAAACTAGAGAATATAATGGATAGACTTGCCTTTTGAGAAGTGTGGTTATATTTTACAAAATGGCTTATTTCTTTTTCCTTCAACATTTTTATCTTACCTGGAATATAAATATAAGGAGATATAAGAAATGGTCACTTCCATTTATGTTTGTCTAATAAAGAATCCCTCGGTCCTAACTCAGGCTCTCTTTCATCTGTTCCCTCTTAGGACTGCTGACGGTGGAGGTCTGGTTGAAAAACACTATGTTTTCTTGAAGAGGCTTTGTCAGGTCTTGTGTGCTTTAGGCAGCCAATTGTGTGCCTTACTGGTAAGAATTCTGCAAGGATTGTTGAAGTCTGAAGCACTTGCCACCCTTTGAGCATTCAGTGATGCTATCAGTGACAGAGGCTTATAGATTATTTCCCTTGATTTTTATCTGGTTCTAGCCATTAATCTGAACTTGACTGACTGGAATAGAATTTGAGTTAAGGATTTCTTTTAACATATTGCTGATGAACAGGTAGTGTACAAAATTTTATCATTATGTTATACAATTATAATTTATGATTATGCTGATTTATATACAGTAGTATTCTTATACAATTATGCCTTAATAAATTAAGTTACAGTTACTATTCTTTAAGATTGTAAAATATAAAAAAAACTTGTTTGTTTGGTTTTGGTTTTTACAAGGCAATAGGGTTAAGTGACTTGCTCAAGGTCACACAGTTAGGTAATTATTAAGTGTCCAAGGTCAGATTTGAATTCAAGTCCTCCTGACTCCAAGGCTGGTACTCTATCCACCACCTAAGTGCCTCAAAATACTTTTTCTAAAGCAGTGGTCTCTGTAATATAATCTTTCCTTGTTTGTGGCCTCATTAACACAAAAGCCTAATATGTGAAAAGAATATTCATTAGATTAAGTGGTATTATTGCCTGTTAACTTGGAAATAAAAGCTATAGGCTGAGCAAGTGAATAAAACTTATTTTGTGGGAAATAAGGAATTAATAGTTTCTTTTGGACTTTAATGTTGGAATCCAGGATTCTTGAAGGCTTTATTAATTAGTTCTTAATAATGTGTTTTTGTTCTAATTCAAAAGGGGTTGAGATAGTTTACCATAAGGTATGAACTGTTAAATGATATGGTTAACTGCTAAGACAGAGATGAGAATGAATCAAGCTTGGAAAATTGAAACTTTATCTGTATTTAGAGTTTTCTATTTTCTTCTAGCTTTTAGTAGATAAGTTTTTACCTGATTCTTTAACTATATTTATGGAATTTGAAGTTAGATTTGTTATGGTATTTTTGCTGTTAGTAGCCTTCAAAATCATATTTTCCCAACAGGGCACTGATTGTGATGTTGAGACACCAGCCAATCTTGGAAAATTCTTGGAGTCTTTTCTGGCTTTTACAACCCATCCAAGCCAGGTAAGTAATATGATGAAGACAGAAAATACAGAGTTGATAGTTCCTAATATAAGTTATATTTTGGCTTCCTTAGTTCAGCGTGTAAAACATCTTATGCTATATTTTATAATTTTAGCAGTTACACCTTCATATTTAAAATAAGATCAAAAAAACAAATAAGATCACCTCCTGTTACATAAAATACTAAGTGAGATGTGCTGTGTGTCAGGAAGACCTCAGTTCAAACCCTACTAACAAACATGTCTGATGGGACCACAAATAAGCTGCTGCTTTGATTTTTTTTCAACTGTAGAATGGTAGTAATAATAATAACTGTAAGGTCTTGTTAAGAGTCTAGAGCCTTTATTAGGAGCTAAAAAATAAGTCTCTTAATGGAAACCTTTTTTAATATGTGTAGGGGTAAAAATTCAGATGGCCATATAGATTCCAGGTTCTCTTCAACATATAGGCTTTTTAATTTTTTTCTTCAGTTTCTGCGATCATCAACTCAGATCACTTGGGGAGCCCTTTTCCGGCATGAAATCTTATCCCGAGACCCTCTGCTTTTAGGAATGATCCCCAAATATCTCCGTGCCTCTATGACTAACTTAGTGAAGGTATGTAATAGTAATGTGACTTTGTTGATTGTAGACATAATTATAAAGACATAAGATTTTTCACTGGAACTAATTAAGAACCAAAATAACTTCCCTTTATAATAACATCTTCCTAGTTCCTCATGGAACTTTTGCCAATCTGTTTAGTGTCACTATAGAATCTCTGACAAAGATTGCTTATGCTGCTTCAGTACATAAATATTCAGCATCCCCCCTTGGGATTGTTAGTCTTGAACACTTAGCAGTTGATTTTCTTGGTCTTGACATGGTAAAGAACCAGGGAAGGTGCTTTTCTGGTCAAAGGTTTTCCCTCCCCCACTGTAAAGAATACACATCCAGGTCAGTCAAGCTTAAGGTCTCTCTAGAAACCTTCAACAAGTTGTAAGGGAAACATAATCCTGGGTTTGTTCCTTAAGTTTTAGTTTAGTACTTGAGATGGAATATATTCCTCTTTCCTTCTTTGTTTGATTCAAATTAACCTTGAGTTTTAAATTTATAGTCAAGGGCACTAAACAGAACATTGGGTAGGATTCTTCCTGAGGAACCAGGAAAAGAATGTTGATATTCAGACCTCAGATCTGGACAAGAACTTTCTAGACTTGGGATATAGTAGGTTGGTAGTTTTTGAAGGCAACATGCCTCCCCTCATTCACAATTGTAACATTCCATTTCCATAAGATCTAGCATTTTTCAAGCTTCTCCACTAACATTTTTCTATGACTTTAGAGGGCTGAATCAAAATTCATAATGCCTATTTTCAACCCCTACCCCTGGGTTGATATCTCTTTCAGATCGGCTTTCCCTCTAAAACAGATAGCGCTAGCTGTGAATATTCTCAGTTTGACTTTGACAGTGATGAGGACTTCAATGCATTCTTCAACTGTAAGTGATTATGGAATATCTTTCTTTTAAGAGCCTTGAGATAATATTTATGTTATGTTTTGTCACACTTTAAGACCTTGGGGCTCTTTATCAGGAAGCTCTCTCTAAATTCTCATCACAGCTTTCTTGAGCCCTAAATTTCACACTAAAAGTAGGGAACCAATATCAGTCTTCCACTTAAAGAACCCAGTAAATAATCTTCTGTATGCATCTGTACAACCCAAGCTTAACTCTTCTTGGGACCCAGGTTTGATTTCTCTCTCATTCATTGGCAGCATTCCGAGCTCAGCAGGGAGAGGTGATAAGGATGGCCTGTCGCCTGGATCCCAAGACTGGTTTTCAGATGGCTGGGGAATGGTTGAAATACCAGCTGTCAACACCTGTGGATACTGGGCCAATGAACTGTAAGTTTGCTTTTAAACAATAAGGATTTTTTTTTAATTGCTAAATATTAGTGCCCAGATGACAAGGAAAACATTAATTTAAAACTGTTTCTTCTGGGTTACCTCTAGTGTTTCCTACCCAGCCCTTAAGTACAATTTTTGGGGAATGTTAAAATACATTTTCAGAAATAGAATTTCTTATTCCTTGATACCATTCTGAGAGTTATTCCTTTCCAGTCAAAATTATCTGATGTTTCTACACTGAAACTTGAATCCATTTGAGAGCAGAAACATCCTAATATCCACAACTCTGTCCTACAAGTAATTAATGGTAATAATAGTAGCTGACTATTTTAGTGTTTTTTTGATTGATTGGTTCATGAAAGTTGTAAATTGCTTAGTGCATATTCTCATTTGAAAGAAGTTATTTTTTATAAAGCATATGAATCACCATTAAATATTAAACTTATTTGAGCTGGAAAGTGGATATTAAGATGTTCATTCTAATTTTCCTTTGGTTGTTGAACCAATTAGTAATTTGTTATTTTACCTTGATTGGTTACTGTTATAAATAGAACTCATGCTAAGACCTATTAGCTTTTTTAACTTAAAAATAACATTTCAATATTAAAGGATGAAATCCAAAGACTTACTAAGTTTTGATTATATTAAGTCCCAAATGTTGGGTTAATCAGCTGCTTGTAAAACATAAGCAATCAGTAAACAAATATTAGATACCAACTATATGCCAGACACTTCTAGAAGAAAAGAAACGTGTTATACTGAGTTTATCTGTAAAATTAATTTGGATTAGATGATATCTTAGCTCCCTGACTATTCATTAGATATTTCATTGCCCTGTTCTCTTTATACAGCTAGGACTGGAGAAGGCCTATGTTCAATCTTCTCACCTTCTTTTGTACAATGGGATGCCATGACCTTCTTTTCAGAAAGTGTGATTAACCAGATGTTTCGAACATTAGATAAAGAAGTAAGTAGTTTGAATCCCATTAGTTATGATTTTAGAATTATAAGCTTTCTGTGAGAAAAGGATTGGTTACTTATTCTGTCCATCTATAAAATGGAAGACTCTTACCCTAAAAGCCTATATTTCTAAGCAGGTAAATAAACAGTATAAACAGAACCACAAACCTGAAGCCCTGAAGACTAACTCAGTTTCAGATCAGACTCTTAAGATCCGACTAAGCTCCACATTAAGTATTAATTTATTCCTCAAGTGTTTCTTTATGACACATGCTGTGTTCAGAGAACTGGACTGGACATTTTAAAGGATACAGAAGGAAGAGACTTGATTCCCTGTCTTTGAGTAATTTATAGTCTTATTGGAGGTACAAGGCATACAGAGAACAAGAACCTAGATCATATATTCCAAACTGTATACAAAGTTATGGAAAGTGTTGAGTGAGTCAGGAAAAAATATTCTTGAAAAGAAGTCTTTACTAGAGTGATAGACTTTCAAAGAAGCAGGACAGGATTTTAGGCAATTAAAGTGCATTAACTATCAGAATTAATGCAAATGATGTAGAGGGCAATGATATAATTGATCTGATAAGAGTAGAAAGAATATCTTGGTAAGTAGCAAGTTACAAAGTCAAGACAGATGTGGGACGATGGAGATCTTTGTATGTGTATACTCCTACTGAGGAGTATATAAAAATCCTAGCAATTATACAAGGATCATCTGAGGGATTAGACATTTTTGTATAACTATAGTTCAAAGACTTTTCCTAAGGGTTCATCTTGGGAGTTGGGCAGGTGTTTCATGCCCTATGGGGGCCCCTAGAATCCATCTTACTAGGAAGAGCATTATATTAGGAGCAGTTGAACTGTATCTGCCATTCACTTGTTTTGAGGTCTTGAGCAAGTCATTTGACTCTAGGTCTATTTTCATCATTAATTGAAATGAAGAGAGTTGAACTAGAGAATTTTTTTTTAATAATTCAGAATAAACTTTAAAAGATGTTTGTGTGACATTTTAACAGATACTATGTGATAGCCACTGTATTAAGTGCCAGGAATACAAAGAAAAAAAGCAAAAACAGGTGCCCACCCTCATGGAGGTTACATTTTAATGCAAACCACATATGTGGCCTTATGGAGGGAGTCACCTAGGCTTCAGCTCTTTTCTGGTTTTGCTCATCTTGCTCAGCATCAGTTCATACAAATCCTTCAAGGCTTCCTTGAATTCACATCCCTCCTGGTTTCTAATAGAACAGTAGTGAACTAGAGAATTTAAAAAAAAAATTAAACTTGTTTTATGTAAAAACTATTTTCTTTTTAACCAAAATGAAGTCAAAATGGGGACAGGATTTAGACATAATGGGCAATTTGTCAGCTCTACAGAAAGGGGAGAAATTTTAAAACAAGTTTTAATACTTGTAAAAAATTTCAAATTACAAGTTCTCCCTCCACCTCCTTGAGATTGCAAATAATTTTATATGGGTTATTCGTGTGTAAGAATGCAAAATATCTCTATGGTAGCCATCTTGCAAAAGAAAATACAAACCAAAAAACCCCAAGAAAAATAGTGTGTTTCGGGCTAAAGTAAGACTCCATCTTCCTCCAGAGGTGGATAATAGCATTTTTCATCCTACATCCTTTAGTATGGTCTTGAATCAATACATTGCTGAAAATAGCTAAGTCATTCACAGTTGATCACTGTACATAATTGCTATTACTGTGTAAAATGTTCTCCTGGTTCTACTCATTTCACTTTGCTTCAGTTCAGATAAGTCCAGATTCTGAAATGAGCCTGCTCATCATTTCTTTTATTTCTTTTAGCATAGTATATTCCTTTACAATCATATCACTTGTTCAGTCTTTCCCCAGTTGATGGGCAGCCCCTCAGTTTTCAATTCTTTACCACAAAAAGAAGGGTTATAAATTTTTTTTATATAAAAGTCCTTTTCCTTTCTTTTTAAAATCTCTTGGGAGTATAGACCCTAATAGTGGTATTGTTAATTCATAGCCCTTTGGACATAGATCCAAATTGCTCTCCAGGATGGTTGGATCAGTTTATCACTCCACCAGTAGTGCATTAGTGTCTCGAATTTCAACATCCCCTCCAACACTGATCATATTCCTTTTTTATCATATTAACTAATCTGATAAGTTTTGGTAGTTCAGAAGTGTTTTTATTTGAATTTCTCTAATCAATAATGATTTCGAACATTTTTTGTATGGCTTTGATTTCTTCATTTGAAAACTACCAGTTCATATCCTTTGACTGTCACTTGAAGAATGGCTCATATTTTTATAAATTTGACTCAGTTCTCTATATAATTGAGAATTGAGGTCTTTATCCGAGAAACCTGCTGGAAAATTTTTTTTCCAGTTTGCTGTTTTCCTTCTAATCTTGGCTACATTATGTTTTAATTTTTTTTCTTTTTCCTAAAATTCCATCATTAATCATTTCCAGAATAAGCCTTATCAGTATGTTTTGGCCTAATGCCTCATACTTATCTGCATTTTACCAACTTTCTCCAACTATTTGGAGATTGAAGTCAGGGAGGTGACTAAGTCCTATCAAGATCTTCCAGTGCAGGGGTGGCGTAGTGGCGTATTGGATAAAGCACCGGGCTTGGAGTCAGGAGTACCTGGGTTCAAATCCGGTCTCAGACACTTAATAATTACCTAGCTGTGTGGCCTTGGGCAAGCCACTTAACCCCATTTGCCTTGCAAAAAAAAAAAACCCTAAAAAAAAGATCTTCCAGTGGAGCACAAGCTCCAACCGGTCTCTTGACCTTGTGTGTCTAGCAACTTATATTGAGAAGTTTTGATAAAATTTAATGGAGTGAATAACTTAGACAGTTGTAAGGGTGCAGACTGTCCTGCCCACTACACCAGATTTTTGTAAGAGGGCCTGCCCTACAAGAGAATACTAAGAGGGGTTCATACCAGCTTGTTACTATAGTTTTGGGGTTTTTTTTTAAGGTTAATTAGTTTATTCACAAGAGACCTATTGTCCTGGATAGTAGCAGGACAAAATTGTATTATGGATTCCTGAACCAACTCCAAGCCATGTATGGTATTATATAGAAACAGAACAAAGAAAGCATAGTCGGGGTGGCTAGGTGGTGTAGTGGATAAAGCACTGGCCCTGGAGTCAGGAGTACCTGGGTTCAAATCTGGTCTCAGGCACTTAATAATTACCTAGCTGTGTGGCCTTGGGCAAGCCACTTGACCCCATTTGCCTTGCAAAAACCTTAGTGCCAGGATGGCCCAAGGTCACATGCAAGTTCCTCATAGGTTAGTTAGCTGGAGCTTCTTTTGCTGTGTACCTAAGATAGTTTACATTCTCTGTAAGACTCAGGGTCTCATTCCTACTCTGATCTGTGCCTATATAGCAGTTACTTTAAAAGAAGATATGGCCATATACTCAAAGAAATTTTAATATTACAGGAAATTCCAGTGAATGATGGCATAGAGTTGTTGCAGATTGTATTGAACTTTAATACCAAGGATCCACTCATCTTGTCCTGTGTCCTCACCAATGTTTCAGCACTCTTTCCATTTGTCAGTTACAGACCAGAGTACCTACCTCAGGTCCTTTCTAAGGTGAGCAACCTCATATCTTTTTCATGTTTTGTTTACAAAATGATTCACTGATTTGTTGGTTTTGAGGCATTATAATTTGGACATAAGCATTTAGAAAATATGTAATTAGCAAATGCAAATAAGAAAATTGTTTGGGGGAGGGAATAAGCACGTAATCCTATTTTATTATATACTTATGTGCTTTTATGTGTGTGTGTGTGTGTGTGTGTGTGGATAGATAGATAGATAGATAGATAGATAGATAGATAGATAGATAGATGGATGGATGCTTATTAGCAACCATTTGAATCTGTTTTTTGAATTATCCCAAACTTTTTTCTATCATATAAATTGTCTCAGTGGTACATTGTGAATCCAAAACTATGCTGTTTTTTCTTTTTTTTTTTGCAAGATGACTATCTGATGATTAGTAACTGAATAAAACATGTCATAATGTTACTGAGTTTGTTCCTCATATGAAACGGTTGAAATTTTTATGCAGCAACCATTAACTTCCTAGCAGAGAGACAACAGTGAGCAAGACTCATTTCCCACCTGCAGAGAGTTTAGAATTTAGATATAAAGAAAGGAAATACGTACAGCCATAACTTTTATCAAATAAAAGTGCATAAAAAAGATACAAAGTGCTGTGGATTATGAAAAGGGAGAGATTATTTCTGGCTGGGGAGATCATTTAAGACTTCATTGGAATAGTTTTAAACTGAATCTTGAAATAGTGATAGGGGTAATTAAATGAGAAGATAATTGTGGGTACTGAGAAAGTATGAATAAAAGCATACAGGGTTTGGAGGACAACAATTAGGCTACTGTAAAAATAACAGTACATGCTAGGCTAAAGATTTTGTTAGGCAAGGATAACTATTGCATATTTTTGAGCAAATGTGATAGGACTAGAGTTTTGCTGCAGGAAAATTAAACTGTCAGTGATTTAGAGCAGTGATATCTAAATAAAAAGGAAGCCTTGCATATTGAATCAGAAAATTTTAAATTAGCATTCGCTATGTTTTTTATTTTGTTAAACAGGTTTACAGTTTAATCTGATTCATATCATGCCTTTGGGGTTTTGCTGCCCCTGAGTTTGACATTTCTAGTTTGGAGGGTGCGTTGGGGCAGGAACCCCTTGGGAAAGTGAAAGTAGTGACCGTGAATACAAAAAGGAAGGTTTGGCTATAAAAAATGTCATAGAGATAGAATTGACAGGACTTGGAGACCTTGTTAGAAAGGGGAGAAAATAAAGAAGGAACGATGAGGTGATTGATTAGGAAGATAATGTTAACCATTAATTAGAAGGGGTATGATGAGAGAGTAGTTAGTTTCAGATGGAAGATAGGGAATTCAGTTTAGGAATATATTTACTCTTCTGTTTCAGGGATACACATCTGATTCTGAGAAATGATCATTTTCTTTCATCCCTTTAGCTATTTTCATCTGTCACTTTTGAAATCATCGAGGAAAGTAAGGTATGAAAGCATTAATATTATTAATTTTCCAAATCCTAAGAAGCAATATTAATACCTTGCATTTATTCTAGACCATCTCAAATTGACATTGTAATTTCTTTCTCAATCACTATAGAAGTCTTTTTTAGAGCCAACAGACAAGCAAGAATTGTAGAATCTTCATTTTCACAGGTTATCATACACAGTAGTCTTTGGGTCTCTTTTCATTAATGTTCATTGCAAACAGCTTAAAAGTCACACAGATGAGTTAAACTATAGATTTAAAAGTATAAGAGGAGGGTCGGCTAGGTGGCACAACAGATAGAGCACCAGCCCTGGGGTCAAGTGTACCTGAGTTCAAATCCAGTTCTCAGACACTTAATAATTACCTAGCTGTTTGGCCTTGGGCAAGCCACTTAACCCCATTGCCTTGCAAAAAAAACCCCTAAAAAAATAGTATAAGGGAGGTGGTGAGGTGGCACAGTGAATATTTGCACCAGCCCTGGAGTCAGAAGTATACCTGAGTTCAAATCTGGCCTCAGACACTGAATAATTACCTAGCTGTGTGGTCTTGGGCAAGCCACTTAACCCCATTGCCTTGCAAAAACTAAAAAACAAACCAAAAAAGAAGTATAAGAGACTTTAGAGGTTATATAATTGAACTATATGTATTTGATAAATTCGACAGCTAAGGAAGATTAAATAATTTGCTTAGAGTCATACAAGGCAAAAAGTGGAAAAACTTGGTTTTAAACCCAGATCCTATAATTCCAAATTCAGTACCTTTTCCACTCCTTATCCCAGTATCATTGACTCAGGTAAAACAGTTATAAGTTTACCCCTCCTAAAATTATTACATTAAGTAGCTATAGGGGTTGTTCAGTTAAACTTGGCCCTTAACTTACTGAATTTTTCTTTTTAGGCTCCCAGGACTCGTGCTGTGAGGAATGTGAGAAGACATGCATGTTCTTCTATCATTAAAATGTGTCGTGACTATCCTCAACTTGTGCTGGTAAGACTTGGATTAAGACCAAAAAGTTGTTCTGATCTGCATTTATCCTTTTTTTCCTTTTTTTTATTTAATATTCTCATTTTGTACAAATGGGGTTTTTTTTTTACATTAATAAAATATTCTTGTTTAAGAGTAAATGAAATACCCCCTCCCTCATAAATATAGACTTGCTTGAGCGATAAAGTAAAGGGGAGAGAAAAAATTAAAATTAAAAAAATAATAGTAATAATTGTAGGTATAATAAAATATTCTTGTTTAAGAGTAAACAAAATACCCTTCCCCCCATGAATATAGACTTGCTTGGGCGATAAAGTAAAGAGGAGAGAAAAAGAAATTAAAATTAAAAAAATAATAGTAATAATTGTAGGTATGGCCAGGTGGTACAATGGACAGAGCACCAGCCCTGGAGCCATGAGCACCTGAGCCCACATCCGGCCCCATACACCCAACAATCACCCAGCTGTGTGACATGCAAGCCACCCGAACCCCACTGCCCTGCAAAAACCAAAAAAAGTGGGGGAAAGACCCCAAATAAAATAAAATAGTAATAATAGTAGGGGGTGGCTGGGTGGCGGACAGAGCAGTGGCCTTTGAGCCAGGAGCACCTGGATCCAAATCTGGCCTCAAGATACCCAACGATCCTCCTGCTATGCAGCCTCAGGCAGGCCACCCAGCTCCATTTGCCCTGCACACCCCCCAAAATAATAATAAAAAAAATGTGCTTGAGTCTTTGTTCCAACACCAACAACTCTGTAGCAGGTGGATCACATTTTTTATGATAAGTCCATGGCAAAAGTTACTTCCATATTTTTCCACCATTGCCACTGCTGATCGCAACTCCCTCCTTTTGTATTTCTCCACTACCATGTACTATATTTTCTCTCTCCTTTCACTCTGACTCTGCTGTAGGGTAGCTGAGTGGCGCATCAGACAGATCCCCAGCTCTGGGGACCAGAAGCCCTTGAGCCCTCATACCACCCTTTAGGCCCAGCATCCACTTCGTCCTATGGTCTCAGACAGGCCTTCCGATCCCAGCCCATTGCAAGAAGTAAAAAAGAAAATGCATTATATCTGACCACTCTCCCCCCATGATCCATCCTCTCCTCCGTCACTCACATCACCCCCCCTTCCTCCTGTTTCCCCCCCCTTCTTACTCCAGCTGCCTATACCCCATTGAGTATATATGCTGTTTCCTCTCCTAGCCACCTGTGATGAGAGCAAAGATTCCCTCATTCCCCCTTGCCTTCCCCCCTTCCATATCATTGCAATAGCTCATTGTAATAAAGAAAAATCTTATTACCTGAAATATCTTGGCCTATTCCCCCCTCTCCTTTTTCTTTCTCCCATTACAATTCCCTTTTTTCTATTGACTCCATTTTTACACCATATTTTATCTTCAAATTCAGCTTTCTCCTGTGCTTCAACTATAAAAGCTCCCTCTACCTGCTCTGTTAACTGAGAAGGTTCATATGAGTATTATCAGTATCATTTTTCTATACAGGAATACATGCAGTTCATCATCATCAAGTCCCTCATATTTTCCCCTTCTCCTCCAATCTCTATGCTTCACCTGAGTCCTGTATCTGAAGATCAGACCTTCTGTTCAGCTCTGGCCATTCCAACAGGAACATTTGAAATTCCCTATGTTCATTGAAAGTCTATCTTTTTCCCTGGAAGAGGACATTCAGCCTTGCTGGGTAGTTGATTCTTGGTTGCATTCTAAGCTCTTTTGCCTTGTGGTATATTAAATTCCAAGCCCTATGAGCTTTTAGTGTAGTTGCTGCTAAGTCCTGTGTGATCCTGACTGCAGCTCCATGATATTTGAACTGTGCTTCTGGCTGCTTGTAATATTTTCTCTTTGACTTGGGAGTTCTGGAATTTGGCTATAATATTCCTAGGGGTTCATTTTTTGGGATCTCTTTCTGGAGGGGGATCAGTGGATTCTCTCCATTTCTATTTTGCCCTCTGCTTCTAGAATATTAGGGCAATTTTCCTGTAGTAATTCTTTGAAAATGATGTCAAGGCTCTTTTCCTGATCATGACATTTTTAAATTATCTTTTCTAAATCTGTTTTCCATATCAGTTGTTTTTTCAATGAGATATTTTACATTTTCTTCTAATTTTTTGGTTTTGAAGTATTGGTTCCTGATTTCTGGTGAATTCATCAGTCTCCCTGAGTTCTATTCTATTCTTTGTCTGAAGGATTTGTTCTCCTCAGAGAGTTTTCTTATCTCTTTTTTCCATCTGGCCAATTTTGCTTTTTAAAGCATTCTTCTCCTCAATAATTTTTTGAACTGTTTTATCCATTTGACCTAAGCTGGTTTTTAGCATGCTATTCAGCATTTTTTTGGATTTCCTTGACTAGGCTGCTGACTGCATTTTCATGTTTTTCCTGCATCTCTCTCATTTCTTTTCCCAGTTTTTCTTCTAACTCCCTTATTTGATTTTCAAAGTCTTTTTCGAGCTCTGTCATAGCCTGAGCCCAATTTCTATTTTTCTTGGAGTCTTTAGATGCAGGAGCATTTTGATCCTTCTTGGGCTCATATGCAAAATATTTCTCAATGGTGTTCCTCTTATTTCTCTGCTTGCTCATTTTCCCAGCCTAAGCCTGTTTTGGGGGCTCTTCCTGAGCTTTTGGGACACTCCCACAAGGGTCTCAGTATGTGAGGCTCTGTCCTCCCTCCTGGTCTGTGAATGACCATAAGCGCCCCCCTCTGACACGGGGCTGAGGTTGCAGGGTGGCCCTGCTGTTCAGGATCTGAATGTGGTCAGAGCCCTAGGGTCCTATTCCAGGGGCAAAGGACAGAGCTCCTCTTCCAGGGGCAGAGCTCAGCAGTCTCTCTTCACTCCCCTCCCTAGGTTCAATGGGCTCATGCCCTGGGAGCTCCTGGTTACCAGCTCTGCCTGCTTCTGTTCCTGGATCAGGGCTGTGGTGGCACTCTGTGGTGTGCCCTGAGGGCTGGGCTTCACATGCTTGCTCTGGCAGAGGTCCCCTGGCTGTTCCCCCAATTTGTGCCCAGTGCTCCCTGGGGCATAGGTCAGTAAACTCCCCCGCTGCTGTGAGCCACAGCTCCCAGCGCCCTGGGGCCGCCTCTCCAACCCCGGGGAGCAGAGCCTTTCTGCTCTTTTCCAGGTTGTTTTGAGTAGGAGAACTGCCTCATTGGGTCCTTCTGTGGGTTCTGTCTCTCGAAAATTTAGTTAGAGTCCTTAGCTTATGAGTTTTATGAGAGAGTACCTAAGACAGGATCCGTTCTTGTCACCATCTTCTGCATTTATCTTAATTTCATTATTGTTTATGGTCTTAAATACACCTCACTTCAAAGAAAAGCTCTAAAATTTGACTTAAGAATACAAATATATTTTTCTTTCTATAGAACATTATCTGTCCTTATTTCTAGTTTTCATTGAAAATTTACATATTCTTAGCATTTCTAGTTTAGATTCTTTTAGATATTGCTGTCATGGTCCAAATATGAAATGACCTCACCTTGAAAGAGACAGTCACAAAATACAATTTAATGGGATAAATCATAGATTCTCAAAATAAGTGATCTGAGGGACCCTAAAACCCTTTCAGGGATCACAAAGTCAAAACAGTTCTAATAATAACACTAAGATGTTTACATTTCTATTGTAGTAAATATTGATTGATAACTTACATAAACAAAAGCTACTTGGAAAATCCTCAGTTTTTTTAGGAGTATAGAAATATATATCCAGGAAACAAAAAGTTTGAGAACTACTGTCTTATTAAGTAAAATTCCAATTGGGATAAGAAGTTAATCTTCCCTCTCAGAACTATATATTAACTATACATCTTCCAGAAATATACATGTGTTTGCCTCCCAGAATGTTGCCAAATTTAATAATCTATGAGGTCTTTTAACAAGATTGGTATAGAAAAATTAGTCCAGATGGGCTCAGCTACTGCTTGTGTTTTCACAATTACGTAACATGAAAAAGTGCATATTTTTAATTAAATAACAATTGATTCACTAGAAAATGTCAGAAATTCTGCGATAGTGATTATTATCTTGTAGACCTGACCTTCAAAAGACTCAAGATTTTTAAACAGTTCGTAGAGCTCAGTTATTAAGAACCTGAATAAAGCTCCCTATTTTGTAGCTTTCTTTTGATGTCTGGAGCTTTCTCCATAAAAAGCAGACCTCAGCCATGAAAGGAAAAGTGAACTAAGGTCCTGCAGCAGAGAATAAATGAAACATACATTCTCATTCTAAAGGGAAGGGAATGATGCTAGGAGAGAACATTGTTAATATGTTATTGGACACAGTCTCTTGTTTTTCTGTAGCAAGAAGAAAGTTTTGCCATGGCCATGGAACATTGTATATAATGTCATTTTTACATTGTATTATTCAGTTTTGTATTTTTTTCCAGGGCCAGGGGGAGGGGAGGTATTTGTGTGTGCAGAATACAAGGAGAAATCTAGAGGAGCCACATCTGCACATACATGTGAATTAAAATCTATTTAAATGCCAAACAGACCTCTGCCACCCTTGGTTCTTTCCTTTGTAATCTATAGCCCAACTTCGACATGCTTTATAACCATGTAAAGCAACTTCTCTCCAATGAGCTGCTCCTGACACAAATGGAAAAATGTGCCCTCATGGAAGCCCTGGTCCTAATCAGCAATCAATTCAAGGACTACAAGCGACAGAAAGTTTTCCTAGAGGAGCTGATGTCACCAGTTGCCAACCTCTGGCTTTCTGAAGAGATGCAAAGGTATAGTTGGTGCTATTTCACATCCTCCTAAAAGCTTATTAAGGATATTAGGGAAAATAAAAGAAATCCTTCAAAGGCCACAGGAGAAGGGAAGCAATTTTTGGTTACAAGCAATTTGTAGGTTAAGGAGCTTATATAAAATGTAATCAGGAGAGTTCGTTCTCCAGGCAGCAGTGTATATACAGGGGTGTAATAGTCAGTGCATGTCTGCTAATCTGGCCTGACGGTAGGCCAAGGATTGTGATGCTTCTCTTGGGCTTTATTTTCCATTGTAGCTGAGGGGGGTTAATAGCTAAGAAAGTCAACACAAGTAGAAGTCACAAAGATAGGCAGAAATGCCCATTTGAAAGGAAAGTTCCTATTCTTGGATCCTTCTGAGTGAGTACATATTAAATAAGAATAAAAATGACTTAATATATCTCTGTTGAAACAAAATCTTCAGTGCAAAATAACTGACATTTGTGTAACCCCAACATTGTGCAGAGTATAAACTACCAACCAGATTTTTTTTTTTGCATCACTCAGATTGAAAATATGAAAATACTAATATTCTCTCTCCTCTGTGCCCAAACCTCAGAGTGCTATCAGATGCTGATGCTTTTATTGCCTATGTGGGTGCTGATAACAAAATCTGTGAACCAGGCTTGGAAGATGCCAATGGTCTAAATCGTTCAAGAGTAAGTAAAAAGCCTTTTCTAGGATAGCAAGTTATTTACTGATCACTATGTGTGACTATGTGATGTGTTCTCCAGTTTGAGTCTTGCTAGTCCTGGGCCTCCCCCATTGACATACTGGAAGTGACCTAGGAATATTGCCGCTGCTGCTCTTAGCTGCTTTTTTTTTTAAGGTTTTTACAAGGCAAATGGGGTTAAGTGGCTTGCCCAAGGCCACACAGCTAGGTAATTATTAAGTGTCTGAGGCCAGATTTGAACTCAGGTACTCCTGACTCCAGGGCTGGTGCTTTATCCACTGCTCCACCTAACTGCCCTAGCTGCTTCTTTCTAAGTGAGATTTTTTTTTAGCTGTGTTCACACAGTAGAATAGCTGATGATTACTTCAAAAGTTTTTCAATAACTCTTAAAATGGGAAGTTTCACAAATATGAATCAGAATGAACATGAAAAATCAATGGTCTCCCAACCAGCATTGTTACAGCTCCATATAAAAAAAAGGTCTTCATAAGTTTGCTGGGGAAGGTGAAATTGTATAGTCTAGGAGAATACAAGGAAAGGAATTGGAAAACCAGAGTCAAAAATGTAGAACTTAAAATGAGTCTATGTGGGTTGGAGACACGGAATGTACCATGGTGGAAATTTCCTTCCCTCCCCTGCTGTTGCATGAGCTACTGACACTTTTCTTGGAGTTGAATCGAAGGAGTCGACATTTAAAAGATTGATCATTTGGCCATATGACAGCCAAACAAACTCTAATCCACCGAGCACCATTGTAGGACGATGGTCGCCCTGGAGATGTTAATCCACTTTCAGACCTGTTACAGGAGCAAGGTTTGCGGTCAGTCCTCGGAGCATTGTGCTGCAGGGAGACAAGATAGTGGTGACCCAAACACTTCCTTTTAGAGCATATCCTGCAGACACTCGACTCAGCACGACTAGCACCAAGACATCTTCCAGTCATAAGCTCCTGTGGAAGGGTCGTTGCATACCCTGGAAGGTATCCTCATGGTGGGGAAGCTTGTAAACAGGTTTCCAGAGGCTACCACCGGCCCGGAGAGGGGCGGCTGGAGGACTCCCCTTGGGCTTTGCTGGCTTAAAGAGAACAAGGTCCAGTGAGCAAGTGGAGGGGACATCTTCACCTTCTCGCTGGCCTCATACTGCTTTTGCCAAAGCACTAAATAAGCCTTTGCTAAGAAGAATAATTTCTGTTCGTTTTTCACCTTCTGTTAATCTCTAATTTCTTTTCACTATAGATAAGTTTTTGTGTGTACACCATTCTGGGAGTTGTGAAACGGGCTCGTTGGCCCACAGACTTGGAAGAGGCTAAGGCTGGAGGATTTGTTGTTGGTTATACTCCAAGTGGCAATCCAATCTTCCGTAACCCTTGCACAGAACAAGTCCTGAAACTTCTTGATAATTTGCTTGCTCTTATAAGGTAGGTCAAGCCTTAGTTGTTTTGCATGACCCTAACATATGTTCTCCCAATGGAATTGTATCCTAGAACTTTTGAAACTAGTAAAAAGAAATATCTCATTTCTTTCTTGACCTGGTTTTGATGTTGAGTAGAATCCCATTGCTGCTTTTTCCAAAATGACTTTTCTCTTAACTCCTCCCCAACCCACCTTGAGCTGCTTTTGACATAAACCATGCACATTAATGTAACTGCTCATCCAGGCAATCTGTGCTTTGTAATTTTGTTTCTCTAGATAAAATTCATATGAAGTGACTTATAACAATTATTCTGTCTACAAGTGTACCAAATCTATTGGCTATGAGTTGAAAAGAAGAAAATTGGCACTTGATGGAGATGTTTATATCCTCCACATCATTTACTAAGATCTGGGAGGAGGTTAGAAGGAGATTGAGTTGAACCTATGATGTTATCTGTATAGGGTGCTCCCAGTGTTAAAATTCCCTTTATTAATGCAGATCAGCACCTACTTCGAAATTGAAAGCATTAGAAAGTTGTCTGCGGCACTGGGAGATTAAATGATCTTCGCATAACCAGTAAGCATCAAGCATCATCTCTGTGATTCTATCCCCTACACTACTCTCCATGATTTACTCAATGAAGTAAATTGAAAGAGATGTGCAGCTTAGAAAATGCAGGTATCATGTAATTCTTAGATTTGGGGTAGCTGTCACAATGAAGTTTTTCAAAGGGAAAAGTAGAATCCAGTTCTTGTCCAAAATAGAATTTGAGTGCCTACTTATTTCTTTTAGTAATGTTGAATTTGGGGCTAGGCACTAATCTTATTTGTTCCTTTGTACAAAGCATCAGAGCATATTCAGGCAGTCTAAAATGCTTTTGTCTCAGGTAGTCCACCTGGTGTCCCACATTCATCCATACTAGAAGAAAGCATTAACAATTCTTGTCAACCATTTGGGTACTTGGTAGAGGTAGGGGTGATTGTCTTGATATGTGATAACACATCTTGATTTCCAGAGAAGTTATTCTACAAGAATTGATGGTTGTGAATTGGACCACAGGACCAGGGTGGGAGGGAAATATTACAAATATAGCCAGAAGAAAAATTATTGCTATTTTGGTGTTCTTAAGAGTAAAAGATTCCAGTGGCTGGGTGGCACAGTGGATAGAGCACTGGCCCTGGAGTCAGGAGGACCTGAGTTCAAATCTGGCCTCAGGTACTTAATAGCTACCTAGCTGTGTAACCTTCAGCTAGCCACTTAACCCCATTGCCTTGCAAAACCCTAAAAAAAAAAATAAAAGATTCGTTTGTGTGGCATGGTGACATTTGATACAGTGATAAATTCACAAAGGAACATAGAACAGTCTGTCATTCCCTTTTTTAGGCTTCCTCTTATTAAATTTCAAGGAATGCCAAATATTTGTGGAAGAGTAATAAGCAGGCAGGCAGAAAAAGCAGTACTTTTCAGTGGGTAGAACCAAAATGGTGAATGTTGAAATACATTCAATAAGGAAATATACAAGGTTGCTACAGAATATCATCTTGTAGTCTCAGATTTCAATGTTATTAGAAACTCCAAAGTTCTAAAATGAATAGATGCTTTATTAAATGTTGCTTAAGCAATTTTCTCTTCCTCCAAAGGGCCTGGGTATTGATATGGGGCCAGGAATGACAGTTTTTAAAAACTATACCATTTGGATTTTGATAAAGGTAATTGACCAAGCTATTGTCACTATCTCCTGTCTCAAAGATGATCTGATCAGATAAAAAGACGGTTAGTATTAGGCTCTGTAGTATAAAGATGTGTTTTATCAATAAATTGGTTATTTGAAAAAGGCTTCTTGGCTAGTTTGTGAGTTGATTAGGTATAGTAAAAGTGGGGAAGACAGTTGACTTCTCACAGAACTCTCATTCTTCAAAGCCTCATCTCCTCAGTCATACTTGTATCTTATTCTAATACACTCTTTTGTGCTTAATTTAAATTTATGCTTCAAGATGCTTTATTTGTTATAGAGCTGTAGTTTACTGATGGGAAGAGCAATTGATTACAAGTAGTGTTGGCACCGTGGTGATGAAATTGTTTTGATAATCCAGAAACTTCATAAAACTCTTTTAGAATGCCTCCTTGTTTTGAGGACACTATGCAAGACATTAAGCAGAAGGTGGGGTCAGAATTCGTATAACTGAATAGTGTGCTCATTGCCCTAAACTAGAAATCCATTTATGAGACCCTGAACATTATATTGATAACTCTTGAGATAATTGCACTTGAGTGAAAAAGATAAAAATGTTATTACCATCATCATCTTGAAAATTACTGAATAGGTAGGAGAAAAGAGAGTGAGATAGAAGAACTCTAGGGTCCTTGTAGCTTCAATAACCTTTGCTGCTTTGGTGCAGTAACCTTCAGACTTCTAAAGTTCATCTGGGTTACTAATCACGTTATTGGAGGATAAGAACCACTGACTTCTATCTCTAGCATCTTGGGGTCTTACCTCAACAACTGATATTGGACAAAAGCATGAACCATCACATTTTCCTGAAGTAGCCTTACATAGATAGAACCACCTAAGAGAAAACTAAGTAATTCAGAAGGAAAAAATAGATGGCAAATTTCAGACTTTTCAAGAGTAAATGGCTGTGCTCCCTCATCTCCATAGGTTACTGTGTGGTGCTTTTGATATGCCATGGGCAGGAAGGGAGGCTGTGGAAGAGAAAAGGTCAGAACAGCTTCCTAGTAACTGTTCCTTGGTCATAAAAACAGCCAATTTCTACTCAAGTACGTCATTTTGGTGTGGGAGAAAGGCTTTTGGGAACCTTAGTACAGGCCCAGTCTCGGGAAATATTGTGTCTTCCCCTCCTGTTCCTCTACTCCACTACACCCCTCCCCCCATTGTTTAGGCCTTTCTGCTAGGCTGTTAGGGTTGGTTCTTGGTAACCTGGATCTAGTGGGAACCATCTCTATTGAGAAAACCATTTATTCTGGATAGCAGAATGGTGTCACTAACCTTGAAATACCAGCCTTATTTTGTTTAGACCATAGGGACTAAGTTCAGTTTCAGGAACATGAGCTGACTATCCATAGGAAATGTGCTTGGACTTTGAATCTGAATTCTACTTTGTACCCTGTCATAGGTCATTAAGCCAAAATTTAGCTAAAACTTAGATTATCCATAAGAAGAGTCATTAGACCATTTTAAACATGGACTTCCTCATACTGTTGTTGGAGTTGTCTTGGAGTTTGATAGTTTCTAATCCACCACTGAGATTCTATTAGGTGGTTCCAGGGTAGATAGCTGTGACTGACTTCCTTAGATTATGAGCAAAATCTGCTCTTTTGGCTTCCTCTTTCAAGAATCACTTATTCTGGGGGTGGCTAGGTGGTGCAGTGGATAGAGCACTGGCCTTGGAGTCAGAAGTACTTGAGTTCAAATCCGGCCTCAGACACTTAATAATTACCTAGTTGCACTGCCTTGCAAAAACTTTAAAAAAAAATCAACTTATCCTGCCAAAACAATATAAGGCCATGTATGGTGGTTTGCCTGGTGATACTCCATAAGAATTTTCCTGTCTTGACTATCCATCTCCTGCGCTTTCCTCAACCCTGTAAGTCTGAGAATTTCCACTGAGAATCACTTAGAGAGGGAAAATAATAAATTTAATAAGGACTACAGCTTAAATTTGTCTTCATAGATCTTCCCTCTTTGTACTTCACAGTACTGTTTTGGAAAGGACAGAAGTAAATGGGGAAAGAGTGGCTATGATAGTTTTCTAAAGAAGACTGGGGGGCAGCTAGGTGGCACATGGATAGAGCACCAGCCCTGGAGTCAGGAGGACTGTGTGATCTTGGGCAAATCATTTAACCCCATTGACTTAAATAAATAAAATTTTAAAGAAGACTGAAATAGAGGGCCATACTGTGGGATCTTTATGTTGACTTCTTTGCCTTGACAGAAATTTGCCGCAACTTGCTTAAAGCCCTGCTTATTTAGGACTCCAGCAGATGGTTTTTGACTGATAATTCCACTCCCAGATTCTTTCTACACAAATAACATCAATTAGGAATAATGGTCGGTCTCTCTCTCTCTCTCTCTCTCCCCCCCCTCCCTCCCTCCCCCCCTTATTATAAAATGAAATTCGCTTCAGGACATGGAAAAATGTATCTTTCATTGGGCTGAGAAAAGACTACCTAAAACACAGCTTTATGTTTCCAGTGGCAAAGTAGAATTGTTAGAATTGCTTGTGATTGTTTCAACTGACTACTTGCCTTTGGTGATATTAGGCATTCTCCACTTGCTGGGAGTAAAGGTATCTGACATGTAAAAAGTGTGAACAATTCATCTCTTTTATTTCCTCTTCTCCCCCTTCTGCAATGTCTATTAGATCTTTAGGAGATCTGATTTAGATTCAAGAAAACATCTCCTCTAAACCATCACCTGCTGGAGTATTTGTTAGATTAGTGACTACTTCCCTTTTCTTTGGTTCCACATTTCATACAGATACTCTGTGGCAGAGTCCCAGGCTTCCATTTCCTGAAGAGCACTCAGGTTACTTTATGCCCTCTTTCCTGTCCCTTTTAAGAGAAGTGTTAAGAAAAACTCCAACTTCATAATAGTGGGGAAAAGGAGGCCAATGCATAATACAAGGCTATTTCTCCATATATATATAAAGTGACTTCCTCTTTTTCAGAACCCACAATACCTTGTATACATCTGAGGTCCTGGCTAAACTGGGAGATAACTTCTCAAAGGCTTTGGATATGCTTGAAGTAGAAAAGAATGCTATCTTGGGTAAGAAACTTCATTTACTCTAAGAATTTCTGGGATTGTGTATCTAAAGCAGTTTAAGCAGCTTAGTATTTCTGGTTCATGCAGCATTAACATCCAACTGGCCAGCTTGAGGGCACAGTGGGTAGAGCTCTGGGCCTGAAATCAAGGCCTCAACCTTGGGCAAGTCATTTAACCTAATTGTCTTGTATCCAGGGCCATCTCCAATGGTCCTGATTTATATCTAACCACTGGATCCAAATGGCTCCAGAGGAGAAAATGAAGCTGGTAATTTAGCACAGCACCCCCTCACTCAGATCCAATTCATATGCATGTCATGGTATTCGAGATTGAAGTACAAACATCAGCATCCTACTATGCTCTGTTTATATCCACTTGGTATATTATAATGAAAAGATATCAGAATGGAAATTTATTTAATATTATTGTACTTGTATTACCTTTATCAGATTGCTTGCTGTCTTGAGAAGTGGGAAAGGAGGAAGGGAGAAAAATTTAGAACTCAGAATTTTCCAAAAATGAACAAGAAAATTGAAAACTATCTTTACATGTAATTGGAAAAAGTTAAAATACTATTGGGGGGGGTGGGGGTGGAATATTACTTGAAGCCACAAAGGCCTAGGTTGAAATCATACCTCTGATATTTATTAGTTCCATGACCTTAATTTATTTAATAACTCTGTTCCTGGTCAGTAGTAATAAACATTGATTAACATAAATAAAAACAAAAACAATCCCTTCCTTCATGGAGCTAAGAATCTAATAAAAGAAGCTTTTATTAATGCACAAGAAAGTGCACAAAAGAAAGCTAACAAGGAAAGTTAGAAGTGAAAGTAGAGGGGGATTTAAAGTACTTCATATGGGGACATGCTGAAGATTTCTGGCAAAGTCCAGAAGCAGAATAGCTGGTGAGAAAGTGCAGAGAAGATGGTTCTGAGCCCCCTCCTTAAAAAGAGACTCTGGAGCCATGATCCTTCCCTCCAGTCATAGGATCAAAGCGGCAGGGGGTACTTAACATAAGATGGGAGTACCAGACAGATTCAATCTGGCAACATAATGAGATTTTTCCAGGGGTGAGTTTCCTAAAGAACCAGGACAGGATGAAGAGATCTAAAAAGCAGTGAAGTTGGTGGGATAAGTTTCCTTATCTTTACACTAGAAATAATAAAGCCTGTGGTATCTGGCTTGGAAGGTTATTATGAGAGTAAAAATGAAATTATATTTGCCTTGCAAACTCAAAAGTTCAATGTCATTATCTGTTGTTGATGTTTTACTACTTAATCTGAGTCAGTTTTCTCATCTGTAAAATGAAGATTGTACTAAATACAGTGTGATTATAAGATTTTCTTAGAGTAACTGTTATCCCACATCTAGTACAGACTGTCTGGGTGATGGATTGATCAAGTGATACATATTATCTCTTCATCACTTATGTATTACAAATTCAACCTTAAGAAGATCCATTTTTCCTCTTGCTACTCCTGTGATTTTGGTATTCTGCTAACAGGTAATAAGAGTATGCCACACATAAGTAAGGATGCTACTACCATTTAGACTAAAAAGTTAGTTTGCTTTTTTCATAAACAGAAAAAAAAATTAAATAAGTGTATAAAATATTGAGATGATATAATCTATTAATGAAAAATAATAGAGTATTAATGTAAAATATGAAGTTCTATTTTTTCAATATTGAACTTATTGACCATCGTACAATTAATAGTTTTATAAAAATTTATTCTTCAAGATACCTACAGACACTTACTTTGGTATCTGGCTACAAATAAGTTCCACTAGGTTCCATCAAATAAGGTCCACTAGTGTTCCACAAGGGACACTAGGAAATGCATAGCAGGGAGAGATAGATACGATGTCCAAGGTGTCATTCAGATCAAATGGATTACTCAAGCTGAATAGCGTGTAATTGAGTTACAAATTGTATTAATTTTTTAGGCCAAAATCCTATAATAGTTTCTCAGATGGATTGAAATACAAGCATTTAGAGCTTTTTTTTTTAATTTAGAGAAATTCAAATGTACCTTTCTCTCTAATCCTGGACTTTATTTGAATGTGGTTTTTTTTTTTTTAATAATATAGAATCTTAGCATACCCAAAACCTTTCCCTGGCTTGATTACAAGGCAAGTTCAGCTCTACCTTGCAATATAAGAGATGTTGGAAAAAAAACACAGTGGGTAAGGCAATTCAAGGGGAAAAGTATTAGTTTTGCCTGTCCAGGTGTTATCCATTAGTCAGAATTGCCTTTTCATTACCCTTATCCCAGAAGCTTCCCTATCATGAAGAACCCTGAAGAGAGTCATATATCCACTAAAATGGAAAAATGTTTACATTTTGCTTGGTCTTTTTAGTTTTACCTGGAATTATTGATCATATGAATGCAGTCACTTCTTTCTTTCTGCTGTCAAGCCTTCCAATGCAAATTGGCACTATTAAAGAAACCATTACCTTTACGGATAAGCACAAATGTACTTTTAAAAGGTTTTAATAAGTTTAAATATCCCTACATGATGAACAATTAGCCATTGTCCATTTGAGTAAGAGTTCCATTAGGGTGAGAATAAAATGTGAATTTTGGGACCTTTAATTCCAAGTAAAATAGAGCACCAAATAAACATGGTTTTGATGGTCCTGATTGCTATAGAAGAGTGACTGGTACATTTCTTCACATCTCTCTCAAGTTGTCAAAGAAACTACTTAAATATCGAGGCAGTATGAAGCCTTGGCCAGTCCTATAAGAATCCAAACCCTCAGCTCAGCCCACTTCATTCCCATATTGGTATTATGCACTCTCAGTTTCAGGTAGTCAGTGGTAGAAAAGTATGTACCACAACAATATTGTTCCTGGGGCAAGCCAAACTGGCATAGTAGAAGGAAACAATGCAGCTAAGCTTCCATCAACAACTTTAAACATTTATAAAATGTACCAAATCTAATCTTGATGGAGAAATTCAGAAAAAGTCACAGTGAATCTCTTTCTGAGCCAAATCAATATAGTAAGACAGGTCTGCAGACACTGGGGACACCCCAAATAGCAAAGCACTCAAGAAAAGGCTACAAACCAGCCCAAAAAAAGTGTTCCCAGACCCAAGATCAGGGCATGACAATAAGTGCTAACTAGAAACTTGTCACTCACTAAACAGTTCTAGATTCAGGGTGCAGTGAGAAGAGGACCAGTAGAGAGCACAAGGGAAAGCCTGATAGTTCTACAAAGGAAAAAACTTCAGAAACTGGGAGCAGCAGTGCAATTTAGATCCAAGGATAGAACAGGGTTTCATTTCCAGCATGTAGGTCAACCTGTAAAGGAATAAGCCAAGCAGGAATCCCCAGCCAAAGAGGAATCTATGGTTCTGTCACTCTAAGGCAGCTGAGTTTTCCAACCAACTGATGGGCTGAGTCCAACTACATCTTCTTTTGTTCAGACCGAAATCCAGGTCAGGACCTTGCTACAGGATAGTGGTAATTCAGACTTTGCCCTATATCAGATAACTAAAAACTTCATGGTCCCAACCTCACCCTGAAATCCTGGAATAACACACTACTTATCTCAATCAAGTATTAACTGTCCAAAGGAAGAATGGGCAAACAAACAACATGATAAGGAGCTATTTTGGTAGCAGACAGGCACAAAACAAAAACACAGAAGAGAATGACTGCAAAACATGTCAAGCAATACCTCAGAGAAAAACACAATTTGGCCTTTAACTATTTCCTAAAAGAGATTAAGCAAGAGTTTTTAAAAGAGTTTAACATTTTTTATAAATGTAATGCAAGTGTTTAAGGAAAATACTGGCAAACAAATGACAACTATGGAAGAAGCAATTGGAAAAGGCATGAACATCTTGGCACAAGAGATGCAAAGTCTTGCCCAACAAAGAATTGTGAGGGTATGCCTATCAGTTGGGGAACGACTGAACAAGTTATGAGATATAAAAGTGATGGAGTACTATTATTCTGTAAGAAATCATGAGTGACTGGATTTCAGAAAAGCCTGGAAAGACTTGCGTGAATTGATTCTGTGTGAAGTGAGCAGAACCAGGAGAACACTGTACACATTAACAGCAACATTGTGAGATGTTCAATTGTGTTGGATGGAGCTTCTCTTAGCAGTGCAGTGATCAAGGACAATCCAGAGAGGCCTATTATGGAAAATGCCATCCATATCCAGAGAAAAAACTATGGTGTCCAAATGCAGAGCAAAACATACTGTGTTCAATTCCAAATCTTTTTATGTTTTTCTTTGTCATGACTTTTTCTTCCCTTTAGTTCTCATTCTTTCAAAACATGACTGATGTGGAAATTTGTTAAACTCAATTGTACTTATACAACCTGTATCAGATTGCTCACTGCCATGGATGAGGGGGAAGGAAGGGGAGGGTGGTAGAAAAATGTGGAACTCATAAACTCATAAATATTGAAAACTTTCTTTGCATGTATTTGGGGGGGGTAAATTTAAAAAAAACCTTGCCCAAGTAACAAGCTCCTTGAATATTTGAATGGACCAAATAGGCAGTACTGTCATATGACAAGGAAAAATATTAAAACAAAATGACAAGGCTGAAAAAATAGGGGGAAAGTATCTCAAAGGTGAAATAATTGACCTCGAAAATACATTGAAGAGAAAAAATAAGAATCATTGGAGGAGCTGAACCTCATGACCATATAGACATCCTAGTTGAATTAAGTATTAAAAGAAAATTGCCCAGATCTCTTGAATCATTAGGACAGTGTGGAAATAGAGGTAATTTACTAGTCATCTCCTAAAAGAACTGAAAATGAAAATTCCCAGAAACATTTTAACCAAAATGAAGAATTTACAGGACATAGAAAAAGTCACAAGCAACCAGAAAGATAGAATTCAGTACTAAGGAGCCACAGTCAGAATCAACCACTACTATAAAGTAGCAGAGAACTTGGAATATAATGTTTCGGAAAGTGAAGGATACATGGGCTTATAGCCAAGAATAACAACCCAGCAAAACTAAGTATAATGCTTCAGGGAGAAAATAGATCTTTAATGAAATAGAAGACTTCCAAACATTTCTGATGAAAAGAATGACACTGCATGGAACTCTAAATTTCAAACATGCGAGTGCAGAGAAACTTAAAAGTAAACAAAAATGATCAATGATAAAGGATTAAACAAGAATAAACTGCTTATATTCCAATATAAGGAGATGATACATGTGTCTAAACCCTCATGAGAACAGGAAGAAAAAAATATATTGGGGTGAAGGGAAAGAGAAGGAAGGATGAGGGGTTTAGTTGACACTTGGACCTCACTCATCTTAATTTGTCAGAGGGAAAGGGAGAAATGAGAAGGGGAATTTGGATTATGGAAAACAATGTACAGGGGCAGCTAGGTGGCGCAGTGGATAGAGCACTGGCCCTGGAGTCAGGAGTACCTGAGTTCAAATGTGACCTCAGACACTTAATAATTACCTAGCTGTGTGGCCTGGGCAAGCCACTTAACCCCATTTGCCTTGCAAAAAAATCCTAAAAAAAAAGTGAAGGACAAACATATCCACTTTAAAAAAAATGTACAAAAATAAAGTTTTTTGAGATGGCAAAGAATGAGATTCCAAGGAAGTAATCATATGGAGTGCAAATGTGCTGAACTCCTGAGCATAACCAGACCAACCACAGTTCCAGAGAACTGATAAGGAAATATGCCACCCACCTTCTAATAGAGAGGTTGAAGGGTTCAGAATGCAGAATAAGACAAGTATTTTTTAGGAAAGGACTTATGTGGAAATTAGTTTTGATTGATTGTAATTTTTGTTTTGTTTTCCACTTGGGGGTGGAAGGGTGAGAAGGTGCATCTTGTCTGATTTTAAAAAACAAGCAAACAAATAAAATTTTCTTTCTCCTCTAGGACTTCCTCAGCCTCTCCTAGAACTCTATGACTCTCCTGTCTACAAAACAGTCTTGGAACGAATGCAGGGCTTCTTTTGTACTCTTTATGAGAACTGGTAAGAGATTAACATTACCTCTCTGTTCGTTTTCGTACTTTTCCCTTTCATGGGCACATTAATGTTAGAATACCTAGTGATTGTTATTTAATTCGCGTTCCTTTGGGTACCAGGAAGATGAGGCAATACAAACCCTACTATTCTCTTACTCAGAATCAATAGTTCATTAACAGGTTTAACTTCTGATTCTGGTTCCCTTATAAATCTCATACTTATTCCCTTTCCTGTATTGGGACCTATTTGCTCTGAATCACCTACATTCTTCTTTATTTCCCTTGGGACAAGTGGCATATGTGGCTATAAGCCTGTTTAAGTTCAAGAGTTCTCTTGCTATAGGGCAGCTAACTGGCCCACGTGGCAAATTTACCCCGCAGCCTTAGCCTGAATAACACTGTGCTGTAACCAGCTAATAGATTTCCAGAGGTAATTTTCCTTATAAAGTCATTGCATTTTAATTAATGGGGGATTGAAGGCAGCTAACCCTTAACTCAGAAATTTATTGAAATAGTTGCAGGAGCAAATAACTTTTTCTTGGTCATTAAGAACTGGCATTGGTGGGTACTGAATTTGCTGATGATTTTCCTTTGTAGTTTCCATATCCTAGGGAAAGCAGGCTCTTCTATGCAGCAAGATTTCTACACTGTTGAAGACCTTGCCACCCAGCTTCTTAACTCTGCCTTTGTCAACTTGAACAGCATTCCTGACTACCGACTCCGACCTATGCTTCATATCCTTTTGGAATCTGGCAAAAAGAGTTGGAAAAGAAATAATCCATATAGAATGAGGGATGTAATTATCTGGGTTCATAAAAATTTCACTAAGATAAAAATGAATTGAAAGCTAAAAGCAGGAGAAGAAAATTTCAAGAGATACAGAAATTCTTGAAAGCCATTTCTTGTATGATTGGAACCTGATTAGAAAGTCTTAAAAGATCTTGTTCAGTTCTCTTAGAATTAGTCCTTTTCCTTCAAATGTTTTGGTTTGATTCAGATTTAGATTGTTTAATTGTTCTTTTGTTTCTCATAATCTGCTTCTGTGGAAAAGCAATTTCATGTTGGCATAGTTAACCTTCTTGGAGGGGCAGGTGGGAAGAGCCTTGGATTTGGGAATTGGGAAAAAGGTATAAGATTCCCTCTCTATTAATAACTGTCCTTGAGCATGACATGGGACCTATTTCCTTATCTTTTGTTTTGTTTTGGTTTGTTTTTTTTGGGGGGGGGTTTGCTAGGTAATGGGGTTAAGTGGCTTGCCCAAGGCCACACAGCTAGGTAAAATAGTGTCTTGAGGTCGGATTTGAATTCAGATACTCCTGACTCCAGGGCCAGCGCCACCCCTTATTTCCTTATCTTTAAAAAAAAAAAGGCCACTAGGATTCTTTCCATCTCTAAGTTTCCTTGAGATCCACTTATTTTCTCATTCTATTTTTAATATTAGCAACATTTTCGCTCCAGAACTATAAACCAATTGATTTAGGAAACAAAATTTGACTAGAAAAATGATGCTTTTCTCTTCTTTTCACAATGTATGAAATGTAGCTCTTGCAAAAGTGAACATTCTGGAAGGAAAAGAAAATCTGGAAATGTTATAGGATTAATCATACAATTTAGTATGCTAGAGAAAGATCAAGTCCACAGATCTTATATAACACCAGACAATGGCCTTCACAAAACCATTGGCAGACTTTTTAAACATCATTATGCTCTGCCATCTGACTGTTCAGATTGTCTAGGAATAGTATGCAAATGAAATGAGGGGTGTAAGCTGTGCCTTGAATAATACAGTCTCCTTAACCTGCCTTCTTAACGGGTTTTTGTGAAACCTCTGGTGCTATTCTGCCCTCCAGAACATTATGAAGTCCTTGTATCTCCCATCCTTGGACCCCTCTTCACCTATCTACACATGGTAAGAGGGCATTATCAAAAAAAATATTGAAAATCTTTACTCTGTAGCATCCATCTAAAGAGTTTAGATTAAGAATGCTAAAAAGCCTCAAGTTCTTCTAGATCTAGAATATACCAATAATTTCTCTTGGTTTCTGATAAGGTCTTTTTTTTCTCCATTAGATTAAATGTAGCCCCATAAAAGGCCTAATTCGGGATACTTTGAAAAAGCCTAGACTGCATTAAAGTGATTCTGTGAACTGCTTATTATTGAGCTTTGCTTTTCCAATCTTTATCCTATCACTACTCTTCTCTCAAGTGTGACTATCTGGGTTGGTGGAAATAGAAGTGTGGGAATCATATCTTTTTTTTAGTTTTTGCAAGGCAATGGGGTTAAGTGACTTGCCCAAGGCCACACAGCTAGGTAATTATTAAGTGTCTGAGGCCGAATTTGAACTCAGGTACTCCTGACTCCAGGGCCGGTGCTCTATCCACTGCGCCACTAGCCATCCCTGAATCATATCTTTTTTTAAAAAATGTTCTATTTTACATAATCTTGCCTCATAGAGAGCCATCTCTTGTACAAAGAATTTTTAAAAGGGAGGAAAAACAGAATTCCCTTCCTTTACTTTTTTTAACTTTTCTTTCCATTTATAATCAATTTGTACTTTCCACATTCTGGTCTGCTTTGCATCAGCTCATACACATCTTCCCATGCTTCTCTGTGGTCTTTGTATCTATGGTTTTTTGATACAACAATATTACATTAATTTTTCACAATTTATATAACTATTCCCCAATTGATAGGCATCTAATTTTTCCCCTAGTTCCACAAAATGTACTGCTGTAAATATTTTGTAGCATTTGACCTTCTTGAGGTATAAACCTTAAGCAATGGGATCTCAGGACCAAAAGATGAATATTTATTCACTTTCTTACATAGTTCCAAATTACTTTCCAGGATGAACAGTTTACAGCTAATACTCTGCCTTGTCCTTTTCACAGCCCTTCTCATCTCTTGTCACTTTTTGTCAGTTTTGATTTGTATTTCTCTTATTAGTAATTTGGACTAAAATTACACATGGTAGTAATTTCTAGTTCTTTTGAATACTGCTTATTCATACTATTTCTCAAAACTTATCCTTGGTAGAATGACTGTTGGTCTTATATATTTGTATTCATTCCCTTTAAATCTCCAATACCAGACCCTTATTCGTTTAATACTTAATAAAGTTTTTTTCTGTTTTTTTTCCCTAGTCAACAGCTTAAGAAAGAAAAGAAAGAAAAATTCCCCCTATGAAAGGAGAATATTCCCAACTTACATTTCTAGGGAATTAAAATGACTTTCTTTTATACCATCCCCACTCAAAATGATGTCGAGTCTACTTCAACTAACCCTTATTTAAATGGGGAAGTATCTCCAATTGTTTTCTTTTTATCCCTTTATTGTTTTCCAGAGGCTTTCCCAGAAATGGCAAGTCATCAACCAGAGGAGTTTACTGTGGTAAGGAACCTTTCTTCCCAGAGTTCAGTAGGCAGGATGCCCTGCTGTCCTAGCTGGGATAGTCAGTATATCAGATAACATTAGAGTTGGGACCATTCTTGGGAAAAATAGTGTTTGCTCATATGTTCCAGGTGGGAAGAGAAAAAAGATCAGTAGGTTGACATTCTAATTAAACGCTCACATGTGAATGGGATTCTCATGCCTTAGAAATATCCCTATGATCTATTATTATTATGAATTATTATTATTACGTAATCTGACTTTCCAGGTGCATTATTCCTCCCATTTTGACTTTTAGAGTAGTGTGTCTATTGCTGGATCATTTAGAGACCCAACCAGGTGTTGCTTTAATAAATGTAACAGAATAGAGTGAGAAGCAACCAGTCTGTAGTGGGAGGGTCCATTTTCCACCTGATTCCCAAACCCCTCAACCTAACAACTCCTTCAGTGTTTTTGAATACTTTGGCTCTTTCTAGTGGCGAAGAAGAGACTGCAGATGAAAATCCAGAATCTCAAGAGATGTTAGAAGAGCAACTAGTGAGGCTCCTCACTCGTGAAGTCATGGATTTGATCAGTAAGTAACATGTAAAAGAACAAAGTAAGAAGAAAATTTTAGGGAACACCTAATCCTTATGCTCCTGTTGGCATTTCAAAGTACAGATTTCCCATAAAATACTTTTCCATTATTTTAGATGTAAATTATCTCACTCATTATTTCAGGACCACTTGACCCAGCCAGTCCTTCTAGATAGTATGATAGCACATACACAGGAAATGCTGGTTGATTTGAAATTAAAAAATTAAAGGGGATGGGGAGTGTTCATAATCATCAGATCAGTAATGTGTTGAGCTACTACTGTCCCAACTGAGGGCGACATAAGAGAAGAAGAGCTTGTATTAAGCAATAAAGAGGGATTTGTCAAGGATATCCTAAAGGTAACAAGGAAAACCATGAACTCGCAGATTGAGTTTTCCCCCAGAGTAATAAATTTGGAGAGATTATAACACATCCTTGAATTTATCAGACCAGAAAATTGTTCACCAGTCACACTCACCACAATTATTTTTATGCTTAGGTAATAAACTACATGCTACTCTGCTGTCCCTATCCCGTAGGGCCAGAACAGCATTAGAACAGGGACTTTTTTCTCCCAGAGGGCTTGTGCTTTCATGGGACATCATGGTTTTCCTGTAATAACCTAGCTTTTTTCAACAGCTGTTTGCTGTGTTTCAAAGAAAGGTGCTGAACATAATACTACTACCAATACCACCACCACCTCTACCACTAATACCAACACCCCAACTGATGGTGAAGGTGAGTAATTTATTTCCTGGTTTCTTAGCTTTCTTTTCCTTTGACCTTTATGCCATAGCAGTGGTGGTAGGCGCTTAAGTCATAGATCTGGCCATGCATAGTTTTCCCCTTAATATTCAATGCAATTCTACCCCCTTGAGAACAAACTGACATCTATTTAAGGAATCTCCATGAAGTTCTTTCTTCTGACCCCAAATAGAGTATGTCTCTAGGTGTAAAAGTTAGTGCTCTTGTCTCCTAAGGATTGTGATTACTTAGTCAGATCAGTGGGAGAAGATCCAGGCACACTTGACTGGTGTATCTTAGAACAAAAGGTAGAGTTTTTTGAAAGGTAGAACTAAAAACTTCTTTGCCTTTTGCTCATAGATGAAGAGATGGTTTGCACAGAGGTGGCCCCCTCAGCCATGGCTGAGCTTACAGATCTGGGCAAATGTCTAATGAAGCATGAGGTATGTGAATAACAGAAGTGATCTCATCATTCCTTGTTCTCATATGAACAGAATGATCATTCATGAGATTGCCTCACATGCTCATTTTCTTTTTTTTTTTCTTTAGGATGTGTGTACAGCACTGCTCATCACAGCCTTCACTTCCCTAGCCTGGAAGGATACCTTATCTTGCCAGAGAACCACCACCCAGCTCTGCTGGCCTCTGCTTAAACAAGTAGAGTTCCTTCTCCTCATCCAGTGCTTCTAAGGAGAGAATGGTCAAAAAGAGGGTGGGGAATCTGAGTTTAGTTAGAAGTCCTAGGTTCAAGATCATTTGTTAGCCATTTACTACCTATTTGAAGATGTCAGTCTCTCTAGGCCTGTTTTCTTGTCAAATGAGGATACTGGAAAAGATGGTCTTAAGCAATTTTCTTGGCTCACATAGGAACTTTTAGAGAGAAAATTTTGTACTGATAGTTTGTTTCCTCAGGTACTCTCGGGAACACTCCTTTCTGATGCAGTAACGTGGTTTTTCACCAGTGTGCTAAAGGGTTTGCAGATGCATGGGCAGCATGATGGCTGTATGGCTGCACTTGTCCACTTGGCCTTCCAAATATATGAGGCATTGGTAGGTACCCTAGAATCTGCCAGTTTGTTACTGATTCCTTTCTAGTTGTCATTGTTAGAACTCTTGGTGTTATTTTCCTCCAATACTGAGAAGCCTGGGGATGCCCAAACTTATCCTTCTCAGTAGACTTGATCCTCTTTCAGCGCCCAAGATACCTAGAGGTGAGAGCTGTGATGGAACAGATACCAGAAATACAGAAAGAATCTCTGGACCAGTTTGACTGCAAGCTACTAAACCCTACACTGCAGAAAATTACTGACAAGCGCAGAAAGGATCACTTCAAACGCCTCATTGCTGGCTGTATTGGGGTAGGCCTCAACTTTGTAATTGTCTTATTATTGCCCTAAATATGAATGACACAAGCTATTTTCTTTGATTTCACCTAAAAAGGCAGCCTCCAACTAGCATTATTACTAAGATATCAAAAAAATTGTCACTAAAAATAAAAGAATAAGGGAAAGCCCCACTGCTCAGGTTTTCAAAATAGCTTTGCTTCTTTCTTACAGAAACCCCTGGGAGAACAGTTCCGTAAGGAGGTTCACATTAAGAATCTTCCATCTCTCTTCAAAAAACCAAAGCCATTGCTGGAATGTGATGTGCTGGAAAGTGAGGATGGATGCTTGAGCACTATCTTTGAACCCTGATATGGCCATCTGAACAATTTTCCCAGGCCTTCATTGTCATCTCTTCTTCCCCCCTTAGCTAACCTGTAGCTCCATCTCCGCTGCCTCCTCTTCCAGTGCTGACCTGGAGAAAGAATCAGGCTTGGAGATGGCGAGCCAGTGACTGACTCCATGAAGAGGCCAGAAGCAATTCCTTTGATGTCATTTTCAAGGGAGTTAGGACATAACATTATTCTGTCTAGTTCTCCCAAGATGTCTCCCAACCTACTCAGAGCTCCGTATCTGAGCATTTTCAAGAGAAGCCATGAGCAGAACTTATAGTTCTTTGTTGTCATTTTTCCCTTCTCCCTTTCCAAGTACCCTCACAGTATATATAGAACATGGGATTGGGATTTCTATTTCATCCAAATCCTAGCAGTGCCACCAGTTTGTGGCTGCACAGACACAAAAACTGGTACAAATGCCTTTTATTGGTAACTTCAACCTACAGGCTAGGGGCAAGGAGAAGGGGAGGCAGGCCTATTTGGGGGCTTTAATTTATTGCTGGACTGGGAGGATGCCAAGTGAACTACTACATACATGACTCGTTCATCTTGAACACTAGGAGGGTTCTAGACTGTCTACAAGTGGCTGTGGTCAAGAACTAGATTCCTTCAGAGAGTAGTCAAACCCAAGTCTCCACCTCAGGGGCCCCTGGGCTTCCCTGTGTCAAAGGAGGTCATCTCATCACTGATGAGAGGATGACATCTAGTTATCACTAATGACTAGTGGATATCACTGTCCTATTACCTAGGGTTCTTCAGGAACAGAAGCCACAATTCCCGACTAGTTAACTTGATGCTTAGGTACTTCGTAGTTATTGACAAGAATTAGGCAGCATCTGCTCCTTGGAGCTGGCTAGGGAAGAGAGCCCACTGGTCGTGATTTGGCCCCTGAAGCTTTGTTTCTATGTAGCCTAGTTCAGGTGCTTCTGAAATTCTGCCTACAGGACATTTTCCTCATAGATACCACCATCCAGTCAAGGCTCATGAGAGTTGCCTGTAGTTTCAGAAATCCCATTCATTCTAGGGTTACAACCAAAGGGTAGCCTCCTCTAAATCCAAATCTAAAATGAACTGGTAATGTAGATTTGGCAAAGGTTTGTGGACCTAGAGGGTAGAGAAAAACAAGGGAAAGCTGGGAGAAGGGGTTTTAAATCCAATGTGTCTATCCATATTGCACACAGACGTCCTATTTTTTGCACACACACTCAAGTGTTTCTGTTGTATTTTTAAGTTTTTCTGTTGACCACGAAGGCACTTTGAAACATGCCTTTTACTAGCTTTGATTACTGCCTCAGTGGAACTCTTTATACTTGTATGTTGTTAGGGCCATGAAGGGAACAGACTGTATTGTGTTGTGATATTTTTAACATCTTGTGATTTCATGCTAGATTTTTTTTATTGTTTTTAGAACCTTTTTGTAGAAACATTGATTCTGAGGCACATTTCTGCATGTCAGTAAAAAAAATCTGAGTTTGATACACAAGTTTAATATACAAGCTGCCTTTCTCATAGTATATGCTACCACACATAGAACTTACAGGCTGTTGTTCTTTATTGTCTTCTCTCTAACAGAGCTTACCAATTTCCTTTTCCTACCAATGGGGAACACAGTCTATAAATCAGAATTTTTTCATTGTAGTTTTTGCAAGGCAGTGGGGTTAAGTGTTTGAGGCCCGACACTGATCACCTAGCTGACACATTAAAAAAAGCAATCAGGATTGCTCATGAATGTCTCAGAGAAAAATGTGTCAGCATAAAAACCCAAACTCCACCAGTGATGCTCTCAGAAATCTTTTTAGGAAGTCAGCAGGAATCATGGGACAATTCCCTGAGTTTATTTGACAGAGTGGGGGCATACCCACAAAGTGAACCATCTTGTTGTCCAGTTATTATCTCACTAAGACTCTGCAAGATAATTCAGTCCATCTGAACTGAATCCAATTCATCCATGAAACGCCGACATTTTCCCATTAGAACTTTGATGGCTTCACTCACCAGGACCTCGGGAGGCAAGACACCTGTTGATTCCACTGAGACTGAAATGTAAAAATGTTTGAAAACTTACTCTACATGCTAGGAATTCAAAGAGAGAGCCAAAGCTCAATTGTGCAAAATAATACACAGCATTGGGAAAAGGAAATCCTTTCCCTAGGTGTGACAGGAGTGTGGTTTTCCTGCTCTTCCTATATCATGGTTACTTTCCCTTTCTCTGATACTCACATATATAGTGATCCCGTACTCGTGCCAGTCGCACTAACTTCTTAAGATTTTCATGCCGAAATATTTCTCGACTAAAAGTATCCAATCGAGGGTTGGCTACTGTAGCTATTTTTTTTCCTGGAAAAAATCAGAAGAGGCACAACTGGTTTAATGAAGAACAATTGGGAACTTGAACTGAATGATCTGTGATCAATGGCCTGTAACTGGGCTTCAGAAATGTTCCTAAGCAAGGTTTTTAACAACATAACAATCATTAGCTGCCTTACTATGAGCAAGATGCTATAAAACTTAAGAATCCTGAGAACAGTGTCAGGAAATGTGGCAGAGAATTATCTTTTAAGGATTCTAAAGCATGAGGATTTAAGCATTCCTTTCTACAGATACCTCTGACATCTTTCACCTCAATGACACCAGGTGAAAAGCATCGACTCAGCTCCTCAGCTGCTTCCCCCTCTACTGGTTGGAGTAGAGTAATATCTGGCAATAATCTGTAACTGGCAGTGGCTACAGGAGAAAATTTTGCATGATCTTTGCCTACAAAAGAAAGGCAAGGCTACAGTTATCAACCCCCTTCCCTGCTTTAAGCAACACCATGACACATTCACATTTCCAATATTTTAGGACTACCCCCACACATAACATAGCTGAACTAACACCCAACAATGCTTACCAATGCCTTTGACACAATGCATGAGTAGGTCAAGCTCTTGACCAGGCCGTAGCTGAGCAATGAGGATATCATCGTGCACAGGACGTATGGTGCCTTCTGGGAAAACATCTGCTTGGTTTCCCAAGGGTATCCATGTCATATGTTTTGTGTACACTGCAGAATTGGGGGGGGGTGTTACTGAGGGGCCTAGATGACAGGTAGATCTTACCACAGAGGTTAAATTATGATCTAGTATTAGTGGCTCTTCCCTGCTTCCCCCAAGCATCCTAGCAGTGCCACTGGTTTGTGGCTACACAAGCAGACACAAAAACCTGGTACAAAATCTTATTGGCAGCTTCAACCTACAGGCTAGGGGCAAGGAGAAGGGGAGGCAGGTCTATTTGGGGGCTCTAATTCATTGCTGGATTGGGAGGCCCATTCAGCTTGAACACTAGGAGAGAATGTCTACAAGCAGCTGTAGCCAAGAACCAGATCCCTTCGGTGACTGGTCAAACCCAAGTCTTCACCTCAGGGCCCCTGGGCTTCCCTGTGTCAAAGTCATCTCATCACTAATGAGCAATACAGCTTGCCCCCTTCCTTTTACAGACAATAATTGGGGCTAAAAAACGAATCGACTTAGGCACATACAAGTAACTTAGGGGGCTAAATTTGCATCTTTGTTTCCCTAAATTGGTCATCACTCACCTTTATGATTGAGATAGAGTTCATTGGGATCAGAGGAGTCTTTGGCAGCTTGAGGATTACGAGTACACTTGACCTTCAACTGGAATTGCAATGTGTCTATCTCAGTACCATCTTCATCACCTGCAAGGGAAAGGTAAGAGTTATTTCATGCCAACCCACAACCTCTCATTTAAAACCATGAACTTCTGCTTTCCTACCTTGGTTCCGGTACTCAAAAAGCCGGGGATCGGCACGAATGGGAATGAGACCCAACCGATGGGCCAGGATCTCATCCTGCACGATGGATGTATTGTTGTACACAAAGACTTTCTCTACAGCCATGGTTGGAACCTGGATAGGGAATTGACACTGACATTTAGAAAGGTAAACACAATAGATTCTCTCAGCCCCTCCAACCAGGAATAAATATTTATTAAGGAAACAAACAAACTCGGGAGTTCTCTCCGAAGCATAAGTAACCAGAAGAAAATCTACAAAGAGCAAAAGAGTGCGCCTAAGTAGCTCGGTGTGGATGCGGGGGTCCTTCCTCTCCACGCCCCCCATCTCTATGGGCAGCGCTCCCCCCACAGGTCACGCCATCGCAGGTCACCACCTCGGCTAACAAAATCCTCCGGAAGGCGTTGGCGATGGCAGCATCGATTCCGACCATGTCAAACTCCAGGGAGCTCTCATCCACGTGCACCACGTCCACGCGGAATCCCTAGGGGGCGGAGCGCGGGAAGGTTGAGCGCGAGGGTCCAGCGGCCCCCCCCCGAGGCGCGGCCCCCCCCCGAGGCGCGGCCCCGCGGCTCCCCCGCGGCCCACGGGCGGGCGCTCACCTTCTCGAAGCGGCTCTGGTCCCACGCGTCATCGTAGCCGCAGTAATTCCCCGGAAAGTCCGTGGTGTGGACCTAGAGCAGAGAGGAGCGCGTGAGGCCGGGGCCGCGGCCGCGCGCCCGCACTCCGGCCCGCCCCGTCCTCCGCGCCTTACGTTTCGGACCCCGAACTCCCCGAGCACCACGCGGCTCCGCATCTCCTCCACGGCTCCGGAGGCCGCCATCTTCCCGGCGCATGCGTGCTAGGCTCCCCGCGTCGTCGCCGTGGCGACCGGCGGCGCCTACGTCTCGCGAGACAGAGCGCGTCGGCTCGTTTCCACGTCCGCAGCTTCCGGGTGGAGTCGCCCAAACATCCGGTCGTCTTCCTCCCGGAGCGTCTCCCGGCGGGGGCCGCCGGTGTCCCCAGCCCCGCTTCCCCGCCTGCGGGCGCCATGGCGAGCCCGGCGGCTTCGGTGGCAGGCGCCCGGAGCGGGGCCTCCCCCGAGTGGGGCGGCTTCGAGGAGAACATGCAGGTAATGGCCCCGGGGCCCGGCCTTTGAGAGCTGCCCCACGGCGCATCCGGGACCTAGCGCTGGGGCGCCTCGGAAACCCCCTGGGCCGGGGCCCTTCTTTACAGAAAAGGAAACTGAGGCCCAGAAGGGGCGAGCGGCTTCCTCGAGGCCACAGAGGTAGTAAGCACCGGGGTGATCCATCCCCCCATCCAGCCCGGACCTGTGGAGCTCTAAGCCTGGCACACGCGGCACTAGTGGGCGTGGGCACACCGCATTGACAGGGAGGGGCCGGAGAGGGTGGGTGGACCCCAAGGTGGCCCACTACGGAGGGGAGACTCAGAGGACTTGGGAGTTTCAGGCCTTGCACTTGAGGAGATCAGTGTTATGGTGGAGGAAGCTTACATCTCGGAAGGGCTTCAATTCAGTAGCGAAAAAGCAAGCAAGTTTAAGATGTATGTATAAATTACGTAAATGTAAAGATGGGAGGCAGGGGTGGGAGAGAATCAGAAAACAGTTGCTGAAAGGCCGCATTTGAGCGGGATCTTGAAGGATAGCATCCAAATGGAAGAGAAGGCGTTCCAGGTGTAAGGAATACTCTGACATTGGTGGAAATGTGTGAGGAATGTTTTCGGAATACCAAATTCGGACGCAACTTAAGACGTAGGGAGCAATAGGAGAGTATTTACTAGGAGAGATTTTTTTGCCTCCGTTTGTTGGTAAGAGGAGTTGGGGGAGAAAATGTACCAGAGAAATTCATTCTCTGTTCTCGTTTAGAGAGAAACAAGAGTAGAGGGACAAGAAATGAGTTTGGCTAGAGTGTAGAGTGTGAAACTGAGAAGTTTCAATATTTTCAGCAAGAGTTGGGAGAGACAGAAGATTCAGTTCTGACAAAAAGCTCACAAGACACAGCCCTGGACCTTAGGGCCACAATGACACAATCCCCAAACTCATAACATTTCATTCTGCTATGGAGGAAGGGGAGTGAGATTAGGAATATATTAACAGGGTTTATAAATACAAAGTGATTTCAAGAGCAAGGCTAATAACTAAAGGGAAGAGAAAAAGAATCAAGGAAGTGACCCCCCTCAATTGGGCTTCAAGAAATCAGAGGCGTAGCAAACCGAAGGTAAAAAAGGAAACCTACCTGACATGAGGTGCCATTGGTGTAGAAGTTAGAAAGGCAAGAGATGGGAAGCTATCAGGCCAGTTTGCTTGTTAAAAGAAGTAATGGGAGTAATATGAAATAAGCCTGGAAAGGAAGGGGGAAACCAGATTGTGGAGTGCTTTAAAGGCCATCTGGTTTTTTTGTCTCTTTTTAGGAGCAATAGGACACTTTTAAAGCTCATTGTGTGTGTACATGTGTATGCTAGCTCCATGTTTTAGGAAAACCAACTCTACTATATGAGAGACAAAGGCCCTTCCTTAATCCACCTACAACCCCAGCTCCAGATAAGGGAAAGAGGAACAGTATTAGTGAACTGAATGGATGAATCAGAAAGACCAGCCGTTAAGTACTCAGAACAGCACTGAGGATATAAAGAAAAACAAAGATAGCTCCTGTTCTCAAGAAACTTACAGTCTATTGGAGGAAGACAGCACATGAAAGGAAGCTGACCTCAGGGAGAAATATCTAAGGTGATGGCCCAACATAGCTCTCACCCTTTTAAATAGAAGCCCATGGCCCCACCTTCCAGGCATAGGTCCAGGCAGAGGGCTGGAGAATATTAAGGATATGGGAGGTCCCACACAGAGCCAGTCTGGATCAGAAACATACTGTACCTTTGACCCTACAGGGTGGAGGCTCAGCAGTGATTGACATGGAAAACATGGATGACACATCAGGCTCTAGCTTTGAAGATATGGGGGAGCTGCACCAGCGGCTTCGTGAAGAAGAGGTGGATGCTGATGCAGCTGCTGCTGAGGAAGAGGATGGAGAATTCCTGGGAATGAAGGGTTTCAAGGGACAGCTAAGTCGACAGGTGGCTGATCAAGTAAGCAAAAGCTAGCTCCTAGTCAGCTAAGGAGGAGCAAAGTTTTGGCCAAATTGTTCTAGTTGTGTCCCCATCTTCAGGCCTCTGTATCATTCCAGAAAGAAAGAATCTCCTCTTCTGGAAGATATTTGTAGTTTTTTCCACAGAGAAAAATTAGCCTAGAGCTAATTTCTGTACCAGAGTAGGATCTCAGTGGGTCACCTTCTTTATCCCTTTCTCTTAGATGTGGCAGGCAGGGAAGAGACAGGCCTCCAAGGCCTTCAGCCTCTATGCGAACATCGACATCCTCAGGCCTTACTTTGATGTGGAGCCTGCTCAAGTTCGGAGCCGGTAAGAGTTCAGCTGTCTGTTTCCCATACCTGTGGCCTGGAACCAGGAAGAAGCCAGGGTCCTGGGAATGTCCCACTCCTCACTTGCTCTTTCTAAGAACACACACATTCTCAGAGAAGGGGATAGGATATGGCTGCCTCTCTCCTCCTTCCCTCTTCCTATAACAGGCTCTTAAGATGAGTGAGTGCCTTTGTCTTACCTCGATTTTTCTCTCAAACACTTAATACGTTGACTTGAACTTAATTTATATTCATTAAGGGGAGAAGTCCCCAGGTTCAAATCCAGGCTTTTATTCCAACATGGGGTGATTCAGAGAATTTCAAAGTTTCAGTCCTTGCACTTGAAGATTCGAGATAAATGTTCCCACCCATTTTCATGCAGTCCACAATCTCCCAATTCCCCGAACTGGATCTTTCTACAATCTTCCTCTCCATTGACTGAGTTGTCCTCAAAGATTTTCCCTTTTTGGACAGCAAAGAGTAGAAGAAAAGAGATTTCCCCCAGCCCTGCCCTCTCTCACACCTCCTATTTTAATAGGCTCCTGGAATCCATGATCCCTATCAAGATGGTCAACTTTCCCCAGGTAAGAATGATTTTTTTGTCACTTGGTGTCCCAGAAACATTCCTAAATAGAAAATGACAGCCCAGGAGGGAACAGTGGTTTGAATATACTGGAGCTTGGAAGGTCAGGGCAGAGCACCTGAAAGGTGGGATGGGAAGCATACTCAGAACTCAGGGCAAAGGGCGTCACAGGAAGAGTTAGGGACCTGGGAGAATAGAGGCACAAGGGAAGGCCCAAAGTCATTTGAACATCACAAGGTAAGGTAATATCTCCACAGAAAATTGCTGGCGAACTCTATGGACCTCTCATGCTGGTGTTCACCCTGGTTGCCATTCTTCTCCACGGGATGAAGACATCAGATACTATTATTGTAAGCAGATGAGGGATGGAGGCCAATGGGAGGTTCTCCAGGGTTGTCCTGTGGAACTCTTGGACCTGTCCTTGAGTATCATAGATGAAGTGGGAAACAAAAGGGCTGACTGGACAGGACTCAGGAAAATGTGGAGGTGGAACTGAGAACCTTTATATAGGTAAATCAGTCCTCCCTCCTTCTTTTCCCACTGCAGCGGGAAGGTACCCTCATGGGCACTGCCATTGGCACCTGCTTTGGCTACTGGCTGGGCGTCTCATCCTTCATTTACTTCTTGGCCTACCTATGTAATGCACAGATCACCATGCTGCAGATGCTGGCACTGCTGGTAAGAGGTCCAGGCAGATGGAGCAGCTTCTCTGGCCCTCAGCCAAGCTATGCCTGAATGGGGCGGGGGGGGGGGGGGTTCTCTAACCCTGAATGCTGAGATCTGGTGCCACCAGAGTCCCCAAGGTGGAATTGGGAGGAGCCCTAAGCCTGCCACCAAGGTCATCTCCTCTCCTCATCCTCAGGGCTACGGGCTTTTTGGACACTGCATAGTTCTCTTCATCACCTACAACATCCATCTCCATGCCCTCTTCTATCTCTTCTGGCTGTTGGTGGGTGGGTTGTCCACCCTGCGCATGGTAAGTTGGGGGGGGGGAGGCTTGAAGCCTGAGCATGGGTATGAGGGGAGGTCATTCAGTGCCCTACTGCAGTTGCACTTCCCACCCGTAATGTTTGTCTCAGTATGGGCTGGGTTTATTTGAACTGTGACCTCCTTTGGGACCCCAGGTGGCAGTACTAGTGTCGAGGACTGTGGGTCCCACCCAGCGCCTGCTTCTCTGTGGGACCCTGGCTACCCTGCACATGCTCTTCTTACTCTACCTGCACTTTGCCTACCACAAAGTTGTGGAGGGTGAGTCATGGTCTTGGGGGGGGGGGGATGCATCATGGGACTGAGTGATGATTGGTTATTTTTTCTAGTTAGCCCCAGAACATGAGGGGAAAAGGGGGGGCCCCCTGCTCTAGCCCCAATCCTGTCTCCCCCTCATGCTCTTCCTGCACTTCCTGGCAGTGAGCCCTTCCCTGTGAGCCAAGCATGGAGGACACAGGAAGAAAGCAAGAAAAAGGCCTGTCCCCAGCAGAAGGGTCATCTGCTCTCTTGGCATAGCTTGGTACTGCCCCAGTGTGGGAAGTCCCATGTCCCAGATAGATCATGCCAGTCAGAAGTTGCCTGCCCCTTCCCAGGATTCACCTCCTTTCTTCTTTCTCTCAGGGATCCTGGACACCCTCGAGGGTCCCAATATCCCCCCCATCCAGAGAGTCCCCCGGGACATTCCTGTTGCTGGGCTCCCTGTCTCCATGCTCAATGCCACAGCCAAGGCTGTCGCCCTGACACTGCAGCCACACTGACCTCATCCTGGGCCTCTCAAATATCCCCCTCGCTCTCGAGTTCAGCTTGCTGATCCTGAGGATTAAAGGGACAGTGTTGGTGACCTGTGTTTTATTGCTGAGGGCTAGGGCTTTCGTGGAGCTGTTGCTTCCCCAGAAAAGATCCCTGCATTTCTTCTCAGCGTCTGAGGAGAATGTAGCCCAGAGCTCCTTGCCCAGGATCAGGACCGTCCTTCCAGGGCAGAAAGTATGTCAGGCCTTCTGGGCCCCTTCAGCCCCTCCCCCTTTTCATTCTCTCTGTACCATCTTGCTAATTATAGACTTGGTAATTAAAATATTAATTGGCATCTGGAAATCCAGTTAATGTTCCCATGGCCCACCCTGCCGTTGCTGCCTTTCTCTGCTGATGGTTGTTTATAAAATATTCCTTTTTCAGCCAGTCACATCTTGTAGTGGGAGGAGGGTGTTGAAGTTTGGGGAGCTGGGATGGGAGTATTGAGGGAGTGGCACGTGACCTGTGAACTAGGTGACATCAAAGGACTGGGTGGCAGCAGCAAGGTGGAGTCTCAGCTTCAGCTAGTCGGTCCACAGATGTCTTGCAGGCCCGATGCTGGTAGAATTTTACAAAACAAGTTCAGTTTCCCAGCAGACACCCAGCCCAGAATCTACCTCTGCACCATTACTGGAAGTCCCTCATATGTAGCTCCTGTGCTTGGGCACGTCTGTAAATGAGCTGTTGCCCTTTACCTCCACTGTTTCAACCTGCACAAAGGAAGCTTCTCTTGGGTGAGAGGCGGCGGGTGCCAGGTGCAGGGTTGAAACGAATGACACTGCTGCCAGAGCCAAGAGTCTCCCACCCCAGTATGAAGGTCGGGGGCACTGTGCTGCCTCTAACCCTAACCTTAGCCGTGCAGAACATGGCCCTGAGCGGAGAAGAGAATTCCCAGGGGTTTGAGCGAGTGGACCTCTGCCGGCCCAAGGACTGGGTTTTGGCAAGGCGATGAATGGGGTTAAGTGACTTGTCCGCGGTGATGGAAGCCGGATTTGAATTCAGACCCTCTGTGGGCTGCCCCCAACCCCACGCTGCTGGGCAGCGAGCACCCCCACCCCTCCGGGCCGGGTTTGCACTTGGCACCATTCTCTGGAGAAGACCGGGCCGTGAAGTGGGTCGGGGGGGGAGGGCTCCCCATCCGGGCAGCTGGGTTCTGGGGCGGCGCCGGGCCGGGCACGGCCTGCCTCGGTTACCCCGCCACTGGGGGTCCTTGCCGGGGGAGCTGCGGGGCTCGGCCTTCTGTGGGTCCCGCCTGGCCGCGGCCACGGAATCCCCACGCACGAGGCGCCGCGCGTCACCGCGGCCGGGCCACGCGGGCGGGGGGGCGGGGCGGGGCCGTGACGCGGGCGTCGCCCTGGAGACAGCCGGCGGCGCCCGGGCCGGAGCGGAGCCGCGCGGAGCCCAGCCCAGCCGAGCCGAGCCGCCGCTGTCCGCGGGCCGGGCCGGGAGAAGCCGAGCCGGGCCGGGAGGCGGGGAGGCTCGGGGCCGGGCCGGGCCGGGCCGGGAGGCGGGGAGGCTCGGGGGCGGGCCGGGCGGGCCGGGGCCGCGCCATGAGCCGAGGCCCCGGAGCCGCCCGGGCAGGAGCCGGGCCGCGGAGCCGCCCCTAGGCGGGCGGGGGCCCGCAGGCACGGAGCGCGCGCCCCGCCGCCCGGCGCCCCGGCCCGGCCCCGCGGCGGCCACCATGCTGCCCAGCTCCATCCAGATCTCCGGGGAGCCGCTGTCGGGCGCCGAGGTGCGGGACATCTGCCGCGGCCTGCGGGACAACGCCGTGCGCCTGCTGTCCCTGCGCGGCTGCCGCCTCTGCGACCGCGACTTCGCGCGCATCTGCCGGGCCCTGGCCGGAGCCTCGGCGCTGGCGCAGCTCAACCTCAACCTGGGCGTCGTGTCCAGCCCGGGCCGCGTCAAGCAGCTGGCCGAGGCCCTGCGGGTCAACCGCTCCGTGCAGTCCCTCTTGTGAGTGCGGCGCGGCCGGGGCCGGCCCGCCTCCCTCCCAGCCCACCGGGGCCCGCCCCGCCCCGGCCCGGCCCGGCCCAGTGCGCCGTGACCTTGAGGAACGCGCGGCCCGGCCTCGGCCGCCCGGGGGAGCTCCTCCCTGCCCGCCGCCCCCGCATGCACCTGCACCCCGGGAATCGGGCCGTCGGCCCTCTCCCACCCTCCCCGCCGCCCCCGCTGCAGCAACACTCGTGGGGGAGCGGCCGGTGACCCCCACCCCACTGTTCCCCCCACTCCCAGCCTCCATGGGAGCCCCCTGACGGATGCCGGCTTGGCGCTGCTCAACCCTGCCCTGGCCCTGCACCCCGCGCTCGTGGCCCTGGACTTGGGGGACTGCATGCTGGGGGATGAAGCCATCAACCTCATCTGCGGGCTCCTGCCCCCCGATGGGGCCAAGTCAGGTGAGCGAGGCGGTGTGCGGGACAAAGGGCAGGGGCTCCGGCGGCCCGGGCCCAGGCTGGGCTCTGTCTACTTCTCCCGAGGCTGAGGGAGGGGCGATAGCTACCCTGCTTAGAGGAGGATGGGTCACAGAGCCTACGGACCTTCCTCAGGGACTAAGGAGGGGAAGAGTGAGGGAGGCGCCCAGCCCCCCCAAGTTCGGAGCAGGCACCAGATCCTGGCAGAGGAGCAGTCGGGCTGGGGTTTTGGAGGGCTTGGGGGAAGAGAGGTGAAGGCACACACCTGAATGGAGTAGCCCGGGCTCTGTCAGTACCCTGGGGCCTGGATAATGGATGTAGGTGCCACAAAACTCAGCACCACTCATCTCTCCCTCCCACCAGGCCTTAAGGAGCTGACCCTGAGTGCCAACCCTGGAATCACCCCCAAGGGCTGGAGCAGACTTGCTATTGCTGTGGCCCACAGCTCCCAGGTCCGAGTCCTCAATCTGGACTACAACCCCCTGGGTGAGGCATCAGGAAACACCTTACCCCCAGAAGGAGCTTGGAATGCAGTGTGAGAATGGGGGGGGGGGTCAGAAGGGGATGCTACTTCCCCTGCCGTTAAAGGTAGAGGAAGCTCTGCCTTGGCGATCCTAAAATCCTTGTAAGGCCCTGGGTTCTGGACAAAGAAGTGAGAGGCCAGAGGGGGCAATACACCATCTCCCCCCACATACCTATCACTGCTCCTCCATACATCCACTGAGACCAAGCTGAGCTGGCATCTGCCCGCCAATCATAGCCATCTTCTCCCAATGACCCGACCAATCACCAAACTGACTCAGCAGGGGAGGTGGGTCATGTGATGGTTGCTAGGGCAATGGGAGATGCTGAGGCAGGAGGCGGCCTTAAGTTCTCCTTGGATGTCTCCCTCCAGGTGACCACGTGGCAGGGATGCTGGCTGTGGCTGTGGCCTCCAGCCGCACCCTCGAGGTCCTGGACTTGGAAGGGACTGGGCTTACCAACCAGTCAGCTCAGGTGAGGAGTCCAGGGAGGAGCCCATCCTGTGCAGAGAGCTGTGCTGGGTTCTAGGAAGAAGAACACAGAACGGCACAAAACTTCCCCCTTGTGCCTCCAGGGGGTATAAGAAACACACAGTTAAATATAGGATTTATAGATAGGAATCTTGGAGACTTCCTATCTTCCCCCTTCTGATTGAATAAGTTCAAGCCCAGTGAGAGCAAGTGAAGCTTGGCAGAGGTCATGACTGACTCCTCCCCGGGGCTCTCACCCAGCCTCTTAGCAATCCAATATTCCATAATTTCCTAAAGCAAAGCATGTTGCTAGAAGCTGCTGAATAAACATGAGTGGCCCTTTTATCATCTGTGACCACCCTAGGTGAATAGGGTCCTCCCTGACACTACTTGGGTCCTCATCTCCCTGCTGTGCTGAAAAAAGTCTGGGCTCGCTCTGGGGGAGGAGGTCAGGGAACCCCAGGCCAGCCAGAGCTGGCAGGAGATTGATGTCTGGGGCCTTCACCAAACCTTGCCACTTCCATCTCCCTCCCACAAATCACCCCCAGACCCTGCTGGACATGGTGGAGAATTACCCCACGGCTTTGCGGAGCCTAGTGCTAACAGAGAACAGCATCAGCCCAGAGCTGCAGCAGCAGATTTGTGACCTGCTCTCAGAAGGTGAGGAGGAGGAGGAGGCGGCTGCAGCGGGAGATGGCAGCCGGGCCCAGGATAGGAACCGGAATCGAGATGGGGAACTGGATGCTCGCCAGAGAGGTGGACCCTGGATCTGCCCAGGCGGTAAGAGTGGGAATCGTGTGGGGAAAGTGAACTGCAAGAAACAGGCACTAAACTCAATTCTTTTTTCATCACTCCATGTATGGTGAGTTAAGAGACAATTGGCTCTAATTGCAATAACCTTTTTTTTTTAACCCTTTCTGCAGATCCTGGCTCCCAGATGGTACTGATGACGTCAGGACTGGGAGACAGTCTGTTGGCCGAGACCGAGATGTGAATCCCGCAACTTCTTCCCCTCCCCCAACCCTTAGCCCCTGTGTGTCCTCCTGTGTGTACATGTCTACACATGCCATTGTGGGCAGGGCAAAGCCCTAGGGTCTCAGGAGGGGTGGTACCTGGGCTCTGGTAGCCCTCTGGCCGCAGGGTGGGCAGGTGGGTGGCTCTGGTAGCTGTGATCCCAGGGCAATACCCTTAGCTGCATTAGCAGCTCTGGCTGCAGCCCGCTGGCTCGGTAGATTTTATAAACTCCACAACCTGGCGTGTGGCTATAGTCACTGGGGGTGGGTGGGAAAAGTCTCCAAAGGAGTCTGGAGAAGTGATGACATAGCAGTCAGCTGGCACTGTCTGCATCCCAAGATACTGAGCCCAGATGTGGTCACCACTAGGGGGCAGTGCTGCCCCTCAGCTCCAGCCCCGGTCCTCATTTTAATCATTTCCGGTCACATTTCTGTAAGCCCTGGAGTGTCAGAGCTTTTTCACACATTTAATCTTCACAACACTGAAGGTAGTTAATGCTGTTAACCTCATAAAGCTAAATAACCCACCCAGGATCACAGTAGTCAGTCACCTTGGTTAAAATCCACTCCTTCTCTTGGTAACTCTGGTGAGTCAACCGATTTCTTCAAAAAGAAATGAAGGGGGGGTGGCTAGGTGGTGCAGTGGATAAAGCACCCGCCCTGATGTCAGGAGGACCTGGGTTCAAATCTGTGATCAATAATTACCTAGCCATGTGGCCTTGGGCAAGCTACTTAACCCCATTTGCCTTGCAAAATCTAAAAAAAAAGAAATGGAGGGGGCTCAACTAAAAAGGCTACTGAGGTCCTTTCCAGTTCTAAAACTAAATGATCCTAACCGGCAGGATCGGGACTTTTAGCATCTACTTCTTGTCCCCATTCCAGCATCACCTTCCACATCGTGCTGGCTATCTTCTTCATCTATGGAAGGACCATGATGAAAGGGCCAACACCATAAGATTGCTTAAGGCCTACATCATTGAAGACTATCGATGGCCTTGCCCCTGAACATGGGTGTCCTAAAGGTAAAAGGCCATGTTACTATTTACTGTCTAGGCAGCTCAGCCTCTTCCTTTACAGCCCTATAGCTTAGGTGGCTTAGAAACTAGGGTAGGTATGTCTCCATACATACATACATACGTTGTTAAGCTCAAGAAGGGCTGACAGGAATGACTCGATGCTAAGCCAAAGTAACCTGTCTGTAAAAGTTAGCTGGAAGAACCAGGCTGGGAAAGCACAGAGGTAAGTTTAAGGATAACCCACAAGGAAGTCTTAAGATGCAGAAAGGTCCAGAGGGTCAAGTAATTCAGGTGACACAATACTACCGATAAAATAGTTTATTTCTGATTTTAAAATAGACTCATCAATGTGAAAACTTCCAAAGCTGAGAGTAACAGTCTAGAGCCAAAGGAGAGGAGGGGCACCTCTAGTCTTCCCTAGGTCTAGGGCCAGCCCAGGCTCCACTCCACTTCTGTCCCCAAAGAGACAGAAAGCCCTAAAGCCATCCTCTTTTCACCCTTACTTCACAGGGCCAACTAAAATTGGGAAGGTCCTGCAGCAATATATACCCTGGCCATGGAGAGGTTTTCAGGCAAATAAGTAAATAGAAATTTGGGGTTCAAAAAATGACCCCTTCCCCCAAAATAAACTCCCTTGAGGGAGGTAGACTTGGGGACAAATACTGACAGGACTTCCCCTACCCCCACTCAAAACATCCAGTGCAGACCAAACATGAGATGGTCGAGGTTTGGGGAAAAAAAGATATGGTCTCCTGTGCTCAGCAAGGATCATCACCAAGGACCATATATGGACATATGGTATCCCAGTTTCTAAGAAATGGCCAAGCTCAAGTTGGGCATAGGGACTTCAATGCTGCATCCAAGATCAAAGGATCCCTGCTTTTCAATGGCATGAACTGGCTGGTCCAAGGAACAGAGAGGGTTGGGGAACCTGAGTTTTAGATTGAATGAGCAAGATGCCTCAGTATCCCCCAGGGAGTAACAACCTGTTGGTGTGTATTGGGGGAAAGAATGGAGAGTGTGTTAGTAGGGAGAGAGGGAGAGATGAGGCAGCTAGTTAAGCAAGTTGCCCTGCTCCTGGGCCTGGGTCAAGCTGTCCTTTCGGTGTAAATGGTGCACACCCATCCGTTTGGGGCTTCTCTGGGGACGGTTAGAGGTCAGTCGAACTCTGCCTTCTTCCCCAGGAGGGGTACTTGACCTTTCCTCTTCAGGAAGCAGTTTCTGGCGCTCCTCTGCAGGGCTTATGGGCAGGTTCAACTCATCGACATCCCTGGATGGGGGTGGACTAGGAAAAGGCAACAGTCGGCACCCCTCACTGACTGGAGAGGAGGGCACAAGGCCGGTATCTTCATTATCTGAGGTACTGCCAGCAAAACTGCGCAGATCTGGAAGTGCATCATGCCCAAAGGCTGTACGTTGGGTCAGAGGGGCAGGTGGAGGCGCACGGTCCACAAATGCTCGCTGCCAGCTGGCCAGTAGCAGATCCTCTTCTGAGCTGGCCGAGCTGGCCACTGCACTAGGTGCAGAGGGAGGGCTGCCAAGTGGGCGAGGTGAGGCCTGGGTGGAGGCAGGGCTCCCAGGACTGAGTCGGGTCCGATCTGACCCCTCCTCCACCAGGCTGAGAGAGATGGCCTGCCGGGTAGCATAGGTGCAATTGGGTAGAGGGCTGTTCCTGGGGATTCGCACCTTGTCCTCAGAGAACTCAATCACTTTTCGGCCTGGGTACAGTGGGTGGGGAGGGGGTGGAGTGGGGTAAGGGCTCAGCTTCTCACAGGGAGGTAAGGGCAGCTCTTCATCAGATGATCCCCGAGTACCACCTGATGGGCAGCACTCTCCATTGGCCTGGGAGGTGGGGCTCCTTGGGGCTGTGGGGCTAGCAGGATCACCCAGGGTCCCTTCACTCATGTCCACGTGCACAAAGACATCCTCAGCTACTGGGCGTCCAGCACTGCCAGACTGGGCAGAGTTGAGCAGGAGTGACTCTGGCTTTTCTAGTACTCGAGCAATGACTGAGGTGGGCACCACAGCTCCTGGAGCCAGGCTGGGGGCAGGGTTGGGGCCAGGGGCTTCCTGTGTACTGTGCAAGTGCTTGCTAACCATGTCCTGAAGCTCATAGGGCAGCTGTGTAGGAGAGACACATCGACATGAGTGGAACCCGAGGTTACTGGAACATGCGCCCATTCCTAACTCCTCATTAACTCCCTTAAATTAACCTCTATGGATGGGATTCCTGGATTCCTAAATTCAGGAACAAGTTTAAGGAACTCAGCAGTGACCCCTCCAGATCTCCCCCCTGCTTCAGCTCCACCCTCATCCTTTTAACCTGGGGTCAGTCCTAGGCTACATAGGAGCAAGCAGTTGGTCCCTAGCTGGAGCAATACCGGCACACCCCCTTAACTTTGTGTTAACCCCCAGGCTTTGTCCAAACCGCTCTCTCCCCAATCCCCATCTCTTGGCTTGGGGAAGTGGAGTTCAACTGCATTCCTGCTTCCCCTTCCCCACCCCTTTGCCTCTACTCAGATCCCTTACTCCCATTCTTCAGCCCCTAAGGAAGGACAGTAAGAACAGAGAATCAACAGAGCACAAAGAGAGAGGGGAATGGGTGGGGGGAAAGGGAAGTGGAAGTACAAGTCAGAATCAGAGAAGAGGCCGGGGGAGGTAAGAGTGGGTAACACTCACATCAGCAAACTTATGGTTTCGGAAATGGGACTTGTTGCACTTGAGCAGCTGTACAGCCAGGTTACAGTCCTGCCGGTAGCGCTCCTAGAGGTACAGCACTAAAATTGGTGCCCACTCTGTGGCAGCATGGGGGCTACAAGGATTCCCTTTCCCGAAGACACTGGCTTCGTGATCTCCACAGTCAGAGCTCATGCCACCCACCCTAGCAGCCATGGGAAAAGGTCCATGTACCCACAGGGAACCTACATTGAGCTCCTCTAGCTTGTTGATGGTGGTCTTAGCATCCAGCAGCTTGTTGGTCAGTTCCACAATCTCCCAGTCCAGGGTTTTCCGGTCCATCTCAGCCTTCTTAATCTAAAGTAAGAGATTAAGTAGCCTCAGCCTAATATCTACTGACACTTCAAATCAATCCTGGACCCCTCCCCCCCAACCCCCAACAAATATGGGATAGCCACAGGAGCTGGGCAGCTAAGGTAGACAAGACAAACGGATGGATGGATATACAGACAAAGGGAACCAGGGGCCTCTCCTGCTTTCTGGGGTGACTAAATGGTAGGGATGGGAGGGGGCATGGGTTATCACTTTTCACCTAAAAGAAAAGGTAAAAGTGTCTCTGGGCTGCCATACCTCTATGCAACTCAAGGAATTCCTCATGGCATAAGCCTGAGAGGGGGAAAGGTGGAGAGGTGGGGAGAGGGACAACTGAGAGCAGCTGACATCAACTGTTCAGAGGAAGGAACCTTCCAAACACAGGCTCTTACGGAACCAGTGGAACCTTCTAAAGATGTGTTGAGTCAGGGATGGGGAGGGAGGAGATGGAGGGGCAAGCAGCATAGGTGGCCCTACGAGGTATATCTGGAGCACAGGCAAGATTTATTTTAACTCCAGGAGATGGAAATGAGAGGAATACATATTCAGAGTACCCCTCAATACTCCAGCCCCTCTGATGGAAGTCAGTCATCTCTGTTGAATACAGCAGGGAGGACACTGTCCAACACTGGCATCAATTAGTACCCCAAGAGCCACCTCCAAGACTCCCTGGCCCTCCATAGCTCCTGAGAGAAGAGGGCACCCATGGCCACTGCTCCAGGAAAAGGACAGGGCCTGGAACAGGAATAAAGAGGAGGGACAGAATAGGACGCTAGTAATGGAGCCAAGTATAGGGGTAATTAGCCAGGGTCCCAGGGGGTCCCAGGGCAAGGCCAAGGTACAAGAGAGAAAAAACAAACTCAGACGCAACTGCAAAAATCCAGCTGTGGCTAAGAGAGGCCTGAGAGGAGAGCGCAGCAGCAGCAGTGGCGGCATGGGGGAAGGGAAGACGAGGAGAAAAGAGAAACAGCCGTGAGCATTAGGACAGTCCTGACTCAGACAACACACTGCGGTCCCCCACCCTGCCCCCTCCCACTCCCTCAGTTCCTGACCTCCTCCCCGCACTGTGTTTGAGAGCACAGATATCTCCCTCGGGGTCCTAGGGCACCCTGCCCCCTGGAGGACTTGGGTGCCCTTGAGACCCCCCCTCGTGACCAGTTACCAGGGTGTGCAACTTGTCTTCCAGTTCCTGGTTGTTCCTCTGGGATGCTGTGTAGCTGTTCTGTAACCTACAGACATGAAAACAGAGGCAGGGCTAGTTCTAAGCAAGCAGGGCCACAGCCCTGCCCACCCTATGCCAGGTCAGGCCTAGTGCCCCCCAACCCCATCTCACCGTCGGAACTTGTCCTTAAATTTGTCCAGTTCTTCCCGACTCTGGCCCAGCTCCAGTTCCAGATAGTCCTGTCCAATCTCCAGCTCCCGCTCCAGGGCTTCTGTCCGGCTGGTAGCAGAGGCCAGGCGCCGCCGAAGCTCCTCATTTTCCTGCTGCAGGAGCCTGAGTTGGAAAGGGGACCAGAAGAGGACAGGCAGATGAAGGAAAATTGAGGCCTAAAACCTAAACTGTCCTCTGCCGAACTGCTGCTTCTCCTGTCAGTGATAAGGTGATGCATGAAGAGAGTCCTAAGAACTCAGCTGAGAAAGGGGAGGAAGGGGAAGAGTAAACCAGGAATTAAAAAAAAAAATGCAAGGATCAGATTCTGCACCTTCTGTCTCTGGCCACTGTTCAGACTAATGGGCTTCTCTTTTAAAAATCCAGTCCTAGTGCTCAAAGGAAGAGTGTCCTTAGCACTAAGCCCAGCAGGGTCCTCCCACTGTCTGAGAAGGGGCGAAGACAGAAATGATGAGATGAAGATTCTCTCTCCTCAGAACTAAAAGCCAGGGGAAAGGGGCTGATAGGGAATAATTCAGTTAAAATTATCAAATGCCTATGCCCAAAGGGCAACAAAAATGTGCATACCCTTTAATCCAGCAATACCACTACTGGCTCTATACCCTGAAGAGATCATGAAAAAAACATCAATTGTACAAAAAGATTCATAGCAGCCCTGTTTGTGGTGGCAAAGAAATGGAAATTGAGGGAATGTCCATCAATTAGGGAATGGCTGAACAAACTGTGGTGTATATATGTTATGGAACACTACTGTTCTATTAGAAACCAGGAGGGATAGGAATTCAGAGAAGTCTAGAAGGATTTGCGTGAAGTAATACTGAGCGAGATGAGCAGAACCAGAAGAACACTGTACACCCTAACAGCAAATGGGGGTGATTATTATTAACCTTCACGAACTTGCTCATTTCATCAGTGCAACAATCAGGAACAATTTTAGGGTATCTCTGATGGAGAATACCATCTGTATTCAAAGAAAGAATTGTGGAGTTAAACAAAGACCAAAGATTACCTTTAATTTAAAAAAATGTCTTATGTAATGTTGCTATCTCTTATTTTTTCTCAAGGATATGATTGCTCTCTCAACATATCCAATTTTGACCAATATATAGCATGGAAACAATGTTTACTGTCAGACTGCCTTCTGTGGGGGGTGGGGGGAGGGAAGCGAGATTGGAGAAAAAAATTGTAAAATTCAAAAAACAAAAAAAAAATTATCAAATGCCTCCAATGTTCAAGGTACTAGAGACCTCAAAATGAAAAAGGCAGCAGACAAAGAATCATGATGAAGGGCTTAAAGGATAGTACTTACTTCATCCTCTCTGAGTCTGTCAGGGATTCCTGTGCAAAAAAAAAAATCAAAGGCTCAGCTCTGAACGTGAACTCCTCCTATCCTATCCCCTATCCTAACTTTAATATGGTCAGCCAGGAAGGTCTGGGTCACCTACCCCTGCTCTAACCACAAGGTCCTTGCTTCTCTAACTCCAAAGGTCAGAAATACAGAGACCCTGCCAAATAGATTGAACTTGGAAGCTCCTTTCCCTAGCCCTCCATAAAGACATATCCCACTCTCTGTTCTCCAGACAAACAGCGCAAGAATGCCCTAAGGCAGTGGTGCCCTGATGAAGGGGAAGGAGCAAATATTGACTACAAAGCAAACATGGGTGCTGGTTCTTCTATGCACATACTTCTAACCCAAGCTCAGAGAAAGAAGGAACTGAGATGCCTCCTCTCCAGGCACATGGGCAGTGTGCCTGCTCTAAAATTTGGGTCTTAAGCATGGGTGGGAACAAATAAGGGAAGGGAGGAAAGGGACCAGGTCATCACAGAGAAGACTAAATCCTGGGGAAGAGAAAACCTCCAAGGTTGTTTGGAACAGCAGCCGGGAGGGCCGCTGAACTCTAGGTCAAAGATGTTTGGAGAAACATAAATATTTAGGACTTAACTGTGCTAGTCTGTTCTATCTCTAAACAACGATCCTCTGTAGAAGCTCACTCTGTAGAAGCCCCATATTGAAAGTATTCCTCTTAGCAGGACCACTTTATTTCATACCGGTATGGCCAGAATTTAATATTCCTGCAGCTAATAGTAGCTATTATGCTTCTCTGAAAGTTTACGTTACCATCCTGTTCAAAGTACATGATCATTTCTAAAAGGAGATTATACTGAGTACTTCTACAGGAAGATCGCATTTCCCAGTGAGGTCTAGGCTGGCTCAGATTTTCCCCTGAAGTTGTGAGGATGCCTCTAAAACACAGCCCTCTAACTCTTGACACTGCTTCTAGTCAAGCCCAATATCTTTTCTCACCTGAACAATCCAGGATCCAGTTTTGTTCTAAGGCCCCTTGACCTTCCCTGTAGAATGACTGTATAGGATGGCCTTTCTTGAGTCAACTCAAACCTTCTGGAGGCTTCAGGATTTCCCCTGGGTAAGTCCCACTCTGAGCAAGCTGCTTAAATACCACCAAATACCATGAACAGCTATAGAACACTCCAGAGGTACCATTACCTACTCCATGGCCTATTCTATTGTCTTTCCCTGGTTCCCACTACTTCCTTCTAAGACTAAGAGAAGTCAAGGCAGTGGAAGTGCTTGTTGACTGACCAGGACTCTATGCCTGCCAGTAACTCTTAAGTTACCTGGCATTCCATCATGCCAGCCTCTTGCTGAGCCCATGGAGCAGGCAACTCTGGCCGCAGTTCACGGTGCTGTGGCGGTGCCTTGCGGTATGGCTTCTTGGAGGGGGCTGTGCTAGTCATTCTGGGAGAGGTGAAACTCCTTGACTTTCTGAAGGAAGCTGAGGTAGAGAGAGAAAAGAGGAATTTAAAAAAATATTCACCTCCTGCTTGAAGGAATCAAATGAGAACGTACTCTTCATGAAAAAAAGCAATAGTAGGGGCTCAAGACAAGAATCCCTGGACTGAAGAAAACCTGAGACCAAATTGTGACTCGGGAACTTAGTTGCTGTGTGATCTTGGGTAAATCACTTAACCAATTCTCAGTCTCATAACCCTAATAGTGGGGTTATGAGGGTCTAATGAGATAATACGGTAAATGCTTTACATACCCTAAAGTACTATGTAAATAGTATTATTATTATTATTATTATTATTATTATTATTATTATACCTGGATCCCACCTCAGCATCACCAAACTGGTAGAAATGAGTAGGCTACAGATGCTGATGAAAGAGAATGTTGCAATGTCTTATGATACAGTTGCTAAGGAAAAAGTACCCATTTCTAATGCCCAAAACCATAACTGGAATTATATAACATTTACTCAACAGGGAGAAAATAAGTGGATCAATACCTGTGGATGGATGCTAATTACTTTTCTTTCTTTGTTTTTAAGATTCTTGCAAATAATGGAGAATATTTACAATGAGAAATACAACTCACCTTTGGGGCTCAAACTGAGGCCTCACCACAGAGATTCACTCAGGCATTCTGATAGGAAGAAAAGAAGAGTTTGAGATGTACCCTGAGCACCATTATGGCCTCCTCCCACCTCCAAAACAGAAAACAAATCTTGACTAATTACTACGGGGTTTTTGTCCCAACCACCTCTTCCCCAGAAGTTCAGGGTGGGGGACTATGAGCCCAAGAGGACTCCAGGATCCCCAAAGGTTTAGGGTACAGCAAATCTACCACCTAGTTATAACTCTCATGGTGTTACTTCCCAACATGTCCTACCTAAAATTTATCCCAACCTTTTAGCTTGGCCCAAGACTCGCTCCAAAAAGGTTTACTACTTTAGGCCTCTACAGAGTCATACCGTCTGTCTGTCTGTCTGTCGGTAGCTCCCTCTGTTCTGCTGTTCTGGAGTCAGCCCTTGGCTCTCCTCATCCTGGGGCCCCTCCACCTCCTTTGGCTGACAGTGCCTGAAATCCAAGAAGAGGAAGAAAGGAGAAACCGGGTGTCAGCCACCTGTCAGTCAGGACTGCCAGCTTGCCTATTCTCTGTCCCCAGGGTCAAGGATATCCACTAGGAAGAACTAAAGAAAAGACTCCTGCCACCCAGGAGTGAATGGAAAAGGCTATATATGAAGAGTAGATCTTACTGAATCATGAGAACTTAGTTTGTAATCCTTCTCTATAGAATTCTAAAAGAAATATTCCAGACAAGGAATCCAAGAGGCAGGAGAGTGGGATCTCAACTTGCCTCATGCTCCTGGACTGGCTGTCCCCTTCCCTACCTGCCCATTTCTTTCTCAGGGATCTAAAACAACCAAAAAATCTCCAGTGGGTAAGCAGGAAAAGAGAGAAATCTAAAGAGGATGCAAATGATGGACAGAGAGGACATCAGTGGCTATCTTATTTGTTTCCTCAGAGCAAACTGAAGTATGACACACTTCAGAAAGAAAACAATGAAAGATCCAGGAGAGAATGTTCCCATTCCCCTTATTCCCTCTTGCCCTTGTGTGGAAAGCCCAAGGATATTCTCCCTTGCAATGAACACATCTACAGCTTGGGGGCAGTCAACACCAGCCTGAAGTTGAGGGAGGCATTAACCTCAACTGGCCTCTTTGGTATAAAAAACAAGCTCCCATCCCAGTCACAAAGCTGGGGGCTGGTGGGAGCAAAGCAGGAAGGAGCACGTGTTTCTGCTGTCAGGACATGCCCTGGCTGTGACTCTGCACTGCGCTCCTGTTGCATTCCTGCAAAGCCCAGGGCAAGAAGCGTGCTGGAAGGGTGAAGGGAGGATGTAAAGAGAGGTCTCTGTCTGGGCACCCAATCCACACCCTGGGGTGGGGTGGGGCTAAGGGGAACTGGGTCTGGGCCCCAAGGGCAGGAGCCACAACTTCTGAGCTCCCTCTGATGGTAGGGCTAGAAGCATGTCCCCACAGGGCACCGGCAGCATGCTGACTGACTCGCTCTGCAGGAATGCTGGGCAGGCCCACAAGGACAGAGCACATTCCTCAAGAGTGGAGTGGGAGAGCAAACAAGCCACAACCCCACCACCCCCACCCCACCAGGCTCCCGAGAAAGGTATCCTTCAAGAAGAGGCCTGAGGAAGGAAGCCTAGAGAAACCATTAGGCTGCCAGATTTCAAGGGGTGACTCCCCAGCAGAGCAGATGGTCAGGAAGCAGACAAGCAGACGAGCATGAGGCAATGGACCCAGAGCTATCACTATTCAAGTCCAGAACTTCTGGTAGCAGAGAACAGGAGAAAAGAGAAGGAAGGGGTAGCCAAGTCTCAGCAATCACCTAAACCTATGGGGAAGAGGGAGAACATACCCTCCCAGTTGAAATCTCTGAAAGAGAGGCCAAATGCCTGCACATTTTCCTAGTCACTCCACCCCCTGCTTCCAAAGAATGACTTCCTTCCTGCAGGTCCCTTCATGTACCCAACCCCAGGTCTATAAATTTTCTCCTCCCTATAGTCCCCACCTCTTTTTCATGGCACCAGGCTACTGGTGTGAGTAGAGGCAGGGAGCCTGAGCTTTCACTCTCTCTGCTTCTCTCTCAGGTGTCTGGTAACCCTACCTGTAAGCAGATCTGCCCCATTCTAAGCCCTATAGTCCTTGGCTCTGGTTACATCCACATCCTGTGGCTCAGCTTGTCTCAGCTGCTAAAAATGCAAAGGACCTTGAACAAACATTTCCCCCTTCCCACCCTTAAGCTAAGACCAGCTCAAGTTATCAGAGAGAATGACTATCACTGGTCAGTTGAAAATTCATGAGAAATCAACATGAAAGCCACAAACTCTTTTTAAAATATGTCTAATGGCAAAAATGGGACCTGGTATATAGGTACCACGTGGGGAAGGAGAGCCTGCTGCTATAGAAGAGAAGAGAAGATAATTATTAAGTGGATCATCAAATAGGAATCTATCTGGACAGAAAATATAATTTATAGTTAAGAATGAAATTGCTGATTTCCAGGAGTTGAAGCCATCCCATCCACATCATCATCCTCATCCCTGATCTATTCATGTACACTGTGGCCTTGCTGAGGTCATCTGGCTCCATATCTTAACTTTTGAACTTCTAGAGTGAAAAAATAATGTTCTGTTGGAGGACAAGGGACAGGGCAATAATTATATATCCACAGAGCCTACTATCCTCAAAAAGAGAAGCCCTGTGGAGATTAATTACAACTGGATACAATAAAGAGCAAAGAGCAGATAAAATAGTGAAGGGAGGGGGCTGAAGTAGAGCAGTGAAGGAAGATTAGGAGAAAAGTCAGAGAAAGCTACTCTAGTGCCTCCACACCCCGCCTCCTTTTCCTAGAAACTCTTGAATAAAAAAGGTCTTCCAAGGACCAGAATCTGACTTAAGATAGTTTTCATGTGGTTGGAAGGATTTAAGGGAAAGCAGCTGGAGCTGGGGGGAGATGGTAAACTCCATAAAGGCTCAGGAAGAGTTTTGAGTGACTGTGGCTGAGCCAGTTCTATCTCCCTTGAGGTTGGCATGATTCAAGGCAGTCCCTTGGAAATCACGATTTCCCTCAGGATGGTCTAGTGGAAGAAGCTCCTAACTCAATCTATCATATGGGGGGGGGGGGGAGAGAAAAGTTCAGGCCAGGCTAAACTACAGAAATAATTGATAAAGAAAGGTAGGTTAAACCTTGAGAACTCTTACTGCCTGGATCAGTCCAGAGGTGCCCTAGACTCCAACTACTAGAAAGCCACACACACACACACACACACACACAGCTGGGTCAATCATGTGAAGTCCAGTTCCTAGGAAAAGAATACACAAAGCTGCTCCCTCCCTAGCCTACCCCTTTCCTCTATTTCTTCATAACATTCATTCTTCACCTGACTATAGGCTGTGACAGTAAAGAAAGGAGGGGAGAGAGATGAGGCCATAGCTAATTGTCATGTTTCAATCTGCCAGCTGGGACAGGCCGCCTGTTCCCACCTGCCCTGTATTAAATACCTTCTCCCTGATTATACCCCCATGGGGCACGATTATCAACCTCCAAAGAACAAAGTCTACTTTCATCAGAAATAGGACCAGACTTGCACAGCTAGCCTACGGAACAGCTGGGCAGGAGGTGAGCAGACAGGAGGAAATCTATTGCAGTCTCCATGCCATCACTGCCCCCCATGCTACCACACCTGTTTCCCTGAGCCCACGGAGGAATGGGGAAAGGAACAATGTCATCACCTCTGGCTCTTCCCTGATTATTCCCTTACTCCTAATAGAGAAGGAATGCAACTGAGCAACAGAGTCATTTCCAAGACCCCAACTATATGTGTCTGTGTGTGCACACAAATTTCAAAGAGTAGCCCCTTATACCTAGTTTTGCCCAGTCCTCTCCAACACACACACACACACACACACACACACACACACTCCTCTTGTTCCCATAAATTGGGGAAAAAGGGCTCCTAAATGTTGTTGGCTTTCAATGGCACTTTAAATTCAAAATCATCCCCAAATCTAATGACTACATCAGTTCTGTCAAATCCAACTGGCCCTGGTTCAGTTTCCTCAGTCTTAAAAAAGACTGAATCTCTATCAAAGCCATCATAATACAGAAGAAAAAGCAATGTAACTCCTGATTTCTGGGTTCTACTTCCCATTCTATCACAAATATCCTTATAACTTTGGGGAACAGGCATAATTTAAGAGAAAACTTCACTCAAGTTCTCATTCAGAAAAATCTTTGGGGCTAGAACACAGAGCCTAAGTGCCACCTCAGAAAGAAACCAAGAAAGCCAAACAAGAAAATAGTCTCCTAGGGGAAGGAAACTGTATCCCACCCAAGTCTGACTATTTTTACATTCCCCTTACAAATCAGGGCTCTCTTTCTTAACCAAATTCCAGGAAAGTCAAACCCTAGTACTCCATGAATCCCTTTCTACTCTGTCTCTCAACATTAAGGGACATATCTATCACAGAAGCAAAACAGGGGTTCACCATAGAAAGGGCTTCTTCTGCAATCAGACAGTTATCCCACTTATCCCCATGTAACCCTACAAATCTGCAATTCTGGGCTGAGGCACACAGGACCATCATCATTCCCCATGCAGCTGGCTATCTCTCCCCACCACAGTAGATCAGAGCTTCAGTCTTCCGGCGCTTCTCTTGCTACCCTTCCCCCCTTCTTCATCAGGTCAAGTGTGCAGCTGTTACTGAGATGCATGAGCAAAGCCTCCAGCAATCCTGGGCGCGTGGCAGGCAGGCAGCCAAGAGTGTAGGGGTGGGGTCTGGGAGGAGCATCAGTTTAGTGTTAGGAACTCTAGTTAGATGTCAATCTGCTCCCAGGCCAGCCCCTAGATCAGTGACTAACACTGACCTTATCATCCAATTCAGCCTGTTGCCCAGGCTACTAGTTTGGTCCTTTAAGAAGACTAAGAGTGACATATCCTCATTAGTTCCAAGAAGATGGGAAATGTCTGGGTCCAGGTAACCACCCTGAGCCCCTTAGAACCAGTGCTGATTACTTATAAGCACCTACCAGAGCAAACACCTCAAGAACTGCCTATCTTATCTTCTGCTTTAAATAAACACCCAAAGGAACAAAGGGAGCCCCTATTTTATTCAAGACCAAGTTATAATACATCTGGCAATGAATGCTTCCCTTGTTTACCATTCAGGCCCCTATGCTAATCTTTAATCATCCACTTCCAATATAGAGAATGCTGAGTTCACTGGACCAAAAGTAGCCTAAACCCACATATCTAGGACTTCTCTTTCCCAAAGAAGGCAGAGCAATTAGTATTTCTGACTGGAATTTTAGCTCCAAGTCTCTCTGACTGTTTTTTAGGGTTGTTGTTTTTTTTTTTTTGCAAGGCAATGGAGTTAAGTGATTTGCCCAAGATCACACACTAGGTAATTAATTATTAAGTGTCTGAGGTCGAATTTGAACTCACATCCTCCTGAGTCCAGAACCAGTACTCTATATCATCAACTGTGCTACCTAGCTGCCCTCTTCTCTCTGACTTTCTTTAATGGTGTCACTAACACACCCTTTCTGACTTCTTCATACCAACCCCAGGATTACAAAGAAAAGTGTACACATGCAATTCTTCTACTAACCAAAAGCAATTTTCTTTCTAGAAATTTTCTTTCCAAAATTTAGTATCAGGACCTCCTGTTAGAAATGGGGTGGGAGGGAGCAGCAGGAAAGAGGACAACCAGGACGATTAAACAATTAAAAATTTTTTAATCAGAATAAAAGGGACAACAGCATTTATCTGGTTACCCTGTTCTTCCCTACCTTGTCTAAGTTTGCCAAAGGAAAACTGAGTGAAGTGTCCCATTCAGCCTGAGTTTTCACTCACCCATCTACAAGCCAAGCTGGGAGTGGTAAAAGTCAAAGACTGGGTCCTCTCTCCTCTCCCTGGTTAAGTCTTCCTTTATAGTAGTAGGCTCAACTTGGGATAAAGTCCACCCCCACCTTCAGACGTGGAAAAAGGTCAAACTTCACTCACCACCCACTTCAAAGAATAGGGAAAAGCAAGAGGGCAAAGTCATGATTTAAAATGAGACACCAGAATCTGGATACCAGTTTCACAGGATTAAGAGCTGGAAGTGACCTTAGAAAGACATCTAGTCAAAAGAGAATCAGAGAACCTAATCACAAAGCTATGGTAAGGCACAAAAATTCAATACGCTTACTCAAAATCCAAACTTCTTTTCTCTATACTATACTGACTTTCAGTTTTAGGGGCTAATTACTCTTTTTCTGGAATTCCCCAAAGCCTAACCTAAATTTCTCCCCAATCTCCCCTCCCTGATACCAAAATTTCTCTTGAAGAAACCTGGAACTACTAATCTCCAGAGGGGAGAGGTAATGGGTAACCCACCATTCTTTTCTCTGCACTGTGCCACCTTAGCTGCCCCTCCCACTATTCTTTTCAATGAAGATCAAAGATAACAGGACCCTTGAGATAACAATGGAAATGAGGGGAAGCTGGAAGAGGAGTGTCAGTGTCAAACTATCAAGAAGATACGGTCCTCCAAATGATAAACCTCAACTACAAACCCTTAAAAGGGGATATTCATAGTCAAACAAGACTGGTAAACTAGGGCAGCTAAAGTGGTACAGTGGACAGAACACTGACCCTGGAGTCAGAAGGACCTGAGTTCAAATCTGACCCCAGACAAGTGCCTAACTGTGTGACCTTGGGCAAGTCACTTAACCCCACTGCCTTAAATAAATAAAAAAATTTTTAAAAGAGACTGGTAGGGGCAGCTAGGTAGCACAGTAGATAGAACACTGGCCCTGGAGTCAGGAGTACCTAAGTTCAAATCTGGCCTCACACACTTAATAATTACTTAGCTGTGTAGCCTTGGGTAAGCCACTTAACCCTATTGCCTTGCAAAAAAAAAAAAAAAAGAGCCTGGTAAAATAAGTAAAGCATGAATGAAGGGAGAAATAAATACATGAGTTCATCAGACAGCAGGAAGCAACCAGGCTCAAGTAAAGACTCATGGAAGGAGATTGGCTAACAAAGCATCAGAAGCACAATATACAGCTAGGTTCAGACTCACGGGGTTAGTGTCTTCTCCCAAACCAGCCAGTTCTTGTTGTTAGCAGCAGATTCATGGCAGATACCCTTCAGGCTCTCCATATAAACAGACAGCTTGGTTTACGAGCAGCCCAACTCTGGAGCTGCAAAAAGAGAGAAGGGATGCCAAACTACAGGAGACCACAACTATCTCCTCCCCCTTGCCTGGGGGATGTGTGCCAGAGATGCTCTCAAGGAAAAAAGGTTCAGGCAGACCACCCCCTTCAGCAGGTTTGAAGAACTATAGAACACAATTCCTGGAGGAAGCATCACAATTATCTGGGCCTCACCTTCCATCAACCAACTATGCCTGGGCACAAAGCTTTTTCTTGAACCAGAAAAGAAAAACAAAACAAAACAAAGACCCAAAATAATATGAGTTTTCACAGTAAGGGTAGATAAAATCAGGGAAGAGGGCATTACTGACAGAGAAACTGGCTGCCTTCCCTATTTCCTGCTCTACAAATACTGCTGCCATACTTTTGGCAATCCCAATCAAAAATGGTGAGTGATAAGAGTTTGAGAGCAAACCCATGGCTGGTACTGCTATCTTTCTACTTAGCCTATGCCAGCTAAGTCCATCTTATTTCTTTCCACACAGGCAACAAGTAGAAAGAGAATGAACAGACCAGCCTCAGAACTGAGAAGATGCCTACAGGAATTGCATAAGAAAATGAAATACAATGGGATAGTATCTGGCCATACTCTACATGCCAGGAGGGGATAGTTTGTGTCCTATCAGCCTCATGGGCTCTGAAAGGGCCTCTAGGATATAGAAATCTTATACTCAGCAGAGAACCTGTGTCCAACAGAGTTCTTTCCATCTCTCCCAATAACAAAAATCCAACAAAAAGGAGGCCACATCCCCCTGAAGGGGGGGGGGGGGGGGGGGGGACTGCACACTCATCCAGGATCAACTCTACATATGAAAATATTTTGACTACCTTTTCAAGAAGGTAGCAGTAAACCCAAGCAACAGACCGTGTGAAGCAAGAAAGGGAATAAAACTTCCTTTCTACCTCACTTTACCCCCATTCCTGCCCTGAAAATGCTTACAATGGAAGGGAATTTATCAGGTGCTAATTTTGGAAATATTAGGGCAAAAAGCACTTGAGAGGCAGTACACTAGCTACTGAGGGCCAATAAAATGAAAAGTCCAAAGCTGATAACACCTGCTGGGTTTAGGAAGAGCAGGGAGTATACAGGCAGGGGAAAAAAATGGCACAGGCAGGTGGGGAGCTATGAAGAGCTGTGGGTTCCAAACCTCTGTCTTAAAACAGCCTCATGCTGGTGCTTACAGCTGCCACTTCAGCCTAGAGTTGGTCTTGGCAAACTTAGTAGCCCAAGAAAGAGGAAAGGATACCTTGCTCAGGGCTCAGACTCTTCTAGATCTGGTACTGTAACTCTTTTCTAATGAGTTACAACTACTACCATCAAACAGAGAGGGAAAACGAGAGACTCTCATAAATCCATTTCTATTTGCTGAGCTATCCACCTCTTGGAACACAGACCTTTCTGTTCTTTGGTATCTGTGGATAAAAGGCCAGAAGCAGAGGAAGGCTTGACAAGGAGGAGATGGGAAAGGTCTCTGGAATCCATCCTTGCTCTCAGGAAGTGGATGTCACGCATCACTGCTGGTCCATTGGAAACATAACTGATCAGATTTCTTAAATTTAGATGGAATGGAGAGTAACAGGTTGTCTAGAAATACTCATTCACTGGAAAATTCTTCCAAACTCCAGTCTGGGGGACGGGGAGAACTGTCTCTCTCTTTTAACAGAAACAGAAGCAAAAGGGAAGCTAGTTAATATAAAAATCCTGTTTGACAGTTTAGGCTCCAACCTATCTTCCCATTCTTATTTTATGAAAAGAGTATAATAAATTATGACCTAATAACTTAACCCAGGATAGAAGACTATTCCTAATTCCCTGAAAAAAAAAAAAAACCCATGTGCACTCACAGAGGGCTACCCAGGAATAGTATTTTTCTGACTAGAACTAAGGAGGAAAGAAAATGGAGGAGTCACATGTAAGGTAGGATTGAGCTCAACTTACTTTCACTAGAAGTTCCAAAAACTAGGTCTCCAAATGAGCAATAATTCTAATCTGATTAAATTCAACAAAAATTAAGCACCCACACAACATACAAACTGCACAATAGGGATACAAAGATGAAAACAGAACACTTCTAACCTGAACATACAAAAAGCAACATGAAGAAGAAATTGATTTATTGCATTTGCCTTCAGATGTATCAATTCAGTTGTGCTGGGGGTTTTTCCTCCTCTCCAAAAAAACACTATTTGTCATAAGTGATAGTTTTCTGAGAGGCGCAGGGAGCAGGATACATGGAATTACTACAGTGATATAAGAAATTTAGAATGGAAATAAAAACTTATTGTTAAAAAAGTGCCAGGATTCAACTTGGATCAATGTATACCCTGGAAACAATGTAAAGACTAACAGACTGCCTTCTGTGGGGGGTAGGGGAAGGGAAGTAAGATTAGGGGGAAAATTGTAAAACTCAAAATAAATAAAATAAATAAAATCTTTCAAAAAAGTGATAGGGACAAAGGAGGTATCAAGAGAAAGTATTTTAGGAGAAGGTAGAAGGCATTTACTTGTAAGAGATTAGGGAGGATTTCATTTAAAAAGGTAGCACCTAAATTGAGCCTAGGAAGAACAAAGATTTTAGGAGAAATTACAAAGGAATATATTTCAGCCACAGAGGATAACAATGTGAATGTACATAAGAGAAACTTTTGGATAAGACTGGGAATAATTAGTTTAGTTGGATATGAATATGTGGAATGTAAAGTAAGCTTGGAAGATAAAAGTGGTCCCATACTGTGTACTGGCTTTTAATGCCAACCTAAGCAACTGCATTTTACCCTATAAGCAATGAGGAAGTCACCATAGGGGAATGAAGTGGTCAGAATTGTCCATTTATGAGTTATTTAGGTAGCTATGTGAATGATGGATGGATAAAAAAAGATTCAAGGCAGGGAGACAAGTTAGTAGGATATCACAAGAGTTTAGCGAGGAGGAAGAAGGGTACAGTAGGAAAAGAACTTGTTTAGTGGGGGCAGCTAGGTGGCGCAGTGGATAGAGCACTGGCCTGGAGTCAGGAGTACCTGAGTTCAAATCCAGCCCCATTCAATTGCAAAAAAAACCTAAACAAACAAAAAAAAAAAAGAACTTGTTTAGTAACCCAAGTTTTGTCTCTTATACCTGTTTGACTTAAACAAGTCACTTCACTTCTCTGGGTCTCATTTTTTTAATCTGTAAAATAAGGTGAGAACTATTTAAATAGTCTCTCAAACTTCGCTATTCCAATTCTAAATTTAGGGTCCCAGGTGATAAAAGCCTGAGCAGGGATACTGACAAGAATGGAAAGAAGAGAATCAAGTGAACAATACCACAGAGGCAGAATTACCAGGACTTTGCTAGATGAAGAGGAGAGAGAAAGAATCAAATTGGACTTGGAGGTTTTAAGCTAGATTCAATGGGAGGCAGGGAGGTGGTACCATTCATGGAAATGGGTAATAGAGAAGGACAGTCATTTTTAATAATAAAGGTTTCTTTCTAAAGAAGGATAATGAGTTAGTGGGGCAGCTAGGTGGCACAGTGGATAGAACACCAGCCCTGAAGTCAGGAGAACCTGAGTTCAAATCCGACCTCAGCCAATTACCTGTGTGACCCTATTGCCTTGAAAAATCAAAACCAAAAATAAATGAATGAATGAATGAAAGAATGAGTTGAGTTTGACACATTAAATTTGACCTATTAAGATATCAGGAAGAGTTGTTCAAAAGGAGAGACATGAGCACAATCTGGGATAGACACTGGGCTAGGATATAAGGATTTGGGAGCCTCTGGCATAGACATCACAACTGAACCCAGAGAGGAGAGCTGAAAAAAGAGCCTCAGAGGAGATACACATAAAAGTGAAAGAAACTGAAAGGTCAGACAGGAACAGGGTCCTGAAAGATGGAGATGCTTTTTCAACCTGGTTCAATTTGGTCACTTTAAAAATTTTCTTGATTCAATTTTTCCTATTACCCTAAATATCACCCCCTTTTACAATTTGATAACAAGGAAGTAACCACCAATGGTTTGAGCTTCACCTCCTCTCATTCCCCAACTTCTCTTATGAAGCAAGTTCTATTAGAGAATAAAAAAAAAATTCAAAACCAACAGAAAGGGAAGCCATTAACCATATATTTCAGCCCTGGATAAAAAGTATTAATGTTGCTTTTATTAATGCTATTTCTTAGAATTTATAGTTTATATAATACTGTTCCTCTAAAGATTCAGAATGTTTTCCTAAGACCCACTCCTTCATTCTCCAAAAGGGGCAGAGAGGAGGAACTTGGTTCTGGTCTCATCATAAAGAGGCAGCAAAAGCAAAAGTCACATCAACTGATTCCACTTCAGTTTTCTATTCTCCACATGCCACCTAATTCCACTCTAAATCTTTCTGTTCTGTGCTCACAATGAAGTTACACACTAAAGAGGTGTAGTGTTTCTGGGAACTAACTGATTCAACATAGACATATTAGAGCCAAATAACAGACTGGAAAGAGGTGCATCAAGAGCTACCAAAGACCTACACAGAAGAAACCCATCCATTTATGTTATATAGAGCAACTTGAGCCTCTTCCCTGGTATATTAAATTTCCCAAAAACCTGAAAGAGTTGTTAAGCATGGCAGTTTAATTATTTACAAACTACCTTTGGGCACTCTCAGTGTTTCCCATACTTTTTCAACGCATCTATGAACACATCTAGAAATAGAGGGAGGAAAAGGATAGGTGCATCCCTGAAATTCACCACCCAATCATCCATACACATAGTTATCTGTCCAATAACACCTCTAAGTACATGAGGTACCCATAAGCCATTAATGATGGCATCCCTACTCACCCACCTCCCCTTTCAAGCATGGTTAACATCACATCCACCAAGGAAACATCAAGGAAATTCAAGGATTGAAGAAGACACACATCAATTCCATTATCGAATTACACTAGGGAACTGTGCTCTCCAAGCTAATAAAGTACACAAAAGGCACTTCCATCCTGTTTTGCAGGACTTGGACACTGGGAAGGAAAAGCAGATGTGACTTGAGAGTTATGCCAAAAAAGTCAATCACAGCTAGATTTTAGATACATAAAAATTTTTTTAAAATCTATGTGTTCATTCATTTCTATGATTTTAAATTTTGATTTATTTTTCCTCCTAGTTTATAGAAAAAAACACTTCTTTTGCTAATCTGGGTATTTTATATTTTTTTAAAGTTTTCATCTAATGTCCGATACATGATCAGCTTCATTAGCATATAACTAGGTAATTAATTTCTGATAATTTCCTTATTTCTTCTTCAATAAGTTTTTTAAATTTCTGATAAAATTTGGTTTTCCTCTTTTTCAATCAGGTTAACTAATTTCTTAAACTTTATTGGCTTTTTAAAATAGTTTCTAATTTTATCAATTTGATGAGCTATTTCTTTTCAATTTTATTAATCTTTAATTTTTATAATTTCTACTTTGCTTAATTGGAGACGTTTTTATGTTCATTTTAAAAACTGTTATCTCAATTCACTGATTTCTCTGTTGATGGTGTTTATAGATACAAGTTTTCCCCTCAAAACTGCTTCAATTGTATCCATAAGTTTTGGTAAATTGTTTCATCACTGTCATTTTTTTTAAATAAAATTTTCTATGTTTGTATAATTTGTTCTCTGATTTATCAGTTTATAATTATAGGAAATCTCCAATTACTATTTGGAGTACAATATTATTACTACTCCAATTCATAATACGTTCTTTAAAGGTTCTTCATTAAATATAATTTTTATCATCAGTTTAATATCTTTTATTTTTCAGTTTTTTTTATGACATCTTTATACCGGAATACATGGTAAATTTTTATAAAGGTGCCATTATCAAGCTGAAAAAAATAGATAAATTCCTTTCTATTCCCATTCAGTGGTCACAAAAGATCTATAATCTCTAAGTTTTCTAAATTTCCATTAAGTTCTTGAAATCATTTGTTTAGTTAAATTTTATGAAGGCCTGAAAAGGTACATTAAGGCCACACAATTGCATTTATTTTTCCCCTCATTCAATTAACTTTTCCATTGGGTCTACATTATCTGATGCATTTTTATTAAGTATATCTATTGTTTTGCTATCTATGGTGCCTTTTGGCATAATGGCCCTGCTTATCTGTTTTTATCTTGTCTATAGTTATAGTAGTCTTACCTGAGATCATGCTATTTCTGCATTTTTTTTCCACTTTGATTTTGCTCCAGTCCTTCATTTTAATTTTAAGTAAATTTTTGTGTTCAAATGTTTCTTCTAAACAATACCTTAGTTGGATTCTGTTTTCCATTCTGCTATCCTCTATTTTTTGAGCATTCATTCACATTTTCCCCTATCTCTCCCTATCCCTAGGAATTGAAAAATTCTTATGTTTGAGATTACCAGACTCAGTTAAAAACCCTAGAAGGAGAAAAAAGAAAGATACTGAAATAGAGAGGTGAAAACTCAGAAAAAAAATGGTCTCTTTCCATCAAGATTTTCCCTTCATAGACTGTCACTTCTCCTACTCTTTTCCCAACCCACTGAAAAGCTATTACATTTTTTCAAATGTTTACTGGGGGAAAAAGTATGAACTCTACCTGACTCAAAAATTCTATTGGCAACAACCCAGAAAGTTATTTCTTATTTTCTATGAAATTATTTCTTTTAAAATGGTTTTTATTCCCTCCCCAAATGGAGTGTCTACTATAATTCAAATAGGATAAAATATGGTATGGAAAAAATGTAAAGACTGGCAAACTGCCTTCTGTGGAGGGTGGGGGGAGGGAAGGAAGATTAGGGGAAAAAAATTTAAAACTCAAAAGTAAGCAAAGTCTGTAAAAGGATAAAATATGGTGGGAGAGGGAAAAAGAACTGGACGTTTGGTGAGTTTACTTATGCCTTAAAAATGGGAGCCCTGTCAACAACCTTCCTGAAATTAAATCACGTGCTAAAACATGCCCTGAGTACAAAGTTTTAGGACCTCTACTGAAATATAAAGCTATAGTCCACAGAGACAACACGCTTCAGCACGCAATGCTCTTGCAGAACAAATCCAGATAAAGTACAGCATGCTGTAATTGCTATATATTTGTGGGGGAGGGAGAAAAGTCCAACTCCATATAACTCGGAATTCATTGCACAACCACAACTCCTCCACTTCTCCTATATAAAGGATTTTTCACGTCATATCATATCAAGGAGAAAGCATCAGAATACTAGAAAAGAAGGCGTGTAGTGTACTAAGGTCCCAAATCTGGAGCTCTGTGGACAATCATGATGTATGTTTTACCCTGCTCACAGCATAGTGATTTATGGAAGCAAAAAAATGGGCCCAGAGGGTATGTTAAAGATGGAACATGACTCAGAAGAAGGGAAAGAGTGAGTCTAAAATACAGGGCTAAGGAAAGCCAGTCAACCAAATACCTGCCACGCCTCTGGACGTGTGGCTTCAAACACACCTCTTTCATATCAGGAGAAAGAGAAAGGGGGGAAAACGGGGCAGGAATAGGGGAAGGAAAAAAGTGGAGAAAGAGAAGGGAAACAAGGAGGGAGAGGAGAGAGAAGAAAGGAGGAAGGAGAGGAATAAGTGGAAGGGAAGGGGAAGGAATCTGACAAAATATCCACAACAGAATAAAACAAAGCAACACTGGACATTTGGCTAAATCTGCTTGAGGTTTAAATACCCTGCCAGGAACTTGCCTTTATTTAACATGCTATATTAGAATCTCCTTTGTTTTTGAATTATTTTTATATGGAGGTAGGGTCTAGGGGACCTAAGGGAAGTGTGAAATTCCTTAATTCTTTAATAACATGATTGGCCGTTCAATTGTGGGGTTTTTTTTGTTTTTTAAACAAAACATTGAAATGAGTCCATTTTCAGGTTACAGACACCAAAGAGAATTCTGTATAGGAATAGGGAAAATCTCAATGGTTTCCAAATACAGACCAGCAAAGGGCTCTGAAAAAGATAACCTCAGAACAACTATTGCCCTAAATGGTGAAAAGAGCTGAATAGGAAGAGAATCCCTTGTTTCATTAGCATTATGACTTCTCCAAAAGAATAGGACTTGTGTGGCTCTTCATATACACTACATGCTGTGAAGAAAGTCATATTAGGGACTCAGGCCAAAGAAATGATTCTTACATCTCTACCACACAGAAAGTCCCAAATGAAGACTCAGTTCCATGGTTCATGCCTTCAGTTAAAAAATCATTGGAAAGATCCTTAACATGTTGATATTGAAGTGAAGCTATTTTTTGCTAAATACCTGTTGATCCATGTTCCTCAAAGCCTAAACCTAAATTTTGCCTTCAGTCAACCCCAATATTATGCCACCCTGGTTCCCACTCCGCCAAAATAAAAATTTGGACTAAAAAATGAAATAATGCCAAGAGGTGTGTACAAAACATAGGTCTCTCACTAGAATCAAGGGGAAGGAAGAAAATAAATATTGGTAGGCTGCGTACTTTGTGCCAGGCAAAGTGCTAAGCACTTTTAGAAATATTATTTCATTTGATCCTCACAATTCTGTGAGGTAGCTATTATTATTATTATCATTATCATTATTATTATCATTATTATTCCCATTTTTCCCAGGGTCACACAGTCAGTGACAAATTTGAACCTGGGTCTTTCTGACTCCAGGCCCAGCACTTTCACCACAGTGTCAAGTTTCCTCCATAACTATGTTAGCTTTAACTTCCAAGAATGCTTTTACAAAACAAGAGAAATATTCCCAACTTGTTAGCCTTTTCTAGACCCTTAAAAACCAAAATGTTGCCATCGCAGTCATGTGAGTCTTTATTGTCCTAAGTGACTCCTAACCTGTTAAAATCATAGATTTATTCTTGGGAAGACCAGGTCCTGATAAGGAATAGTCCTATCACCCAAACCCCAAGACTAGGACCAAATATTGAATTCCACTGGAAATAAAGCAAATAGTAACATTTTTACCTTTTCTTTCCCTTTAAGTCTGTTGCCCCTCAACTTAGGTTTGATTCAGTTGTACCTAGCAAAAAGTGGCTCTGTAGTAAGGAGAATGAATAGGAAGTTATCAATAAAGGGAGGTCTGAGAAGGATAAGGGCAGGGTCTGGCCTCCTTTTACAAGCCACAGGGTATTGTCTGCCAAACAGGAAAGTAAACTACCACACCCCCAAGTCTAAACCAAATTTAGCAATTGCTAAATAATTCTCAGGCATCACTGAGGCTAGAAAGGTGGCTAGGGAGCCAGAAACTATATAATTGAATAGACACTTCTAAAGTCTAATTTTAAAAGAACTCAATTTCTTCTTTTACACTTTAAAATTTGAATTTTTCCATTATGTATTTGAAATCCCACTTCCTACTAGGATAACTAATAATCCCTGACTGATATAAAAAGGAGAAGAGAGTATATACTCAAAAGACCCAGATTACTAGCACTTGGAGAATGGTCAAAGAAATAAAAATGAAGAGGGGACAATATCAGATTGCTGGAAAGAAAAAAATGGAATTCAAGATCTTACCAAAAATGAAGCTGAAAACTATCTTTACATGTAAGTTGAAAAAATAAATAAATAAAATTTTTAAAAATGGATAGTGCACCCTCCCTGGAGTCAAGAGTGCCTGAGTTCAAATCCGGGCTCAGACATTTAATAATGACCTAGCTGCGTGGCCTTGGGCAAGCCACTTTAACCCCATTGCCTTGCAAAAAAACTAAAAAATAAAAATAAAAATAAATTAAAAAAAAAAAAGATAGAGACAGGATTCTTCTCCCCAAGTCAAGGGTCAGGAGAGAAGGGGGCAGGGAGAGAACATACTTTAAACACTGTGAGAAATGCACAAGCACCCAGATTTCTCCCTCGGGAGGCAGAAAGGAAAGGGGAATGGGCGTTATTCCTGATGCGACACCGGGTTGCCACAGGCAACTTCCAAGCTCTGGGCCTCCTCTCCTCAACTGGGCCAGCTCATCCCCTCCGCTCGGCTCCCCGTGGCAATCACACGGACGAAGTTAGGAAAAGACTTTGTAAGCCTGACTAGAAACGTCACTCGGCGTCACTGCTGCCCAAGCTGACTGCGACTCTGGAGGGGAGCTCCTTGTCCACTACAAGTCTCCTGGCCGGGCCGGGCCCTCGCCAGCCACGGGCTCGCACAAGTCGCCAGTGCCCCCCGCCGGCCTCCGGCTGGGGGGCTCCCGTGCCCCCCTTCCTCCTCGCGGCCCAGCCCCCCGAGGCGGGGGTCCCGGGAGGGCGGTAACGGGACTTCTCACCCTTGCGGCCTCGGAGGGGTCCGGCCTCGGGCTGCAGGCGGGCAGCGGGCCCCCTCCTCACGCGGGCTCACAGCGCCTGCCCTCTCGGCCCGGCCTGCGCCCGCAAGGTGGGGAGGGGCCCCTCCCCCACCGCCCTTCCCCCACCCAGCCCCGCGCTAACCCCTCGCGCCCCCCCTCGCCCCTGCCAGCCTCTCCCAGTCCCTGACGCCGACTCCCCCCACCCCCGCCCCCGCCCGACTCCTCCGGCCCCCCACAACAAACTTTTCACCGCCGCCCGGTCCCTTCAGGCCGCCATCTTGCCGCGGGGCAGGCCGGGTAATCCTCGGGGGGAGGGGCGCAGCCGGAATCCCCACGCAAAGCGGCGAAGCGCGTCACCCGGGGGCGGGGCCTGCGGGGCGGGGGCGGGGCCTGCGGGGCGGGGGCGGGGCCGAGCGGGAGAAGCTGGGCTCTGGAGGCGGGCTGGGAGGTCCCTAAGGTTTCTGAGGTTTTGGAGCCGGAGCGAACGCTAGAGAAGCTCCGGATCGTTCCCTTTGTCTTACACACGGGGACCTGGGGCCCAGAGGGCTTCAGCCACTGGGCACGGAAGAGCTGGCAGCCCCCGGGTCCTCTGACTCCAAATTCAGAGCTCTGCCAGGCTGCAAATGGAAGGGAGGCCACGGGGCCGGGGAAATACTGGAGGGCACCGAGGACACCCTGGATAATAATACTAACATTTATCGAGTGTTTACTGTGAGCCAGACATTGGGCTGAGCTATGGTGATGATGATGATGATGACCAACATTTACACAGTTCTTACCATGTATTTATTAGGCACTATACTAAACACTTGACCATTATCTCAATTTACCTTTCACAGCAACACTGGGAGGTACATACTTTTGTTATCCTCATTCCACAGATGAGGAAACTGAGGCAAACAGAAGTTTAAGTGACTTCATGGATCACACAGTTAATAAGTGTCTTTGACTGCATTTGATCTCAGATCTTTGCAACTCCAAGCCCGAAGCTCTAACCATTTCATCACTTTACTCAGATGAGAGGAATTTGGGACTGAGTGAAGAAGACTGGGAGAGGAAGGGGATGTGAGGATGGGAAGAGGCTCCGAAAGAAGGATAAGGTGCAAAGAAAAGAACACTAGACTTTTAAGAAAGAGCTGGATCTGTATTTTGCCTCTAATGAATACTGGCGGTATGTCACGGGCAATTAATTTGACTTCACTAAGAACAAATGTTTAAAATTGTTTTTACGTGTAATTGAGGGAAAAAAATAAAATGTTATTAAAAAACAAAAACTTAACCTGACTTAACTTTTTTTTTACAAGGCAAACGGGGTTCAGTGGCTTGCTCAAGGCCACACAGCTAGGTAATTATTATTTAAGTGTCTGAGGTCGGATTTGAACTCAGGTACTCCTGACTCCAAGGCCGGTGCTCTATCCACTGCATCACCTAGCTGCCCCCCTCACTTAACTTTTGAAGGTTCTTCCAATTGCTCAAATAAATGTATCTTTACAGGTTTCTCTTGATTCTTGTGTTTCAAGATCAAAGTTCCTTCTCAGCCCGGGTCTTTCCATCAGAAATGCTTGAAAGTTCTCTATTCTAATGAGGATCTACAATCTCTTCTCTAGGATTATACCCATCTTTGGATTTTTGGTTGTAAACCTACATCTTTTCAGTTCAATTCAATCAATACTTTTTAAGCACCCAGTTATGAGTCAAGTTCTGTACTAAACACTGGGTATACAAATGAAAACAAAGATAGTCCCAGCCCTCAAGGAGAGCAATCTAATGGAGGAAGAAAACATACAAAAGGAGGATTTTGCCTTTGGGAAATTGTACCCCAAGATCTGTCAGGCAAAAATCAGCAAAAGATAGTGTCTGCCCTTCAGCAGCTCACACTCTGATAGAGACAACAAGCAAATCTGTAGAAACAAGCAAAATACAGAATAAACCGAAATAATAAACAGAAGAAAGACACTAGAATTAAAAGAACTTGGGAAAGGATCCTATAAGAGATGAGATTTTAGTTGGGATCTGAAGCCAAGGAAGCCGGGAGGCTGGCAAGAAGAGTAAAAGCATTCATTCCAGATACAAGGAACAAGCAGAGAAAATGCTGAGAGTCAAATACTTTGTGGAACAGCCAGAAGGACAGTGTCATTTGATTGAAAAGTACATGGCATTACCTAGCTGTGTGACCTTGGGCAAGCCACTTAACCCTATTTGCCTTGCAAAAACCTAAAAAAAATAAAGTACATGGCATAGGGAGGCTAGGTGGCACAATGGATAGAGCACCGGCCCTGGAGTCAGGAGTATCTGAGTTCAAATCTGACCTCAGACACTTAATAATTACCTATTGTGTGGCCTTGGGCAAGCCACTTAACCCCATTGCCTTATTAAAAAAAAAAACTAAAAAAAAAGTACAGGGCAGAGAGTGAAGTTTAAGAAGATTGAAAAGTTAGGAAGGGGCTAGATTATAAAAGACTTTGAATGCCAAACAGAGCATTTGATATCAGAAGCAATAGCAGATAATGGCAACAGCCTGGATATAAGGGGAAAAAGATAGTGAAGAATGCAGGTTGTTAGTCTGAGAGACTGGAGAATGGTGTTGCCCTCTATAATGAAAGGGAAGTTAGGTAAAAGGGAGAGTTTAATGTAACGATAATGAATTCTGTTTTGGAAATGTTGAGTTTAAAATGTCTACTGGAAATCCAGTTCAAGATGTCTGAAAAGCAATTAGACATTGGAGATTGGAGTTCAGCAAAGAGGCTATAAAGCAGGTTGAGAAATATCAGCATAGATTGTAATTAAGTGCAAGGGAGCTGAGAACATCAAGTGAAGTAGTTTAGGGATAGTATTAGTAGTAGAGAGGAGAGAACAGAACCTAAGATGGAACCCTGAGGAACACCTACAGTAAGAGAAGATGATCTGGAGCAATCCAACAAAGAAAGAGAAGGATAGGTCTGATAAGTAGGATAGAATTAGGAGAGAGTAGTACTCTGTAACCCTAAATAGAAAAGAGTATCAAGGAGAAGAGAGTGATCAGCAATGTCAAAGGCTTCAGAGCAATAGAAGAGAATAAAAATTGTGAAAAATTCATGTATAATTTATATCAAATTGTTTGCCTTCTAAAGGAGGTAGAGGCAGGATGGGGAAAAAAGGAAAGGAAGGAATTTGAAACTCAAATTTTTTTAAATGAATGACAAAAAATTTATGTTTACATGTAATTGAGAAAAAATAAAATGAAATAACTTTAAAAAAAAAAGACCATTGGCATACCACTACTGGTTCTATACCCTGAATAGATCATGAAAAAAGGTTAAAAACTTCATTTGTACAAAAATATTCATAGCAGCCCTGTTTGTGGTGGCAAAGAATTGGAAATTGAGGGAATGTCTATCAATTGGAGAATGACTGAGCAAATTGTGGTATATGTATGTTATGGAACACTATTGTTCTATTAGAAAACAGGAGGGATGGGAATTCAGAGAAGCCTGGAAGGATTTGCATGAAGTGATGTTGAGCAAGATGAGCAGAACCAGAAGAACATTGTACACCCTAATAGCAACATGGGGTTGATGATCAGTCTTAGTGGACTTGCTCATTCCATCAATTCCACAATCAGGGACAATTTTAGGGGTATCTGTGATGGAGAATACCATCTGTATCCAAAGAAAGAATTGTGGAGTTTAAACAAAGACCAAAGACTATACCTTTAATTTTTTTTTTAGGTTTTTGCAAGGCAAATGGGGTTAAGTGGCTTGCCCAAGGCCACACAGCTAGGTAATTATTAAGTGTCTGAGGCTGGATTTGAACCCATGTACTCCTGACTCCAGGGCCGGTGCTTTATCCACTGTGCCACCTAGCCGCCCCTATTACCTTTAATTAAAAAAATATATATCTTATTATATAATTTTGCTATCTCTTATATTTTATTTTTTTCCTTAAGGATATGATTTCTCTCTCAACACATTCAATTTTGTAGCATAGAAACAATGTAAAGACTATCTGACTGCCTTCTGTGAGGGGGTGGGAGGAGGGAAGCGAGATTGGGGGAAAAATTGTAAAATTCAAAAAACAAAAAAAAAGAGCATTTACCATAGTATAGTAAATCATTTATAATGTATGCTTCCAGTTCTCATTTGACCTAGATTATAGTTCTTTAAAATGCTTTTTTTCTAGACACTTGAGTTACTTTTTTCTTCGATATGGTAGCTCTGAATTGTGGCTATGACATTCTTGGGACTTTTCCTATTGGGAAGATGCTTGGTGGATTCTTTGCTCTCTGGGTCTAATATATCTGAACAGTTTTCATTTACGATTTTTGAACCATATTGTCTCTTTTTAATCAAGGTTTTCAAGTTAACTCTGTTTTCCAGGTCAGTTTGGTTTTTTTTTTAATTAGATATCTTACATTTTATTCTTTTTTTCCCCATCTTTTGATTTTGTTCTATATTTCTCATGTCTCATGAAGTCAGTAATTTGTTTGACCTGTACTAAGTTTTAGGGAATCTGTTACTGTAGACCCTGAAAGTTTACTACTTTTTCTTCTAAATGATTTATTTTTCTTCCAATTCTTTTCTCCAGAGATTTTAGTTTAGTTTTTTTTTAATTTCTTGCTTTATTTCTTCTATATTCATGTGGTCATTGTGGAAAATCTTTTGACTCTCTGCTTTCAGTTGTTAGAGGTACTTAATCTCTCCTAAATTAGATTTGCAATGATCTCTAGATCTTATAATAATTTTTATACTGGTCATTATTTTCTTTGATTACCAACATTCTAGTTCCTGAATTATGGCTTTGTGCTAAGGCCAAGCACCATCCCAGACTATGCTTTTGTATTAAGTGTTTAACTTGTTTGGTCTTATTCTGACTCGGGATTCCTGTGCTGACCTTCTCCTCCCAATTAAGCCCCCTTGGATATTTGATATGTTCAGAGGTCTATTAGAGGGCAGGACTTGTCTTTTACTTCTTTTGTATCCACAGTGCTGAGCAGGGTATCTGGATAAATAATTTAGAGGAAAAAGTGTTTAATAAATGTTGATTGATTGATTGATTAATTGATTGACTCTTCAGGACCCCCATGGTGTCTCAGGACAGAGGATTAGGAACCCTGGAGTCCCTAGACTCCTGGGTGTCTTATTCTAAGCTCTATCCAAGTGATTGGTATTGTTTTCCAAGGCTTCCAAAATATCTCATTCTCACCTACTCTGGGGCTTTCTCCTGGGAACCTCTGGAGATTATAAGTATCTCTGGCAGATCTGCCTATCTGTCTGTAGTGGTGATAATTTTGCTGGAAGGTTCCTTTCTTGCTGTCTATTTCACTTCTGGATAATTTTTTGTGCAGTTCTGAGATGGAAAAAGTCATTAGAATTCTTGATGATTATACAATCTGATGTGGGTTTCAGGTATTTGCTAGAATATGTATATTGGAACTAGATGAAGATGAAAGAATCACTTTTGAGTTATTGCTAATTTAGAAAATCTAGTTAGAACTACTGGACAGTTTTTTCTTCCCAAACTCTTTTTCTTTTAGATTTTTTTGCAAGGCAAATAGGGTTAAGTGGCTTGCCCAAGGTCACACAGCTAGGTAGTTATTAAGTGTCTGAGGCGGGATTTGAACGCAGAGACTCCTGACTCCAGGGCTGGTGCTCTATCCACTGTACCACCTAGCTGCTCCACCCAAACTCTTTCCAACTAATTGCTCATCAAAAATTTCCATTTGGATTCATAGCAGCTCTGTCTGTGGTGGCAAAGAATTAGAAATCGAGGGACTATCCATCAATTGGTGAATGAGTGAGCAAATTGTGGTATGTTATGGAACACTATTGTTCTATTAGAAACCAGGAGGAATGAGATTTCATTTCATGGAAATACTTGCATGCACTGATGCTGAGCAAGATGAGCAGAACCAGAAGAACATTGTACACCCTAACAACAATATGGGGGTGATGATCAAACTTAATGGACTTGCTCATTCCATCAATGCAATAATCAGGGGCAATTTTAGGTAATCTATGATGGAGAATACCATCTGTATCCAGAGAAAGAACTGTGGCGTTTAAACAAAGACCAAAATCTATTTATTGCCTTCAATTTTTTTAAAAGTTGTCTTATGTACTACATAATTTTGCTATTTCTAATATTCTATTTTTTCCTCAAGGATATATTTTTTGGGGGCGGCTAGGTGGTGTAGTGGATAAAGCATCGGCCTTGGAGTCAGAAGTACCTGGGTCTCTGACACTTAATAATTACCTAGCTGTGTGGCCTTGGGCAAGCCACTTAACCCCATTTGCCTTGCAAAAAAACTAAAAAAAAAAGGTTTTATATTTTTTCTCTCAACACATTCAATTTTGATCAATGCATAGCATGGAAACAATGTAAAGATTATTAGATTGCCTTCTGTGGTGGGGAGGAGGGAGGGAAGGGAGAGTGGGGGAAAAAGTGTAAAATTCAAAACTTTACCAAAATATGATAGGTAGAAACTACTACTGTATATAATTGGAAAATAAATAAAATATTTATATAATAAAAATACTTTCCATTTGGGGGGCAGCTAGGTGGAGGAGCAATGGATAGAGTACCAGCCAGGAGTCAGAGGACCTGAGTTCAAATATGCTCTTAGACCCCTGATACTTAATAGCTATGTGACCTCAGGCAAGTCACTTAACCTTATTGTCCCACAAAAACCCAAAAATCAAAAAAAAAATTCCATTTATTCCTCTGGGAGTCTAATTCTTCTATCAGCAGATGGAGTCTAACTTATTTCCAATTCCTTTGCGTCCCTGGGATGAGCCCAGGTTCACTGGGATGAAGAAGCAAAAGAACATTGGGTTTTAGGGAAAGAATGAGCCACTGAAGACATGAGGGGTCAGGATATGAGAATGCTATGGAAGGACATTGGAAAAGTAGATGAAATATAAATTCACATCTAAGAAAATTGCTCAATCTCTCAACAACTAGAAAAGGAATAAATCTCCATCTTTCAGCTAATGCAAATGTCCTTTGAACACTAAAGTGTTTTTTTACCCCCAAATTCTGTCATCTTGCTGTAGATCTTGGCAACAAAGTCACACTTACTATTTCTATTCTGTTAACATTTTTCTGAACTGATGTTATTATATCTATTTGAGAATTTTTCTTCAACTTCTCTCTCAAAACTGATTGTTTGCTGTTTAGTCATTTTTCAGTTGTGTCTAACTCTTTGTGACTCCTTTTGAGGTTTTCTTGAAAAAGATACTAAAAATTTGCCATTTCCTTTTCCAGCTCATTTGTGGACAAGGAAACTGAGGCAAACTTACCAGGGTCACACAACTAGTATATATCTGAGGTCAAATTTGAACTCAGATTTTCCTCTTAACTCTAGGTCATCTAGCTGCCCAAAAGCAAATATGTAAATACATACATATACAAATACATATAATCCTTGTGAATTGTATATGAGTGAAGGATGGCTGTGCTAAGTCACCAGCCTCACTTTCTCCTCCAGAACCATGTGGGTCTAGTGACCAGATATGAATCAGGATGACTGGAGATGGCCCTGAATGTAAGAAATCAGGGCTTAGTGACTTGTCCAGGGTCAAACAACTAGTAAGTGTCTGATTTAGACTCAGGTCTTCCTAACTTCAGGGTCAGCACTCTATCCACTGCATCATCTATATATAAATATACACATATTATCTTCCCCCAGATAGATAAGATTCACTAGGCCAAGGACAGTTTCACTTCTTTCTTTTCATCCACCATGGTGGAAAATAAATGTTTGTTGACTGAAAGATGTCTTTGCTTACTCTGTCAGCTGGTATCATTATGATAAGACCTGTGGATTGAGGGAATATGGACTCTGTAACAGGGGATAAAGGACCCTAAGGAAGAAAATGGGCAGGATGACAGTGTCTGTACCAAGAAGTCATTCTAAGAAATCAGAAGTATAAAGAAACATAAGGATGAAAATTTGGGATGAAGAAGCAAAAGAACAGTGAGTTTGGGGGAAAACATGAACTATTGAAGGCATGAAGTATCAGTTTATGTGAAGGCTATAGGAGAGAGACAAGAATGTAAAAATGGAGGGACAATGGAAAAGTAGATAAACAAAACAGGACCTCAAAGGAATGGGATCCCATATTCTTGAGGAATTATATAGTATACAGTGGAAAAAATTCGAGTAATGGAGTCAGAGGACCTGATTCAAATTCTTACTGTTATTAACTATGTTATCTTAGGCAATATATTTCACCTTTTGAGTCCTGAATACAATAAGGGGATTGAATTAGATGACTCTCCCAGCTCAAATTTATGACCCTATAATCCTAAATGCTTGAAAGTATAACTAAAATGATATAACATCACTGTGTCCAAAGCCTCTAAGCTAGGATCTTCCTGGAAAAAATTTTCTCTGGGAAATTCCAATTCAAAACAGGGAAATAGACAAAAGAAAAAATGATCCTGGTCTCCAGAGATGGAGAAGGGATGAGAATGTGCAGCCAGGAGGTTAGTTAAGATAAAAGACAATGCTCATCTCATTCCCTGACCATTCCTGTTTACATATTTCCAGATGACCTTCTTGTGTTTGTGTCTCCATAAATTATCCAGGACTCACCTCCTCTCCAGTAACAGACAAGTATAATAGCTCCAGGAATTCCATCTGTTCCTTGCCTCACACTGCCCCCCCCCAAAACCCCACTACTCATCAAAATTTCAGAGCCAGAAGGTGTCTCATTTCTCTAGGCTTGGGGGTGGTTCATATGGACCTGTCTTTCCATGGACTGGGTTAAAGCCCCAGGGGATAAGACATCCAGACAGCCAGGAGACTTAAGTGTCTCCTCATGGTCCCAAGGTTCCTGGGGATCTACAGCTTTCATTTCTCATTCCTCATTTACACTTGTTTGTGTTCTTGTTTATACTCAGTTTATAGAAAGTAAGCATTTAGTAAATATTTATTGTTTGAATGTGCACATATTATTCTCCTTGCATTCTTTGTGGATGTCCTGTCTCCTCTGTCTCCTGACACTGCCTTTCCTGTGGTTATCCTCCATGCTTGAAATGTTCTTTCTTCTCTTCACCTTCCTTGGTTTCCTTTAAGATTCAATTCAATAATAATAATAAAAAAAAAGATTCAATTCAAAAGGTCTGCAACCCTATCATCACATCTATATCAGAGTGCAGGAAACATCAGAAGGCATGTAGGAGTTGATTACCAGGTGGTAGAGCAGCCCCATCCAGAGGTGCTTCTCTTCTGAATTCACCAGTGAAAAGGTTGACAAAATGCACCAGAAAACAAATTATTCCACAGGATTTTCAAAAAGCAAAGAACCCAAACTGGGAACCAAGACTGGGTGCCATGGCAATTTAAAAATCACTTTTTGAGCTGCAATGTAAATTTTGAATTCTGAATATGGGAATATGTGCTGAAAGAAAGGTGTGAATATCATCTCTCTTTACTAGTACTGTAAAGAAGTGGAATGTAATTCTTATCCTAGAGAATAAAATGTGTTTTGAATTTAAAATTGGTACAAAAAAAGATATCTCTGTGTGTGTGTGTGTGTGTGTGTGTGTGTGTGTGTATAGAGAGAGAGAGAGAGAGAGAGAGAGAGAGAGAGAGATACTTTAAACCCCACCTTTTGCAGATTTTTTTCTGGTTATCCCCCTCCCCACTTGGGGGGGATGATACCCCCATTCCTTAGTCTATTATTATAGTCTAATATTCCCTATTCTAGTATCTTCCCACAGAGATTACCTTCCATTTACACTTCTAATCTTGTATACACATTCTTTATATGTTATTTCTCCCATTCTCTGAAATGTAAGTTCCTTAAGAGATTTGTGATTTTTCTTTTCTTCATATTCCCAGCACTTAGCATGATTTTTTTTTTCAGATTTTGCAAGGCAATGGGGTTAAGTGACTTACGTAAGGCCACACAGCTAGGTAATTATTAAGTGTCTGAGGCTGGATTTGAACTCAGGTGCTCCTGACTCCAGGGCCAGTGCTCTATCCACTGCGCCACCTAGCCACCCCCATGATTTCTAATATACAGAAAGGACTTAAATGCTTTTTAACTAATTGTTGTTCATTAAAACTTTCAGAAAGTAGGAACTATAGTTCTCTTCCAAGTGATTGGGAGTCCCCTGTAAGCAAGGAATTAGAATTCCCCACTACCATTACCAGGGAATGAGACTTGAATTCCTTATAGAAATGACCATGGCATAGTAAATGGGAGCAGATTTGTCAATTTACAAAAAGGTAACATGACCAAATAATCTTTTTGTTTTTTTGTTTTTTTATTTTATTTTATATATTTAAGGCAATGGGGTTAAGTGACTTGCCCAAGGTCACACAGCTAGGTGAGTATTAAGTGTCTGAGGTTAGATTTGAACTCAGGTCCTCCTGACTTCAGGGCCAGTGCTCTATCCACTGTGCCACCTAGCTGCCCCCCAAATAATCTTTTTCACTTATTGTTATTCAGTCAGTCCAATAAATTCTTCATGACCTCATGGACCATGAAACACCAGACTCTTCTATCCTCCACTATCTCCCAAAGAGTATCCAAGTTCATTTTCATTGTTTCCATGGCACCATCTATCCATCTCATCCTCTGCCATTCCCCCCTTTTTTTTTTTTAGTTTTTGCAAGGCAATGGGGTTAAGTGGCTTTCCCAAGGCCACACAGCTAGGTAATTATTAAGAGTCTGAGGTCGGATTTGAATTCAGGTGCTCCTGACTCCTGGGCTGGTGCTCTATCCACTGCATCACCTAGCCGCCTCTGCCATTCCCTTTTCTTTTTGCCTTCAATCCTTCCCAATATCAGAGTCTTTTCCAGGGACTCCTGTCTTCTCATTATGTGGCCAAGGTATTGAAGCTTCATCTTCAATATGTGACCTTCTGGTGAATAGACTACCTTGTTGTCCAGATTGCCTTGAGAGATGACAAGGTTCTTTTAATGATCTCAGGGTTTTCACTGAAACAAAAGTCCATCCTCTCAACAACAGTATTCTTCCAGAGTTGGAATATGACTGCTAGAATCATGGAATGCCATAGGCATGGAACTCACTCAGCCTTAGAGACAACTAGGTGGTACAGTAGATAGAGATTTGGGCCTGGAGTCAGGAAGCCCTGAGTTCAAATCCTGCCTCAGGAACTTACTAGCTGGGAGACCTTGGGCAAGTCACTTAAGTTCCATCTAGCTCTATTTCCTCAACTGTAAAATAAGGATCATAACCTTACCTCACAGAGTTATTGCAAGGATCAAATGAGATTATATTTGTAAAAGCTCAGCACAGTATCTGACAGTGTAGGAATTTAATAAATATTTGCTCCTTTAATGACAGAGCCATGGTAGGAATGAGTAGGTTGCAACAAAAAGAAGGCAGAAAAAGTATCATAAGAGAAACTGGAAGGGAAAAAAAACAAAGATGAGCTGGGCAAAAGATGAGTAGAGAATGATATAACCAATAAATAGTAGAACAAAAATTTTCCACTGGGATCCATGCTGTGACCAAATATATAAAGAAAGGTCTCTAGCATATTAGACAGACCACCTATGAGGGATTTACAAGAGCATATGAACAATACTGGCACAAGATGGGCAGACATGGATATGTCACAATCTTATTGGAAGGAATGACTGAGATCTCATTCAAATCCACTGAAGAATTATTTTTTTCTTTTAACTTGAGAGTTAAGATTGGCAATTTTGAATGCTTCCATTTCATTCATATACTCCCCATCAAAAAGTTCTTGCCTATCAGCCCTCTGCTCTCCAGGCCTCTGGGTACGTCATCTCTCAATATCTGAGTCCTTCACTGATACATTGTTGGTGGAACTGTGAACTCATCCAACTTTCAGCAGTCTGGAACTAGGCCCAAAGGGCAATAAAAATGTGCATATCCTTTGATCCAGCAATACCACTACTGGGTCTATACCCTGAAGAGATGATGAAACAGGGTAAAAACATCACTTATACAAAAATATTCATAGAGACCCTGTCTGTGGTGACAAAGAATTGGAAATTCAGTAAATGTCCTTCAATTGGGGAATGGCTTAGCAAACTGTGGTATATGTATGTCATGGAACACTATTGTTCTATCAGAAACCAGGAAGGATGGGAATTCAGGGAAACCTGGAGGGATTTGCATGAACTGATGCCAAGTGAGATGAGCAGAACCAGAAAAACACTGTACACCCTAACAGCAACACGGGAGTGATTGATAATCAACCTTGATGGACTTGCTCATTCCAATAGTGCAACAATCAGGGACAATTTGGGGCTGTCTGTGATGCAGAATACTATCTGTGTCCATAGAAAGAACTGTGGAGTTTGAACAAAGATCAAGGACTATTACCTCTAATTTAGGGGGGGAACCTGATATCTTATTGTCTGATCTTGCTAGCTCTTATACTTTGTTTCTTCCTTAAGGATATGATTTCTCTCTCATCACACTCAATTTGGATCAACGTATACCATGAAAACAATGTAAAGACTGACAAATTGCCTCCTGTGGGGGGTGGGAGGGGGGAGGGAAGTAAGATTAGGGGAAAAAGTGTAAAACTCAAAATAAATAAAATCTTAAAAAAAAATCTGAGTCCTTTAAACTTGCTTTCTGTACTTGTGTCTCCCCAACATGCAAGTGCTAGCTGCAACATGTGGAGATAGAGGTAGGTCAGGCTGAATATCTAAAGAGGTTCAAGATATTTAACTCCCTTCCCCTTCCCTCGTTACAAAGGTAAAGGACTATGGGAGGGTAATATTGAATATACTATCAGATTGGATTGATAGATTGGTTAGGTTTGCTGAGTTCTCCCCCTCTCCTTTTGTTTTTTAAACCTTTATTGCAAAGTGAGGCTCTCGGGAGGGGAGGGAGAAGGAATATATTTGGAAATGAAACAAAAGATGTCAATAAACCAATTTTAAAAGTCATACCTTGAAGCCATTCTGGGAAAAAAAGAGTCAGTTCAAAAAAAGGTTTAGGTAAATTCCTAGATGACAGATCCAGGTTACAGGTTACGTGGGGGAATTAGAGTAGTTTGAGGCACATCCCTAACCAGTGCTTTTGATATCATTTTCCCATCATGCTTCTTGATGTTACAGTCAGAAGGGAACCTAGGAGTGAAGGGAGCATGGGTCTGACCCATGGGTCTGGAATTCTGACATGTGTACACATGCCTCAATCAATCATTCAATTAGCAAACAATTATTAAGTACCTACTCTATGTCAAACCCTGTGATAAGCCCTAGGAATATAAAGACAAAAATTAAACAGTCTCTCCTCTAAAAGAAATTATATTCTAAGGTGGAGTGAGCAAATACATAAATAGGTCTATACAAAATATACATAAAAGGTAAATTTATGGAGAGGGCACTGGCAGCTGAAGTAATCAGGAAAGACTCCATAGAAAAAGGTAGCACTTGAGCAGAGTTTCAAAGGAATCAAAATTTTAAGAGGCAGAAGTGAGAAAAGGGGGCATGAGGGACCCCCAGTGCCAAGTCTCAGTGATAACTGGGTCTCCAGTTACTTCTACCTCTTCTATAATCACAAATACCCACAGACACACATACACACACACATCTATCCATCCCTATCTTTCTTCTCTTCTCCTCCCTCTCCACCCAACCCCCACCCCCACTGGTCTTGAGCCAGCTATTTCTAAACGATCCTGGGCATCTGGGGAATGGGATTTGGCACCCCCACTCCGCTATGCACACCATAGACTCCTGTGTACACATACACAAACACACTCAGAGTCAAATATAGCTTTGAGGTGGGAAACAATGGTAGGGTTTGGATTTCAGCCTCTGGGCAACCAGCTCCAACTCCTGCTCTCCTGCTGTGGGGGTGGGAAGGCCCATTTGTTTGAGGACATAAAGCCCCCTGCCCTGGTTGTGCCAACTATCCAGAGCCTGATGATGCATAACTAAAGTTGGTGTTTGACTCTCCCTCCCCTTGCTGGTTTCTTCCTTATTCCCACCCAGGGACCTTCACCACTCCCTGACTTGGACTGAACTGATCTGGAAGGCCTGAAACAGGGTCCTTGAAGAGAAGGTAAATGATGTGCCCATCACCTGGGGACTGCCATAGCTATGGTCAGGGGGTCTGATTTGTCCTTGTGTCTCTATGTCCCTGAACTGTGTGTCCAAAGCCCATGTATTACCAACTCTCTAAAATATAGTTTGTATCAAGTTAATCTTGGCTTGTGATTACTTCCTTTTTCATATCTGTATTGTCCATACCTGGTCTTAAAGCTCCCTGAGGCCTCAGGCCCTGAGACCTCTGTGTATTTTCTATTTCATCTCTTTCTTTCAAGTATCTTGGGTAGTATTGTGAACACAATAAATGCTTTTTAAAAATGACTTATGGAGGGCAGGGGTGGGGAAAGGAATTGTCTCTAATATTCAGCATTCATTTTGTCTGTGTGTTCCTAATACTGATGCATTTTTAGATCTTTTATATTTTATTTTATTTTTACAAGGCAAATGGGGTTAAGTGGCTTGCCCAAGGTCACAGAACTAAGTATTAGGTATCTGAAACTGGATTTGAACTCAAGTCCTCCTGATTCCAGGGCTGGATCTTTTTTTTTTTTCTTTTAAGGCAAATGGGGTTAAGCGGCTTGCCCAAGGCCACACAGCTAGGTAATTATTAAGTGTTTGAGGCCAGATTTGAACTCAGGTACTCCTGACTTCAGGGCCGGTGCTTTATCCACTACACCACCTAGCTGCCCCTGGATCTTTTTTAAAAAAGAGGAATCTATATGGTACAAAAGAAGAGGTGAGGATTTCCTTGACTTTAGGTTCCCAGCTTGGGTCATATTGCTCCTTTTCCCAAGGTCAGTGAATCCTATCAGTGACTTAATGAGGGTGATTTAGTACAGGGTTGTAGTTTGTCATTCAGTCACGTTGGATTTTTATGGCCTCATCTGGAGTTTTCTTGGCAAAGATCCTGGAGTGATTTTCCATTTCCTTCTCCAGCTCATTTTAAAGATGAGGAAACTGAGGCAAAAGGGTAAGTGACTTGCCCAGGGTCACGATACTGAGTGTCTAAGGCTGTATTTGAATTCAGGTCTTCATGACTCCTAGTGTGGTACTCTATCCTCTGAGCCACCTAGCTGCCCTTTTGGTGCAGTGTAAAGGCCAGGACTGGGGAACCAGAGGTTATGGAGAGAGTAAGAGAGAGCCCAGTGGACAGAAGAATTCAAAGATGTTTCAGAAAAGGGGTGAAAAACATCAAATGGGGGTGGGACCTCAGTTGAATTAGACTAGATTGAAGAGAAGGATCAGGGAGGGCCAGAAGAATGGCAGGACTCTACTACAAAGAGAATTCAATTCAGTTTAAGGAAAATGAGAAACAAAATGAGAAAATGGTAGAACAGGGTGCAAATCTCACCTATGTCACATATACATGGTTGTATAGTAACCCTGGGCAAGTCATTTAATTTCTAGTAACTTTCTGACTATAAATTGCAACCGTTGCTGATCCATATTGGTAACAGTTGTTTCCCTACACTAATGAAATCATAGTTCAGAAGACCAAGGAATTTGCAAAGAATTTTGGTACTAGAGACTACAGATGCAAAGAGTCATCTATATTTTTGAAGGGTGAAGGTAGAGGGTTGGATTTTAAAGAAATCCTAACCTATGGCAAATTGTGATTTTTTAGGACAGAAAATTTTAGGATAGCAAAAGGAGAGGGGTTTCAACTGAAGCAAAGACTAAAGAAAGATTTTTTTCAATTTACTATCAACTATATATCAGTTGAAACCAATTATTCATCATCTATGATGTACCACAGACTGAAGTGGGATACAAAGAAAAAGTGAGAGTCCCTACCCTCAAAGAGAAGGCATTTGATAAATAAGGATCCACAAAATCCAGGCAAGATAAATACAAAGTAATTTCATGGATGGGGGCGTGAATCAGGAAAAGCTTTGTATAGTAGGTAATGCCTAAGCAGAGTTGTGAAGGAAATAAAGGATTCTAAGAGACAAAACTGAGGAGAGAATCCATTCATTCTATGCATGTGCAAAGGGAGACAAGGACAGGAGATGGGTAAAAAACCAACAGAAGGCCAGTTTCAACTGGAGAGCTCAGGAAGGGGAGTCAATGTATAACTAATATGAAAAGGCCGCTTAGAGTCAGATTGTGAAGGGTTTTAAAAATCAAATAGAAGAGTTTATATTGGGTTCTAAAGGAAAAGGATTCATTGGAAGATCTAGTTCTGTCCTGAGCTCTCTTTTCTTTTCTCTCCATTCACTCAGTGATCTTGTCAACTCTTGAGTTCATTTCCCAAGAATTCTCCAAGAAGATAATTCCCCTATATATTTATCCAGATCTAGTCTCTCTCTCCACTTTCCAATTTTCATCTCTGAGAAGATGATTCCCAAATGTATTTATCCAGCCCTAGTATCTCTCCATTTCCAGTCCCATCAATTGCCAGTTGAATATTTTGAAATGGTTTTCCTATAGACATCTCAAACTCGACAAATCCAAAAAAAAAGTCATCATCATTCTCCCAAAACCCACCCCCTTCTGAATTTCTCTATTATCATTAAGAAGACAAACCTTTGGTGACATCTTCAACTCCTCTTTCTTGATCAGTCTATTTATCCAACCAGTTGACACATCTTCCTCTATAACATCTCTAACATACCTTCTACTCTCTCTATTCATACAACCACTGCCTTATTTCAAGGTCTTAAACCTCTGGGATATTACAATAGCCTCCTAAAAGACCTCAGGTTTCTTCACATTTTGATCCACTTTCCACAGAAATGATTTTCCTAAAGGTAAATCTGATCATATCAAGAAATTCTTGTCCTTCGTGATTACTTCCAGGATCAAGGCCAAGGTCCTCCTCTACATTCTAGGCCATCACCAGTCATCTTACTTTTTGTGTTTCCACTGAGCGTCAATGACTGTGGAAGAGAGAGTGAGGCAGACAACTTTTCACAGTTCTGCTTCACTTAAATGCAATTAATTATTCACCACAAGATATCACCCTCATGATATCACTGGTCTTCAAGAACAAAGGACCAACAACAACAACAACAACAATAGTCAAAAACAAAACTTTCAGTTTAGCATTTAAAGCTCTTCACCACCTTTTCCTTTCCAATCTTTACATTCTGTTTCTCTATACACACTCTATGGACCAGTTAAGCTGACTTACGTGCTTCTTACCCATGACATTTCATCTCCATTTTTCATTTGTTGTTTTTTCATGTCTAGGATGCACTCCCTCACAGTCTTTGACCCTTAGAATTTCTGCCTTTCTTTAAAACTCAATTCATATCCTATTGTCTTCCGGAGACCTTTCCTAGTCCCCCTTCCCTTCCTCAGCTCCTAATGCCATCCCCTCTTGGGTTATCTTCCAGTCATTCTGTACATATTATGATTTTGTTGTTAGTTCAGTCACGTTCAACTCTTTGTGACACCATCTTTTCTTGGCAAAGATACCAGAGTGGTTTTCCATTTCCTTCTCAGCTCATTTTACAGATGAAAAATCTGAGGTGAATAGGGCTAAATGACTCACCTGGCAGTCACACAGCTAGTGTTTGAGGTCAGATTTGAACTCAGGATAGAATGTCAAGCTTAACTTCAAGCTTGGTGTTCTATCCACTGCACCACCCAACTGTGCCGCTCTTATGGATTTCCTATTAGTCAATCTAGATCCTGAGTGTGCTAGAAGGTATAAGACCAGATCCACAGCCCTCAAAGAGTTAGCCTAGGGCACAGGACAGAGCCACATATAAAAACATATAATCAGATATGGCACGTGCTAAGTGCCCCATTGCTACAAAAGCTACAGGAGTTGGCAACTAGGTGATACAGTGGATAGAGCGCCAGCTCTGAATTAGGAGGACCTCAGTTCAAATTTGACTTCAGACACTTGTGACTTACTGTGTGACTTTGGGTGAGTCACCTAATTCTTATTGCCTTGCACCCAGGGCCATCTCCAGTCTTCCTGATTTATATCTAACCACTGGTCTTAGGTGGTTCTGAAGGAGAAAGTGAGGCTGGTGACTTAGTACAGCATACCCTCACTTAAATCTATTTCACTTGCTTGTCATGGCATCACCTCTCAGATGTCATGGTATGCTTCTAGAAGAAGGAGGAATGTCATCAACAGGAGTTGAAAGAAAAAGGAGGGGGGTGGCTAGGTGTCCTAGTGGATAAAGCACCAGCCTTAGAGTCAGGAGTACCTGGGTTCAAATACAGTCTCAGACACTTAATAATGACCTAGCTGTGTGGCCCTGGGCAAGCCACTTAACCCCATGGCCTTGAAAAAACCTAAAAAGAAAAAAGAAAAAAAAAAGAAAAGGAGACCTCCTAGCAGCCTGGGGCAATCAGAAAAGGCCTCATTTAGCAAAGCCTTGAGCTAGGTTTTGAAATAGTTAGACCTTAGAAAGGCTAAGAGTAAGGAGGCAAGGGAAGACTTGACAGGAGAGGGAACAGTGTCAGTAAAGTAAGGAGGCCAAAATACCCATAAGCTATTAAAAATATAATGAGTAACCATGATTATATGAGTAATTGTTCTAGCAAATAAGGATTGCTACAACTGAGGGCTGGATTTAATTCAACAAGTACTTATTAAATAATTGCTAAAGAGCATTCAGAAAAAAAGTATAAAGACATCGACCCTCCCTTTAAATAGTTTGTTCTGTCATTTTTTAAAAACTAAAATCAGCATGAAGAGTTCTATCCTTTATGAAAGCAAAGAGATAGATGAATCATTCTAATACTTAATATTGACATGGGGTTTTAAAGTTAACAAATAATTTTACAATATTATCTCATTTTATCTTTACAACATCCCTGGAAAGTAGGGGCTATAATTATACTCAGATAATGAAATTGAACCAGATAGAGAAGTTAAAAGACTGTCCAGAGTCAAGCAGCTAGCTAAGTGTCTGAGGCCAGAGTTGAACTCAGGTCTTCCTGACTCCAAGTCAGACGGATAGATGATAGACAGCTGGAATATTAGCATCTTTGTGGTCAGACAATGCCTTGCCAGAGAACATTTATTAAGCGTTTCTATGAACCAGGTACTGGATTCAGATACTTGTAAACAAGACAGTCTCTGCCCTCAAAAAAAATTATGTTCTGATTGAAGAAGACAACCTATAAAGGGAAGCTGAGAAAAGGGGTAGGAGGCTGCAGGGTGTGTAGATGGCCTGTTTCTTGGCAAGAAAAGGCAAAAATCAGGGTGGAGGGGTGGAGGCGGGGAAGAGAAGATGGCAATGATGGCCAACCAAAGTGAAGGCAGCAGCATTATATGGAACTGGTGGGGAACATCAGTACTCCTCTGTAATTTATTATCTTTCCCTAGCTAAATGTCTTACCCAGGGCCACAGGGCTTAAACCCAAGTTTCCTTTACTTCAAGGTGGATGTTTATCCACTTCACCTTGCTTCCCCTGTTCAGTCATTTTTAGCATACAAAATTTCATAACCTCATTTGGGTTTTTCTTGACAGAGATACTAGAGTAGTTTGCCATTCCCTTCTCCAGCTCATTTTACATTTGAAGAAACTAAGGCTGAAAAGGTTAGATGACTTGCCCAGGGTCATACAGTTAGGAAGTGACTAAGAAAAGATTTGAACTTGTCTTCCTGATTCCAGGCTCTCTACCTGCTGTGTCACCTAACCACTCAAACAGTAATTAAGGAAGATGTTTTCAGAGGAGGTATGACTTAGGATAGCTTACTAGTTTGACACAACAACAAAACCCATTTAACATACATTGGCAACTATACATTTTTAGGACAGAAAAAATTTGGAGGAGGGAAATACCTCAAGGATCATTTATTAAATACCTTTACAATATAACCTCGTATACTATGCAAGATTTTAGCAGATTGGGGGTGGGGAGTAAGGTCTTTTTTTTTTGTTGTTGTTGTTATGTTTAGTCTAGACCTGCAATTTCATCAGTATAGCGGACTCCTGGTGTGGAAATTATCTTCAGGAATACAGATCCCAACTTGTCCTTGCTTAGTCTTAAAAGCTTACCTCAGGCACTGAACAGTGAAGTGACTTGCCCGTCATTAGGCTATGTGTCAGAGATAGGACTGTTTAACAACAGGCTCTCTGGGGGGAAGGGGGAGGGAGGTACATTCCACACACTTTAAATTTTCACCTACATTATTAACATTTCTTTCATTGCTTTTTTAATTCTGGAGACATTCAACAAAACAATAAATGAAGTGCTGATTTATAGTATTTGTCAATTTCTGAAGTGTCAATGAAATCTGAACATTGAAAATTGAACAAATTTGCTCTTGGAAACTGTTTGAGCTGACTCTAGTGAATGATCCATGTCTTCCTTACTCCAAGATCAGCTTTCGACCCACCATGCCAAGTTGTCTGGGCATACAAAGATTAAATAAATGAAATGAAATAGTCCCTACCCAACAATAGAAATCATAGGGAGAGCCGGAGAAAAATAGTAGTAAGTTTGGTTGGAATGTTAAATACATGGAGTGGGGGGTGGGGTGAGTTATACTGTGTGAAATGTTTGGTGAGATATGTAAGAAACAGACTGGAGGAATTTAAATCCCAGATAGAGGAATTTATGTTTTATCTGAGAGTGTTGCTGTTGAGACTTTTTTTGTGTACAAAAATACTGGGATAGTTTGCCATTTCCTCTCCAGCTTACAGATGAGGAAACTGAGTCAAAAGGCTTAAGTGACTTTTCCAGGGTCACATAGCTTGTAAATGTCTGAGGCTAGATTTGAGCTCAGGTCCTCCTGTCTCAGGGACAGGTACTTTCTAAGCACTGTACCATCTAGATCTACTAACAAGTTTTGAGAAGAGCTGAATGATATGGTCAGATCTGTATTTTAGAAATGTTTATTTGACTGGGCAAAGAATAGATTGGCGAGGGAAACTGAACATAGGGAGACCACGTAGGAGGCTGGTGTAATAACTCAGATGAGAGGTGATGAGGGCTTAAACCAAGAAATATTATGAAGATAGAATCAGTAAGACCTAGCAACTTGAAAACTTCATGAACGAGACCTTGGAGACAAGTTGGACTGCATATGGGGGATTCGTATTAGAAAGAAGAAGAAATAAGTTGATTCATTGAGTTGAGGCAAGAATTGATACTGAAGGAAGGACACAAGGAGACTTTTTTATTTGAAGAGGCCTTCATACTAGTTGTTGTTTTTGATCAGTTGTTTCAGTTGTGTTTGATTTTTCGTGTCTCCATTTGGAGTTTCTTTTGGCAGAGATATTGGGGAAGTTTGCCATTTCCTTCTGCAGATCATTTTACAGATGTGGAGTCTGAAGCCAACAGGGTTAAGTGATTTGCCCAGGGTCAAACAGCTAGTAAGTATCTAAGGCCATATTTGAACCTCAGTCTTTCTCCAGGCCCATACTCTCTCCTCTGTGTCGCCTAGCGGCCATGAATTTACAAACAGGGTGAGTTCAAGCAGTGGACAAAAAGAAGAACTGATGAGTGATAGGATCCTAGAGAAAGGGATGGAACCAGGCTTCAAGTATTATCACCCCTATTCAGCTCTGCCTTTGGTAATCCAAAGAATAGGGGGGCTTTTTTTTAGGTTTTTTTTTTTTTTTGCAAGGCAAATGGGGTTAAGTGGCTTGCCCAGGGCCGGGGCATTCATCTATACCTCAAAGGTTTCCTGCACTCAGCTTTTGAGCTATCCTCAGTAGTTCTTCCACTCATTGATTCTTCCTATCCTCATAAATGGAGGGAAGAGGGGCCGCTAGGTGGCTCAGTGGATAGAGCACTGGCCCTGGAATCAGGAGTACCTGAGTTCAAATCCAACCTCAAACACTTAATAATTACCTAGCTGTGTGGTCTTGGGCAAGCCACTTAACCCCATTGCCTTGCAAAAAAAAAAAATCAGGGACCTTAGTGGCCTTCTTCTCTAAACAAATGGAGGGAGGAATTTAGTGTTAAGGTGGAGTGGAATGAGTTTCACACTGGCTACAGACAGTACCCAAGGGACTTCAGCATACACTCTACTTTGTCAGGGATAGGTCCTGGGAATGAGGGAGGTGGGTATCAAAGGTTTATGAAGACACATTGAGAAATACAGAAGGAGAATGGAAAATTCGTAGGATCTAGAATGTTCTCTTTTTTTTGGCAGATGATGACACAACTTCAGAGAATAGAAATGATTTGTCTAATCTAATTCATGGTTTTGACCAATTCTCTCCTCTGATTTTCAGTTTCTGCACAACATCCACTGTTGAAGATGCACGGTGTGTAGGTACTGGTGGGAAAGTTTGGAGAACACAAAAGGAAATCTCTCAGAGACCTCCCAATCTAGTAATGTGTTTATCTTCATCACTCTTAGAAAGATCCCATTCTTGGGAATGGGAAGAACATTGGACTGGGAGTCAGAAGATCTGAATTTGAATTCTGATTTTGCCAACTCTTAGCTGGGTGTTCTTGAACTAATGACTTCCCCTCTCTAGTGTTCAGTTTCCTCTTCCATAAAATGAATGGATTAAACTTAAAGATCCCTTCTAACTCTGACATTATAAGGTGTTGAAAAGGAGCACAAGGAACTATTACTCCCTGCCACAAAATAGATATAAGACACAACAGAAAGAGTCAAGGAAGCAAATACAAAGGAATATAATGTAAAGTGTAAACATGAAATAGGTAATTTAAGCCATTATTAAGTGCCGGGATGATCACCTGGAGAAAATGTTTTGAGCTAGAATTTTAAGAAGAAGGAATTTGTTGAAAGACCTAGGCTAGGCTAATAGGATCCTTGATTGATTAATGTTTCTCTTTTGTTTTATGTTTTGGTTTTTGCAAGGCAGTGGGGTTAAGTGACTTGCCCAAGGTCCCACAGCTAGGTAATTATTTGAACTCAGGTTGTCCTGATTCCAGGGCCAGTGCTCTATCTGCTGTATCATCTAGCCACCCCTCTCCTTTGATTTTGAAGAAGACCAAGACATCAGAGAGGTGATTCCATGACATGCAAGTGAGTTGAATTTAAGTGAGGGCAATTGTGCAAATTCACCAGTCTCACTTTCACCTTCCAGAGCTTTCTGGGTCCAGTGGCTAGATATGGATCAAGATGACTAGAGATGGCCCTGGTTGCAGTGGGAGACCTTGGCCTTTTTAAACTAAGTCTTTCCCAGGTCACAGTTTGCCTGAAGCAATACCCAGTCAGGGATCAAGGTTAGGTAAGAGAGAGATGAGGCAAAGAGGCCAAGAATGACCACTTTAAAAAAAAAAAGCAACAAGCTGGGAGGATAAGACCCTCAGTGTTTTTCAGTGATTAAGGCAAGTAAATATTTAGAACTAAATTGGACTTTATAAGTCATCTAGTCCAACTTTTTCATTTTATATTGTGAGGAAAATGAGACCCAGGGAAAATCCATGACTTGCTTTGGGTCATATATATAATAAATAGAAGAGTTATGATTCAAATCCAGATCCTTTCACTCCAGGGTCAGTGTGAATAATGGCTAGTCATGGTTTCAGAAAGTAGAACAATAATTTTTGTTCAGTCATATCTGATTCATCATAATCCCTTTTGGAGTTTTCTAGGCAAAGATATTGGAGTTTGCCATTTCCTTCTCTAACTCACTTGACAAGAGCATAAATCTGAGGCCAACAGGATTCAATGACTTGCCTAGGTTCACACAGCTAGTAAGTGTCTGAAACTGGATTTGAACTCATGAAGATGAGTCTTGCTGATTCCTAGCCCAGTGTTCTATCCCCTACAACATCTAGCTGTCCCTATAACAAAATTGGCTACTCATAGCTGTGAAAAGTATAACAATAACAATATATATCCCATTAAGGTTTACAAAGCAATTTCCATATATTTTCTTATTTTTTTCACATAGTATCAGTGGTGGGATTAATAATAAAGAAATTAGGATTATAGATTTGGAACTGAAAGGATTTTTGAGGTCATCTGGTTCAACCCTCTCATAGTACAGACAGGAAAACAGCCCAAGAAAGATGAAATGACTTGCCTTAGGTCACCCAGGTATAAGCAGCAGTCAGGATTTGAACCTATCACTTGGGTCCAAATTGTTTGTTCTTTCCACTCTTCTGTTCTGCCTCTTATTAAAAAGGACCCTTGGGCGGCTAGGTGGAATAGTGGATAAAGCACTGGCCCTGGAGTCAGGAGTACCTGGGTTCAAATCTGGTCTCAGACACTTGATAATTACCTAGCTGTGTGGCCTTAGGCAAGCCACTTAACCCCCTTTGCCTTACCAAAAAAAAAGACCCTTGACTCTGAAAGACCCCCTTGACTCAGTTATAACTAATACTTCTATTATAGTTAATACTTCTCTAAGTCTTCTCTAACACTTCTCTAATTCAATTCAGTCCCACAATTTCCATATCCCCCAATTAATATGAATTTATTAAGTGCCAAATTAAAAAAAAAACAAGCACAGGCTTTGTTGGGGACCAATTTTTGTATTTACTTATCTGTGTACATATTGTTTTCTCTAGTGAATAGATAAAAGGATAAATGCACCATGTGTAAGTTTCTTAAGGGCAGGGACTGTCTCGATTTTGGAACCTTAAAATTTACCAATAGTATGAGGTGTACTCATAAATAACTATGTTGGAGTGAATTAAATGTATAGGAGAGGTTACAGAGGCTTGAGAGATTACTGGAGGGAAGGATGACTTAATGAAATCTTAGGAGAGAAAGAAGAGGAAGAGAGGGAGAAATGGAGCTGTGCAGATATTACTGCCATCTGCCTCTGTCCCTCTAAAACTGACAGGAAACCCACAGAGATGCAGGCGGAATAATATGTGCATGCAAATCATCCCAAATGGGAAACTTGAAGTATAAGGAATGGGAAGGAGATGCTGCTCTCTATTCAAAATAGAAAACATTTTTATTCATCCTCTTGATGACTAATTTGTACAGTTCACTGAGTGATTAGCACCTTGGTAGAATAAGGCTAGTGGTGCAATGGATGGTTTCAAGAAATCTCATCCTTGTGGGTTCAAATCTTACTGATAGTTGAAAGCTGTATGATCCTGGGCAAGTTATTGAACCCTCTTTGCCTTAGTTTCTTCATCTGTAAATGAAATGGAGAAGTAAATGGCAAACCCACTTCAGCATATTTACCAAGAAAAGCCCAAACGGGTTTACAAAGAGTAGTACAAGACTGAACAAGGGTAAGATGCTGAGACCAAGACAACCAAATGGGTTTACAAAGAGTAGAATATGGGGGTAGCTAGGTGGCACAGTGGATAGAGCACTGGCCCTGGAGTCAGGAGTACCTGAGTTCAAATCTGGCCTCAGACAGCTGTGTGGCCTTGGGCAAGCCATTTAACCCCATTGCCTTGCAAAAAAAAAAAAACAACCCTTAAAAAAAAGAGTAGTACATGACTGAACAAGGGTAAGATGTTGAGACCAGGTCAAAAAAAAAAAGTGTTGGGAGTCAGACTAATATGAAGGTGTGAGCTGCAGTATTTAGACTTAGATTGTAGGAGCTGGTAGATGGTATGTGGACTTGGAGGTGTGGAGGGATTGAGGAATGACAAAGGAAGACTAGGGGTATGGGGGAGGGTAAACCTGTGAGGAGGCAAGAGGAAGTGATGGAAATTAAGGAGTGGAAGGATAAAAAAATGATTGTGAGGCCAAGTGAGGCTAGGAGGAGGAAGAAGGTAAAAGAAGAGAGTTAAGGAAAGAGGAGTAGGAATCGGAAAGATTGGAAAGCTTACCTGAGAGACCACAAAGGGGGGGGGAGGTAAAGGCAGAAGAACTGAGAAGGTAAGAGAAGGACAAGTGATGCCTAGGGGGCAGAGGAGGGCGAGGGTCAGTGAGGAGGCGAGTGGGAATACAAATGGAACATGAGAGCATCAGACGTGCTGGGAAGGAAAGAATAGACCTAAATCGGCAGCATCCTTTTGTTTCTAACTCCTAATAAGTGTTTCAGCGTCACATTCTTTTCGGTGGGGAAAAAAGAGAAGCCTCAAGAGATTCAGGCGATGCCTTCCATAAGCCTTTCCTGACCGGCCCCGCCCCTCCTCCGATGGTTGGGCATGTCCCGGTCTCCACGGTGGTTTCCTCTTCTGTTCCCCCGAAATGGAAGCTCCCTGAGGCCCGGGACGGCGCCCTTGTGGGCTCGGGAGCTCCGGAGCCGGCGCGGCCTTGGATAGCGGAGGAGGCGCCGCTGGATGGGGCGGCCGGCTGCAGGGAAGGGGTGCGGTGCCGTCCGTGAGCGGGGCGGGGGCGGGCTCTGCCGGCACACGCCGCCCCGGGCCGGAGCTCCCGGAGCTCAGCACGGGCCCGGGCCCTGCAGGGGCGGCGCCAAGCAGCCCCCCGCGGCCGGCGCGCCCCCGCGGCGAGGGAGGGCCCCGCGGCGCGCCCCCGAGGCGAGGGAGGGCCCCAAGGCCGGCGCGCCCCCCGCGGCGAGGGAGGACCCCCGCGGCGCGCCCCCGAGGCGAGGGAGGACCCCCGCGGCGCGCCCCCGAGGCGAGGGAGGACCCCCGCGGCGCGCCCCCGAGGCGAGGGAGGACCCCCGCGGCGCGCCCCCGCGGCGAGGGAGGACCCCCCCGGCGCGCCCCCAGCTGAGGGAGGGCCCCGCGGCGCGCCGGAGGGCTGGGGGGGCCGGAGCCCGCGCGCCCCTCGCCCGGCAGGCGCCCGGGGGGCCGAGCCCGCTCCGGCCCCGCCCCTGCGCCCCGCCCCCGGGCCCCCGCCCCCTCCCAGCGCCTCTCGTCCTGTCCCGCAGGTGCCCGCGCGCCCTCGCTCCGTGCCTGCTGGGGCCGGCGCTGACCATGCCCAGCGGCTGCCGCTGCCTCCGGCTCGTGTCCCTGCTCTGGATCCTGGGGGCGTCCGCACGGCCCACCCCCGGTTAGTGTCCCCGCGCCCGGCCCCCGGAGGCGCTGCCCCCTCCCGCGGCCCCGGCCGGACCAGGCTCGGTGCCCCGCGCCCGCGCTGCCCCCTGCCGGCAGCAGCTAGCGCTGACGGCGCCGGGCGGGCCGCGCTGCCCGGCCCGGGGCATGACCCCCCCCCCCAGACCCGAGCCTGCGCAAGTTGACGCGGCTCCTTTTTTTTTTTTTGGTGGAAAACTGGCCTTCCTGACGTAGAAGGTCGAGGGCTTCCTCAGCCTGGTTGTGGATGCCCAGCCCGTGCCATCTCCAAGCCTGATCCCCTCTGCTTCCCTCCCGCAGCCGATGACTGCAGCTCCCACTGTGATCTGGCCCACGGCTGCTGCGAGCCCGACGGCACGTGCAGGTAGGTGGGAGCCCGGGGTCCCCCCATTCTTGGCTGCACCCCTACGTGGAGAGGACCCCTGCCTTTCAAGGGGCTCCAGCCGCCGCCACTCCTCCTGTATCCTGGGGGAGGGGGCATGACAGACTGTACCCTGCCGTCCTCCCCTTTTCTGGGCCGAAGAGCACTTCGCTCAGGCCGACATTCCTCTCCTGTCCTCTTCGTTTCACTAACATTTCCCTTCCCTCTGAAGTTTCTGTCTCCTGGTTCAGAAGGATGGAGGGAAGGGATGAGATGACTAGGGGGCGAGGAGAGCAAAGGAACAAAAGCAGGAAAGACAGGAAAAGGAGTTGGGATGGTTGAGCGGGGAGTGAAGAGAGGAGGAATCTTGTTCGCGAGAAGCATTGGTAGTAAATAATGGATTAGATTGGCATGAGGGACAAAGAAGAGCCCTTTGACTAGGTTTTGTCTTAACAGATTGTCCTGGAATTTAAGAATAGGGAAGGTGCTCGTCTCTCAGGATATGAAATTCCATCGGACGAACTAAATACATTTTCCAAGGCATTACCAACTTCATATTCATCTGGGGTGGGCTCACTGCATTTGGGGATCAGGTATTAGACCCCAGATTCCCCACTCCATTTAGTGGGGACTTTTATTTTCATTTCCTGAAATCTTCATCAGAATAACTTGTGCCTCCATCCTCCTCCCCAGGTGTGACCCTGGCTGGGAGGGACTACATTGTGAGCGGTGTGTTAGGATGCCTGGCTGTCAGCATGGCACCTGTCACCAACCCTGGCAGTGTATCTGCCGTAGTGGCTGGGCAGGCAAATTCTGTGACAAAGGTGAGAATAGGTGTGAGAACACCTGCTGAGCCCTTCAGGTAAAGCAGAAGGGACCCTGTGGATCTGAAGGGGAAATGAAAAGGAGATCAAGTAACACAGATCCTTTAGGTTTCCTGGCCGTTTGCATTAAAAAAAAAAGATTTTAATATTCATTCGGTCAATAAGATAATAGGTATTTATTAAGCATGTGCTTAACACATCATGCTTGTGTTTCGTATTCTAGTACAAAGTACAGGCATGATAGGCATTGTGTTCAGGACAGATACAATGAAAGGCACAAAAAATAAAAATTTACTCTTATTTGTTCTTTACAGTAATAATGCTGTGAGGTAGGTGGGATGGGTGCTATCCTAATTTAATGATGAAGAATTGGGAGAGAGGGATTGTGGAGGATGAAGGGAAGAGAGATCCCTAAAATGAATTACTCAAGAGTCTCCACAGCTGGTCACTGGCTAGAGCCCAAGTCAACACTGGCCTCCCAGAGTGATAGGCTTTTCATCACACAACAGTGATCTTTTAGAGAGGTGGAAAGGTGGCCAAAGAAGCATGCCATTGGGAACTAGGTTCCAAAGGCAGAAGCTAGACCAGAGCCGGGGGGCTTCAGCTGGCCCTAGCCTGTCCTAGGGGAAGGTGGAGAAAGAGGGGCACTTGACCAGAGGCATCCCTTCTCCCCTCCAGATGAGCACATCTGTACCAAACAGCCACCCTGCCAGAATGGAGGAAAGTGTGTATATGAGGGGGATGGGGAGTACCACTGCGTGTGCCCACCAGATTTTCATGGGCATAACTGTGAGCGCAAGACTGGACCCTGTGAGCATGCCGGGTGAGTGGGGCTTGGGCACGGGTCAGGCTTTAAGATACTAGACCAAGGGCCTAGGGTGGGTTGAGGACAATGGAGCCAGAGATCAAGATGTTGGAGCCTAGGGGTGGGCCATAGGAATATGTCTTCAGTTGAGGGTAGATGGATTTGGGAGTGCATTCATAGAAGTACAGATGGGGGAAGAGAGAACTCAGAGACAATCTAGTCCAATCCTCTCTATATACAGAGAGACAGCTGGTCCAGAGTGGGGATGTGATTTGGCTCAAGTCATACAACATTGTCACTGTTAACTCTCTCCTTAGGTCTCCTTGCCGGAATGGAGGGCAGTGCCAAGATGATCAAGGCTTTGCAGAGAACTTCACATGCCGCTGCTTGGCAGGCTTTGTGGGTCCACGCTGTGAGGTCAATGTGGATGATTGCCTAATGAGGCCCTGTGCCAATGGTGCCACCTGCCATGATGGCATCAACCGCTTCTCCTGCCACTGTCCCGAAGGCTTTGCTGGCCGCTTCTGCACCGTCAACCTGGATGACTGTGCCAGCCGACCATGCCAGCATGGTGCCCGTTGCCGGGATCGTGTCCATGACTTCGATTGCCTCTGCCCCGATGGCTATGGGGGCAAGACATGTGAGATTGTCCTCCCAGCCCTGGACCTCCCCACGGAGCCAGACAGTGCCTCTGGACCCACCCCTGCAGCTGTGGTCCCTTTCACAGTTCCTGCCCCCTTCAGTGTGGGTGCTGGGCTACTGCGAATCTCAGTGAAGGAAGTAGTACGGCGACAAGAGGCAGGGTTAGGGGAGTCAAGCCTGCTCGTTTTGGTAGTATTTGGGGTCCTCACTGCTACCCTGGTCCTTACCACAGGGCTGTTGATCTTTTGGGCGTGGCGTCATGGCCACTGCCCTGCTGGGCCCTGCTGCTATCCTTTTCGTGAATATGCCGCACCCCCTGAGCAACATGACCGGGAATGCCAGGTCAGCATGCTCCCTGCGGGAATCTCCCCTGCACCTGGCTCCCCACCTGAGCCTGGCAGGACCACAGCACTGTGATGGGGGCTGGAGGGGGGGCAGAATGAGGCCCCCTCTCCATCTCCTTCCTCCTCACATTTCCTACCCTCCAGAGACCATTGTGGGCTTCCCTCGCACTAAGGTGTCTCAGCCTCACACCAGAAATGTTATTTTTTTAAATATACAGATTGTTCAAGAGAAGTTTTATCAAATAAAATTACAAAAAGTGACAGTGAGTGATAGCTCATGCTCCCAGAGTTCCTGGCCCCAAGTGAGGCCAGCCTGGAGGCCCATATTCAAGGTCCTGGTCCTGGCCTACTCAGAGTTCTCTTCCAACACCTTCAGCTCTTTGAGGAGGATTGGTATCAAAGAGGGCCTCTGAGGTACTCAGCCAGGGATGCCAGGGAAAGTGAGGAAGGCCTGGAGCTTCCTGGGTCCAGGAGGCCCTCCAGATGAAGGGGAGAGTAAACAACTGTTCATCACCTGAGAGTAAAAGACCCAGGCCTTCCCACATGGAGAGGCAGATGGTGATTAAGGAAGAGGGAAGACCATGGGTTCAGAGAAGGTAAGCTCATTGCTGACTGTTTTGCAGCAGCTGTTGGAACAATGAGTAGGGCCGACTTCGAAGGGCAGCTGGAGTGTCCAGCTCGGCTACCCTTCCCGCCTGTAACACCAGCACCCGGTCTGAATTCAGGATCGTGTTAAGCCTATAAGGCAGGTTAACATGGGCACAGAGTGATTATGGGATGGTTGACCCATTCCCCATCTGTTACTCGTTGCTATTCCTCTACTCTCAGACATCAGATTTCACTCACCAACACCACTGTTGGGGATGGGGGGATGGGGGAAGGAGAAGATTGCTTAGTGACTCAGTTTCCTACAGGGTGAGAGTTCCCATTTCAGGTGTCTCACCAATGACTGGCAGGATAGTGATATGGGTCCGAGAGGAGATAGAGTATCTCCTCTCACTAATTTCTGGATAGTCCCCCCAAAAGAAAGAAGGAATAAAAGGTCTGAAGCTGGCCTGCTGTAATCATCCCTATTACATTGGTTACTTTTCCCTCCCCTCTCCCCCTGCCACCTGCCATTACTCTTAGAGTTCCTCCCTGGCTATCTCCACTATTTATACATACCTATGTGCAATGGTCAGAACTGTTTTATTAGCAAAACGATTAGAGATTGTCTGTTGGAGCAGCTGATCTGTCTTCTGGTCTACACTGGCTGTGGCCTCATCAATGCACAGGATCTGGGGGAGGGGAAGAAAGGGTTATGGCTGCTCCGGATCCTAACCTAGCACCCGTCCCTTTAGCCCCTCATTGTGCCAGCTTTGCACTGGAGAGCTGAGGCCCAGCAAAGCAGACCTGTCTCCTTGATAATCCAGGAGAGCTCTTCCAACACTCTTTCAAAGGCCACTTTCCCCACCCCACCAAACCCACCCATGGACCCCTGTCCCATTCCTTACCTTGGCATCTGTAAGGAGAGCTCTGGCCAAACATAGTAGCTGCCTCTGCCCTAGTGACAAGCATCGTCCTCCCTCACCCAGTTCACTATCTAGACCACCTGTTGGACCCAGATTTTTGTCATCTCAAGAGGTTCACTCCTCTTCTCCCAGCCTCACCCACTCCCTCCTGACTCCAAAAGGCCTTCCTTACCTCCAGGAAGGGGCCTATCCTTGGTCAGGTTCTCCCACCACCTGTTCCCAGAACTCACCCAGGGGAGTGATCACCTCACTCAGGTGGCACTCCTCCAAGGCCTGCCACAGTGCCTCATCCTCATGGTGACCCAGAGGGTCTAGGTTTTCTCGTACCGTGCCACTGAACAAAAAGGGCTCTTGAGGAATGATGGCCAGCTGGGACCTGAGAGGCAGGGAAGGGAGCAATTGATGTGATCTGGTCTCAGGGATCACAGGCACCTTCTTCTTGGCCTGAAATCACTTATTTCCTGCATATGAGTTTGAACTTCTCTAATTCTCAACTATGAATTAGTCAATCGATGGGAAACAACATAGTATAGTGAGAGAGTCCTGGGATTGCTTCTTGTCTTGGGGAGAGGAGTGAGAAGGGAAGAAGGGAGAAATTTTTTTCTTAGGGTTTTGCAAGGTAAATGAGGTTAAATGGCTTGCCCAAGGCCACACAGCTAGGTAATTATTAAGTGTCTGAGACCGGATTTGAACCCAGATACTCCTGACTCCAGGTCCGGTGCTTTATCCACTGCGCCACCTAGCCGCCCCTCTACTGCACCACCTAGCCACTCCTGGGAGAAAAAAAATCTTACAAAAATTCATGTTGAAAACTACCTTTATATAGATATAATTGGTAAAAATAAAATATTATTAAATGAAAAAGGAAAAGAAGAAAAGAAAGAGCCCTGGGCAGCTAGATGATGCAATGGATGGAGTACCTGCTATGGAGTCAGGAGAATCTGAGTTCAAATTTGACCTCAGATACTCACTGTGTGACCCGGGGAAACTGCCTTCATAAAAATGGAAAAAGAAAGAAAAAACCATGAAATGGCAGTTGCAGACTTGGCTTAGAATCCCTGTTACTTACTGCTTGTATGACCTCAGCCAACTAATTCCTCTTTCTGGGTATGTGTCCTCAGTGGTAAAATATGGGGGTCAGACTAAATGGTTTCTATGGATGCTTCCAGTTCTAAATCTTAAGATTCTGCTGTGTATTTAGCAATCTACTAGACACTTTGAGGGAGAGCAAAGAGAAATAAAATATGGCCTCAGGAGTTCAAATCTCATCAGGGGACAGAAATGACACTCAGGAAACAGGTCTAGAGCCAAGGCCTCTTCCCTCAAGAGTGGGAAGATACCAGGCTGAACTAGAGTAGACAAGACAAAGACTTAGATTAGAATTAGAGACATTTTGTTTAGAAAGACAAAGGCTTGGTCTGGAAGAGGATGCATTGGTTAGAAGGAATAAGGGCAGGCATTCCGAGGTAGGGGAGCATGACCCAAAGAAGAATCCACAATGAACAGGGTTCTCAGGATGCTGAGACTGGCCTGAGCCAAGGGGAGGTAAGAAATGGAAAATAAGGTCGGCTAACTGAGTTTGGGGAAGGCCTTGAAAAATCAAGCTTAGTAGTTTTGATTTGATAATGATAGCTATCTCTAGTCCCCCACCATAGTTCACAGTACATAAAAGATACTTAATAAATGCTCGTTAATTAGCTAACTAATTGTATCTTTGTCCAGATGCCTTTCCATCTCTCTTAGCTCCCATTTCATCTACTACAGCAATCAGCCTTTCCTATTCTCCAGCTTCACCAAACTGCCCCATGTCCATTCTTCTGTCTTTAAGTCTTGTCCCAGCCCCCATAAGTTGATGCAGAAGTCCCAGGGTCAAAGCATTCTCACCCATGGCAGCCCCTCCCCCAACTCCACCTGAGATCCGACAAGCCCAGCAAACTGATGTCCACACCATCCAGGAGTATGTGCCCCGCGCTGAGCTCCACCAGCCGGAACAATACCAGCAGCAGAGAGGACTTTCCAGAACCCGTTCGGCCCACAATGCCTATCTTCTCCCCAGGCAACACGTTGAAGGTGACCCCATCCAAGGCATTGGGCAATCCAGGCCGGTAAGTCAACACCACATTCTGGAATTCCACATGTCCCTGGGACAGCCAGCCTACTCCTACCTGTGATCACCAAAGAGAAGGAAGAAATGGGGGGAGAGGGTGAAGAGAGATGGGCAACATCAGAGTGGTGCAGAATTGAAACAGTAAGGCAAAAATGAAGAGAGATAGTGAAAGGAGACAAGAAAAGGTGGGGAGAAAGGGAGAAGAATTGAGAGAAAGATGGGTAGAAAATGAGGTGGAAAAACATGATATGGGGACAAAATGGAAATGAAGATAAATGGAAGGGATGTTAGAAGGGAGTAAGAAGAAATAGGGAAGGAGAGTCAGAAAATGAGGAAAGATGAGGTAGGAATGGTGAGGAGAGAGATATAGTGAAGAGCATAGAAGATGGTAAAAATTGGGAAGATAGTGAAGAGGATGGACAGGATAGGAGAAAAGGAAAAATAGGGAAAGATGAGGAAATGATGAGGAAAAAAGTTATTAGGGAAGTGATGGGGAATTAAGATGAGGTAAGAAATAGTAGCTTAGCTGCTGCACCAACACAACATCCTCTTCTCCACCCAGTACCACCCAGCAGGGTTATGTCAATACCTGGGTTGCCCTAATTTGCCCCTGGTTCAATGTTCAGTTCTTCATATAGGGGGCCGTCTAGGACTGAAACTAGTTTTTGGTTCTGAGGTGAGAAGAGGAGAAAGGGCATCCAATCACTGATACCTGTATCTGCTGGCCCTGGGGTTCGCTGGGCAGATCACAAGAATACTCCTCCAGTCGCTCCACACTCACCATCATGGCCTCCGTTTGTGTGAAGCTGCTTACCAGACCTGAGAGAAGGCCTGTCAGGGACAGGGCATAGGACAGGGCCAGGCCCACTAGTCCTGAGGAAAAAAAGGATGTGGTGAGACTATTGAAGCGACTGGACTTTCTGGGCTTGGGGTTGGCCTGGCTGCTGCCACCTCCAGGCTCCCTCTACTACTGAAGGAGGCTGGCAGGCAAGGGCAGCATGTTTGTTTATATTAGACTTTTAAGTTTCTGAAGGAAAGGGAAGATGGCTTATTTCACATTTTCAACACCTAGCACAAGAAGGTGTTCAAAATAGGTACTGGGCTATTTCTTGATACGGTTTGTATGTAGGAGAAAGAATGTATGTGTGTGTTCAGGCACAAATATATGTTCATATACAAAGATGGCAAGATAAAAGGAAACAGGCTGAAAAGAAGGAAAGGATGCAGGTGGGAACATAAGAGGCTAGTTCCTATAACAGGTAGAACTAAAGATGAAGGGTTTGTGTTAGGTTTGGGATCAGGAAGCTGGGGGGAGAGATGCAAGTAATAGAGATGGATATGAAAGAGTATGAATTAGGGCAGAAAGTTCATTGATACAGAAGAGAATCAGAGGAAAACGTTAGAAGGAGGTAAGACAGTTTTCAACTAGGATTGTGGTAAGATCAACAGAGGCAAAGATGGCACCTGGGTTAGCAATGTGTTGGTGATGCTGGATAAGGGCGATGATGGCAATGGCGCTGACCACAGTGGCACCTATGAGCTGCAGTCGGATGTCCAGCCACTGTAAGCATGCGCTGGCTGCAAACTGGCAACGCTGGTTAAGCTCCAGTAGCTTCTCATTCTTCTCTTCAAACCTAAGGACCGAGGGTTGAACTTTCTCTCTACTAATCATATGCTGAGGACCAGCCTAAGGGGGTGGCTCTCCTCCTTCCTGTCCTCATGTCTAAGATCAGAATCCTCCTGTTCATAGGGTTCAGCATAGGAGAGGTGCTAGTTGGCTTATGTACAGAAGTCCCTAAACTCCCCTGTGCCCTGTTCCAACAAAGGGTCCCTTCAATAGCTTCGCCTTCAGGATTATTATCTCTCTAGATCCTCTCTTTTCTTTTTCTTTTTTTTTTTTTTGTTTTTTTAGATGTTGGCAAGGCAAATGGGGTTAAGTGGCTTGCCCAAACCAAGGCCACACAGCTAGGTAATTAGTAAGTGTCTGAGACCGGATTTGAACCCAGGTACTCCTGACTCCAGGGCCAGTGCTTTATCCACTATGTCACCTAGCAGCCCCCTCTTTTCTCTTTAGGATCTCCCAGCTCCTTCCCAATCTGTCTCCTTGGCACTACTTCTTTTCTCTCTAAGGACATAATCATCTCCTTGAGCCTCTGCTCTGTATTATTCTAGTTAAATTCCTAGATGGGTTCTCTTTATTTTTTATTTTTTAGATTTTTGCAAGGTAATGGGGTTAAGCGGCTTGCCCAAGGCCACACAGCTAGGTAATTATTAAGTTGTCTGAGGCCGGATTTGAACTCGGGTACTCCTGACTCCAGGGCCGGTGCTCTATCCACTGCACCACCTAGCCACCTCAGATGGGTTCTCTTTAGATGGGATCTTCTTTTGCTAGTACTGAGATGGGGGATCTTGCCTGACATGATAACATCCCTCACCTGCAGGTGGCACGGGCAGCCCGGATAATACTGAGACCAGCGAGGCTCTCGGAGAGGTGAGTATAGAGTGGAGAGAGTGTGAGGCTGCTCAAGCGACGCAGCTCCCTGGAGGATGCTCGGTAGTGGCGCTGTATAGAATAGTAGAGGGAGCCAAGAGGTGGCAGCAGCAGCAGCAGCCAGGGCAGCCCCGAGCCCAGGATGGCTAGCAGCCCCAGAAGTCCCACTGCATTGGCCAACAGAATGTTGAGAATGAAGGGTAGGCTGTCATCTGCACAGGCCACATCAGATGAGAAGCGGTTCAAGATCCGTCCAGTTGGTGTGGAGTCAAAGAATGTCACAGGAGCCTACAAAGGAAGGTCATGGTGGGGACAGTGAAGTTGAGTGATGTTGAATGAGCCCAGGGAAGGAAACCAGGTGGGAGAAAAATCTTGGAAGGGATGGAATTAGTTGTGAGCCCTGATAGGGAGAAATAACTGGAAGAGAAAGGAGTCCCATAAGAGAGCTTTGAGAAGTAGGGTTGCTGGGGGTCCCTTGAGGTAGGATAGGTTGGCTGTGGGAAGACAGAAAGAAAATAGCATGTGGGAGAAAGTTCATTGAGTTGGGAACAGCTAGGATAAGGTAGGAGGAAAGCATTTTAGCTGGTAGGGCCTCCAGGAAGTCAGCCCTCCATCTTCCTGCCTCTAATCAGACCTTGAGCTGTTCTTAAATCTGCCCAAAGGAGTTGCGACAATCAGATTCCTGAATTCTCACTAACAGGGCCAATCTGGGCCCTAGAGGACAAATGATGAATGTATTCAATTCCTCTGGAGGAAGACTATATGGGGACATGACTATGATGTAAAAACAAAAGGCATTAATGCAATTTATAAAAAAGATAATCTGCTGTGTTTCCTACCCCTTCACTTCAAAGAGGTCTTTCCTGAGAGTTGACCTCTCTCAGTGGATGGAGACTTTCCAGTGCAATGAGGTGAAGGGTAGGTATCAAGATTTCTGACCAGCAGGTTGTAGGAGAAGCAATAGCTTCAAGGAAAGGGAGGGAGACTATGGAACCTTCTTCTCTGGAAGGAAGTTTATTAAGAGGAGGAAAATCTCTAAATACCTTTAGGGAATTATTCTGTCAAGAGATAGGGGACTGGACTAGTTGACTTAGTTAATCTCCTGAGGTTCCTTTCAAGACTTGGATTCCAGCCTCTTCCCCAATGGATCACTCTTGATCCCAACAAGTCTATAGCACTTCATTACCAGTCTGCAAAGTTGGTAGTTCAGCTATGAGGAATGCCTATTTTACAGAGGAGGGAACTGAAGGTCAGAAAGCCCAGTGTTAGTTCAAATTCTGTTTCTGCAGCCATGGGCAAGTCATACCTCCTCAGGTCTCCTAGACATGTAAGAGTCACAGAAAAGTTGAGGATCTGCATCAGAAAAAAAAGAAATTTCCACACAGAAGCACCTTGCCCTAATGAAAGAATTGGTGTCGTTTCCCTGCTTCTAAAGAACAGATTAACAGGACTTTTCTGAGTCCTCACAACTAGCCAAGTGTCTGAGCTGGATCTAGGGCCCAGGTCAGCTGATTCCAGATCTAATGTCCATTCTACTACAATACTCTGCCTCTAGGTGAGGGAGAAGAGTGGCACCATACCCTCTCCAAGCTGCTCAGGGAGAGAGCAGAAATTTTGGCAATGACATAGTAGCAATGCCAAGCAGATTAAACAGGGCAGAGCAGGAACAATGCCTCCTCAGGCTGAGGAAAACTGGCAAAACAGTCTCTCCTCTCCCCCACTAGTATTTCCCCCCCACCAGTGCTCTTCACTCACTCACCCTGAGGACACGGTGCAGCAGGCGCTGGTGTAGGGTGGCTGCTGCCTGGAGAATGCCAGTGGCAAAAAGTACTGCTCGCAGGAGGGTGCAGATAGAGTTGGCACTGGCAATGGCCCCATATACAGTCAGGTAGAATTGCACATCCAGGGAGCTATTTGGGGTGGCTTTGGGCCATGGTGACATGGGGCCACTGGACAGAGGGAAGGAAAAGTGGAAGCCATGACCACGTCATTCATGGGTTGAGTCCTGACCTCAAGCTACATAGCCTCACCCTAGAGTAGTCATCAGGATCTACTCTTAAGCCCCCAACTTAGTCCCAGAACTCAGCTCTGACTCATTTTTGGTGGGCCCCCAGCACACTCACAAGAGACCTCCAGGGGAAAAGAGGAGCAGCTGTGGGGAAAGCAGTGAGGGTGCCTGGCTGGTGAGGTGCCACAGCTCTTGAGAGCCATTCTCAGCTTTCTTCAGCTGGGAGATCCAGTGAGAGAGCCACCAGTCAGCAGCGTTGCGGGTCCCTGGAAACAGAGCAAGGAAAAAGGAAAGAAAAGCCATCCAACTGTCATTTGCATTTTTCTAGGACTATGCCAACTCTTCTCTCACCCATCACTCCTCAGTCTCCTCATTGGCTCTAGCCCCAGGCTCCATGGTGCTCACCCCAGCCTCTGGCACCTTTCCAATTCTATTGGCTCATCTCATCCCTGCACCTCCTGTGTGCCGCTCTGGGGCAAGTAGGGAGCAGTTCCCAATTTAAGAAAGAAGGACGAGACTCAGAAGGGTCAGGGCATGAGGCGGCTAGGTGGTGCAGTGGATAGAGCACCAGCCTTGGAGTCAGGAATAGCTGAGTTCAAATCCGACCTCAGACACTTAATAATTACCTAGCCGTGTGGCCTTGGGCAAGCCACTTAACCCCATTGCCTTGAAAAATCTTAAAAAAAAAAAAAAAAAAGGATCAGGGCAGGAGAGCTAATCCTATCCTGGGACAGCTCTTGTCCCTGTCTCTTTGGTGAGCACTGTGAGAGGCAACTTCCTTTCTCTTCAGAGAGTCCAGTGAACAGCAATATTAATGGAATTGTGGTCGCCCTTTGAGCTGTACAAAAATCCAGCACATCGGGGCAGCTAGGTGGCGCAATGGATAAAGCACTGGCCCTGGAGTTAGGAGTACCTGGGTTCAAATCCGGTCTCAGACACTTAATAATTACCTAGCTGTGTGGCCTTGGGCAAGCCACTTAACCCCATTTGCCTTGGAAAAAACCTAAAAAAAAAAAAACGAGCACATGGCAACCCTGGGATAGAGTGGACATTGGTAGCCCTGAAGAGATGAACTTGCAGCTCTGCCCTTGACTACTGCTGGGTGACTTCTGATAAAATGGCTTCAATTCTCTGGGCCCTAGTCCCCTCATCTGTCTGGACTAGATGGCCTGTTCCACAAACACAAGCAGACCTTGACCTATGTGGCCCAGAGAAGATAAAGGATGAGAAATAACTTTTATGTGCCAGGAAATGCCCTGAATGACTTACAACAACCTGGGAGATGGGTGTTATGAGCATCCATAACAATTTATTATTATAAATAATGTCAGAATAATGTAATATCCACATAACATATTAGTTATAATATATAAGTATGCCATATAATTATATTTATATATTCTCTAGCTAAATAATATAATGGGGAAACTGAGGCAGAAGTAAAGTTACTTGTCCAGGGTCATACATTTAGGAAGGATCTGAGGTTAAACTGAATTCAGATCTCCCTGATTCTAGGCTCAGTGCTTTATCCATTATGCTATCTAGTTGCCTATGAGAAAGGAAGACATGCCCCACTTCCACCTCTACTCCCAGTCCCAGAATCCAGGTCTATGTGGGATGTGGGAACATCTGTGACCCCTGAGGGCACCCTGCCTCCCCTTCCCCATCCTATCAGCAGCCTAGAACCCAATTCTATTCATTCTGGTGAAAGAGAGAACCACCAGGCCTTACCACCCTGTTACTGCCTCCTAAAGTCCTCCAGGTTTTACCATCTACCTTGCCTCTGTGACCTGTATATCCCAAGTAAGGATAAAGGAAAGACCCTTGGACCTTGCCATCCATTCAGTCACTTACATAATTAACATTTTATAACTCTTATTCTTTCTTTCATTCATTGGCTCCTTTCAGTTCTAAATCCAAAAATCCAATGATCTAAGGAAGAAACTAGACTAGAGAAGTGTATTCCCCATGGTCAATCCCTTGAGCCCTGAGACACAGAGAGAGGGAGAGGTAAAGGGGGAGGGAGAGAAGGAGAGAGGGAGGGAAGGACAGGGTGGGAGGGAGGGGGAGAGAGAGAGAGAGAGAGAGAGAGAGAGAGAGAGAGAGAGAGAGAGAGAGAGAGAGAAAGAATATAGTACCATGTATACAGACCTCTCATGGAGGGAAGTGAGCATTCCAGTAGATAAGGACCCTAAAGCTGAGGCTGCCCAACCCATGTGATGTCAAAGATAGACAAATAGAGGAACAAAATAATCAAGATAGCTCATAGAGATGCTCTTACCTTGCATGAGGAGCAAGAAGAGGAGGATGGCCAGGGAGAGACCTCCCCCTACAGCTTTCCAGTAAGCGTGATACACATAAAAGGCCACTGCCCCTTCTTTCTTTCCTTCCTCCTGGAGGAGGCGGCTAGGATTTGGGTCCACCTCCTTGGGTTCCTCATTCTCCTTCTCTGGCTTCAATACCTCTAAAGCTGCTGCTACATTGATGTATAAGGAGAAGAAGGGGAGTCACACTTGGAGGACTTATGGTAGGGGAATGACTATAAGGAAGGGAAGAGAAGGGGGATGAGCATTTAGGCCAGTGTCTAAAAAAAATCTCAAAGGTATTGACCATGGAAATTAAAGAGAGAAGGAAGGAAATAAGGGGTGAATATGGAAAGGCACACCTGACTCAATCTTCTGTACATCCTCAGACTGGGCATTGGGGGCAGCCTGAACCAGTGGCAGAATCTCAGTGGGTGGTCCTAGAGGATGAAATAGAAGTCAGAAAATACGGTTCCTAGTTACTAATGGGTTACAACATTTAGTTAAGTGTGTGCCAAACACAGATGCTCAAAAAAATGTTTATTGTGCTTCAACCTTTTGTGTCCTCTAATGGCCCTTGTTCTAACTGCCATCTTGGTTCTAACTTGCATGGTATTCTTGACTTCTAGGGCGGGGCAGGGTCTTTAAAAGTTAGCTAGTTCATCCCACTGCTTCCAGATATCTAGTTGTTTTTCAGTTGTGTTCAACTCTCTATGACCCCATTTGGCAGTCAGGAAAACTGTCTTAAAAGTCTTTGCCAGGGGCAGCTAGGTGTCGGAGTAGATAAAGCACTGGCCTTGGAGTCAAGAGTGCCTGGGTTCAAATCTGGTCTCAGACATTTAATAATTACCTAGCTGTGTGGCCTTGGGCAAGCCACTTAACCCCATTTGCCTTGCAAAAACCTAAAAAAAAAGTCTTTGCCAAACAAAATAGATGCCCATGCATTAGAAAATAACAAGTTATGGTATACAAATGAAACATCTAGATGCCATAGAGAAAAGAACACTAGACCTGGAGTCAGATCTGAACTGAATCCTACACAGAACCTTGACTCAAATTCTGCCTTGGACTTACTAACCATATGACCCTAAACAAGTCACTTAGTCTCTTCCTGCCTCAGTTTCCTAAACTGTAAAACTAATAATAGTACCTATCTGTCAGTGTTGTTATGAGATCAAATGAAATATGTGTAAAATGTGTAGATTTAAAGAGATACATAAATGCTGGTTGTAACCATCATCATTATCATAATTTCTACTGAGCCATAAGAAAGGTAATTCTGAAGGACTAATGATGAAAAATGCTATCCATCCCCAGAGGAAGAACTAAGGGGCAGCTAGGTGGTGCAGTGGATAGAGCACCAGCCCTGGAGTCAGGAGGACCTGAGTTCAAATCCAATCTAAGACACACAATTGCCTAGCTGTGTGACCCTGGGCAAGTCACATAACCCCATTGCCTTGTATAAAATAAAAAATAAAAAACAAAAACAAAAACAAAATAAAAATGAAAAAATAAAGATCAAAGCATACTTTCTTTTACTTTATTTTTCTTGGGTCTTTTTTTTGGTCTATGTTTCTTTTACAACATGACTAATATGGAAATATGTTTTGCATGACTACACATGTATAGCCTATATCAAATTGCCTGCTTTCTCAAGGAGGTGGGTAGGGAAGAAGGAAGGGAGAATTTAGAATTCAACATTTTTAAAATGAAAGTTTAAAACTGTTTTTGCATATAATTGGGGAAAATAAATTATTTAAATATTAATATTTTAATATTAAATACTAAATAAATAACAAAATCAAGTTAGGGTAAAAATCTAAAACAATAGGAAATAAATACTTCACAATTTCAGTGACCATGTTTAGCTTCAGAAGGTATCTCCCTGTGATACAGAGAGGTAGGAAAATTCAATCAGCAAGTCAAGTTTGGATAGAATGTATAATGTGACAGGCTGAATGTTCAGTGAGGTTGGAACCAGAAAAGAGGGAGGGCTCTAAATACTAGGTTAAAGAGTTTCAATTCAGTTCAACTCAATAAGCACTGATCAAGTGCCACCTCCATGCAAGGCACAAAAGAGACAAAAATCCCCAAATGAAACAGCAGCTGCTCTCCAGGACCTTACTTTACACTGAGGTCAGACATGCACACAAGAGTTCTGCTTTTAGTGCCCCAGTCCTGGAGTCAGGAGGACTTGAATTCAAATCCACCCTCAGATATTTACTAGCTGTGTGACCTTGGACAAGTCACTTAACCCTTCTTGCCTCCCCACTAGCCAAAAAAAGACCAAGACATTGATTTCAAGAGAATGGGAAGTCTTCTATAATCTCCATAAGTGAAAGTAAACTTTTCTTCTCTGAACTCTGTATCTTTATTATGGTGCTTCATTCTTTGCTTTTATCACATTTTGCTTTATACAACTGATGCTATTAAGTTCCTAAGGGCAGGGATTATGTCTTACTTATCTCTATCCCCTGTAGTCTGCATGGTTTCTCACACACGTTATGTGCTCAATTAAAATAATAATAACAGCCAACATTTTTAGAATTCCTTATAAATATAATAAGCTCTTTATAAATATAGTAAAAATATAAATAGTCTAAGCTATGGTTTTTCCAGTACTTTTTTATGGTTGTGAGAGTTGAACTATAAGGAAACCTGAGCACTACACAATTGACCATTTTGAATTGTGGTGCTGGAGAAGATTTTTGAGAGTCCCTTGGACAGCAAGGAAATCAAATCAGTCAACAAGTAAAGAATTGATATCACACTCTTCAATGGAAAGATGAATACTGAAGGTGAAGTTTAACTACTTTGACCACATAATGAAAAGACAGGATTCATTGGAAAAGACCCTGATGTTGGAAAGACTGAAGCAGAAGGTAAAAAGAAAAGCAGAAGATGAGATGCTTAAATGATGTCATGGAAACAAGAAACATGAACTTGGACTGATTTTGGGAGATAGTGCAGGGAGAAGGACCTGGTTTACTATGATCCATGGGGTCACAGAGAGACAAGATTCAATACCACCACCACCACCACCACAGCTAACATTTATATAGTGTTCACTTTTGCCTTCAATCTTTCTTCTCTCCTTTTTCTTTCAATCTCTCCTTTCTTCTCCTCTTCTTTCCTTACTTTTTCCTTACTCCCTTCTTCCTACTCTCCCTTCCTCCCTCCCTTCCTTTCCTCTCTTTCCATTCCTTCCTCTCCCCCTTCTTTCCCTTCTTTCTTCCTTCCTCCTCACCATCTTTCTCTTATAGTCAATAAATTGTCAATATTTTCTTGTTTCTACCTTTGCAACAACACTCATTTCTGTCCCTTTATCACCACTCAATCAGTCATTATAGTTTAGATGCTCATCACCTCTTGTTTCATTTACTGCAGGAGCTTCCTAACTGGTTTCGCTGTTTCTGATCCCTCTCCTCTCCAATCCAGTCTACACACAGCGGGCCACATAATCTACTAAAGCACCAATATGATCATGTTACTCAACTGCTTCAGTCCTTCAGTGGCTGCCTCTAAGATCAAACAAACTCTTCAGTTTGGCATCTTAAGACCTTTATAATCTGGCTCCAGTCGTCCTTTTTAGACATTACTTTCCTTCATATACTCTATCTCCCAATGATATCAGACCATTAAATGTTCCCTGGCCTCAGTATTCTATCCTCATATCATAATGGAGCCTTTGTACACATTGTTCTCATGCTTGAGCATCTCACACCTCCCCTCAAACTCCTTCAAAGACACTCAGACATTACTCCTTTCATGAAGTTACCCCTTATCACCTTAGTTATTAGTATTCTCTACTTCCTCAAATCTAGAATTTACTCATCTATTTACATGCTCCTAGAAGACAAATAAGTGGGAAGCTAGGTGATGCAGTGGATAGTGTGCTGGGCCTGGAGCTAGAAATACTTATCTTCCTGAGTTCACCTAATTGTGTTTGCCTTAGTTTCCTTCTGAATTGGAAAAGGAATGACAAATCACTCCAGTATCTTTGCCAAGAAAATCCCAAATGTGGTCAGAAACTGAAAACAACTAAACAAAGAGAGCAAAGAACTATTTAACTATTTTAAAATATTTTTGTCTTTTTTAGTTTCAGCACCTTGAAGAATGGCATTCATGAATATTGGCTGAATTGAACTTCAGCCTGATAGGAAAGTTGATACTCAGTAGCTACTCACATCTGGCCTCATCTGCCCCCAACCCCAGAGGTACCTGCTTGGATGATACGCCCACCCTCAAGCAGTAGCACAATATCGGCCTGCTCCAGGTATTCTGTTCGGTGGGTACAAAGTAGCCGGGTGGTATGCCCCAGGATGCCTAGAATACATTTATGCAGCAAGTGGGTGGCCACATCAGCATCCACAGCAGCTAGGGGATCATCGAGGAGGTAGAATTTGTTTTCCTGAGGAGAGAAGATAGCAAGAAGCACTACTAGTTGAAGGTAGAGGTAGGGGCCTGGAAATAACCCAAAGGACAAGTCCTCTGAGATCCTCCTAGGGGACCTAACCTCAGTAAGAAAAAGATTTCCTTATGGTCAAGGGTAGCTAAGTGTCCTAGGACCAGCACCCAACTTTTTCTGAGTCTAGGAAACGCCCCCCCTTTCAATCACATGCCTACCAATTCGATTATGATTTATTAAATGTCTATTGTGTGCCAAAACCTGGGCTACCATTCAGCTGTAAATAGTAGAAGACTATAGACAGTAGAGAAGGCTGGGTGATAAGAAGGGAAGGAGAAAGGCAGTGGATGGTAATGCAAACCTCCATTCGGTCAGCCTCAGTCTGTCAGTCCCTCTCAAGCCTACCAACACCTCCCCACACCCCAACTTTCTCCTGTCCTCTGTTCACCTGGTAGACAGCTCGAGCCAGAGCAATGCGGGCTCTCTGTCCACCACTGAGGGTGACGCCTTTCTCTCCCACTTCTGTCTGGTCTCCATCAGGCAGTATCTGTTGACATAGAAGCATGATGAAATACAAAAATAACAACAGTAACCACAACAACTCCTCATATAAGACCTGTATCTGAGTCACAGATCTGTAATGTAAGTCACTGAAATTTTTCTATTTTCTCATTTGTAAAATGAGATATCTCCTGAACATAAAAAATCCTTCATGCAGGATGAACAGAAAGCTTTGAAAGAAAAGCACAGGAGATAAAAAAGATATGGATGTGCTGGGATTTGCAATGGTAGATGAGTGTCAAGTACCCATGGGATCCCTGCCTGCCCAGCTCACAGAGCTGACATTAGTATCAAAGGAGATATATGCTGTGAGAAAAGTGCTTTGTAAACATTAAATATACTCTATAGAAATGTAAGTTGCTTTATTCCTTGGGTCAGGAAATGCTCTCTTCCTAGAGTCATACTTCTGATTACTTACAGTTATGTAACTATAGGAAAGTCATTTAACTTCTCTGAGTTTCCAGTTACTCATTTGGGCTAGTCTGCCCTGAATAACCCAGGAGGGTTTGCCGAGACTTATTCAGGTGCTCATCCACCTTTGGTGGCCACCTGACACCCAATTCTCCCCTGTGGCTTCAAGAAGTTGTAGTGTGTGCAATGGCCACACACTGGTAAACTGTCTTGGAAGACAGGCTAAACCAGGTGGAGACTAACCAACAGGCCTCAAACATGATGGTTGAGTCAGCAGGTGACTACCCCAAACATGGGAAGACTTTCCCTGTTCAAATGAGTGAATGAGAACAATTTATTCTGAAAACTAGGAAGGTGGCTGAAGCAGATGCTGTGCAGGGCTTCAAGCTTGGTCAAACAATGAAGACACCAAGCCATTACCAGGTTTTGAACTGCCACTGGACTTCAATGACTCAGGAGGAGAGAGTGAGGCCCACAACTTGGCACAACTCTGCCTCACTTCAATCCAATTCATGCACAAGTCAAGATATCACCCATGATATCTTTGGTCCACTTGGGAAATTAAGGATAAACAACAACAATATTCATTTGTGAAATGAAGATTATATTTATAGTTAGAAGTGGAATTTGAAATCAGGTCCTCCAACTCTAAAGCCTGTATTTTTTTGGCAATTTTAGATTGAACCTATAACTTCACTGGTACCAATGCATATCAATACATGCAAAGTGATTTGCCTCAGGTCACATGGCCAGCAGAACTTGTGCTCACAGATATGAGATACCCTGTGATCAAAGCATCTGTACCATTAACACAGGATTCCTCAAGCCTGAGTCGTCCTATTTCCTCCAGCCCAAGCTCATTAAAGGACAGAGTAATACAGAGAGTGGTCCTAGAGCTCTGGGAACATAGCAAGGTGATGGGGAGGGTCATGGAATAATTCTGAAATATATCCTTCTCCTCTCCCTCCCTCCCATAAAATTCCTAACAGCTTGGCCTCATCTCTCTAGAGAGTCCCTGGCACTTCCTAGCCTTACCTGGAGTGGGTGTCTCTTGGAAGAGCAGCCAAGCAAGGGGAGCAGAACTCCCTAATGGTCTGTAGCATCATGCTATGGTATGAGAGACATCCAAATGCCCACCTTAATTCTCTGGTGTCTGGTGGGAATACCTTCAGGGGAAGGGATGGGGCTGGGGAAGTCCCTTCCCAGAGAAGAAAGAAGTCATCGGGGTTGAGGGCACTCACAGCAAGGTCATCATGGAGGGCACAGGCTTCCAACACCTTCCAATAGAGATGCGCATCGAATGCCTTCCCAAAGAGGATGTTGTCCCGAATGGTGGCAAACTGGATCCAGGGTTCCTGGGTGGCTAGACCAAATCCTTCAAGCCGCCCAGATACAGCAATCTGACCTCTCAACCTGCAGGAAGTTAGGCAGGGGTGGGTGTGGGGAGAAGGGGAGTAGTGAACTATGAATAATTCCAATTCTAAATTCTTTTTTTTTTTTTTTTGAGGAAATCTGAGTTAACTGACTTGCCGGAGTCATACTGTGCTACCTAACTACTCCAAATCCCTTTTTTCTAAGATTTTCCTGTAATATCTTGGCCAAAGTCACCCAGGAGACATTGGCAGAACTAAAATTTGAACCTCGGATCCTCAGACTCCTAATTCTGTACCATTTTTTTTTTTTTTTTTAGATTTTTGCAAGGCGAATGGGGTTAAGTGGCTTGCCCAAGCCACGCAGCTAGGTAATTATTAAGTGTCTGAGACTGGATTTGAACCCAGGTACTCCTGACTCCCAAGGCAGGTGCTTTACCCACTGCGCCACCTAGCCACCCCAATTCTGTACCTTCTTCACTGAATCACATAGCCTTCTATCTAGCTATTTATCAATTCCCTATATAAGAGGCCATTGGTAAGGCAATGGATAGAACACTGGGTCTAGAGGCAAGAAGACCTGAGTTCAAATTCAGCCTCAGCAACTGACTAGTTGCATGACCCTGGGCAAGTCACTTAAACTCTGTTTGCCTTGGGGGTAGCTAGGTGGCTCTGTAGATAGAGTAACAAACTCAGGAAAACCTGAGTTCAAATATGGCCTCAGACATTTAATTGCCTACTAAAGGGGCAAATCATTTAACATCTATTTGTCTCAGTTTCTTCAACTATAAAATGGAAATAATAACAGCACACACACCTTGCAGGGTTGTTGTGAGGATCCAATGAGATGTTTGTAATATTATTGGTAAAAAGAGGCACAATGCCAAGCATATAGTCAGGGCTTCCCTATATCAGTGGCTATGTTGACCCACAGGATGGCTGGTTGAAAGGTAAAACAAATAACCTCCTGCATTGCGGTTTCTGGCTTGGACAGTTAGCTCTGCACACACACAGTGAGAAACTGCTCCCTGACCTTGGTCTTAGCCCTAAGGACCACTTGCTGACATGTGAACAAGCATTGCAGAGAACTGGCAGAAGACTCAGGACTGGCCTTGTATCTAATATAGGTAAGTACTTATGAAATAAACATTCATCAAATTGGAATATTTCAATTCATCCTCCTAACAGAAGAAAAAGCTCAATACAAGTACCCAACCAGCCTTCATATCTATAGGTTATTGTTTTTTAATGGAGTGATCCAGACACCATTTATATGCATCTAACTTTACTTTTTGAACCAACTATAAATCCTCTGATGAGACCAGGGGATAAATCCTTTCTCATTTTATATCCTCCAATTTCAATTAGCCCTTCTCCATAGAGCTTAAAAAAATAGCAATAATATGGCAAACTGTCCTTCCCCTTTATTTCCATTTCCAAAACAAGTTCCCACCCACTATTTAACTTCAAATGGGGCAATAATAATGGTTCAGAGAGTCAGAATCTAGCCCAAAGTAAAGGAGAAAAAGAACGAGGAAGAGAATCTGTGCCTCCTGCATTCGCTTGAGGGACCTTCCTCAGTGGAATTTTTTTGTTCTCAACCTTTCTCCACATTTTATACTCTCAAGGCTCATCCTCCCCCTCCCCCTTCCCAACTAATTCCTATCTGCTGCTCCCCAGAAGTTCTTACACAGGTCCCAATCAATTCCCTTCTCATTTCAGTCTATCATGCTTAACAAGATGGGACGTAAGATGGAGAAATTAAATTGAGAGAGTGAGGGGAGTGAGGAGGATCTGGCCCTGAGTTGGGAGAAAGGCATCTGGGGCTCTGAGATTACCTGTGGAGCTCCCCTGAGATAGCAGCCAGTAGAGAGCTCTTTCCACAGCCCACCTTCCCCACAATGCCCACCAGCGAACCCTGAAAAAAATGTCCATAAGTGATCAGCAAGTTGGGGGGAGGAGGCAGAAGAGGTAGCCTGCTTTGTCCCCTCCCAAACACCTCATTTATATCCTTTCTACCCCTTCAGCTAGTTCAGTAAAATAAAGATCAATCATATTCCTAAAAGTCATCTGGGAAAATAGATGAGTATTTATAAAGACCATGACTTTAGAGCTACCCAGCTTTCACTAGTTCTGTTCTTATTTTTCTATTTCTGTGTCTATAACTGTTCTGTCTTTTCCATCCAACTAGAAGCTCTCTGAAGGCTAGAACCATATTTCCTCTGCCTCCTTGATCAGACTGGAAATAACCTAAAGTCTGGAATTGAAGAATCATCAAGCTCTGTTTTTCAGAATAAGAATCATTTTTCTCTTTCCTCCACTCTCAACAAAACTGGGAATTACCAGAGTGTTCACTCTGGGAGGCTTAGGATGAGGGTTTGACTCACTGACCTTCTTCACTTCCAGGTGAGTGACGAAGGTCTCCAGACCTGTTCCAATGGGGTCCCAGGAGAACACGGCTTCATGGAGCTCCAGCACTGTTAGTGGTTCTGAGGGGGGAACTGAATGCAAAGCAAAGGCTGCAACTTGAATTGGGCTCCCCACTCAAAGATAATCTGCCTGAGACTAAACCCTGTCCATCGACTCTTATATCCCCCATCATTCTAGGAGTGAGTAGGGACCAGAGAGAAGGAGGAAGCAAAGTAAGAGAATGGTGAGTGAGTGATTCAACTGCCTCATGTTCCCTGACCCCTCTGGGGTCAGACCTGTCCCACCTAAATGACCTGCCAGTCCTGGACAGCTCCCCCAGGTTCCCAACATAATTTCTTATGATCATATAGTACTTTATAAATCTTCAGAGTACTTTTGTATTTCTTACCTTGATTCTAACAAGATGGTTTAGGGGTTGATTCCCATTTTATAGTTGGGAAAACAAGCCCAGAGTCAGTGACAAGGTTTCAGAACAGACCTAGGCCTTTTGATTCTAAAGTCAGTTTCTGTTTCCCCTTTCATTGACTTCACACTCCAGTTACAAATCTGACTAGGATGACATCTCTTGTTGGAGGAATGTCATCTCTTACCTCAACCAGTTTTAAGTTGTTGGATCTCCAAATTCCCAGGGGTAATCAACTTTGGTCTCTTCTCAGTAGTTGTCAACCCTATTGCCTGGTACCGGGTACAACCCTTCACCCCATACCCCTTTTGTCTTCTTTTCCACAATACCTGGACTGTAGTAGGTCAGAGGATCATGATCTGGAAGATCCAGGAAGCGCTGGAGGCGCTCCAGAGATACCTTGGCCTCGAGAAGCCCATTGATTACCCAGGGGAAATTATTGAGGGGGAGAATGAGCATGCCAATCAGTGCCAATGCTGTGAATACCTTGGAGAGAAGGGAACAAGAAGAGGGAGTGCTAACTGCAGACCAAGGTCAAAGCTATACGGTGAAACCCTCCCTGATTATAAAGTATTATTGTGGGTGGTAAAGGAAAAGAAGGAAAAAGCCTACTCAACAGTGACTCCAGGAAGGTCTTGATCAATCATCTGGGCAAGTGTTGCCCCTATTCCTAATAATTTGAGGTAGACTAGGTCTATTCCTTTGAGGTATCCGGATTGTAGAAATGGCAAGTCAAAGAATCAGACAATGTCAAAGATGTAAGGATCTTTAGCTACTCAACTTCAGTTTCCTTAACTATAAAATGGGGATAATAACACCTAGCCAATAGAATTACTGGGAAGATCAAATGAGATAATATTTGTAAAGAACTTAGAATAGTTTTTGGTATATGGTAGGCACTATATAAATGCTAGTTATAGGTAATAATAATAATAATATTTGATAAGTTATTATTAATAATAATAATCTGTTGTTCAGACACATTTCAGTTGTATCTAATTCTTTGTGACCCATATGGGATTTTCTTGGCAAAGATACTGGATTAATTTGTCATTTTTTTCTCCTGTTAATATAATGATTAAGAAACTGTGGTTCATAGAATTTTATGACTTACTTTGTCAATCAGCCAATGTAAGATAGGTACCAAGGATGAGTCTCTTCAGGATTCTCCCCCAAAAAAGGGAAAAAGAGGACTATGTTCCTCTCCCAAGTCCTCAAACCCTATTCCCTGAACCTTGTCTTTCATTCACACTCAAACCCCTGCCATTTTCACATTGACCAAAGCTTCCCATAACACGCCCCCCCCCCCCTTTCAATTCTGGTTCCTCCAAAGTCCAAACCCTCACCCTCACCTTGGTAGCAGTAAGCTGGTGGCCCATGAGGACATAGGTGATAAAGATGACAATGGAGATGACGACAGGTAGTGCAGCCCACAGATACACACAGGCTGCATCCAGGTACTTGATAATTCGGAGTTGCTGAAGTTCTTGGGCACGATATTTCTGCACTCGAGAGCCAAGAGTTTGCTCCCACCCATAGAACTTGATGACCCGAATGCCACAGAGCAATTCTGACATGAGCTGGAAAAAGGATAGAAATGGCAACACAGAACACATAAAAGGTCAGGAAACATCTAAATGGGGGAGGAAGAAGAGGGAGAGAATAGAAATTATCCTAGTACATGGTACAGATAGTACTTGAAGCTTTAAGAAGACAAACTATCTCACATAGAGGCCAGTGAAGATAGATAAAGTAGCACAGGCTATGGGGCATCTGGAAGCCAAGAAGGTTTGACCAGGGAAAACAAATTCATAGCTGTCATGAGGATTGAGAAGAAAGCACTCTAAAAAGCCTGAGAATATACCCAGGAACTGGGTGGGAGAGAAGAGAGGCAAAACAATCTATATGATGACAGCAGCACCTGGGTGGGGCTTGCCACCTTACCTTGACTCGAGAATCCTTGTGCTGGAGCATAGACTCATTCTTGACCAAGATGCGGGTAGCAATCACTTTATTAAGAGGCACGAGAAGCAGTGCCAGGCCCAACCCACCTAGGAAGGCCAGGCCTACTTGCTGGTAGAGCAGGTAGAGAGTGATGGACAGCTGCAATGGTAGACCCCAAGCCTCATGGAAACTATTTGCAAAGTTGAGCAGCCGCTCAGAATCGGTCCCCAGGAGGTTCAGTGCTTCGCCAGCAGAGGGGCGATTTGGCCCTAGTTGAAGGGTCTTATGGTACACAGCTCCCAGCACAGCTCCTCGAGCCTGTAATGCCACCTTCCTCAACTCATACCCATACTGATTCTGCAGGAAAGCACCCAGAACTGCCCCACCCGCAAGCCCCACTGCATAGAGCACTCCTTGACTCAGTGGCTCCTGTTCATTCTCCAAGAAACCAACCAGTAGTGAAAGAAGCAATGGACCAGAGAATCCTAGAAGGGTCCCTGCCAGCTTCAGGAGTCCCAGTGTGAGATAGCGTTGCCCAAAAGCTCCATACAGGACCAGCCACAGCTTGGCCCGCTCCCTCCAATGTGCCCTGAAGAGACGAGCAAGATAGGCTGTCTGCAGCCTAGATGGCAGCAGACAAGTGTCTTGAGGTTGGTGGAGTTGTCCCCGGGCCCCTCTGGCCAGCAGGGGTGCCAGCCACATGTAGAAGAAGCGTGAGAGCCAGCTTTCCCCATCCTCAGCCACTTCTGGTCTCTGTGGCTCAGGCAAGAGGTTGTCAGAGTCCCAAGACCTTGACTGACTCTGGCCCCCTGGGACTGCCCACCCCAGCAAATAGGCCAGAAGCATGGTCAGCTGCAAAATAACAAAGCAGAGTCGGAAGACAGGTGCTAGCTGGAGTGGGGTCAGGAGGGTCCCTTGCTGACAGTGCCATAGTAAAGTAATCACCATGGCAGGGGCAGGCAGGAGGACAGGCAGGGCCAAAATCAAAGGTCCACGAGACAGTCTACCGTGGGACCGAGCCAATGCCCGCAGTGCCAAGCTATGAGTGATCCAGGCAATTGCTGCAACACCTCCTGCCAGCACCTCTAATGCCAGGGGACCAGGGACTGCCTTTGAAGGAATAGCGGCCGGGAACAGGTCAAATAATGGAAGAACTGACATCAGGAAGGAGACAATAATTCGAAGGCGCAAACCTGGGCTGCAAGGTGGAATGGAGCCTGGATACCTAGAGAAGTTGAAGATGGGACAAAGGAAGAGGTAAATTAATACAGTAACCCCTTGTACTTTACATTTGAGCCTCCTCTATTAGAAAGCCTTCCAAGATTCACCCCAGTCCTCTCTTCAATATATAAACTGTCTCTAAACCAACTTGAATCTATAGCTGTACTCAAATAGAAGAAAACCCAATATGTAACAATTCATAAAACATAAATCTCTGATCTGGAAGGGGACACAAAAATGATTATCCCTTCTTTTCACTGAGAACTGAATCTCAGCAAGGGGAAAGGACCTCCTTCTTGGCTCCAAGACCATAGAGAGCATAGCAAAGTCAAGATTAGAATCCAGACCCCCAGACTTCCAGTTTCTGCTTTTCCACTTATATCCTAAGTTACACAAAACATAAATTCAGGATGACAGCATTTTACAAGATATTTCAATTCTCAGATCCCACCATTTTCTCAGGCCTGGAATGCTCTCCCTCTTCCACTGTGGTTTCTTTTAAGTCCAAACGAAAATCCCACCTATTACAGAAAGGCTTCCCCAAACTCTCTTAATTCTAGTGCCTTCACTCTATTCTTCCTGAATATAGTTTCATTTGTTTATATTGGCTTGCTTGTTGGTTCCTCTATTGGATTGTAAATTCTTTGAGGGCAGGGACTATCTTTTATTTTGTAGTTTTATTATTTTTCATTTCCCCACACAGGGACTATAATTAGTTTTGAGATTTTTCAGTGCACTTCACAGTAAAATAAACAAGGGAATTATTCAGTAGTTGTGCATAATTGAAATCTTTTGCACGTGTGATTTACAATTTGTTGAAAAACTAAACTTTTGGGGGGATGTTCTCATTTCATTTATCCCTTTAGCAGAACACAAGTGACAGGATCACAAAGAGTTTAAAGTTCTCATGATGATGCAATAGAACCAGCCACCTGAAATGGCTGGGGAACAACTTTATTACAGATACACACTGATTAGGAGATATCAGAAGAACAAAATAAGGTACCACTCTGTGAAAATTAAGGTAGCTTGTAATAAGTGTTGAGTACACAGTAAGTACTCAGTACATTTGTTGAAAGAATGTATAATGAAAGCCATAATCAGCACTATTCTCTTAATTGGAGGGCAGGGACTATCTTAAGTCTTTTTGTTAGGACAATGCCTGACCCATTGTAGGCACTTGTGAATGGATAACATAACTAGGGTACTAGAAACATAGGTCAATATTTTGATGGATACATAGTTCACCAACACAAACACACACACACATACACACACACACACACACACACACACACACACACACACACACACACACACACCCAAAACCCTGTTATATAAAACAAAAATATAACCTTTTATGGTTCTATATTAGATTAGACAATAATCTTTCCCTCCACAATTAAACTCTAGAGCTTTACATATTTCTTTTCAGCAAGCATCCTAAAATACTTTTTGCCTTAATTGCATATAATTCAGATTTTTGACCTACTAATCTTTCTGCTCTGCCATGCCATGAGAGAAATTAATTAAAAGAGGTAGCTTGGTACAACGGAAAGAGCACTGGATCTAGAGTTGATCATTCCAGTTTGACTACCTGTATGATCTTAGACAGGGTACTTCAAATCTCTAGTCTAGAAATCTCTTTTCCGTACACTGAGGAGGTTTGACTCAGAGAGTCAGTCCTCATAAACTAAAGGAAAGAATCTGTAGAGTTTTTCCCCACCTATAGCAGAGATTGATTGGACTTTGATCTCTTCCTTAAAGTCAGGACAAACATCAGTTTAGAAACTTTCTGAAGAAGGGAACAGTCTCCCCAAGTCAAGGGCTGTGACTCCCCCATTAGATTAGGAGATCTCAGTTCAGCAATTTCTCTAGTTTGGGGTCTTCTCTCACCTCCTTTCTCAATGTCCCATTCTCCCCTCCCCATTACCCTGAAGCACTCAGGGTGCTGAGAGTCACTTTAGCTTCTACACCGTGGTTTTTATACAGAGCTATCAGGGAGTCTATAGCTAGTCAGAACTCTGCTTTTATATCCTATCCCTTTCTTCACCTATCATTTTTCTCTGTGTGTCAGATTCTATGTATTCTTGGCTCTTGAGCATGAGGCTATGTTAGTGAGTTAATAAATAGTAAATATAGTGATAATCTATATTGCTGTCTGGATCAGCCCCCTCCCTCTCCCCAAAGCACACCTTTGAGGCTATTATGGAAAATAAGGTTGGAATGAATACTTCACCCAAATCTGCTGCAAATGGAAAAAAAATCATTTAGTATGGAAGCAACACAAGATAAGAGTAGTGCAAATGCCAAGAAGATTGCTCGAGGGAGTGGGAGTGGGGATAAAAAGGAGAATATATATACAGTGGAAGGGTTTCATGCATCTTTATCTACCCACCTTGGTGTGCCCAGGTAGCAGGCACTAATTAGGGCAAGAAGTACGTGGGTGAGGGAATTGAGCACCAGCTGGGTAAAGCAGTGTCCCACAGTGCCTGATTCCCAGAGTGGGAATGGCTCATCTGGGCTGGAATCACACAGTTTTACCAAAAGCCTCTCCATTCTGGCTCTACCTGGAGGAAAGGAGGAGGATTAGGGAAGAGAATGAGATTAGAGGAGAGATCTGGAAATCTGAGCAGAAAGGCAAGGCTGTGAGTAGGGGGAAGCCTGAGGAGACCCCTCCCCCATTAGGAAGTCGTTGGTCAGGAAGCCCAGAATTGGGGCGAACTCAAGGGAGAATAAATTGGGGGCCCAAGATGAGGAGCTCAAGGGGACGCAGCTGGTGTGTAACTGGTGAAGACAGATCATGGGGGTCAGAGATTCCTGGAAATTAAAGGAGTCGGGGCGCCCCAGGATTGGGAAGTCACAGAATGAGGTGAAAGGGAAGGCATGGGGGGGGTGCAAATGGAAATGATGACTAAACGAGAGAGATGAGGAGGCTATGGGGCTGGCTCAACCTGGGTAGCTGGGAGCGCACGTGGGGGTCAAGTTGGGGGGCAGGAGTACTGGGGTGTCTGTCGCCCACAATTCCAGGTTTCGAAATAAAGGGGATTGGGGAGGCTAGGTGGCGCCGTGGATAGAGCACCAGCCCTGGAGTCAGGAGGACCTGAGTTCAAATCCGGCCTCAGCCACTTAATAATGACCTAGCGGTGTGGCCTTGGGCAAGTCACTTAACCCCATTGCCTTGCCAAAAAAAAACCCTAAAAAAAAAAGAAATAAAGGGGATTGTGCCACGTCGCCCACTAACGACGCTGAGGCCACAGCAGGTAGGCAATCCGCCCGGGGTGGCCCAGGGCGCAGGCTGGATGCCCCCTCCTCCCCGTCACCCCGCCCCTCCTCTCCCCCCGGCCTGGCACTGCCGCCCCGTCCGGGCTCACGCGCCACCTCCGAGGGGAGGGGAGGCGCCCCCCGCCGCCGCGCTGCTCCCCCCGGACCCCTCCCCCGCCCCCGAGACCAGGAACCGCTGACCTGAGGCCCGCGCTTCCAGCCGAGCTCAGATCACCCGGGCACCGAGTCTTGCCGGGCCACGGGCGCCCCCTCGTGGCAGGAGGACCCCCTGCCTCAGCCGCGGGCATGCCCACGCTCCTCTAGGCCGTTCGTGCGCGCGCTCGCCCGATCCCCACGGCCAGATCTGCCCGCCGCCGCGGCCGCGTGCGCGTGCCCGTCGCTACGTGCGCGTGCCCCGGCTGGTTTCTCCCCCCGGGGCAGCCCGAGTCCATGTCGGGAAACTCCCCAGGGCTCCGGATCCGCGCGCACGGAGCGCGGTGCAAAGCCTGCCTCGGACACTCGCGTGCGTGGCCCGGGCCAGCCCGTGGGAGCCTCCGAAGGGCTGGATTAGATGACGCAGTGGAGAGAGCCCGGGCCCGGAGCCAGCAGGACCTGCGTTCACATGCGGCCTCAGACACTTACTAATGACCTAGCCTAGCCCGTTCCCTTGCAAAAAAACAAAAAAAATGACTTCTCTACAGATTCACTGGAAGGGAAAAGCGTGACTTAAGGTAGCCCCCCTTCCCCCATCACTCAAATCCAAGTCACGTGCTTGTCACGGCACCACTTCCCACGTGACCCTAATGTTTTCACCTGAGAAATGGGACTAATGGTAACTTTTTTTTCCTAGATCACAGAAATGCTGTAATCCAGTTTGCAGAGGAATTGTGCCTCTGAAGGGAGAGGGCCACTTGGGGCAAGCCCTGAGAGTTCTGGGAGCCCAATAGATGATCTCAGAGTCAAGAAGGCCAGTCTAATGGCTTTGTGACCCCCCAGATTAGTCACCAGACCTCTTAGTGCTCCCCCTCCCCCCAGACAATGCAAAAACTAGAAAAAGCAAAGCTGTTATTCGCCCCTACATCTCCAGAATTCGCTACACTGATGAAATCACTGGTGCAGATCTCCCCCCCCCACCAAATAAAAGTACCTGCTGGATGTTTGTTGGGAAGTTCAGATGAGATAATCTCTGTAAACTGCTTTGAAAGCTTTAACACCTCATACTCTTATATCTGTAGGAACCTACCCAGCTCATTTAGTCTCAGTTTCCTCATCAGTAAAATGACGCTGAAGTTGGTTCTGGAAGAGGACCAAAATGACATCAGTATGTTGGGGTTAAGGAATATTAGTTCCAATTGACTGATCAGACCAATATGAGCTCAGAAGACTGCACCACAGATCTGGCACATAGAGTCCATATGAACATTTAGAGTAGAATTGTCTCTAAATTTTTGCATCTCATTTTCTTTTGAGCTACTGAATTTCTGCTTTGCTCATATAGCACTCCAAGGTGGGTGTTCCCGTGCCTGTATCTCCCATACTTTACAATTGATTTCAGAGTTCTTCAGGTATGTCCTTATGTTGATTTTTCTCATCATGTAAATGCTTATATTGTGAATTCTCCATAAAATAGTTTTTTTAGGCATACATTTGGCATTCAAACGTGTCTGCAGTTGAATTTGAATGCTTAAGTAGTTCAACTTGAGAAAGGATCTCAGTGTCCAGAACCTTCAGAATCTTCCTAAGACAATTCAAATGGAAACACTTCAGTTTCCTGGCATGGCACTACTAGACAGTCTAGGTTTCACTGGCATAAAATAGTGAATTCAGCACAATGACTCTGTAGACCTTCAGTTTAGTAGGCAGACTATAATAACTTTTCTCTCCCACACTTTCCTTTGGAGTCTCCCAAACACTAAGCTAGCTCTGGCAATATGTGCAGTTAACCTGGTTATCTATATTATATTCCTGGAAAATAAACTGCCAAGGTAAGTGAACTTGTCCACAGCATTAAAAATTTTCTTCATTTGCTGTAACCCATGGTTCCACGTATGGATCATGCAATGCTGGCTTGTGGAAAACCTCTGGGGTTTTTTGTGGGTTTTTTTAGGTTTTTGCAAGGCAAATGGGGTTAAGTGGCTTGCCCAAGGCCACACAGCTAGGTAATTATTAAGTGTTTGAGGTCCGATTTGAACTCTGATACTCCTGACTGCAGGGCCGGTGCTCTATTCACTGCACTACCTAGCCACCCCAGAAAACCTCTGTTTTCTTGGTATTGTTAGGCAAAATTAGCACAAGCAGCAGAGAATCAATTCATACTTTCTTGCCTCTGAGTCTCAAAAATTGACTGCATTGAATGTACAATCATCTGTAAACAAAAAGTCATGCACCAATTCTCCCTCCACTTTAGTCTTGGCTTGTTAATTTTTCAAGTTAAATAACTTGCCATCAGCATGGTAGTTGAGTTTGATGCCTTTTTCATCCTTGATAAGGCTTCTGCTGAAGGATCATTATTGAAATTTAATGACCTCTCATTTCTTCTATAGCTATAAGCATATGTCTAAATCTAGTTTCATTTTTATCATTGGTTTCATCCAACTTTTGTTGTGTTTGATTTCATGACCCCATTTGGAATTTTATTGGCAAAGATATTGGAATGGTTTGCTATTTCCTTCTCCAGCTTATTTTAAAGATGAGGAAACTGAGGCAAACAGGGTAAAGTGGCTTACTCAGGGTCACATAGCTAGTAAATATCTAAGGCTAGATTTGAACCTGGGCTGTCTGCCTCTGTTTCCTTATCTGTAAAATGGAGATAATCATAACACCTAAGTGCTAGGATTGTTGTGGGGATCAGTTGAGATATTTGTAAAGTACTTGCCAAATTTAAAGTACTTTATAAAATGTATTATTATTATTATTATTATTATTATTATTATTTAGATTTTGATGGGCCAGTGCAAAGGAAGTATAATCTTCTTTGATCCTTTAGGAGTGTGAAATTCTATAATCCATTTGATTTTTCCTATGTATCCCCAGCACCTAGCACAATCCCTGATATATAGTACTCAAGAAACACTTGATTCCTGAAGTCAGCTTCTTCTCCCTCCTCAAATTAGTCTTAGAAGGTGACACATCTTGGGGACTATTAATTAGACTTGATTGGCTAACTGACCATCTATCTTTTGTCATGCCAGGAAACTGCTCAGCTCAGATTCCTAGAGATGCTAGGGCTGTAAATAGATTCATTTATTTATGCATTCATTCAATAAGCATTTATTAAGTGCCTACTATATACCATGAACCATACTAGTCACCAGGGATACAAAAGCCAAAAGAAAAAAAAATCCCTTTCTTCAGAAGGTTCTATTGCAGTGAAGGAAATAAGTACACAAAAAAATATAAATGTAAACCATATACAACATAAATTCAGAGCTCATTTTTCTCCACCGAAAAACACCACTCTTTAGATTTTCTTTGTTATTGTGAAGGGCATCACCTATGCTTTCAGTTTCTCAGGTTCACAATCTCAGTATCAAGCTCTAAGTTTTCTCTATCTCTGTCTCTCCCTTTCTTTGACTTCATATCTAATACCTTGCCACATCTTACCATTCCTACTTTTACAACATCTCTAACATTCATCCCTTTTTCTTCACTCACAACCACCAAAGTAATTCTTGTCTAATTTACTTTTAGCTTAGACTATAGCCTCCTAATTAGAGTCTCTGGTTTAGGTATCTCCTCACTCCAGTCCACCCTCCCAAAAGTAACCAACTTAGTGCACATGCCTGATAATAGTAGATATTTCATACATGTCTGTCGATTGGTTGATTGAAAGTGATTTTCTTATAGAATGCAGCTCAGAGCTCTATTCTCTTACTTAGTAAACTCTGGTGCCTCCCAACTAGTATCAAGTAGGAACTCCTTGACATTTGGAGCTCTTAACAACCTAACAGCCACCTATCTTTCCAGCTTTATTGCACATTACTCCATTCCACATACTTTCCAGGTTAGCTCTATTGTTCTTAGTGCCCCTCACTCCCTTTTCCATCTTTTTGCCTTTTCATTGGCCATCTCCCATACCTGGACTTGCTCCTCACCTCTCCCTTAGTTTCCTTCCAATTCCGGTACAATTCGTCCTTCTACATGAGACTTTTCCTCAGCTGTTTGTATCTTGTCTTTTGCTGAAAGATGCTCCTTTTTGCTTCCTCAAGGAAGGTGATTCAATGTCCCAAGTCTCCTCTCAGTTCCTATTCTCCTTTCTGCCTGTACTTTGCTCTGCAGTTATAAGAAGGGTAATTTGCACATTAGAGGGCAAGAGGGCAGAGCCCCTGAACACACCCAGATGCCAGCCCTACCCACAGGTTCCTACCTGCCAGGATCAGTAAAGGTCACCTTCAAAAGAGCAGGCCTTGAGGATGAGAAGTGCACTGGGAAGGGAGTCCCTTGATATTTTTCCTTGTAGGGAAGAGAAATGTTAGAGGAAATTACTTTTTTAAAAAAGGGAAAAGGACTTATATGCACAAAAATATTTATAACAGCTTTTAAATAGTGGCAAAGAACTGGAAATTAAAGGAATCTCTATTAACTGGGAAATGACTGAACAAGTTGTAATATTATTGTGATGGACTACTATAAGAAATGACAAGCAGGATGTTCTTAGAAAAACCTGGAAAGACTTGTATGAACTGATGCAAAGTGAAATGAGCAGAACTAGGAAAACATTGTACATAATAACAGCAGCAGTGTAAGATGATCTACTGTGAATAACTTAGTTATACTTGGGAATATAATGATCCAAGACAATTCTGAAGGACTCAAAATGCAAGGTACTGTCCATCTCCAGAGAAAGAACTAACTGATGGAACCTGAGTGCAGATAATTTTTCTTTATTTTGGGGGGTTTTTTGGTTTCTGTTTTCTCTCATAGCATGGCTTACATGGAAATATGTTTTATATGACTGTACATGTATAACCTATATCAAATTGTTTATGTTCTCAAAGGGGGAGGGGGGAGAGGGGGAAGGGAGAGAAGGAGGGGGAAGGTAACTCAAAATTTGAAAAAAATTGTTTTTACATGTAATGGGAAAAAATAAAATATATTTTTTAAATAAAGTTGTTTTTTTTTTAGAAAAAAAATTACTTTTCTTGAGCTAGCTCTCAAGAGTGCCCTGGAGGGACTATAGAGGAAGGTCCCTGAAGCCTGTAGGAGTAGCTTGTTCCTTTAATGGTATTGGTGTTGAAGGGCAAATAATGTGAACAGAGCATTAAATATGTGTGTGGGAAACATTGAATTTTTGTCCAAGACTGGCCAGCTGACCTTTGGTTTTTTTTTTTATTTCCCTTAAGATGATAGGATTTTAAGCTAGATAAATTCTTATAAATCTATAAGTTCATTTCCTTCATTTTTTGAGGAAAATGAAGACCAGAAAAAAACATTACTTTTACATATTCTCTTAGGTAATAAGTGGTATTGCCAGGATTCTGGCAAGGGCTGGTAAATGAGGTCCTGTTAGGGACTGTTGTGTGGGGGAGTGCTGTGAACCTTCATTACCTGGTGCCCTTGAGCACCAGAGCCTTGCTTCACTAAGTGCCATGGGAGTGGGAGTGGGTTAGAGACTGGAAGGGATATTTTAAGCACTTATGTTTTGGTGAATAAATGGAGACCTTGGTGAACAAAGGGAGAACTTGTCTTCCTTGTCTCCTGCTCCTTTAGTGCTTGCCTGGAGAAAGATTGAGGGAATCTAGAAAGGGACTCAACATATGGCACCCAAACAGAAACAGGAAGGCAGAGTTGTCTGAGTGAAGTCCGGGATAAGGACCAGCAGATAGAAGCAAGGAATAATTCCAGGCAACATCCAAAAGACTTCAGAGAAGGTAACAAGTTTACCATGGGGCTGCTGTTAAGGGAGTTGGTACAAGGAGTTGTGGAGGAAAGTGAAGGTAAAGAGAAAGTATATTCCCATCCATGGCCTGAGACAGAAGAAATGAAGAAATATTATCAAGAAAAGCCTAGGATCAACCCTTCAGCACCTAGGGAAGAGAATTCAGTGGTAAAAAAGGACATTGAAAAAGCAAAAAATCAGGGAGACAGTTTGATGGATATAGGAGTTGAGTTTCAATCTTAACCTGTTATTGAGGAGCCAGATCCTTTTAATCCAGGAAACTTTAAGCGAAGACTTAAGCCAGTAGATATAAAAGCAGTCAGAGATTTAAAGAAGGCAATGGGAGAATAAGGGCCAAGATCACCTTTTGTCTGGCTACAATTGTATACTCTTGCATACTTCATATTAACACCTAATGATTGGAAGCAGGTAGAACATGTCCGTCACCTGGACAATCTGTTTTTTGGATGACAGTGTTTATAGAACAATGTAGACAGATGGCTTTGAGGAATGCACACTGTCCCAATGACACCACATATTATGAACAAATAAGTGGCACAGGTCAATTTTTCAACAATGCAGAACAACAATATTATGGGTTAGAGACAAAAGAAAGAATTGCTACTTGTGTAAAGAATGTTTGGGGGATGTATTCCAATACAAGATGATAAGAACCATTTGCACTTATTAGAAAAAAGAAATGATGAGGCTTTTGTAGACTTCTTTGCCCCATTACAGGAGGCAGTAGGAAGAACTTTAGGAGATATAGCAGGAATGGATGCATTAATAAAACATTCAGCATGGTCTAATGCAAATGTTAGCTGTCAGAAAGCAATGATTGACTTAAGAAGGGATACCATCTTGAGGAAATGATTCAAAAATGTGACAGGGTAGAGTCTCAAGTGTATCATACAGAATTAATGACAGAGGCATTTGCTAATATGCCCATGAGAAATAAAGAAAAATGGACTTGTTTTGTTTGTGAAAAACCTAGACATTTAAAGAAAGATTGTTGGAGTGCCCAAGGAGGTAAACCCAGAAAGGTCAGAGTACATCATCCTAAAACTCTGTGTGCAAAGTGTCAAAAAGCAGTACACTGGGCATCAGAATGTAGACAAGGAAATTTAAATGGGGAAAGGGGCCCTTCCCCCATGGCCCTTCAAAAACAATCATGGGGTATGACAATTCAGGACCAGCAGGAGATGGAATGGAAAAACCAGTATGCAGCTTTTGTAGCAAGTCACCCCAAATCAAACTATTGAGACTGTCTAAAGTGCTGGGAAAATTAGGGTGCCTCCATATGCTTCTACTGAAGTACCTATTCACCCTTTACGATTAACAGATGAAGAGTTTACAATCATTTTGGCTCCACCTAATCCAGAGTATTATACCTTTATTAAAGCATGTGAATGGGGAAATTTTCTCTATTGCAATAATGAATGCTAATGATGATGATAGCTACATAAATGAGAACCAATGCATAACCCAATTATGTGTTTTTTCAAGATTTGGTATAAATAGGAAGGAAAGTGAGTTGAAAAAGGGGCCAAAATAGAGAAACAACAATGAAATTATTTTTACAACTACGATTTCTTCAGAAAAATCTCTTTGTAGGGGAGTGGTTAGGTGGTGCAGTGAATAGAGCACCAGCCCTGGAGTCTGGAGTACCTGAGTTAAAATATGGCCTCAGACACTTAATAATTACCTAGCTGTGTGGCCTTGGGCAAGCCACTTAACCCCATTGCCTTGCAAAAACTAAAAAAAAAAAATCTCTTTGTGTTATCCAAGTAGAAGGAATTTCTTTCCTAGGCTTGACACTGGGGCAGATCAAACTGTGTTCCCATATAGAAATGGCCACAAGCTTGGTCTAAACAGGCTGCCTATACTAACCTATTTGGCATTGGAGGTAGACAGGAAACAGAAATTTCTTGTCAACCCTTGAAATGGAGAAAAGATAAAGCAGGGACTGTCACTCCTTTCATAGTTGAAGGACCCCCTACAATTTTATGGAGAAGAGATATATTATGTCAATTGGGGGCTAGAATCATCACAGATTCTCTGATTTGGGCTGCTATTGAGTTGGGAAGTGGAGACTCCAAGGCAGCACCACAGGGGGACCAAGCTTCCTCAAGAAGCAGTCTGCTGCCAAGCGCCAGCACCATATCCAGTGAAAATGATAAGTATTCAGTATTGAGGAACCAGCAGGAAGTGGAATCTCCTAGGCAGCACAGCACAACAGGGGACGGAGTTTTTTCCTCAGCAGCAGTCTGCCAATGCCATGAACAGGACGTGGAAAACCTGCTTGCCCTTCTTTTTGGCTGCCGCTGCCTGCTGGATTGTGCTATGCTTGTTGATCATGACCCTGATACAGACCCTGATGCCTACAATAAATTTCACTTCAGAAGCCACAAGAAGTTTCACTTTCCAGGCTATAGCAGGGCACACCATTGCTCCAGGCACCAGAGGGCTGTGAATTGAACTCTAACTGCATTTCCTCTGTTGAGAGCAAAAATGTCACATGCTATTGAACAGTTTGTAATGGTGTTGACTACTGTTTAGAAAATACAACTCCATGGGGCAGCTAGGTGGCGCAGTGGATAAAGCACCTCCCTTGGAGTCAGGAGTACCTGGGTTCAAATACAGTCTCAGACACTTAATGATTACCTAGCTGTGTGGCCTTGGGCAAACCACTTAACCCCATTTGCCTTGCAAAAAACTAAAAAAAACAAAAGAAAATACAACTCCAAATCTTACTGTTGTCAACAACTCAAGTAATTACAAATGCTCTCTCTCATTCTCTACTGCTCCCACCCTCTGCAGAGGGAGGGGGAGGGAGAAGGGAAATCTTCCTTTTTAGAACTTCAAAACTCAAGCTTAAGTCTCAGATGGAATGCAGGCTTCTCTACAAGGACAAGACCTTGGTGCAGTGGTGCAGTGGCAGTGGATAAAGCACCAGGCCTGGAGTCAGGAGTACCTGAGTTCAAATCCAGCCCCAGACACTTACTAATTACCTAGCTGTGTGGCCTTGGGCAAGCCACTTAACCCCATTTGCCTTGGAAAAAACCTAAAAAAATAATATAAAGTTGTAATTTGGGGATAAAATGTATTTCAAGGAATTTGGGAATATTGGTTTTTACTATTGCTAAATTGACATTTGTTTAATACTATTTTTGAACTTTTGTTAACAACATATGTGGCATTCATTATGTTATAATTTTGTTTCAAAAAAAGACAAGAAGGAGGATATGTTAGGGATTGTTGTGTGTGGGAGAGCTGTGAACCTTGATCACCTCATGCCCTTGAGCACCAGAGCCTTATTTTACTAAGTGCCACAGGAGTGGGAGTGGGAGTGGGTTAGAGACTGTGAGGGATATTTAAGCACTTGTGTTTTGGTGAATAAATGGAGACCTTGGTGTATACAAAGGGAGAATTTGTCTTCCTTGTCTCCTGCCCCTTCAATGCTTGCCTGGGGGAAAGATTGAAGGAATCCAGAAAGGGACTTAACAAGGTCCCAGTTATCTCTTCTCTTTTTTTTTCTTTTATTTAATATTTATTTATTCTCACTTTGTACAAATAATTTTTATACATTAATAAAACATTCTTGTTTAAAAGTAAACAACATACCCCCCTAAAAAATATAGACTCCCGTGAGTGATAAAGTAAAGAAGAGAGAAAGAAATTGAAATTAAAATTAAAATTAAAAAATATAATAGTAATAATGGTAGGTATGGGCAAGTGGAGCAGTGGATGGAGCACCAGCCCTGGAGCCAGGGGCACCCGACCCCATATCCGGCCCGTACACGAAACAATCACACGGCTGTGTGACATGCAAGCCACCCCAACCCCACTGCCCTGCAAAAACCAAAAAAAGAAAAAAAAAGACACAAAATAAAATAATAATAATAGTAGGGGTGGCTGGGTGGCAGACAGAGCACTGGCCCTTGAGCCAGGAGCACCTGGGTCCAAATCCAGCCTCAGACACCCAACAATAACCCTGCTATATAGCCCCAGGCAGGCCACCCAGCCCCATTTTCCCTGTGCCCCCCCAAATAATAATAATAATAATAATAATAATAAAAGTGATTCAGTATGTGTTCTAACTCCACCAACTCTGTTGTGGGTAGATCACATTCTTTATGATAAGTTCATCACAAAAGTTACTTCCATATTGTTCTACCATTGCCTTGCTGATCGCAACTCCCTCCTTTCTTATTTCTCCACTACCATGTACTATATTTTCTCTCTCCTTTCACTCTGACTCTGCTACAGTGTAGCTGAGTGGAGCATCAGACAGATCCCCAGCTCTGGGGACCAGAAGCCCTGAGCCCTCATACCACCCTTTAGGCCCAGCATCCACCTGGCCCTATGGTCCTGGACAGGCCATTCAATCCCAGCCCCTTGCAAGAAGTAAAAAAGAAAATGTGTTATATCTGACCACTCTCCCCCCATGGTCTATCCACTCCTCCTTCATTCATATCACCCCCTTTCTCCTGTCCACCCCCCTTCTTACTCCAGATGTCTTTACCCCATTGAGTATATATGCTGTTTCCTCTCCTAACCACCTCTGATAAGAGCAAAGGTTCCCTCATTCCCCCTTGCCTTCCCCCCTTCCATATCACTGCAATAGCTCATTGTAATAAAGAAAAATCTTATTACATGAAATATCTTGGCCTATTCCCCCTCTCCTTTTTCTTTCTCCCATTACATTTCCCTTTTTTCTATTGACTCCATTTTTACACCATATTTTATCTTCAAATTCAGCTTTCTCCTGTGCTTCATCTATAAAAGCTCCTTCTACCTGCTTTGTTCATTGAGAAGGTTCATATGAGTATTATCAGTATCATTTTTCTATACAGGAATACATGCAGTTCATCCTCATTAAGTCCCTCATATTTCCCCCCCTCCTCCAATCTCTATGCTTCACCTGAGTCCTGTATCTGAAGATCAAACCTTCTGTTCAGTTCTGGCTATTCCAACAGGAACATTTGAAATTCCCCTGGTTCATTGAAAGTCCATCTTTTTCCCTGGAAGAGGACATTCAGCCTTGCTGGGTAGTTCATTCTTGGCTGCATTCTAAGCTCTTTTGCCTTCTGGTATATTATATTCCAAGCTCTATGAGCTTCCAGTGTAGTTGCTGCTAAGTCCTGTGTGATCCTGACTGCAGCTCCACGATATTTGAACTGTATCCTTCTGGCTGCTTGTAATATTTTCTCTTTGACTTGGGAGTTCTGGAATTTGGCTATAATATTCCTGGGGGTTGTTTTCTTTGGATCTCTTTCTTGGGGAGATCAATGGATTCTCTCCATTTCTATTTTGTCCTCTGCTTCTAGAATATCAGGGCAATTTTCCTGTAGTAATTCTTTGAAAATGATGTAAAGGTTCTTTTCCTGATCATGACTTTCAGGTATTCCAATAATTTTTAAATTATCTAAATCTGTTTTCCATATCAGTTGCTTTTTCAATGAGATGTTTCACATTTTCTTCTAATTTTTCATTCTTTTGGTTTTGAAGTATTGAGTCCTGATTGCTCGTATATTCATCAATCTCCCTGAGTTTGATTCTTTGTCTGAAGGATTTGTTTTCCTCAGAGAGCTTTCTTATCTCTTTTCCCATCTGGCCAAATCTGCTTTTTAAAGCATTCTTCTTCTCAATAACTTTTTGAACTGTTTTATCCATTTGACCTAAGCTGGTTTTTAGCATGCTATTTTCTTCAGCATTTTTTTGGATTTCCTTGACTAAGCTGCTGACTCCATTTTCATGTATTTCCTGCATCTCTCTCATTTCTTTTCCCAGTTTTTCTTCTAAATCCCTCATTTGATTTTCAAAGTCTTTTTTGAGCTCTGTCATAGCCTGAGCCCAATTTCTGTTTTTCCTGGAGTCTTTAGATGCAGGAGTTTGTGCTTCCTTATCTTCAGACTGAGTATTTTGATCCTTCTTGGGCTCATATGCAAAGTATTTGTCAATGGCGTTCCTTTTTTTTCTCTGCTTACTCATTTTCCCAACTTGAGCCTGTTTTTGGGGTGCTTCCTGAGCTTTTGGGACACTCCCACAAGGGTCTCAGTGTGTGAGGCTCTGTCCTCCCTCCTGGTCTGTTAATGACCATATGCGCCCCCCTCTGCCACGGAGCTGAGGTGGGGGGGCCCTGCTGTTCTATTGCAGGGCCTAGACTGTGATCAGGATCTGAATGTGGTCAGAACCCCAGAGTCCTGTTCCAGAGGAGGACAGAGCTCTGCAGTCTCTCTCTTTACTCCCCTCCCTCAGCTCAATGGGTTCATGCCCTGGAGGCTCCTGTTTACCTGGCTCTGCCTGCTTCTGTTCCTTGATCTAGGCTGGGGAAAGACCACATTTCTTGCTGTGTGCCCTGAGGGTTGGGCTTCACATGCTTGCTCTGACAGGGGTCCCCCACTGTTCCCCCACTTTGTGTCAGGTGCTCCCCAGGGTGTAGCTCCGGAGACTCCCTCGCTGCTGGGAGCCGTGCCTCTGGGAAGCTGAAGTTCTTTTGCTCTGGCAGGCCACCCCTCCGACCCTGGGGAGCAGAGCCTTTCTGCTCTTTTCCAGGTTACCTTGAGTAGGAGAACTGCCATGCTGGGTCCCTTTGTGGGTTCTGTCTCTAGAAAATTTAGAGTCCTTAGCTTATGAGTTTTATCAGAGAGCTCCTAAGACTCGATCCCTTCATGTTGCCATCTTTGGGTTAGTCCATGATCAGTTTTATTGATGAGATTTTTTTTTTTTAGGTTTTTGCAAGGTAAATGGGGTTAAGTGGCTTGCCCAAGGCCACACAGCTAGGTAATTATTAAGTGTCTGAGACCGGATTTGAACCCAGGTACTCCTGACTCCAGGGCCGGTGCTTTATCCACTGCGCCACCTAGCCACCCCTGAGATTTTTTTTTTTTTAAATAAAGTGCTTGGATATAGTAAGAGCTTATAATGCTTATTTACTTCCCTTTCCTTGTAACAAACAAAATGTTAAACAAAGCTTAATATGTGATATTCTCATATTGTTCTCAACTTTTCTACCAAAAAGAAAAAAGTGTTTCATCATCTGTTCTCTGGGATTCACTCTTATTGTTGCAATTTATTGACTTGTAGTTGAATTTTTGTTTACATTGTAGTCATTGCATATATATTGTTCTCTAGTTCAGCTTACTTTACTCTGCAATATAAACAGTACAAAACAAATCTTATGTTTCTCTGAATTCCTCAATTTCATCATTGAATATGATACAACTATGTTCTCTTATATTCCTATACTACACTTCCTAAGTCATTCCCAGATGAATAGGCATCAATTTTCTTTCTAGGTTTTTGCTATCATAAAAAGTGCTTTTATGATTATGAATGTTTTATTATATATGGAACTTTCCCCTTTGTCTTGAAATATATGCCACTTGTGGGATCTTTGGGCCAGACAGGGGTATAGTGTAATTTTTCATGTAATTCCAGATTGTTTTTAATAGACTGGATCTCTATCAAGACTGTCTGTCATGGGGTGGCTAGGTGGCGCAGTGGATAAAGCACCGGCCCTGGAGTCAGGAGTACCTGGGTTCAAATCCGGTCTCAGACACTTAATAATTACCTAGCTGTGTGGCCTTGGGCAAGCCATTTAACCCCATTGCCTTGCAAAAACCTAAACAAAAAAAAAAGTCTGTCTTCCTGCACATGTCCAAGTCTATTTAGAGCTCTTCCAGTTTGCTGATGTGAGGTAAAAACTCAATTATTTTAATTTTCATTTAGTGCAAATTAGTGATTTGGAGCATTTTTTCTGTGGTTATTCTTTAAAGGGAGAGATTTTTGAAAGGTGCCCCCCAAGTTTGAACCTCATCTGTATAAATAGAAAAATAGTGTTCTAGGCCACAGATTACACTTCTAATTATAAAGGACTCAGCTCTATAGAAGATTGAACCTAAGAGCATGTGTAATAGGATTGTTGTTTGTCCTTCATTTGTGAAGAGGAATAATAATATAATAATAATAATTAGTAATCAGTGTTGACTTGCTTGTGAATTGGATTTAAGCAAAGCAAGTTTTTTTTTGAGTAGCATCTTTATTTTTTTTATCCATATGCACTTGTATATTTTTTAAGTTACAAAATTTCCTTTCACCCTCCCTTCCCACTCCCTCCCCTCAGTGGTGAACAGTTAGATTGACATTGTACATACATATTTTTGAGAAACATGTTTATGGATTAGTCATTTTCAGTATGAGGAATTAAGATTAAGGGAGCTACATAAGAGATAATTTATAAAGTGTTCATCAGATTCTAAAGGGTTGGTTTTTTTTTGTTTGTTTTGTTTTTCTTCCTCTGGATGAGAATAACGTTGTCCATAGCTGGTCTAATATAATTGACCTAGTTCTCTGAACTGCTGAGAGGAGAGACTACCATTAAGGTTGATCATATCACAATGTTGTTGTGGACATTGTTCTCTTGGTTCTGCTCCCCTCACTTAGTATCAGATCCTGTAACTCATTCCATGCTTCTCTAGAGTTTGACCATTTATGGTTTCTTATAGAACAATAATATTCCGTAGTATTCATGTACTATAATTGTTTAGCTATTCCCCATTTGATAGGCATCCTTCAATTTCCGATTCTTTGCCACTACAAAGAAAGCTGCTATGAATATTTTGGAACATGAGGGACTTTCCCCCTTTTTTGATTTCTTCTGGATATAGGCCTAGAATTGGAATTGTTGGCTGAAAGAGAATGAACAGTTTTTATTGCTCTTTATTGCTTTCCAGAATGGTTGGATCTGTTCACAACTTTCTATCAGCAATGCATCAATGTTCCAATCCTCCCTCAACCTCTCCAGCATTGATCATTTTCCCTTTTTCTCATCTTGGCCAAAAGATATGAGGTGGTTCATGGTTGTTTTAACTTGAATTTTTCTGATCAATAATGATTTGGAGCATTTCTTCATTTGAAAATTGTCTATTCATATCCTTTGACCATTTATCAATTGGGGAATGTTTTATCCCCTTTCCATAGATCTGATAGATCGAGTATTTCTTGGTCTATTAATTTATCATTTATGTCTAAATCCTGTACCCATTTTGACCTTATTTTGGTATAGGATGTGAGATGTGGGTCTTTGCCTAGTTTTTGCCATACTATTTTCTAGTTTTCCCAACAATTTTAGTCAAAAAGTAAGTTATTATCCCAGAACCTAATGTCTTTGGGTTTGTCAAACAGTAGATTTCTGTAGTCATTTACATTTTGCAAGGTAGTGGGGTTAAGTGACTTGTTCAAGATCACACAGCTAGGCCATTATTAAGTGTCTGAGGCTGGATTTGAACTCAGATACTCCTAATTCCAGGGCTACTGTGCCACCTAGCCACCCCCCCCCCCGCCATTACTTTTGAACCTATCCTAATCCACTGCTTCATTACTCTATTTCTTAACCAGTACCAGGCAGTTATGAGGATTCCCACTTTTTAGTACAGTTTTAGATCTGGTAGAGCTAGGCCGCCTTCCTTTTGTGAAGGGCAAACATGCTGACTTTTCAGAAACATAGTGCTAAATAAAGCTAAGCCATAGGCCTCAGTTTCTATTTCTTGAGAATCAGGTAAGCATGAGAAGCCAGATCTCCAGCTAGAAAAATCATGTCACCCTAACCATATAAGGTGTAAACTAATACAGACTCCCCTGGGAAAGCTTAGGTACACTCCCCTTCTCTTGGGACCATCAAGTTTGACCAATTGTTCTAAAGGTCAGCAGAAAAGAGGAGGGGGAATGGGTTGTGGCTTTTGTGTTTTTTGTTTTTTTTTAACGGTGCTTCAGCTTCTGCAATTAGGCTTTTCCTGTTCTCTCTCTCTCTCTCTCTCTCTCTCTCAGAGTTAGGAACTGCCTGGCTTCTTGAAAGAACCTTATTAAATTTTAACTCTTTGCTGCCACTTTGAGAAGATTCTGAGTAGTCATTTGGGGTTAGGGTCTCAATACCCCATACATTTACATTTTTTTTCATCAGTTTCCTTGCTAATCTTGACCTTTTGTTACTCCAGATGAATTTGTTACAATTTTTTTCTAGCTCAGTGAAATAGTGAGGCAGAGTAACACAAAATCATAATATGATATGAACTTCATCAAGGCACTTAGGTAGTGCAGTGGATATAATGCTGGGCCTGGGTCAGACAGACCTCCTGGTGTGACCCTGAGCAAGTCACTTGGCCTAGGTTTGCCTCAGTTTCCTCAGCTGTAAAATGGGAAGGTTAACTCCAACCCCTACCTCCAAGGGTTATCGTAAAGATCAAGTGATGATTACAGTTGTAAAGCACTAGCATAATGCCCAGCAAAAAGTAAGCACTGTATAAGTACTAAGCTGTTATTAATAACCAAGATTAAAAAGAATGCTTGCAGGACTGGGTCCCTTGTGGCCTGCAAGTCCAATCCTTTTCAGAGTAAATTCTGATCTTTAAATAGTTTGCTGACTTTTGATATTGGTTTAAAAAAAAAGCACCTGGATTTATTTTTATTGATGATTAATCCTTGACTTTTTTAAAAACAATAATCCTTTGTTTAAACAGCTAAATCTGTTTATGGAGAAAAGAAACTTTAAGCGTAGAGCCAAAATAGATATACCAAGCAGTCTAAACAATCAACACTGAAGAGAGCTTCAAACAGGGGCCTTAGTGAAGGACAGATATGCAGAGATTTATTTCAAAGCTAAGCAGAAAAACAGAAATCTGTGTGTTGGGGAAGGGGGGAAAACCTAAAGGAAAACAGTCACTGCTACTATGGAAAAATAGAAGCCCCAACCTGCTGCACAACCCTCCCTAACTCAAATCCAATTTACATGCATGACATGGCTTCACCTCCCAGAGATCTTGGTCCTCTTCAAGTGTGAGGAATATGTGGGTGTTTGGGTTCCACAAGAATGTGAAGGGAGGATTGTTAGTTTACATTCAAATACTAGGGTCTACCTATATTATTGCCTATATACGGGAGTTAAAGGCAAAAGAGTCAATCTGATCAAAAACTGAGATTAGGTGGGTGTGCCCCACCTTTCTAAGGTGGGTCCTGACCATCTCCTATGCTCATGCTCAAGGAGATCTAGTTGTTCTTACTCTTTAGTATAATGAGCAGGGAGCCAATGGGTCAATTAGATTGTGAACCAAGCCTATGATTGGTGTGAGAGGACAGGAACAAAGCCTTTCAAACTGCATAAAAGATTTTCCATTTCTGGGATTTCTTGTTCCTCTCTTCCACCATGAGGGGGGTGTGTGATTTTGTTAAGATTTCTTAATAAAAAACCATTTTAATCACTCTGGGCTAAGTATTCAGGAGCCATCTATAACAATTTGGGGGCTCTTTCGGGAGTTTAATGTAAATCTCTTTTCCTGATATTTTCCCAGAAGAACAAAAGAAAATAATATACACAAATGGCTTGATTTCAAGTCCACTTCTTGGTGTTCTCTGTGGGGAAATATCTCAGAGGTTCCTGGGTAGGTTGGTCCTGGTTCTGAGGAGCCAAGAATGATTAAAATGTCTGGGGGTAGAACCGTGGTAAGGGACAATTTCCGGCCACCACCACCACCCTGGCTGGATGGTTGAGAAATCCTCCAGGTGGGAGAGCTATCCTGAAGGAGAGCCCAGAGGATGAAAGAGTACCCTGAAGGAAGGAGAGGGGATTTGATTTCTCTTCCAGGAATTTCCCAAAAATCTTAAAGGGGGAAGGTTGCCTCCAGACTTGGAGGACAAAGGAGTCACTTGGTCCATAGCAGGAAGACAGAAGGAAGGAAGCTGATTGGATCCAGTGTGCTGTATCGGTGAGTTTAAATACTGGGGAGGGGGTTTCCTATGTTCTGTCTTGTGTGTCTGTGTTAGGCATTTCTGAGTCTGGGTACTCAGCTAAAGTTTTTTTTTTTTAGGTTTCTGCAAGGCAAATGGAGTTAAGTGGCTTACCCAAGGTCACACAGCTAGGTAATTATTAAGTATCTGAGGCCGGATTTGAACTCAGGGACTCCTGACTCCAGGGTTGGTTCTCTATGCACTGCGCCACCTAGCAGCCCCTTCAGCTTAAGTTTTAAACTGTGGGAGAGCTGGGAATTGAGCCTCAAAATTTCAGAAGGTAGAAGAGAAGGAACTAAGTCTGGAAGTAAGACTGCAGCATCCCCCTCCTGGAGATCAGCCCCTCCTTCACTAAGCCAATGGTAACTGTGCTTGTGTGTAGAGTTAAAGAGAAAAGGGGAGGGGGGTCTCTTAAAGAGAACTGTGATTTGGGAGAGTTCAGAAGAGAGAAAAAACTTTTAAGGGAAAAATTGAGAAGTTATAGGAGGGAAGATTTCTTATGCTTATGATTGGGAAAGATCCCATGTTTTCTCCCTGGGGTGGGGGAAGGGGGGTGGCAGGTTGGTCTTGATCCCATCAGCCATCTTGTTAAGTAAGACTAACTCTAAACTCAGTTTAGCTGAGGAACACCCCATCCACCCCATGGAGGTGGGGGGGAGATGAGGACATTTAAGTGCTTAAAGCTTAAAGGGAAAGAAACCCCACCACAGGTGGGATATGTGATTGGGAAAGGAAGAAAATACAAAATCCAGGGGTTAGGAGTCACATTTATTGAAAGGAAATCATGTTTAATGAATGTCTCATGGCTTAAAAGTTATGACTCTCACTGTTTTTAAGGATGACCTTTTTACAACTGGAGTTTTGGAAATCATTCTGAGGGTTTTTTAGCTTTGTTTTTTGTTGGGTTTTTTTTTTTGCAGGGCAATGGGGTTAAGTGGCTTGCCCAAGGCTATACAGCTAAGTAATTATTAAGTGTCTGAAGTGGATACTCCTGACTCCAGGGCCCGTGCTCTATCCACTGTACCACCTAGCCTCCCCACTGTGGGTTTTTAAAAGAGGATTATTACAAAATTTGTATGGAATAGGAGGAATTAAAATAACCTAGATTGTTAAAGTGGTTTGGGATTTTAAACTATTGTAACACTTCAGAGTTAAAGTGGTATTGTGTTACTAAGAAGAAAAATACATAATTATGTTGTCAGGAAGTTTATGGATGTTTATTGTGTTAAAGTGAAGTATATGTTAATATGACAGTACGGCAAAATGTAAATTGCAATTAGCTCCAGAATCTCATTGTCTTGTGATTAAAATATGGGTTTTGATCTGAGTAAAATGTTAAGCAGTTTCTTTATCAGCAGATAAGACCTCAACAAGTCACTTGAGTTGTAGAGGATCTTTTTAGAACAGATTCAGAAAATGCAGGAGGATATTAGATGTCTCCAGGGGGGATAAAAAAGAAGGAAAGACACTGGACCAATTTATCTTCACCATCTCTTGTCCATGTGTACATTGTGTAGTCAGGGGATCCATTTCCATTGAGAGAAAAGGAGGTCTAGATTATTGGGTGGTATGACTATATATTTTTTTAAATTTATTTTTATTAAAGATATAATTTGAGTTTTACAATTCCCCCCCATCTTACTTCCCTCCCCCCACGCCCCCACAGAAAGCAATCTGTCAGTCTTTACTTTGTTTCCATGTTGTACCTTGATCCAAATTGGGTGTTATGAGAGAGAAATCATATCCTTAAAGAAGAAACAAAAAGTATAAGAGATAAGATCAGACAATAAGATATCTGTGTTTTTCTAAATTAAAGGAAATAGTCCTTGAGCTTTGTTCAAACTCCACAGCTCCTTATCTGGATACAGATGACACTCTCCTTTGCAGACAGCCCAAAATTGTTCCCGATTGTTGCACTGATGGAATGATCGAGTCTTTCAAGGTTGATCATCAGTCCCATGTTGCTGTTAGGGTGTACAGTGTTTTTCTGGTTCTGCTCATCTCACTCAGCAACAGTTCATGCAAATCCCTCCAGGCTTCCCTGAAATCCCATCCCTCCTGGTTTCTAATAGAACAGTAGTGTTCCATGACATACATATACCACAGTTTGCTAAGCCATTCCCCAATTGAAGGACATTTACTTGATTTCCAATTCTTTGCCACCACAAACAGGGCTGCTATAAATTTTTGTACAAGTAATGTTTTTACCCTTTTTTCTTCATCTCTTCAGGATATAGACCCAGTAGTGGTATTGCTGGGTCAAAGGGTATACACATTTTTGTTGCCCTTTGGGCATAGTTCCAAATACCTCTCCAGAAAGGTTAGATGAGTTCACAGCTCCACCAACAGTGTAATAGTGTCCCAGATTTCCCACAGCCCTTCTAACAATGATCATTATCCTTTCTGGTCATATTGGCCAATCTGAGAGGTGTGAGGTGGTACCTCAGAGAAGCTTTAATTTGCATTTCTCTAATAATTAATGATTTAGAGCATTTTTTCATATGGCTATGGATTGCTTTGATCTCATCTGTAAATTGCCTTTGCATATCCTTTGATCATTTTGTTAATTGGGGAATGGCTTTTTGTCTTAAAAATATGACTCAGTTCTCTGTATATTTTAGAAATGAGTCCTTTGTCAGAATCATTAGTTGTAAAGGTTGTTTCCCAATTTACTACAGTTCTTTTGATCTTTGTTACATTGCTTTTCTCTGTACAAAAGCTTTTTAATTTAATGTAATCGAAATCATCTAATTGGTTTTTGGTGATGTTCTCCAACTCTTCCTTAGTCATAAACTGCTCCCCTTTCCATAGATCTGACAGATAAACTAGTCCTTGATCTTCTAATTTGCTTATAGTATTTTTTTTTATGTCTAAGTCTTGTAACCATTTGGATCTTATCTTGATAAAGGGTGTTAGGTGTTGGTCTAATCTAAGTTTCTTCCATGCTAACTTCCAATTATCCTAGAAGTTTTTTTTATCAGAGGGAGTTTTTATCCCAAAGGCTGGACTCTTTGCATTTATCAAACAGCAGATTACTCTAATCATCTCCTGCTTTTACACCTAGTCTATTCTACTGGTTCACCACTCTGTTTCTTAGCCAATACCAAACAGTTTTGATGCCTGATGCTTTATAATATAATTTTAGATCAGGTAGGGCTAAGCCCCCTTCTTTTGCACTTTTTTTTTCATTAAGCTCCTGGTAATTCTTGACTTTTTATTTCTCCATATGAATTAACTTATAATTTTTTCTAACTCATTAAAGTAATTTTTTGGAATTTTGATTGGTAGGGCACTAAACAGATAGTTTAATTTTGGTAGAATTGTCATTTTGATTATATTAGCTCTACCTATCCATGAGCAGTTGATATTTGCAGTTATTTAAATCTGATTTAATTTGTGTGAGAAGTGTTTTATAATTGTTTTCAAAAAGATTCTGAGTCTGTCTTGGCAAATAGACTCCCAAGTATTTTATATTGTCTGAGGTTACTTTGAATGGGATTTCTCTTTCTAACTCTTCCTGCTGTTTCTTGCTAGACACATATAGAAAAGTTGAGGATTTATGAGGGTTTATTTTATAACCTGTAACTTTGCTAAAATCGTTAATTGTTTCCAGTAGTTTTTTTGGATGATTTCTTGGGATTCTCTAGGTAGAGATCATGTCATCTGCAAAGAGTGAGAGTTTTGTCTCTTCCTAATTGTAATTCCTTCAATTTCTTTTTCTTCTCTAATTGCTGAAGCTAACATTTCTATTATGATATCGAATAGTAGTGGTGATAATAGGCACCCTTGTTTCACCCCTGGTTTTATTGGGAATGCCTCTAGCCTCTCCCCATTGAATATAATGCTTGTTGATGGTTTCAGATAGATACTGCTAATTATTTTGAGGAACAGTCCATTTATTCCTACACTCTCTAGTGTTTTTAGTAGGAATGGATGCTGTATTTTGTCAAAAGCTTTTTCAGCATCTATTGATATGATCATATGATTTCTGATAGGTTTGTTGTTGATATAATTGACTATACTAATAGTTTTCCTAATATTGAACCAACCCTGCATTCCTGGAATAAATCCTACTTGATCATAATGTATTATCCTAGTGATAACTTGTTGCAATCGTTTTGCTAAGATTTTATTTAAGATTTTTGCATCTATATTCATCAGGGAAATAGGTCTATAATTTTCTTGGTATGATTATATCTTACATGAGTCTGTTATATCCTCTTTAGGGGACTGAGACTTATGTGAGATGGTACCTGGATTCCTTGTAAAGATGCATAAGCTGGGGGACTTGTTAAGGGAAACTGTAATTATGAGTTAGTATGGGCTTGCAAGGAAAGTGCAGAAGTGGCCATTTGCATTCTTGGTTGATCCAAAAGCACAAAATCAGGGATTTATTTTGATTAATTTTGGAGCCAGGAAGATGGCGACATGAAGGGATCGAGTCTTAGGAGCTCTCTGATAAAAACTCATAAGCTAAGGACTCTAACTAAACTTTCGACAGACAGAACCCACAAAGGGACCCAGTGAGGCAGTTCTACTCAAGGTAACGTGGAAAAGAGGAGAAAGGCTCTGCTCCCCAGGGTTGGAGGGGCGGCCCACCAGAGGGGTGGCCCGCCAGAGCGAAAGAACTTCAGCCTCTCGGAGGCAGCCCCAGGGAGCTGGGAGTCTCAGCTCACAGCAGTGGGGGAGTCTCCTGAGCTGCACCCCAGGGAGCACCGGCACAAAGTGGGGGAACAGCTGGGGACCTCTGCCAGAGCTAGCACGTGGAGACCAGCCCTCGGGGCACACAGCCAGCAGCTTGGTCTTTTGGCAGCCCAGCCCCGGAAACAGAAGCAGGTGGAGCAGGTAAGCAGGAGCCTCCAGGGCATGAGCCCATTGAGCTGAGGGAGGGGAGTGAAGAGAGACTACAGAGCTCTGTCCTCTGCCTCTGGAACAGGACTCTGGGGTTCTGACCACATTCAGATCCTGATCCCAGTCTAGGCCCCCCCATAGAACAACAGGGCCCCCCCCCCACCTCAGCCCTCAGCCCCGTGGCGGGGGGGGGGGGGGGGGGGGCGCTTATGGTTATTCACAGATTAGGAGGGAGGACAGAATCTCACACACTGATACCCTTGTGGGAGTGTCCCAAAAGCTCAGGAAGCACCCCAAAAAACAGGTTTAGGCTGGGAAAATGAACAAGCAAAGAAACAAGAGGAAGACCATTGAGAAATATTTTGCAAATGAGCCCAAGAAGGATCAAAATACTCAGTCTGAAGATGAGAAAGCACAAGCTCCTGCATCTAAAGACTCCAAGAAAAACAGAAATTAGGCTCAGGCTATGATAGAGCTCAAAAAAGACTTTGAAAATCAAATGAGGGAGTTAGAAGAAAAACTGGGAAAAGAAAGGAGAGAGATGCAGGAAAAACATGAAAATGAAGTCAGCAGCTTAGTCAAGGAAATCCAAAAAAATGCTGAAGAAAATAGCATGCTAAAAACCAGCTTAGGTCAAATGGATAAAACAGTTCAAAAAATTATTGAGGAGAAGAATGCTTTAAAAAGCAAAATTGGCCAGATGGAAAAAGAGATAAGAAAACTCTGCTGAGAACAAATCCTTCAGACAAAGAATAGAATTCAGGGAGATTGATGAATTCACCAGAAATCAGGAATCAATACTTCAAAACCAAAAAAATGAAAAATTAGAAGAAAATGTGAAATATCTCATTGTAAAAACAACTGATATGGAAAACAGACTTAGGAAAGATAATTTAAAAATTATTGGAATACCTGAAAGTCATGATCAGGAAAAGAGCCTTGACATCATTTTCAAAGAATTACAGGAAAATTGCCCTGATATTCTAGAAGCAGAGGGCAAAATAGAAATGGAGAGAATCCACTGATCCCCCCAAGAAAGAGATCCCAAAAAACCAACCCCTAGGAATATTATAGCCAAGTTCCAGAACTCCCAAGTCAAGGAGAAAATATTACAATCAGCCAGAAGGACACAGTTCAAATATTATGGAGCTGCAGTCAGGATCACACAGGACTTAGCAGCAACTACATTGGGAGCTCCTAGGGCTTGGAATACAATATACCGGAAGGCAAAAGAGCTTAGAATGCAGCCAAGAATGAACTACCCAGCAAGGCTGAATGTCCTCTTCCAGGGAAAAAGATGGACTTTCAATGAACCAGGGGAATTTCAGATGTTCCTGTTGGAATGGCCAGAGCTGAACAGAAGGTTTCATCTTCAGATACAGGACTCAGGTGAAGCATGGAGATTGGAGGAGAGGGGGGAAATATGAGGGACTTAATGAGGATGAACTGCATGTATAGAAAAATGATACTGATAATATTCATATGAACCATCTCAGTTAATAGAGCAGGTAGAGGGAGCTTTTATAGTTGAAGCACAGGAGAAAGCTGAATTAGAAGATAAAATATAGTGTAAAAATGGAGTCAATAGGGAAAAAAAGGGAAATGGGAGAAAGAAAAAGGAGAGGGGGAATAGTCCAACATATTTCATATAATAAGATTTATTTTTTATTACAATGAGCTATTGCAATGATATGGAAGGGGGGGGCAAGGGGGAATGAGAGAACCTTTGCTCTCATCAGAGATGGCTAGGAGAGGAAACAGCAAATATACTCAATGGGGTATAGACATCTGGAGTAAGAAGGAGGGTGAGCAGGGGGAAGGGGTGGGGATGTGAATAAAGGAGGAGAGGATGGACCATGGAGGGAGAGTGGTCAGATATAACACATTTTCTTTTTTACTTCTTGCAAGGGGCTGGGATTGGATGGCCTGCCCAGGACCATAGGGCCAGGTGGATTCTGGGCCTAAGGGTTGGTATGGGGGCTCAGGGCTTCTTGGCCCCAGGACCAGGGATCTGTCTGCTGCGCCACTCAGCTACCCTACAGCAGAGTCAGAGTGAAAGGAGAGAGAAAATATAGTACATGCTAGTGGAGAAATAAGAAAGGAGGGAGTTGTGATCAGCAATGGCATCGTTGGAAAAATATGGAAGTAACTTTTGTGATGGAGTTATCATAAAGAATGTGATCCACCCGCGACAGAGTTGTTGGTGTTGGAACAAAGACTGAAGCACATTTTTTGTTATTATTATTTGGGGGGAGGGTGCAGGGCAAGTGGGGCTGGGTGGCCTTCCTGGGGCCACATAGCAGGGTGATCTTTGGGTGTCTGGGGCTGGATTTGGACCCAGGTGCTCCTGGCTCAAGGGCCAGTGCTCTGTCTGCCACTCAGCCACCCCTACTGTTATTACTATTTTATTTTATTTTGGGTCTTTTTTTTTTTCTTCTTTTTGGTTTTTGCAGGGCAGTGGGGATCGGGTGGCTTGCATGTCACATGGCTAGGTGATTATTGGTTTTACGAGGCTGGATATGGACTCAGGTGCTCGTGGCTCCAGGGCTGGTGCTTCATCCGTTGCGCCACCAGGTCATACCTACAATTATTACTATTATTTTTTTATTTTAATTTTTTTTCTCTCCCCTTTACTTTTTTCACCCAAGCAAGTCTATCTGTATTCATGGGGGAGGGGTATTTTGTTTACTTGTAAACAAGAATATTTTATTAATGTAAAAAAACCCATTTGTACAAAATGAGAATAAAAAAATAAATTAAAAAAAATTTTGGAGCCAGGAAGAGCCATCTAAAGACATTTGTATAAAAAAATTTGCCAGTAGAAGATAATAGCAACTTTGGGAATGTACTATTATGATGATTATGGCTTTTATTTAGGAAGGCCCCTTGGAAGTAAGGATGAAGAGCATTATCCATTTGTTGGAAACCGGGATACTATATTCTTGGAAGACCAACCAACACTAAAGAGACATTATTAGATTTGTCCAAACAGTTGGGTCAGGGAGTTGTTATCTAGACTTAAGGGATTGCCACCTGGGAATGGGGTGGGAGTTAGGGCTATGGAACCCCAATTTAATATCCTGATTAGATTCTCTAGACTCTGAGGCCAGATTCGATCCATTATTCCACGTAATATTTACCAAAATGTTGGGTATTCTTTGGGTGGTTTAATCTGTGTACCCATCTTTCTAGAGGGGCAATGATTGCATTTAGCTAAGTTATGATTTCCCAAAGTTATCCCCATGGTAGGTGTTTTATAAATGTCTATTGATTGATTGATTTGCCTTTAGTGTTTCCCCAGGAAGCATCCTTTACAACCTGCTTCCACAAAGAGAGCTTATTGTATTCTACACAAAGAGCCTATTGCTCTATGGATGAGAGAAAAGGTTAAGGAATATTACCAGGAACCTGCTCCACCCTCTCTATTACCCCATTCTACAAGTTCCCTATTCAATTTCCTTGAAGGAAAACTTTCATCTCTATTTGTACTTCATAGATTCACTTTTTAACCTTCTCCCTCTAAATGTTATTTCCTATTTTCTAACTACTATCTCCAGTCTTTTGTTCTTTAACCTTTTCTTGTAGTCTATTCCTTTTGTTTCTCCGTTGGGTATGTGTTATCCATGTAAGATGTGTATGTCCTCAAGGGTTGTCTAAATGCACAGAGGAGGCATTGTTCAATTTCTCTGGCATTTTTGACCACCCGTCTCCAAGGGAAACTTTGCTGCTTAGAGGAGAGTCCAAGAAGGGATCATGAAGCTGACTGCTTGGTTCTCCTCTGAGACAGAGAGTGGTAGACTAAAATTATATTTCTCTGATGCCCTAAATTGTATTGGTCTAAGGGAATATTTTTTTTTTTTTGTTCAAGGCACTTTGTCATTATTCCCTAAAGGGGAAACTTGTACTCTTAAGCTTGGCTTTCCCTACCTACCATGTGCTAGTTATACAAAATACAATAACAACTACTGAATAATGAATAAACCCAAGTATTCAAACACATAGCAAATAGAAATCAGTGAAATTCTACAGGTTCAAAATATGCCAGAAAATGAACAGAGTAAATGAGCTCTCCCATGGGAGCAAGAAGTCTCCTCAGTTTAACCCAGAGAGAGAACCTTATCTCACCCAAGGGGAATTTCCCCTGAATCTCTATAGAGGTAAGCAGAAAATTAGGGCCATGTTGAGACAATGATTCCTCTGCATGTTTAACTTCCAAAGTTTTTTCTCCCTTTCCCCTAAAGTCAGTCTTGAAAAGCAACTGAAACCATGTATCTATTTCTAGAAGAAGGAATCAAGAATGTTTCTTCTCTTCAAAGCCCTCATGACCATGTTCAATTTTCATATAAGCATATAACATCGAGTCATTCTCCCCTTACTGAGGAGGCTTTTATGTAAATATTTAAATGTTAATTAAATCTGAGTTTCATCTATAACTCCAATTTTGCCTTTTGCTTTTTTTAGAAGTCTCTTTTATATTTTAATATTTTATATTTATGTCATTGTTATTAATGTTTATTGTATTATATTTATAGTATATTATTTTAAATTTACCTTAATATATTTAACATTTCAGTTCATCAAGCTCAGTCAGGCCTGATGCCTCCCCCTCTCCCTTACTATATCCCCTGTAATCAATTCACTAGTCATCACTTTTTTCAGAGATTTCTTGTTTTTCAGTCATTATTTTCCCACTTGTTAAGATTTAAAATCCATAATTAACCTAAGGTAGCATTGCTTCTTATATTACTGGTTCATGTGTATGTCTTGTAATATTTGCCTGTTGTAATGCTGACAATGAGAAGTAATTTCATAGGATCATAAACCTAGAACTGGAAGGGATCTCAGAAAGGGAAGGAAAAGGAATAAGCATTTATAAAGTACTAGTTGTTGTTGAGTTGTTTCTGATTATTTGTGTTTCCATTTGGAGTTTTCTTGGTAAAGATACTGGATTAGTTTGCCATTTCCTTCTCCACCTAATTTTATAGATGAGGAAACTGAGGCAGAAAGAGGTTATGTGATTTTTCTAGGTTTACAGAGCTGGTCTGAGATTAAACTCAAGTTTTCATGACTCCAGCTGTCTAGTAAACCTCAGATTTCATCATTTTATATTTGTGAAAACTGGGATCCATGAAGGCTAATATATTTGTCCAAGGACATAGGTCCAGAGGCTGATAGACCTAGAATTGAAAGGAATCTGAGCCATCTAGTCTAACACCTTGGGTAGGAGCATTTATATATCTTAGAAATGCAAAAATGCTACAACTCAAGGCTTGATTAATTATTTTTCTCTAAAAATTTTCTAATAATTGATTGTATAGACTTAAGAAAGTGATGGCAAAAATGTTTATAATGAAAATTAAGCTTGAAAGTGTATTGTGGCACAGCTTCAGCAGTGGACCCGAGGTGAGAAACTTAACTGCATGATGAAAAGCCACGGAAGAGATGTGGCGGCCCCATCCTGCCATGGACACTTGAGAGCCTCCCAGGCACAGGGCCTGGCCCAGGCCCCAGAGCCCACTGCCAGGAAAGAAGAGAAAAATCAGAAAGAAAAGCTTCCCCAGGATGGTTTTTGATCTTTGAACTGCTGAGGGGAGCTGCAGCCATGATCAGTAATCCATCTCACAATGTTCTCCAGAATGGGGCTTGTTTTAGCCTTCATTTTCAGCTGTAGCCAATGCCTGCTCCAGATGTCTCCATCAGAGTTGTGCCAAACCCACCCTATGGCACCATGGGCAGCAGCATCACCTTGGACATCTATCTGGGGCTTCCCAGAAAATATCCTCAGCTATGTTTGGTTTGAGACATTCTCAGGAACCCTCATCCAGATCGCTGTCTACATCATTCCTTCTGGAGTGCAGATATCCGGGAGAAGGTGCTCCCCAATGGCTCCCTGTTCATCTCCAACCTCACCCTCAGTGACAACAATATCTATATAGTTCAAGTTGGGAATTACACTAGTGGTGAGGCAGTAATGGCTCGGGGATATTTGACCATCCATGATCCACTCTGCAAACCTACCATCAGCAGCAGCAACGTGGCCCCAGTGGAGAACAAGGATAGTGCCACCTTGATGTGCCAGACTTCCAATCAAGATGTCACATTCCAGTGGTTCCCACCCAAAGGCTCTTCAGCAAATGACAGGATACAGCTGTTCCTGGATAACAAGACACTCACTATCCAGAATGTCACAAGGGAAGACCAAGGACCCTATCAGTGTGGAATCTGGGACCCAGTCAGTCACATCTTGAGTGACCCATTCACACTGAAAGTGACCTGTTTTTGCAAGGCAAATGGGGTTGAGTGGCTTGCCCAAGGCTATACAGCTAGGTAATTGTTGGGTGTCTGAGGTCAGATTTGAGCTCAGGTACTCCAGACTCCAGGGCCGGGTGCTCTATCCACTGCACCACCTAGCTGCCCCCTCATTTTAAAGGTTTTTAAGGACAAAAATGACATAATCAAGGAAGATTAGATGGGAACAGTGGTTTGAAGGGTGAATTAAAGGTGAGAGACCAGAAGCAGGAGAACTGTTCAGAAAACTACTGCCATTAGCAAAAGAAATAGGATATCTTAATAAATGTATTTTAGGAAAAACGATTGAACAGACCATAAATGAACTTCCAAAGAAAAAAGCACCAGGACCAGATGGATTTGCAAGTCATTTCTGCCAAATATTTAAAAACCAACTCATTCTAATATTAAATAAATTATTTGAAACAACAGACAAGGAAGAGATCCTATTAAACTACTTTCAAGAACTAAATGGATACTGATGCCTAAGCTAAGAAGAATAAGCAAAGAAAGAAAATCATTCATGAATATGATTGCCAAAATCCTAAATAAAGTACTAGCTAAAAGATTACAAAGATTGTACATTATGACCAAGGAGGATTTATACCAGAAATGCTGGGATGGTTTAACAGAAGAAAAACTATTATCATAATTAATTCTATCAATCATAGAAGCTAAAAAATATATGATTATTTCAATAGATGCAGGAAAAAACTTTTGATAAAGTACAATACTCACTAAAAACACTTAAAAATCTGCATGAACTGATGCTGAGTGAGATGAGCAGAACCAGAACATTGTACACCTTAACAGCAACATGGGGGTGATGATCAACCTTAATGGACTTGCTCATTCCCTCAGTATAACAATCAGGCATAATTTTGGGGTATCTGCAATACAGAATACTATCTGTATCCAGAGAAAGAATCATGGAATTTGAACAAAGACTAAAGACTACTGCCTTTAATTAAAAAAAAAAACCCATTATCTTACTAGGTAATTCTGCTATCTCTTATACTTTATTTTTCTTCCTTAAGGATATGATTTCTCTCTCATCACATTCAACTTACATCAATGTATGCCATGGAAATAATGTCAAACCTAACAGACTGCCTTCTGGGGGGGGGGGAGCAAGATTAGGGGAAAAAATTAAAATTCAAAATAAATAAATAAATTAGAAAAAAAAGTGTATTGTGGCTACATTCCTCACCTCCTTCCAAGTCAGTTGGTAAACATTTACCAGCATACTCGTTTGCCATCATGGAACTGGCAAGAATACCTCTTCTCTCATCCATAGAGCAATAGGCTTTCTGTGTAGAGATGATGTATCCTCACCAAGATCTTAGAACAGTTGAGAAGAAGAAATAGGCTCAATGACTTAAAGTTGAAAAAAATCTCAAAGATTACTTAATCCATCTCCCTAATTTTACAATGAGGAAACTGATGCTCAAGATCACTTGGGCAGGAAACATTAGGGATGAAATCTGAACCCAGGTCCTCTGACTCCACAACTAATGTTTATTTCACTGGACTAAACTGCCTCTTGTCAGAGCAAGAGATAACTATCTCCATGGAGATATCATGGAGCCCAATCCAGATCCTGGTCACCACTTAATGGCGATGAACCTGCATGATCCTCCCCTTCCTTGCCTGCCCCCAACACTGGTAAAAAAGATAGGCTCTCAAGGGGTGAGAGCAGGGGTGGGGGGGATGTCCTCTGCGGCAGCAGTTGCCCTACTGGTGAGAATGAGAATGATCTCTGTTCCAGAACTGCCCTCTCCTCTCCCCTTCTCCCCATTTACTCAAACTGAGATTATCCCAGCCATACTTAAAATGCTGTTTAAGAACTGCTTGTTGAGCATTATATGCAAGTGGAGATAAACTAGAGGCATTCTCTCTCTCTCTCTCTCTCTCTCTCTCTCTTTTTTTTTTTTTAGGTTTTTGCAAGGCAAATGGAGTTAAGTGGCTTGCCCAAGGCCACACAGCTAGGTAATTATTAAGTGTCTGAGACCAGATTTGAACCCAGGTACTCCTGACTCCAAGGCCAGTGCTTTATCCAATAGACCACCTAGCCGCCCCTTGCTAGAGGCATTCTCAATAAGATCAGGGATGAAACAAGGATGCATGTTATCACCACTATTCAATATTATATTAGAAATGTTAACTTCAGCAATAAGAGAAGAAAAAGAAATTGAAGGAATTAGAATTGGGAAGGAAGTAAGGATATGATTTCATTGTCATCACATTCAACTGAGATCAATGTATAACATGGAACCAATGTAAACACTAACAGAATGCCTTTTGTGGAGGTGGGGGGAGGGAAGCAAAAATGGGGGGAAATTGTAAAACTCAAAATAAATAAAATCTTTCTTAAAAAAAAAAAGAATTGGGGGCAGCTAGGTAGCACAGTAGATACAGCACCAGCCCTGGAGTCAGGAATACTTGAGTTCAAATCTGGCCTCAGACACTTAATAATTGCCTAGCTGTGTGACCTTGGGCAAATCACTTAACCCCATTGCCTTAAATAAAAAAAAATTCAAAAAAAGAATTGGGAAGGAAGAAACAGAACTCTCACTCTTTGCTGATGACATGATGGTATATCTAGAGAACCCTAAAAAAATCATCCAAAAAATTACTGGAAACAATTAGCAACTTTAGCAAAGTCACAGGATATAAAATAAACCCACATAAATCCTCAGCATTTGTATAGATTACTAACAAGATATAGCAGCAAGAACTAGAAAGAGAAATCCCATTTAAAGTAACTTCAGATAATATAAAATACTTGCAAGTCTACCTGCCAAAGCAGTCTCAGAAACTATTAAAACAACTATAAAACACTTTTTACACAAATAAAATCAGATCTAAATAGCTGGGCAAATATCAACTGCTCATGGATAGGCTAAGCTAATATAATAAAAATGACAATACCTAAATTTAAACTACTTATTTAGTGCCTTACCAATCACACTTCCAAAAAATTACTTTAATGAGCTAGAAAACGCTAACTAAATTCATATGGAGAAGCAAGTCAAGAAAAAAGTGCAAAAGAAAGTGGCATAGCTTTACCAGATCTAAAATTATATTATAAAGCATCAGTCATCAAAACTGTCTGGTATTGGCTAAGAAATAAGAGTGTTGGTTTAGTGGATTAGGATAGGTTCAAAAGAAAGCTCAGTAAATGACTACAACAATCTACTATTTGAAAAACCCAAAGACATCAGCTTCTTGGGATAAGAACTCACTATTAACTGTACATGGATAGGCCAAGCTAATATATATAATAAAAATGACAATTCTATCTAAATTAAAGTACTTATTTGGTGCTATACCAATCAAACTTACAAAAAAATTGCTTTAATGAGCTAGAAAAAAATTACACCTAAATTCATATGGAGAAACAAAAGTCAAGAATATCAAGGGATTTAATGAAAAAAATGCAAAAGAATATGGCATAGCCTTGCCAGATCTAAAATTATATTATAAAGCATCAGTCATCAAAACTGTTATTGGCTATGAAACAGAGCGGTGGATCAGTGGAATAGACTAGGTGCAATAGCAGGAAATGATTATAGTAATCTGCTGTTTGATAAACCCAAAGAGTCCAACTTCTGGTATAAGAACCCTCTCTTCGATAAAAACTGCTGGTAAAACTGGAAGGTAATATGGCAGAAACTTGGATTAGACCAACATCTCACATCCATTTCCAAGATAAGATCAAAATAGGTAAAGGATTTAGACATAAAAGACTATTATAAGCATATTAGGAGATCAAGAAATAGTTTACCTGTCTCCTATGGAAAGGGAAGCAGTCTATGACCAAGGAAGAGATGAAGAACATCATTAAAAACAAACTAGATAATTTTGATTACATTAATTTAAAAAGCTTTTGAAGGGGCAGCTAGGTGGTGTAATGGATAAAGCACCTGACCTGGAGTCAGGAGTACCTGGGTTCAAATCCAGTCTCAGACACTTAATAATTACCTAGCTGCATGGCCTTGAGCAAGCTACTTAACCCCATTTGCCTTGCAAAAACCTAAAAAAAAAAAAGAAAAAAGCTTTTGAACAAACAAATACACTGTAACCAAGATCAAAAGAAATATAGTAAATTGGGAAATAATTTTTACAACTAGCCTTTCTTTTTTTTTCTTTTTTCTTTTTAGTTTTTTTTTTCAAGGCATTGGGGTTAAGTGGCTTGCCCAAGGTCACACAGCTAGGTAATTAAGTGTCTGAGGCCAGATTTGAATTTAGGTAGTCCTGACTCCAGGGCCAGTGTGTCACCTAGCTGCCCCTACAACTAGTATTTCTGACAAATGACTCATTTCTAAAATATACAGAGAACCAAGTCAAATTTGTAGAAAAAAAAACAAGCTATTCCCCATTTGACAAATGGTCAAAGGATGTGCAAAGGCAATTTACAGATGAGGAAATCAAAGCTATCCATAGACATATGAAAAATTACTCTAAATCATTACTGATTAGAGAAATGCAAATTAAAGCATCTAGGAGGTATCACCTTACACCTCTAAGATTGACCAATGTGACCAGAAAGGAGAGTCAACAGTGTTGGAAGGGATGTGGGAAATCTGGGACACTAATGCATTGTTGTTGGAGTTGTGAAGTCATCCAACCTTTCTGGAGAGCAATTTGGAATTATGCCCAAAGGGCATAATTTGATCCAGCAATACCACTACTAGGTCTCTACCCTGAACAGATCATAAAAAAAAAGAGTAAAAACATCACTTTTACGTAAATATTCATAGCAGTGCTGTTTGTGGTAGCAAGGAATTGGAAATCGAGGAGATATCTATCAATTAGGGCATGGCTGAACAAATTGTGGTATATGTATGTTATGTAACACTATTGTTTATTAGGAATTAGGAGGGACAGGATTTCAGAGAAGCCTGGAAAGACTTGCCATGAACTGAAGCTCAGCAAGATGAGCAGAACCAGAAGAACACTGTACACCATAACAGCAGCATGGGGGTGATGATGAACCTTAATGGACTTGCTCATTCCTTCAGTGCAACAATCAGAGAAAATTTTAGGATGTCTGTGATGGAGAATACCATCTGTAATCAAAGAAAGAATTGTGGAGTTTAAACAAAGACCAAAGATCATTACTTCCAATTTTTAAAAAAGTTGTCTTATGTACTACATAATTTTGCTATCTCTAATATTTTATTTTTTCCTCAAGGATATGTTTTTTCTTTCGACATTCAATTTTGATCAATGCATAGCATGGGAAACAATGAGCCTCCCAGAGGGAGCCCCAGGGCCCTGGGAGCCTGCTCACAGCAGCAGGGGAGTTTCCTGAGCTATGCCTGGGGGAGCACCTGGCACAAATTGGGAGAACAGCAGGGGACCTCTGCCAGAGGGAGCACGTGAAGCCCAGCCCTCAGGGCACACAGAGAGCAGAGTGGCCAGCCAGCCAGGAAACAGAAGCACATGGAGCCAGGTAAGCAGGAGCCTCCAGGGCATGAACCCATTGAACCTAGGGAGGGGAGTGGAGAGAGAGAGAGAGAGAGAGAGAGAGAGAGACTGCAGAGCCCTATCCTCTGCCTCTGGAACAGGACTCTGGGGCTCTGACCACATTCAGATCCTGATCACAGTCTAGGCCCCACCATAGAACAGCAGGAGCCCCCTCCACCTCAGCCCCGTGGCAGAGGGGGGGCGCATATACTCATTCACAGACCAGGAGGGAGGACAGAGCCTCACACAATGAGACCCTTGTGGGAGTGTCCCAAAAGCTCAGGAAGCACCCCCAAAACAGGCTCAGGCTGGGAAAATGAGCAAGCAGAGAAATAAAAGGAACACCATTGAGAAATATTTTGCAAATGAGCTCAAGAAGGATCAAAATACTCAGTCTGAAGATGAGGAAGCACAAGCTCCTGCATCTAAAGACTCCAAGAAAAACAGAAATGGGCTCAGGCTATGACAGAGCTCAAAAAAGACTTTGAAAATCAAATGAGGGAGTTAGAAGAAAAACTGGGAAAAGAAATGAGAGAGATGCAGGAAATATATGAAAATGGAGTCAGCAGCTTAGTCAAGGAAATCCAAAAAAATGCTGAAGAAAATAGCATGCTAAAAACCAGCTTAGGTCAAATGGATAAAACAGTTTCAAAAAAGATATTGAGGAGAAGAATGCTTTAAAAAAGCAAAATGGAAGATGGAAAAAGCAAGATGGAAAAAGAGATAAGAAAGCTCTCTGAGGAAAACAAATCCTTCAGACAAAAAATAGAACTCAGGGAGATTGATGAATTTATGAGAAACCAGGACTCAATACTTCAAAACCAAAAAAATGAAAAATTAGAAGAAAATGTGAAATATCTCATTGAAAAAACAACTGATATGGAAAACAGACTTAGGAAAGATAATTTAAAAATTATTGGAATACCTGAAAGTCATTATCAGGAAAAGAACTTTGACATCATTTTCAAAGAATTACTACAGGAAAATTGCCCTGATATTCTAGAAGCAGAGGACAAAATAGAAATGGAGAGAATCCACTGACCCCCCCCCCAGAGAAAGAGATCCCAAAAAATGAACCCCTAGGAATATTATAGCCAAATTCCAGAACTCCCAAGTCAAAGAGAAAATATTACAATCAGCCAGAAGGACACAGTTCAAATATTATGGAGCTGCAGTCAGGATCACACAGGACTTAGCAGCAACTACACTAAAAGCTCATAGGTCTTGGAATATAATATACTGGAAGGCAAAAGAGCTTAGAATTCAACCAAGAATCAACTACCCAGCAAAACTGAATGTCCTCTTCCAGAGAAAAAGATGGACTTTCAATGAACCAGGGGAATTTCAAATGTTCCTGTTGGAATGGCCAGAGCTGAAGAGAAGATTTGATCTTCAGATACAGGACTCAGGTGAAACATGGAGATTGGAGGAGAGGGGGAAAATATGATGAACTACATATATTCCTGTATTGAAAAATGACACTGATCATAGTCATATAAACCTTCTCAATTAACAGAGCAGGTAGAAGGAGCTTTTTTAGATGAAGCACGGGAGAAAGCTGAATTTGAAGATAAAATATGGTGTAAAATGGAGTCAATAGAAAAAAAAGGAAATGTAATAGGAGAAAGAAAAAGGAGAGGGGGAATAGGCCAAGATATTTCATGTAATAAGATTTTTCTTTATTACAATGAGCTATTGCAGTGATATGGAAGGGGGGAAGGCAAGGGGGAATGAGGGAACCTTTGCTCTCATCAGAGGTGGCTAGTAGAGGAAACAGCATATATACTCAATGGGGTATAGGCATCTGGAGTAAGAAGGAGAGGGGGTGGGGACAGGGGGAAGGGATGGGGATGTGAATGAAGGAGGAGAAGATAGACCATGGGGGGAGAGTGGTCAGATATAACACATTTTCTTTTTTACTTCTTGCAAGGGGCTGGGATTGGATGGTCTGTCCGGGACCATAGGGCCAGGTAGATGCTGGGCCTAAGGGTTGGTATGGGGGCTCAGGGCCTCTTGGCCCCAGGGCCTGGGATCTGTCCACTGCACCACTCAGCTAAAAAGGAGAGAGAAAATATAGTACATGGTAGTGGAGAAATACGAAAGGAGGGAGTTGCGATCAGCAATGGCAATGGTGGAAAAATATGGAAGTAACTTTTGTAATGGACTTATAAAGAATGTGATCCACCCATGACAGAGTTGGTGGTGTTGGAACACAGACTGAAGCACATTTTATTATTATTATTATTTTGCGGGGGGTGCAGGGCAAATGGGGCTGGGTGGCCTGCCTGGGGCCCCACAGCAGGGTGATCATTGGGTGTCTGAGGCCAGATTCGGGCCCGGGTTCTCCTGGTTCAAGGGCCAGTGCTTTGCCACCCAGCCACTCCTACTATTATTACTATTTTATTTTATTTTAGGTCTTTTTTTTCTTTTTTTTTTTGGTTTTTGCAGGGCAGTGGAGTTGGGGTGGCTTGCATGTCACACAGCTGTGTGATTATTTCATGTACGGGGCCAGATATGGGGTCAGGTGCCCCTGGCTCCAGGGCTGATGCTCCATCCACTGCTCCACTTGGCCATACCTACAATTATTACTATTATTTTTTTAATTTTAATGTCAATGTTAATTTTTTTGTCTCCCCTTTACTTTATCGCTCAAGCAAGTCTATATTTTTTGGGGGAGGGGGTATTTTGTTTACTCTTAAACAAGAATATTTTTTAATGTATAAAAAATTATTTGTACAAAATGAGAATAAATATTGAATTAAAAAATAAATTAAAAAAAATAAAAACATCTTGGGATGGAGAATTCACTATCTTCCAGGGTTCTGCATTCCTGATTTTGGATAAAAAATAAAATAAAATAAAATAAAAATCATTCAGTTAAAGAAATAAGTTTGTTTTAAAAAATCTTTTTTTATTTTTATTTCCCATTAAGATTCTTATTTTTTTTCCCAATTTCCCATGAGCTAAAAAGAAAACACATTTATGTTACAGAATAAAATACATTTCCTACATGAAAATAGTTTTAAGGTAGCCTAGCCATACCATATCTAAAATTATATTATATAGCAGCAGTTATCAAAACTATTTGCTATTGATTAAGTGATGGATCAATGGAATAGGTTAGGTTTATGGGACACAGTGGCAAATAACTACTAATCTACTGTTTGATAAACCCAAAGACTTCTGAAATAAGAACTCACTATTACACAAAAACTGCTGGGAAAACTGGAAATTAGTATGGTAGATACTCGGCATAGACCAACATCTCACAGCCTATACAAAGATGAGATTAAAATGGGTACATGGGGGGCACCTAGGTAGCCCAGTGGATAGAGCACCAGCCCTGGAGTCAGGAGTACCTGAGTTCAAATCTGACCTCAGACACTCAATAATTACCTAGCTGTGTGGCCTTGGGCAAGCCACTTAACCCCATTGCCTTGCAAAAAACTTAAAAAAAAATAAAATAAAATGGGTACATGATTTAGACATAAAGAGTGATACCATAAGCCAATCAGAAGATTAAGGAATTGTTTAACTGGCAGATCTATGGAGATAAGGAGATATAAGCAAAGAAGAGATAGAGAACATTATGAAATGTAAAATGGATTAAACTGAAAAGATTTTGCAGCAACAAAACCAATACAACTAAAATTAGAAGGGAAACAGAAAGCTGGGAAACAATTTTTACAACCATGTTTTTTTATAAAAGCCTCATAATGAGAACTGAATCAAATTTATAAGAATACAAATCATTTCTCACTTGATAAATGGTCAAAGGATATGAACAGGCAGTTTTCAGATGAAGAAATTAAAGCTATATGTAGTCATGTGAAACCATGTTCTCTATTAATTAGAGAAATTCAAATTAAAATAGCTCTGAGGTAACACCTGACATCTATCAGATTGGCTAATTGACAGAAAAAGGAAATGATAATTGTTGGAGGAGATATGAGAAACCTGGGATATCAATGTACTGTTAGTGGAATTGTGAACTGATCCAACCATTATAGAGAGCAATTTGAAACTTTGTCCAAAGTTCAATAAAACTGTGCATACCCTTTGACCCAGGAATTCCAGTGCTAGAGCAATATTACAAAGAAATCACGAAAAAGGGGAAAATACCCACATTACAAGAATATTCATAGCAGATTTTTTTTAGTAGCAAAGAATTGGAAATTGAGAGGATACCTATCAATTGGGGAATGGCTGAACAAATTGTGGTACATGAATATATTCTATAAGAAACAAAGAGCAGGCAGATTTCAAAAAACCTGGAAAACATAAATGAACTCATGCAGAGTGAAGTGAGCAGAACCAGAAAAATATTGTACACCTTAACAGCAGTATTATATGAGGATTAACTTTGATAGACTTAGCTCTTCCCAGAAATACAGTGATCAAAGACAGTCCTAAAAAGGAAAATGCCATCCAAATCCAGAGAAAGAACTATGGAATCTGAATGCAGATCAAAGCATATTATTTGTTTTTTTGCTTTTTCCTTATGTTTTCCCCTTTTTTTGTTTGGATTCTTCTTTCACTGCATAACTAATATGTAAATATGTGTAATACAATTTTGTATGTATAACCTATATCAGATGGGGGAGGGAAGAATGGAAGGGAAAAACTTTACAAAAGAGAATGCTGAAAATTATCTTTACATACAATTGGAAAAATAAAAAAAAGTCTTAAAAACAACAACTTTCCAAACAGTTGGCATTCCAACAATTCATTGGAGGAATCCATTCCCTGTTAGACTGTGAACTCCTTGAAAGCAGGGACTGTTTTCTTGGCTTTTCTTTGTTTTGTTTGTTTTCTTGGTCTTTTTTTTTTTTTTTTTTTTTGCTATATATGGTGTCTGGTTCAATAACTGGCCTACAGTACATGCTTAATAAATTCTTATCTTTATATGTTTTTCTAAGGCAATGGAGTTCAGTGGCTTGCCCAAGACCACACAGCTAGGTAATTATTAAGTGTCTGGGGCTGAATTTGAACTCAGGTACTCCTGACTCCAGGGCCAGTGCTCTATCCACTGAACCACCTAGCTACCCAAATTTTTTTTTAATCTTGATAGGACTTGATTCCCTCCAGAGGTCATTTTTGAAAGAGAATTATGAATTTTTCCTCCCTCCTCCTCTATATCTAGTCACAAAATGAGGAAAATTCAATCTCATTTCATAGGAAGATGACAATCTGACTCTCACTCCTAAAAATGCACCAACAGTTTTTAAAGTGCTTGCTATGTGCCTGACCCTTTTCTAAATGATGGACAAGCACATACAAAGAGGAAATTCCTGTTCTCAGGAAGATCACAGTTTGGTGGGGAAGCCAAGGCTGAGAAGGGAGGCAGATGCAGGGGCAGGGTGGGTACTGCAGCCTACAGGGAAAGGAAGCCCTCCTTTAGTGGAGGTCACCTCTATTAACCCTGACACTGCTTATCACACTGCAAGGTCCTCCTAGTGGCAAACTTGCCACCTGTGCTATGTCTGAGCATGACTTTCCACAATCAATGGGCATCTTTCTCTGGAAAATAGGTTTCCTCCAGGCTTCTCTTGGCAAGCATCCCATCTAAGTGACCATGGCAGTGGCCTCACTAGCAATTTCTAAATTGCTAGTTCTGATCAGTAGGTACCTAGAAAATGGAACTGAAGAGAGGGCTTTAAGAAAGAATTGGGGGGGGGGGGGAGAGAAAGAGAAAGAGAAAGAGAAAGAATGAGGGGTGGATAAGTGGTTCAGTGGATAGAGCACTGCCCCTGAAGTCAGGAGTACCTGAGTTCAAATACGACCTCAGAAGCTTAATAATTAACTAGCTGTGTGGCCTTGGGCAAGCCACTTAACCCCATTTGCCTTACAAAAAAAACTAAAAAAATAAAACTAAGTGGGGGGAGAATGAGAATGAATGAATATGTGTCTTTTACTCAGTGGACAAAAGTACTCTTTGCCAGTATACTGGCTATTATCACTATTTAGACCCATTTCTACTGCGAAATAAAAATTGTGTTTAAGCTACACTACCCTTGTACCTCTGGAATGCCATTGACATACCACCAAGCATGCAGTTTCTTATTTTTTTAATGTCCCATCAAATGCAACAATTATCTTTCTGGCAATTTGTTACTTTCAGGGGAAACTCTCTTGAACTTCCTGCATTTCTGATAAGGAATGTTATTTGAGTGAAAAGTCCAGAGGTATATGAATGAGACAAACCTGTCTCACCTGGCACTACCATATTGAAAAATATTAGAAGGGGCGGCTAGGTGGCGTAGTGGGTAAAGCACCGGCCCTGGAGTCAGGAGTACCTGGGTTCAAATCTGGTTTCAGACACTATAATTACCTAGCTGTTTGGTCTTGGGCAAGCCACTCAACCCTGTTTGCCTTGCAAAAACCTAAATATATATTAGAATACTGGGATAGTGAAGCATTGTTGTATATCAAGGAGATATATTCTGAATAGAAGCATGAATGAACGAAAAAACATTAAGCAAATTTTATATACCAAGAACTATATTAGGATCACAGATACAAAAACTAACTTACATTCTAATTGGGAAGTGTTATTTATAGAAATAAATTTTCTGGAGTGAGAACTTTTTATTCATGGATCTTGAATGGGTGCCTGCTTCCCCAGCGTGAGGCACACTGCAGTACACTAATGTCCATTAGTATACAATTTTAGAAACTCCCCTCCCACCTGAATTTTCATAGGCTTTCACCATTTGAGTAACAATCTAAGAGGTCTACCCATTCCATGACATGTCTTTAATATGACCTGCCTCATCTTACAACATGTTATGTTGAACCTCAATTGTCACAGGAGGTGTGTGGAATAATTTCAAGTACCTAATTGTGCAAACTCAATTGGGTTAGGTCAGAACCTCTAGATCACCCTTGACTGGTTGGGGACTGATTCTTCCTAATCTTGGGCCTGTCATCTTTGGGATGAAATTAGAAGAGCCCTCCTAGTTTTGTGATTGACTGGGGTTATTCTTCTTTGTAATGTATATTTTAGGCAGCCTCTACCTGTGGAGACCAATAATATCCCACATTCCTCACAAACCCCCCTTCCTTCCCCACCTTTTCTTTTTAATAAGACCTTGGTCTTCACAATTCACCAGCAGTGTTTTCTTCAAATTGTTTTAACATCAATTCACAATCTTCAACCTTGATAAGACTACTTTTTCTAGGACCTGACCAGGTTTGGGACTGGAACATGTGAGAAATGTGGGGTGTTGGTCTTTACAGGGTGTGGAGGGGAACCGTTTAGGGAATCCATTACAAAGGGGGAATGGCCCAGCCAATCACAAGGCTGGAAGAGTTTTCCTAATCCCATTCCAGGGATAGCAAACCCCAAACTGGTCAAGAGTGACCTAGACATCTTGACCTAATGCTACTGAGTTTGTGCAGTTAGGTAATTGGATAGTAACCCACACACCCCCTGTGATGATTGGGGTTCTTTAGCATATCATGCATTGTATATGTAAGGGGGGATCAAATTAGGGGCATGCCATGGAATGAGCAGACCTCTTAGATTGTAACTCAAACTCTGAGAGTCTATGAACATCCAAGAGGGAGGGGAAAGAGTTTCTGGAGACCATAAATTACCTGACTTTGAAGACTAATATGTGCTTCATGCCTAGGTGTGAGGTACCTGTACCCTGTAAGGTGTATCTTGCAAGATTCATGAATAAAATGTACAATTTTCTCTTACTCTAGCAGGTTTTTCTTTTCATTTATTTATAACAAACAGGTGCCAACTTTCTGATGTTCCTGGTTATTTCCTTTACCACTTGACCATTGTCATCTATCTTTAGGCAACAACTTGATAGGTTCAATTTACCACAGACTCCTTCTTCAGCCAACAGATAGTCTAATACTAATCTATATTGAATAACCCCAGTCTCAGTTAATGAGATATCCATACTCCTTTTCTCTTGGCTTAAGTCATCATATTACCTTATCCCCAACTGGTCCCCTCCCTGTCCAGGCAGAAAGAAAAATTTTGGCCTTACCAACCCTATATAGCAACTCCCTTACCAGCCCTCAGACAAATAGGTGGATGTGGTATTCCCACATATCCAATAATATCTCTTTAGTGCTGGTTGATCTTCCAAGAATATAGTTTCTTGGTTCCCAACAAATGGATAATACTGCTCATCCTTACTTCAGAGGTACCCTCCTAAATAAGCCATATAATCAGCATGCTAATAGGTACATTTCCAAAATTATTGTACCTCCCCCCACTGGCAAATTTTTATACCATTGTCTTTAGATAGGTCTTTCTGGCTACAAAATTGATTGAAATAAATTCCTGATTTTGTGCCATTGAAACAACCCCAGGAATATCTAACATGTCTAGTGATGTTTCTTAAATTTTTTTTTCTTGGAAATGGTCATTTCAGCACTTTCCATGCAAGTCCACACTAATTCATAATCACAATTTCCCTTAACAAGTCTCCCAGTTTGTGCATCTTTAAAAGGGATCCCAGGTACCATCATTACATCGTACATGAGTCCTGGTTCACCTATCTCTGTAAATTGTACAGTCCAGAGTATATGTACCCTGCTTCTGGATATAAGTCCACAGACATTTGCTGCTCCCCAAGAAATTGCCCTGTCCAGGCTGTGGTGTCCTCTCCAGGTGGACACCCTGAACTGACTCCATCAAATGCCGCTGATGTTTCTCTTCTCTGGACCAGAATCCTATGCCAAGGTACACCTCTAACCAGAAAGTGAGAATCCAGGCCAGACTTGAGGACTGGCACCAATGCCACTCCTCGAGCTGTTGTAGACCACCACAAATCCAACAGTCACACTGGGCAATGACTTCCATCAACTGGATGTATTTGTTTTCCCCCGCTAGGGAGCAGGAGCTGGGGCTGTATATGCAGCAGTCACCAAGCCAGTGATGACTAGTAAAAGGAGAATAAATATTGTGGTGTCCTTCAGCAAGAACCTCCCACTACTTCTAGTATCTCGTAGACTACTCTTCCTAGATAGGACGCTGAGACTCAGGTATGATATAACTCTGCCATACAAAATCCCAACCTCTCTATCAGTACAATATGGATACAGAGGGATAGTTCTGAGATAAAAACACTACCCAACAATGAGCCAGTCCCACTTTGCCAATCTTTAGTGCTTCTTCTGACAAAGAACAATCTTCAGGGGCTCTGAATTCTTGTGAACCCCAGTTCCTCCCTGGTCCTTTGACCTTAGTACAATGAATCCAACCCTACTCTGTTGTCCACACAGCAGTCTCTGTAGTTAAAAGAATCAGGAATGGTCCATCCCAGCTTAGTTGAAGTTTCAGCTCTTTCCATGTCTTTATAAGCACCCATTCACTAGGCTTGAAGGGATATACTGAAAACTCCAGTGGTGGAATCTGAGCCAAAGGACCCCTACACAGAAGATCTGTTAGGGAGGATGAAACTATCAGGATATAATTCCTTAAAAATTTATCTTTGATTTCCAAAGTGGGGAGTTATTTTCCCCTTCCCATATAAGTTAACCCAAACAACATTTCATATGGGGACAATCCAATGTCTTTCCTGGGGGCTGTTGTAATTCTCAACAGGGCAACTGAATGACACTTGGTCCAAGGTAACCTGATTTCAAGCCCCATCTTCGATAATTGATTCCTTAATGTCTGGTTCATCCTTTCTACCTTCCTGGAAGAAGGATGCCATAAAACTTGAAATTCCCATTTTATGCCCATGCAACTCATAAAATTCCTTAAATCCTTTGATGTAAAGTGTGTCCCATTGTTAGAGACAATCCTTCCCACCAGCCTGAATCAAGGAGTAATTTGCTCTAAGATGGCCTTATTGACCCTAGAGGCAGTGGCTGTGCTTGAGGGGTAAGCCTCCACCCAGCCAATGTGGTGATCTACTATGACTAATAAATATTTTAATCTCAGTATTATCCACTTGAATGCTCTGGAAGGGCCCTAAACTGACTTCCCTCCCACTGGACACTGTTTTTTTCATCACCTTCTTTTTGACTTTTTGACATATTGGGCACCTTCCAGCAATTTGTTTAGCAACTGTATGTATTCCTACATACCCTTAGAATCTTAAGAATGCATCATACATCACTTGAGTACCCCAATGGCTTCCCTGATATAAGACTCCTAATATTTCTTTATTTCTTTATTCAACACCTTTCTTCCATCAGGGAGTATCCACCACCCTTTTTCTGTCTTAGTAGCCCAAATTTTTGTTAGGTCTTCTACCTCCTTCTCACTGAATATTGGGATTGATTCTGGGGGTGGAACTTCTGGAATAAGGACCAACATCTTGGTCCCAACTTCCTCTAGAGAAGCCTGTTTTGCCTCCTCATCAGCTAATCTATTCCCTGTCTTCAGGGGAGCTTCCTTTTTAATGGCCTCTCATATGTACCACATAATCTCTAAGGAGAAGAGTAGGTTTTCTAATATCTGTGTTTGATCAATTCCCCATGTACCAACTCCTTTTCCCTGCTCTTAATAAGCCCTCTCTTGGTGTCAGTGTAGATGGTCCCAGTTTCCTGTCTAAAATCCTAAGAGCCTGGTTCAAGGTGTACAATTCACAGGTTTGTGTAGATCACTACCTAGGGAAGGGTCCAGATTCTGTCATATGCCAGCCTTCCCATTTATAATAGCATACCCATTTTGGTGTTTACCCTCTATCACCCTGAAGGACCCATCAATAAACACCTTTCTCCCTGTTTCAAAAGGGACCTCCTTTAAATCCAGTGGCACTTTGGTCTGATACTTTACTAAATCCAGGCAGTCATGCTTCAAGCCCCTAAAGCTATCACCCTCTTTCTGCAAGAAAGATGCAGGGTTTAAATGACAATCTGTAGTTAGAATAACATCATCCCTTTCCATTAGTATGGTCTCATTCTTCAGAATCCTAGAACCTGTCAGCTGTCTCCCAGCTTTTTGGCTTAAGATAGTCCAAACCTGGTGTGGAGCACTAATCACTAAGACACCTCCAAAAGTCAACTTCCTGCTCTCCACTAATATTCAGTGAATGCCACTGCTTGTATGCATTCAGGTCACTCCTGGTCTACTGGGTCAAGTAGCTTGGATAGAAAAGCCACCAGTTGGCATTGCCCTGCCTGGGACTGGGTTAACATATTCAAGGCTGTGCTTGGTATACTGGGTACCTAATATACTGAGACAAACAAATGAAAAGGCTTGATCAGGGTGGGCAAAGCTAAGACCAGAGTTTGCACTAAAACTTGCTTCAATATCTTCTTCTTCACCTTTCCATATTAAAGTCTCAGGTTCCTCAACTAACAGCTTCTTGTATAACCTTTTAGTTTTCTGTGCATAAGACTCAATCCATAATCTGCAGAATCCAATCAATTCCAGAAACCTCCTAAATTCTCTCTTAGTAAGAGGGAAAGGTAAGTACAGGATGTCCTGGATGTGTTCTGGTCTAATCTTTCTACTTCCTTCACTGATCAAGTAACCCAAATATCTGACCTCCTTCTCAGCAGTTGTAATTTCTTCAGGGAGACTCTCAAACCCTGTTTCCCTAGTAGTTTAACAACTTAATTGTAGCACCTGAATCCTTACTCATTTCTGTCCTGAGAGCTACAAGTCATCCATATACTGAAGGAGCTTTACTCCAGGAGGAAAGGAGAACATCTCTAGAATTCCCTCCAGTGCTTGCTCAAATAAATGGGATGATTCTGAATACCCTTGGCATAAAACTGTCCACCTAAGCTGCTGTTTTATCCCTTTTCTTGGATTCTCCCAGGTAAATGAAAGAAGTTCCTGCTCTCTGGATGGAGGGGGTAAGCCCAGAAGGTATCTTTCAGATCAATAATGCTGAATCACATATGATCTGGGAGAATCTGACTCATGAAGGTATAGTGGTTGGGCACCACTGGGTGGCATGCTAACATGAGTTGATTAATTTTCCTTAAATCCTTAAATTGATAATACCCATCAGCCTTTCTAACAGCTAGAATTGGGGTATTGAACCTCAACATACATGTCTCCTGGAGCCTGTCCTAAAGCAGCTGCTCAGTAACTGGATGCATTCCCTTCAAGTGGGAGAGGGTTAATGCCTAACACTTGCCACTGACTGGGGGTCCTTTAAGGTGGCTTTGAGAGGCTCTGTTTTTAGACCTTCCCCCCCATTCCCCTCTGCTGTGAGGGGGCACATTAGGACCTTTAATTGCTCATTCAGGACCCTTATTCCCAGATTTAGTTTAATTATTAAATCGCAGCCTAATAGGTTCATTTCTTCTTCAGGAATGAACAGAAACTTTGCCTTCACCTTCCTCTCCCCATATTATACCTCTACTTCCTCAAAAATTGATCTGAAAAAGTTTTCTCCCTTAACTCCAGAAACCCTCAGATTGTCTTTTCCTAGTCTCATCCCTTTCAGCAAAGAGGTCAATGACGATCTCTCAGCTCCTATATCCACAAGAAAAATAATCTTGTCTCTGGGGTCCCCAACCCTCAGGTTTACCAGGGGTTCTTGGTTGGGTTTGAGGAACAAGAGCCCCTGAGTTTCCTAGTTCTCTTCCTCAAAGGTCATGAGGGACACGATCCATTCCTCCTTTTCCAGCTCAGGGCATTTTCTTTTTAAAGAAAGATTTTATTTATTTTGAGTTTTACAATTTATCCCCCATTTTTGCTTCCCTCCCCCAACCCCCAACCGAAGGCATTCTATTAATGTTTACATTGGTTCCATGTTATACATTGATCTCAGTTGAATGTGATGACAGAGAAATCATATCCTTAAGAAAGAACTATAAAGTATGAGATAGTAAAATTACATTATAATATAATGCTTTTTTTTTTTTCTAATTTGACAGTAATAGTCTTTGGTCTTTGTTCAAAATCCCAGGCATTCTCTTTTAAAATATCCTATTCTTCCACAGCTAAAGCATTCCTTCCTTCCACTTCATTTTCCTTTTTTTCCCTTTCCTTCATTCCCTCAGCCTTCTCTTTCTCTGATCCCCTTTCCCCTGCCCCAATACAGGCAGATTCTCCTTTAACACCCTCCCTAACAGCCTGGACCAATATTCTGGCTTTGTTTTTCTGCTTCGCATCCTCTCTCCTAACATAAACCCTCTGCATCTCCCTTAAAAGTTCCTCAAGTGGTCACTCTTTCCATAGTTCCAGTTTCTGCAATTTCTTATTACTATTGGGTCAGGCATTGGTGACAAAATTTACCCTCAACATACCTTCTGTCACAGAATCCTGGAGTTCCAAAGAATATTTTCTCACATTCTCCTTCATTCTCTTAAGAAATTTAAAAGGTAGACATCCTTTCCTTGGAATACTTCAAAAGTTCTGTTCAGATTTTGGGAATTGAAAACAATTTCCTTGATCCCCAAGATGTTAAGGTCCCTCAGATCTTGCATATGTCCCCTATGAGATGGGTGAGTATTATTTCAGCCTGGAACCATGTTAAGGTATTTAACTTGTGCAGGCAGAACCCCTGGAGCTGGAGTGTGTTTCCAATCCCACCCCTCCATGACTGCCTTCCTAATCATTTTCCTCTCTTCCCCTTTGAAGAAGACACTCAAGAATGACTTTAATTCCGCTCCCCCCCCAAGAATTATTCCAGTTGGTCAGACAACCCTACCAGATCCTCTACTAGTGATTTTGTCTCCTTTTTAAATGCCCTGACTTCTGATGCACTTAAAAGGGTCATTCACATATCCTAACCCCCCCCCCCCCCCTGTACTCCTATTGGCACCTCCTATAATGGAAATAAAGACAAAGATAGTGATTAGTTAAAAGGGGAGGTTCTCTATATCCCTTTTGCATTGCTCCAGCTCCTTCCTTAATCTAGAAAATGCTTCTTTTTCTCCTTTTTTCCAAACTTTTCCTTTTTTTCTTGGGCTTTATTGTCAGCCTCCTCCTCTCTAGGAGCAGTCAAAAGACTTAGAGTAGACTGAGGGTCAGGGGATGGAATATAAATTGGGGGCACTATTGCCAGGGGATCCCACCTAAAGATTCTTGTCCCTTTCTAACTTATTCAAAAATAATTTGGAATCCTCAATTATCCAGCATGTTGCATGTTCTACCTCCTCTTTGTTTAGAGGTATCATATTATTCACAAACAGATTCAAAATTTGGCATACCCAATCTTCATCAGATCCAAATTTTGGCCACCACACTAACTGTCGCTGAATAGGGGTTTTAGGGCATTCAAAACCACAGTATTTAATTAATTTATTCTTTACCCTGGATAGCATCCATGCTATCCCAGGTAACTAATTTTCTTCTCAAAGAGCTTTCTTGGGGTATTCGAGAGAGGGTCTCCTCTCTTCCTTTAGGTACCTCTTTTGATCCTCAGCCTTCTATTTATTTATGGTCTTCCCCCCTTGGGGTTATCCAGAATGGGGACTTGTAAGCCACAAGAGGCAGAACTACAGCTTTCCTACCTTTCTGGATCAATTCTACACTTGATCCCTCAATTGTTCTGTTACCCCCCCCAGTTATTATTAGGGTTCCAGGTCCATTCAGAGATCCACTGGAGGAAACCACGAAAAAGAAACAGGGATCTGCTTGAAATCAAGCTGTGATCACTCCTTCCTCTGTCTCTCCTGGAGTTTTCCCAAGGTTTCTACAGATCCCATGAAAACCACCAAGTTGTTATATATAGAAGAAATAAATCTGCTGGAGTGAGAGAATTGAACTTTTTATTGATGGGTCTTGCAAGAAATGGGTGCCCCCTTAGCATGAAGCACACTGAGGTACAGTAATGTCTGTTATTATACAGTTTTAGAAACTTTCCCCTCCCACCTGAATTTTCATAGGCTCTTGTCATTTGAGTAAGTCTAAGATGTTCGCCCATCCCATGACATGTCTCTAATATGACCTGCTCATCTTACATAACACATGTTATGATGATGAACCTCAATTGTCACAGAGGGTGTGTGGGATGATATTCCTTTTGCATTGCTCCAGCTCCTTCCTTAATCTAGAAAATGTTTCTTTTTCTCCTTTCTCCAAACTTTTCCTTTTTTCTTGGGCTTTATTGTCAGCTTCCTCCTCTCTAGGAGCAGTCAAAGGATTTAGAGTAGACTGAGGGATTTAGTTGTGTTAGGTCAGAATCCCTAGGTCACCCTTGACTGGTTGGGGACCTTCCAAATCTTGGGCCTGTCATCTTTGGGATGAGATTAGAAGATCTCTCCTAGTTTTGTGATTGACTGGGGTTATTCCTCTTTGTAATGTATTTCTTAGGCAGCCTCCACTCTGTGGAGATCAAAAATTCCCCACATTCATATAGAAAGAAAATATACAAAGGGATGTGCTGGGAACTTTGGATCAGAAAGTTACAGGGATGATTAAGGAAGGAAAGAAATTAAACATTTATTAAGTGCCTACTGTATGCCAGGCATTTAGCAAACATATCATTTAATCCTCACAAGATCCTTGGGAGGCAGGTGCTATTATGATCCCCATTTTACAGCTGAGGAAACTGAGGCACACAGCAGTTAAGTGACTTGTCCAGGTTCATACAGCTAAGAAGTATTTGAAAATATATTTGAACTTGGATTTTCCTGATTCCTGGCAACAAGCTCTATCTACTGTACCACCTAGCTGCCTAACGTATTGATATACCTTACTCAAGAACAATGGGACAGCCTAAAATCAGGAAGATTCATCTTCCTGACTCCAAATCTGGCCTTAAACACTTGCTAGCTGTATGGCCCTGGACAAGTCACTTTATCCTGTTTGCCTTACCTTATCTATAAAATGATCTATAGAAGAAAATGGTAAAACTCTCAAGTGTCTTTGCTAAGAAAACCCCAAAGGGGATCACAGAGTCAGACACAACTGAAGAATAGTAGCAAAGTTGATCTGATCATAGTTGGGGGAGGGGGGAGGGGGGCAGAAAGGCAAGAAACAGATGGCCAATATGAAGTGAAGTAAGATGGTTAGGTCTTTCTTGAAGTATTGGTTTGGAAAAGATTGTCAGCACCAATCAGAGTGGCAAAAGGGAGAGTACTTGAGTGAGGATCAATGGAGAGAGAAATAAAAGTGAGTTTGAGGCTGGGTACACTGACTCTCCAGTTAGGAGAAAGAATTGGAATAATGAGTATCAGGAAGTATAAAGCTGGTGTAGAAGAAAGATAAAGAAAATGATGGGAAACTTCAACTATCTGGACACTTGCTGATGGTCTCATAGTGCTGAAAGAAGAAAGACTCAGTAATTCTTGAATTGTTTTATTGATGACTTCATCTTATTTTGAATCTCTCTCTAAAGGAAATGATGAGAAATTTGGGAAGCAAGGTGCATGATGTCTGAGAATCCAATATAGAGAAAAATTTTGCTTAGTCTGTTTTGTGCCCTAGGTTTAGAAGAGAAGATTTCAAAGAAATCAGAATGAATAACAACAAAAACAGACAAGTAAAATTCCATTCTAAAAGGAAATTAAGATTATGGAAATTTCCTCTAGACTGAAATTCTGACAACACCTATACAAAGGATTCTAAAAACAAAGCAAAGGAGTTGTATAAAGAGACCTATGAGTCTTCAGAGGGAGTTCATCAAAGCAACTCAGTTAAAAAAAATGTATGTAAGAGGGAATAAGCATAAAAGTACAGCACAGCCTTTTAACATGGTCAGTAGTGTTAGAGGCCAGAGGCCAGAATCAGTTGACTTTGATTTGAATGTTAATCAAAGAAGATAAAGGACCTACTGTGGAATGCATAGAATGACAATAATGAATAATATGAAGAAGGTAGAACTATTCAAATCCTCTTCTGCTTCTGTGTTCTCTATCCAGAAGGAAGAGCTTTAGAAGACTAAGAAGGGGAAGGGGAAAAAACAAAAATATAGCTAACTGAGGGCTGCAATCTGAGATAAAAGAGGGCTGTAAGAGTATCTTTCTGTCCCCAATGCCTTTAAATTATTAGGCCTAGATGAACTACAATCTAGTATAGTGAAAGAGCTTTAATATGTTGATTGCTAAGCCTTGGTCTAAGAAGTTCTTTGCTAAACTCTGAAAAACAGATGTCATAAGAACAGAGATAGGCAAATGTCCCAATTTTCGAAGGTAGATACTTGACTTTGATTCCTGGAAAAAAAAATTGTGACAAACTCCAGGAGAATGAGGAAGCTGTCTCCTATCAAAGGGCCCCAGCTCTGAGGTTAATCCTGGGAGAACCTGGCCTCTTAAAAAAAGCATTCAGGCTTTTTTTTTTCCCCTCCTAGTCTTTGGTTCTTTACATATCTCTCACTACAGAGTTCCAGGGTAAAATCAATTAACGGTATGGCTCTAGTCTAGGGTCTCTATCCCTAAAAGGAATCAGTGTCCCTTTAACAAAAACAGTATTTATTGATTTCTCAGAGTGAATGTAAATCACAATTGTTTCTGTTTTCCTCAGAAATCCTGACTATCTTCCCTTCCCAGATTGATTTTAAAGAAGAGAAAGTGATCCATAGTATATTCTGTTAGTAACAGGAAGTGGTTGGAGTGACCACCTTAAACCCCCATTCCCATCCTCCAAGCTGAGATTTCTTATCTCACTGTAAAATTGAGATCATTTGATGATAATTCCCTTTTATCCCCTCCTCTTCATCCCACATCACTCAAATGCCTTCTCCCATCCTTCATCAGTCTCACATGAAGAGCTAGCCTTACTTTTTGTCAAGGCAACCTTTATCTCATTTTTCTTCTGACTTCCCCAGCAGATTGCCTCCTCTATCATCACTACCTTCTCACTAATATTCAATGTCTCCCAGCCTATTGGTTGCTTCTCTGCTGCACATCAGCATTTTACTGTCAGTCTCCAACTTGATCCTTCTGCCCAGCTAGCACTTTTCTCCTTTTCTTGGCTAAATGACTTGAAAAGTCATCTTCAAACAATATTTCCATTTCCTTTCCTCTCACTGTCTTCTAAAATCTCTAAATCTAGATTTGGATTTCAATATTTAACTGAAACTGCTCTTTCCAAAGTTACCAAAGACCTCTTAAATATCAAACCTAATGACCTTTTTTCAATATTTATCCTTCCTGACCTACACTATTTTTTTTTTTAGGTTTTTTGCAAGACAATGGGGTTAAATGGCTTGCCCCAGGCCACGCGGCTCAGGTACTCCTGACTCCAGGGCTGGTGCTCTATCCACGGGGCCACCTAGCTGCCCCTCCTTTGACATTATTAAGCAGCCACTTCTCCTTGATACTTCAATCCAAATTCTCTCATCTCCAAAAACCTATAATGAACAAAGTATCATTTATTCAGTTCTCACAAGAAGTGGATGAGAAACTCCTCAGAGCTTCTTCACTGGAACAGAAGCAGAGCAAGCTTAAATACTGTTAATTCAGTCCTACCCCTCCCATCAGTCAGGACTGATCCTATAATATAGGCTATATGGTACCATTCTAGGAGTAATTCTTCTTCCACAGATAATGTCAAATAAGGAATTGACTGAGAGGTAATTGATAAGACTGTCTTGTGCTTGAAGATTAATGGTCTGAAGCCCCAATTTTTGAGCTGTAAGGCCTGAACTAGCCAAGACCAGATTGGACTCACTGGGTCATGGCCTGGTCCCCATGCCCTAAGCCACTGTGCAGGCTTAATTAGCTTCATACACATTAACTTCTCTGCCCAAGGAGGAACTTAAGGTTCATTATAATAGCATGATGTATGTGAAGGCATGATCAGGGAAGGGGAACATATCAAGGGGTTACATATGGCGGGGGGGGGGGGGGGTAAAAAGGATTATAACCTAGAAGAGCCAGAATCAATCCTGACTGATAGGAAGAGTAGGACTGAACTTACAGTACATAAGTTTGCTCTACTTCTGTACAAGTGTGGAGGCTCTGAAGACCTTCTCACACACTTCTAGTGAGAATTGAATAAATGATCCTTTGCTCATTTGCATCTTAGATTTTGTCCATTTTAGGAGTGACACATTCTACTGGTTATGCCACTAGGGGAGCAGTGAATCTTGGAAGCATGCCGAGTCTAACCTCCTAACCCTACCAGGGAGTGTCAGTTCCTCTTTCTCACATATAAAGACATCTAGAAGTAAAGGTCCCATCAACATCTTAAATTCAACAAGTTGAAAACTCAACTCATCTTTTCCCCTAAACCCTATCCTCTTTCTGACTTCTTTATTGTCTGGAGTAGAATCGATTTCCTAGTCACTAGGCTAGAGACCTAGTGACTCAATCCCTCATTCTTTCACCACTTTGCCCTCCCTATCCAATTTGTTGTCTTGTATCTCCCTTCCAAACATCCCTCCTATGCATGCCCTTCTCTCCTCTGTCACTGTCACCACTCTGGTAGTACTGGTTTTCATCACCTCACAGCTGAACAAATAAAATAGCTGATGCTGCAAGCAAAACCACTGCAACCAAGATTAAAAGGAATATAAGGGGTGGCTAAGTGGCACAGTGGATAAAGTACCGGCCCTGGAGTCAGGGGTACCTGAATTCAAATCTGTCCTCAGAGGCTTAATAATTACATAGCTGTGTGGCATTGGGCTAGCCATCCATTGCCTTGCAAAAACCTCAAAGAAAAAAAAAGGAATATAAGTTAGGAAATAATTTTTACAATTTTGTCAGTGTTTCTGACAAAGGAATCATACTTAAAATATATAGAGAACTGAGTTAAATCTATAAAAAAGATTAAGTCATTCCCTAATTGATTAATGGTCAAAGGATATGGAAAGGCAATTCTGGGATAAAGAAATCAAAACTATCTATAGTCATATGAAAAATTGCTCTAAATCATTATTAATTAGAGAAATGCAAATTAAAACATCTCTGAGGTATCACTTCATACCTCTCAGATTGGCTAATATGACTAGAAAGGAAAATGATAAATGTTGGAGAGGATGTGGGAAAACTGGGACGTTAATGCATTATTTTTTTTTAGGTTTTTTGCAAGGCAAATGGAGTGAAGTGGCTTGCCCATAGGTAATTATTAAGTGACTGAGACCAGATTTGAACCCAGGTACTCCTGACTCCAGGGCTAGTGCTTTATCCACTGCGCCACCTAGCCCCCCCCTCATTAACACATTATTAGTAGAGTTGTGAACTGATCCAACCTTTCTGGAGAGCAATTTGGAATTATACCCAAAGGCCAATATAAATGTGCATACTCTTTGATCCAGCAATACCACTACTGGTTCTGTATCCTAAAGAGATCATGAAAAAAAGGTAAAAAATCACACATGTACAAAAATATTTATAGTAGATCTTTCTGTAGTGGCAAAGAATTGAAATTTGAAAGGAAACCCAAGAAATCACAAGGGACAGGATTTCAGATAAGCCTGGAAAGACTTGGATGAATTGATGCTGAGTCAATTGAGCAAAATCAGAATAACATTAAACACACTAACTACAACATGGGTGATAATCAACCATAATGGACTCATTCATTTCAGCAGTACAGTAATCAAAAATAATTTAAAAAGACTTGTGATAGAGAATACCATCCATATCCAGATAAGGAACTGTGGGGTTTAAATGAAGACCAAAGTTTATTGTCTCCAATTTTTAAAAATTGTCTTATGTACTGGGTCATTTTTTCTGTTTTTTTTTTTCTTGCATTTGCATCTGATTCTTCTCTCACAACATGACTAATATGGATATATGTTTAGCATGATTATAAATGTAGAACATATAACAGATTGCTTTCTGTTAGGGGGAGGGAGAAGGGAAGGGAGTGAGAAAAATGTAAAATTCAAAAACCCTGGAGAAAAAAATGCTTGGTAAAAACTTCTGTTGCATGTAGTTGGAAAAACAATTAAATAAAACCAAACAAACCAAAAACCCCAATAGCTGATGCTTGATCTCCCTTCCTCAAGTATTTTACCTCTCACAAGTATATTCAGCCTCTACTCAGCTGGTAAAGTGATCTTTCTTCAGTACAAGTATGACCATATTATCTTTCCCCATTCAAAAAATTTCAGTAGCTTCCTATTATTTCAATGATCAAATTTAAAAGCTTTTCCTGGGTTTTTAAAGCCTTTCCCAAACTTGATCCTTTCTGTCTCTCCAGTCTTCTTATACTTGGCTCTCATCTATATTATATGATTATATGATACAGCAACCCTGACTTCCTTACTGTTCTTTACACATGATTTTCCATTTCTTGACCCTGTGAATTTTTAATTTTTTTAAAGATTGTGCCTCTCACGCTTTCTCAGGTAGGAAATGCTGGGGCTATTCCTAGGCCTGACCCCATTACTGATCAGTTTTTTTTTCTTTTGTTTTTTTAGATTTTTTGCAAGGCAAATGGGGTTAAGTGGCTTGCCCAAGGCCACACATCTAGGTAATTATTAAGTGTCTGAGACCGGATTTGAACCCAGGTACTCCTGACTCCAAGGCCGGTGCTTTATCCACTACACCACCTAGCCGCCCCCAACTGATCAGTTTTTACTTGGTTCAGTTCTGATCCCACATCTCCTTAAAGGCAGAGATGGAGAAGAGAAAGCCTCCTGGCTCCTGGTGGTAGAGCCCAGCAAATTTAGAGGAGGGTCAGGTGAGCAGATGCCAAGACTTAGTTTGCCTCCCCTTTGTAAAGAGCACCCCTGATTGTGTGTGGGGTGTCTTCTCTTTGGGATTGACTTGGTGTTGGAGGAAGCTGCCAAGGCCAAGAGCCAAGAGCCAAGAGCCAAGGCCAGCATTCCCTGGTGATATAAGCTCTTTGAGGCAGGTACTATCTTTTTGCCTCCTTTTGTGTCTCCAGAACTTAGTAGGCACTTAATAGAAGGTAATGATTGACTGATGAATTGGCTAGCATAAAACAACTGACAGTATACTGATCTTTCTGCATTTGGTAGCTAGAGAAAGACCCCTGGACTTGAATACATCTTTAAACAGATGTCTGGACTCTCAGGGATGGAAGACTGAAAGCTGAGGGGTGGCTGTGCAAGTAAAGAAGAGCTCTCTCCTGGTTGGGATGCAGAAGAAGGGACCCTAGGTAGGAGAGATTCAGGTTCCTCCTGAGATTAGAGCCAAGAGACAGAAAGAGAAGAGTCCTGGGAAAAGAAGGAGGAGAGACACTTTTCAATCTAAGTGAGCTGTTTATAGACCTTCTCCCCGAGGAACTGGTGTAGTTGAGGGAGAAATTAAAAACAAAAAACAAAAACAAAAACTTGAGTCACAGGAGAAGGATTTAATGGAGCTACTAGGAACCTGCCCTGAAGTATTGATTTCTATAGCCTGAGGGCTTACTTACTTCTGTCCTTTCTGCTATGTCTGTCGCTTCCTGAACCCTTTTGGAGTTTTCCCAGCTGAGATCCTGGCGTCCTCTACCTCATTTTATAGATGTGGAACTGAGGCAAGAGGGTTAAAGTGACTTAAGATGAGCACGTGATCCACTGCTCTTGGATGCCCAGGGCTTTCTTTTACAGTTATCTAAATTTAACAAGTGTCTAAAATGGAGAATTATTCCTACCTGGCCTCTGTAGAGGTGAATTTCCTTTGCAGCAAATTCCAGATAGGGATCTGTTCGAGGAGTAAAGTTCCCAAAGGAAAAGTATTTGATAGATTGAATTTAGGGGAGGGGTGTTTACCCTTTTCTACAATCAATCTGTCTTTGAGTAAGTGGGGACTGTGGTGGCTTGGGCAAACACTTCTGATTGTTTGTAAAGATGTATCTCGAGTCTCCATCAATTTGAAAAGTTTATATCACTCCTTTTGGGGAACTGTGGAGATTATATTTTTGTGTAGTGTTCTTGCTTTCTTATAGCTTGAAAGAGATGACACTAACACTATATAAGTATGATAAATGTGTATTTACTTTTGTTGAGTCATTTTTGGTCACATCCCACTCTTTATGACTCCATTTTGGCAAAGTTAGTGGAGTGATTTGCCATTTCCTTCTCTAGCACATTTGTATAGGAAATTGAGGCAAACAGGGTCAAGTGACTTGCCCAGGGTCATACAGTTAAGTGTCTAAGGTCACATTTGAATTCAGGTTGATTCTTCCTGAGTCCAAGCCCAGTGCTCTCTCTTTACAAGAAAACAACAGATGAGGTCAGAAAGAGTTGAACAGTGTTGAGCAACAGCATTTGACCTGGAAGAAAGGGGCTCCCTTAGTTGACTTGGAAGTAATCCTAAATTACATGGAGTGAGAGAGAGAGAATCTTCATTCAGGTCCTCTGGAAGGGGAGGTAAACCTCTCCACAGAGGTATCTAAGGGTGCAAAGATTTTGTATAATTGCCCTGATTGTAGCTTTGGAGGAGGGACAGGTTTTTATCAACAGGCTAAGTGTGGGGAAGGCAATTGGGACTAAGTAGCTTGCCCAGGTCACTCAACAAGTAAATAGCTGGGGTCCCATTTGAACCCAGGTCTTCCTGACTCCAGGGCTAGTGCTATCTTCTGGACTACCTAGCTGCCCACACCAGCAGTTTCAGGAAGAGCCTTATGAACTTTTAGCCACTTTACTACAGATGTCCATAATGGTGATGAAGGGTTTTTGATTGTGTCCAAAGTGTCCCTGTGGTCCTGATGTTCCTGGAGCAGCTGCTGCTGCTCATCATTACCATCTCACATCAAAGAAAGTGTGTGGCTCTACTGGAGGTGTTGTCATCAGAGCCCTGACTCTGATGTTGCTGGTTCATCATCACCATCTGGAGAGGATGCAGTGGTGGCACCAGGCACCTTGGTCATAGTGGGCAATTAAAAAATGTTTAATTGGCTGATTAGTTGGGAAGATCTTTAAAGAATATTTCTGTATTCCAACCTCTATGCACTGACATTTCTAAAAGTCTGTTAAAAAAAAAAGAGAGTAAGAGAGACATGAGCATAGTATATGAGGATAGATTGAAAGGCAAATAACAGTTGGAACAATCTCCTGGAGATGGGGAGAAGATACCTGAGCAATATGAAAGGAAAGGGGGAATTCTCATATGAGAGTCTCAATTTTTTTCCATTGATCTTAATTTTTATTTTATTTTTTTTAGTGAAGTATGAGAAGAGAAGATAGGTGGATGAGAAACCATGAGAGACTAGAAGAGGGAGGAGGTTTGGACTTAATGGTAGAGAGTGGAATGGGGAATTGATTGGGGGGAAAAATGATTGCTTTGCTTCAGTGAGCACCAAATTGTAGTAGGCCTTATTTGTCCCCATTTTGTGATTTCTTTCAGCTCTGATTATTTCTGTATGAGTAGGAGTAAAAGAAGATGATGGTGGGAGTAGTATATGATTGGAGATCAACAAAGTGTGATCAACTCTAGGACAATAGAGCAAAGGATTTGGAATAAAGGTTAGTACAGAGTTGAATTGCTGGTTAACCAAGGGGTTCATTTAGGATAAAGGAGAAGAATGTAACTCGTGCAGCAGGTCTGGAGAAGTACACAGGAACAGAGGAATTTGAGGTTATTTAGAGACTAGATTTAGGAGGATTTAAGCATGGGAATAGATGGAAAAATAAAAATTACAATCAGATAAACATGAAAATGGAATAATTGTGATGGCAGTGCAACTGACAGGTGTGGAGCTGAGGTGAAGGAAAGAAAAAATTCATTAGGTCCCTACTTTTGAGCTGGGCGCTGTGTTCTATTATTTGAAAGTAAATGTCTAAGGTTGGATTGGAACTTGGACCTTCCTGACCCTAGGCCCATTGCCCTATCCTCTGTACAATCTTGTGTTGGAGAAGAGAAGTGGGTTAAGGGAACTGGAGGAGGAGCTCAGGAAGGAACTAAGCATGTGTAGCCTAGAGAGAAGACTTTGAGGGATGTGGTGGCTGTCTTTTGTATTTGAAGTATGATCTTGTAAAACAGGGATGAACTTTCTTTACTGTTGCCCTGAAGGGCAAAAGTGGGAGTAGTGAGTAGAAGTTACAGGAAAGCAGATTTCAACTAGATAAAAGAAAAATTTTCTAACAAGTGGAGGCATTCAAAAGTAGAAGGTGCTGTTTGTGTGGGGGGATGAGGGAAGGATTGTAGGGAGGCTCTAGGTAGATAGTTCTTTTCCTATCCCAATTGTCAGTGGAAAGATCTTTGCATTTGGAGTTAGAGGCTACAGATGTGGTGTATTCAGGTTTCAAATCCTGCCTCACACACTCCTTTCTACAGTTCTACCTCTTAGAATCCCCAAATCCCATCAAGACAATTCAGGTAGTATAGAAGGTTTTGCCTTTATATATTGCTTTCAGGTTTGCAAAGTATCTTACAAATATCTCATTTGATCCACAAAACAACCCTGGGAGGGAGGTATTATTATTATCCCATTTGGCAGATGGAGAAACTGAGGCAGACAGAGGTGAAATGTCTGTGTCAGAATCTGAAGTCAGATCCTTCCGGATCCCCAAGTCTAGTGTTCTATCTACCATGCCACCTATGGACATCCTTCAAAGAGCCTTTTGTGACTCTCCCTTGTGACCTAAATTCTTGTCTATTTATTTTGTATACTCCCTGTATTTGTGTGTGTATATATATATATATATATATATATATATATATATAAATAAAATTATGTGTCATGTCCAGATAGTTGGTTTCAAAGCTAGGAAAACCCAGGCTCTAGTCCTGCCTGGCTTATACTACTTGTGAGTTGTGTTGCTAAGAGAATATACTAGATTGGTAAAGAAGTTTCCTCACTGGGGATTCCTGAAGCCAATGAAATCTTCCTATCCCCATATTTACTTATCTGTGAACAACATATTAAGGTTGTGGGGTACAGAGGAAAGAGCATTCCCTCTGAACTAGGAGCCCTGGATTCAAATGACACTAAGCAAGTCTCTTAACTTCTACATCCAAACAGATGTCAGATGCTATTGTTTTTACTTTAGTAATCTCTCTTTTCCACCACCAGCCTCCCCCATTATCCTCCTTTGACTTGGCAATTCCCCTGTTCGAAAGGGGAGTCCATGGTTGAACAAGTTGTGAAACAGTTTGATGGAATTCAATTATGCTATGAGAAATAGCACAGGACTAGAGTGCTGAAATCACCTTTTGGGAGCTCTTCCTCAGCTCTCTCTCCACTCCCATCAATTCCCCAGCTAGGAAACAGATGGTGCAATGAGGAAGACTACAGTTCAAATTTGGCTTCAGATACTATCTGAGTGACCCTAGGCAAGTTCCATAACTTCAGTTAACTTCTTCTATAAAAGGAGGTAAGAATAGCACCTACCTGTTTGAGTGGTTATGAGGATAAAATAAGATAATATTTGTAAAAATGCTTACCAGTGCCTGGGACTGGTGCTTCATGTTCATTTCCTTTCCTGCTACTCAGAGATCAAATTGAACCTTCTTATACAAAGTACCAGTATGATTCTATTCAGTAGACTCCAGGGGCTCCCTCTTACCTCCAAGGTCAAATAGGAAATCCTCTTTAGTGTTTAAAGCCGTTACTAACTGGCTCCTTCCAACCTCTCTCCTCCCTTCTCCTTTGAAATGAGACTGGTGTCCTGAGGGTCCCACCTTCTTGCAACCCTCTCCCTCCTCATTGCCATAGCCCTTGAGGTCTTTCTCCAAAGTGCCACCTTCTGGAGAGATGCCTTTTGTTAGCCCGCCTTATCCTTGGCGCCTTTCTTATTAAATCTGTATATATCTTGTTTGTATACATACACAGTTATTTACATTATAGCTCCAGGGGCTGTTGTTTTCCTTTATGTCCCCTGCCTTTAGCCTGACACTATAGTTTGTTCAGTCCTTTTAGTTGTGTCTGATGATTCATGACTCCATTCGAGGTTTCCTTGGCAAAAATATTGGAGGGGTTTGCTGTTTCCTTCTTTGGCTCATTTTACAGATGAGGAAACTGAGATAAACAGAGTGAGATGATTCGATTGGGGTCACAGAGTTAATAAGTCTAAATGGGTTCTTAATAAATGCTAGGTCAGTTTCTTCTGAGGAGGTTACATACTTCTTGAAGTTCCTTGAAACTCTAGATCAGGGGGTTCTCGACCTGGGGGGATCTGTGAACTTGCTTTTAAAAATATCTTGATAACTTTTTTTTTAAAAGAAATTTTAATCCTCACTCAGACTTCATTAGTTATGTCTGGTACTGGTGGTGTATAACATCTTTCATCATGAGTCCTTTGGAATTGTCTTGTAACTTGCTTACCTTCTCAGTGAGGGAGAAGGGAAGGAAGTGGAGAGTGAAGAGAGAGGGGAGAGAAGAAAGGAGAGAATTTGGAACTCAAAAATTTTAAAAATGAATGTTAAAAATTGTTTTTACACATAACTGTGGAAAATATTAAATAGAGATATGGAATTGTCTTGGATCATTGTCTCGATCAGAGTAGCTACAATTGATTATCCTAAAATATAGCTTTTACTATGTCCAATGATCTGGTTCTGCACACTTCATTCAATATCAGTTTTTTCTGAAACCATCCTGTTCATTATTTCTCACAACACAATCGTATTCCATCACACTGTTTCACAACTTGTTCAATCATTCCCCTGCTGGATAGATTCTCAATTTCTAATTCTTTGCCACCGCAAAAAAGAGCTACTATGACTATTTTTGTACAACAGGTCCTTTCCCTTTTGATCTCTACCAACAGTGCATCAGTGTCTCAATTTTTCCGATTCTTTCCATTGATAAACTGTATTTCAATATTAGTTTCCTTTTAGGATTGTATTTTCTGCTTAGGAAGAAGGGGTTCATAGGCTTCACTAGGATGTCAAAAAAAGGTTAAAAGTTCCTGCTTTAAATCTATGAGTCCAGGACCATGATCTCCTAACCAAATTTTAGTATTTTTTATATATTTAAAAACAAAAAGGTAATTTAAAATATTTTTTAAAAAATTAATCTGTGGGGGCGGCTAGGTGGCGCAGCGGATAAAGCACCGGCCCTGGAGTCAGGAGTCCCTGGGTTCAAATCAGACACTTAATAATTACCTAGCTGTGTGGCCTTGGGCAAGCCACTTAACCCTATTTGCCTTGCAAAATCCTAAAATAAAAAAAAGTTCATCTATGGCAGGGTGGGCCTAGTGTGTGCAAAAGCGACTAGGTGGGCTCCCGGCCCCCGCCCCCAGTGTTGGTTTGCCTCCCGGGCCGCGGGGTAGGACCACCCAGGGCGGGAGCGTGGGCGGGCCCTCGCGGGGCCCGGCTCCGCCCACTTCCCTCTTCCCTTTCCTCCTTTCCTCCGCCCCGCCTCCTCGGACCCGCCCCGACCTCTCCAACTACGGGCTGGCGAGCGGAAGAGTCCCGCGGCCCCGGGAGGCGGGGCGAGGGGCCGCCATCTTGCCGGGTAGAAGGAGGATCCAGTGCGCGGCCTTCGCCTCCGCGCTCCCCTTTCAGTCCCGCCTCCCGCCTTTTCTCCCTCCTCCCGATCCGCTGCTCCCGCCCCCACCCATCCCCGCGGAGAAGCGGGTGGGAGGGGGAGGAGGAGGAGGAAGGGGGCGTGTCTCGGGCTCGGCCCAACGACCCGGCGGCGCGCGCGCCTGGCGGCCCGCGGGGGCCCCCGAGGCGGCGGCGGCGGCGGCGGCGGCGGCGGCGGCGGGGGCGGGGCGCGTGCGCGCGCGCGGCGGCGCCGGTTTCCAGGGCACCGCGGAGCCGGAGCGGTCTCGGCCTCCCTCTCGGGGCCGGGCTCGCGCCGCCCTCGCCGGCGCCATGTACCGCAGCGGCGGCCGCTCGTCGGTCTCCTCGCATCGGCCCAAGGAGAGCGGCGGCGGCGGCGGCGGCGGCGGCTCCCGCACCAGCCGCAGCGCCGGCTCCTCCTCCTCCTCCACCGGGCCGGTCCGCCGCGCCTCCCCGCCGCCCGCCTCCTCCTCCTCCTCCTCGGCCTCGTCCCGGGCCCCGGTCCGCCGACCCCGCTCGCCCTCGGGCCACCGCGGCCGCCACGGCTCCCCGTCCCCGCCGCCGCACTCCCTCCGCGGTCGCCGGCGCGGCTCTCCGTCTCCGCCGTGGAGCCGCCGCGGGTCCCCGAGCCCGCCGCGGGGCCGCCGGGGCTCCCCGCCCCGCTCCCGCCGGGCCTCGCCTTCTCCGACGCGGCCCCGCCGTCTGTTCCCGTCGGGCTCCGGCGGCTTCCGCGGCAGCAGCCGCTCGTGCTCCCATTCCGACTTCCCCCGGGACGGCCGCGGAGACCATCCGGCCGACAGCGGCAGCCGGGTAATCCCGCCGAGCCCCGCCGCCCCGGGCTGGGGCGCCGAGCAGGGAGGCCCGGCGCGCAGGGGGCCCGGCGCGCAGGGGGCCCGGGCCGGAGGCGCTGGAGACACCCTTCCGGGCCTAGCCGCCCTCCCCGGGTAACGGGGCTCCCCAGAGGGATAACGGGAGTCGGGACGAGTAAGCGAGGAGCCGCCGGGCCGAGAGCTCCTCCGTGAGCCGCCCTCGCTGTCAGCCGCCCTCGGAGCCCTTTCCTGAGCACCGCGGGCCTCTGGGGCTCGGCAAAGACAAGTCCCGGGGTGCCAGCCTTGCCAGCAGAAGAGCAGCCTCTTGTCTTTCTGTGACATGAAATTAGCCCCATTCCTGGGGAAAAGGGGGGCAGAAAGGGTGGGAGGTGAAAGAAGACCCATCCGGACAAAACATTGCCTCTTCCTCTTCCCTTTCTCCCTCCCCCTTTTGAGTTTTGATTTATTGAGGGGGTTATCTTGAATTCCAGTGGCAGGACTTCCATTTCCTTGATTTGTTCTGGGAGATGCCATAGATGTGAAAGGACCAGGGTTCCCCCTGCTTTTTTGGTCCTGGGAGTCGCCTATTTTTTCTGTCATAATTGAATTAAGCGTTGGTGTCAAGGTCAGGGGAGAGGAAAAGGGCAGGCACTTTGGGAAGATGGAGAGGACATAGACCCTAACTTCAATGGAAGTACTTGGGGTTTACAAAACATCATACAATGATTATTTCTTACTGTGGAAACAATGCTTCCTGGGAAATGGAAGGGTTTGTTTTTTTTTTTTATTTCTAACCTCTGTGATCCCATACTCAGCAAAATTTTACCGAAATTTCCCTTATATTTTTTTCCCTTGCAGAGGCGGTCTCCTGGACTCCGATCTGAATCTTCGGTGGAACAAAGCTTGCGGATCACTGTTGGCAATGATCGATTTTGCCTTAGTTCACCTGACCCCCGGAGGCTTAATGATCGATTGGGGTCTCCAGTGGATAACCTGGGTGACATAGACAGGTAGAAGTCTCCTAAAGTTAAGAGTAATGGTAGTGGTTTGTAATCGCTGAAGTTGCTGTGTTTGAAGTATTGCATATTGGCCCTGAAATTGTGGACCCTTGTCCAGCACAGAGTGTAACTAAAAAGGCCTTGAGGGTTGGAAGGCCTCCAAGAAGGAAGGATACTGATAAAAGACTATACTGACAGATAGGTCTGTTTGGGTAAAAATTTGGAAGGGGGAAAGGTTGATTGAATTTGATCAGTCTGTAAGATCAGGAAGGGATTGGGTAATGTGACTAAATATGTTCATATTACACAAATCCTTGAATACTGAATTAGAATTTTAGAGAGTTTTTGGACCTAACATATAGACTGAAAAATATAGATTCATAAGAATTTGAATTAATGGGTCAAAGATCATAGCACATTTAAAGGGAAATTAGATATTAACTTATGGTAATACTAAGATGGGAATGCATGTAGCTGTCCTCCAGTCCATTGGTTATTGACATGACTTTTAGACATGATTGGTTGGATTCATTAATGTTGCTACAACTAAATGTTTTATTAAAAACTTAACATTGAGCAACTATAAATAAAAGCTTATGCATTGAAATTAATTTTATTGAATGACTATAAACATTGTTTCTGTTGTATAAAAATTATTTGTTCTTTAAATCTCATTAACTTTTCCTAATGTGATCAATGTGTGAGGTCCATTCCTTTTTCACTTTTTATTAGACTTTTTAGGTTATTTCTTTTTTAAAAAATATATAATTCTACTATGAAAATTTTTTTAACAGCTGTCTTTTGCTTTTAACTACACTTTCTGGGTATCTCCCCAACAATGGAATTCCTGGGATAGAAAGTATGATAATTTTTCTAACTTTTACTGTGTACTTTTAGTTTCTCTCTAAAAAGATTCTACAAGTTTACAATTTCATCAGTACTCTTAAGTGTGCCTTTTTGTCTATAATCCTGTCCGAACTGAATTTTATTGCTTTTTAATTATTCTTACCAATGTGAATGGTTATGAAGTGGAACCTCAGAGTTGTTTTAATTTTCATTTCTCTGACTTTTGGTGAGATTGAGCAATGTAAAAAACCGATTATTAGCAATGCGTTTATCCTTTTGAAATCCTTTGGCCTTGTATCTTTTATTGAAGGAATTAACATTGTGTTTGGTTATATGAAAATAAATTTCTATAACAGGTAATTAAAAGAAAGTAAAAGATAGTATATTGAGAAAATAGTTGTATCAAATATTACATATAAAAACTTGACATACATACGTTTTATATAATATGCACATATGTAAAACATATACATGGAACTATTGAGCTATTAGGTGTTAAAGAGAGGGAAATATATTTTGGAGAGAACTAAATTTAGACTTGGCATTGGCTCCCAAGTCTGCAGGAAAAGGGCTGCAATTATGCAAGAAAAGGAACCATTTTGGAGCTTGCTTTTCCCAACTTCCTTCTTATTATATAAGCTTGAGGGTTACAACAATGTCTGTTTTGGTCGATTTGCAGTTTATTGTGGAAAGTATACAAATCGTTTGACAATAAGTGAATTTGCTCTTAGATGGAGAATGTATTTGTACATGAACGCATAGAGTATATGAATGGGGGGCAGAGGAGGACATTGGGTACAAGTGGGAAGCAAAAATAGGAGGAACATAATTGCCATTCAAATAGCATTCACCTCAAAGCATCACTAAATGGACAAATTAAAGTGAGGGAAAAGTCTTCGGTCTAGTCATGGCTTCAGTCTATATTAAAAGCCATGCATAGAAAACATTTATATCCACTCTTCCCAGCTGATTCTGTCTCAGAAATAGAAAGGTCAGTTTAATAAGTTAGATAGGTGGTGATTCTCTAATCACCCTTCCATTGGAATGTCATACTAATTGTGAAGGACCTGTTTTTAAAATGAAGTAAATTTGGTTCTGTTTTTTTTAGAGGAAAGGTGAAGAGTAAAAAGAAGTTCCACAAGGTTATTTTCTATCCTTTTCTACTCCTTCTAGGGAGTGGAAAAATTGTGACTCTTCTTCCTGCTCAGTTTTGTGTTAGTCATTGCTCTAAGAAGAGCTAGCTCCCCAATCCCTTGGGTATTATTGACAAATAACTTGGGGTTCCCTGTCTTTTACTCAGTGTCCTTATCAAATCACATCAGTCAACCTGTATTAAGTCCCTATAATGTGCCAGAGATACAAAAGAAAAATGCCTATTCTTAAAGTACTCATATTCTTTATGTAACGAAGCAACATATACATATAAAGTAATTAGGGAGTGTAATGGCAGTGAGGGAAAGATCAGAAATGGTTTTATATGGAAGTTGAAGCTTGAATTTCATTTTGAAGGAAGGGAAGGATTTTAAGAGTTGGATATAAGAAGGAAATATTTCAGGCATAGAAGATGACCAATGCAAAGGTACGAAAATTAAGGAAAGTATGCTTTGTGTGTGGAAACAGAAGGTGAGTTTGGCTGGATGTAATGTACAGAAGATAGGTTCAAGCCATGTTACAAATTTCATATCAGGATATAAACATTTTTGCTTAAGATAGCAATTTTTTCTTCATATACCTACTCTAATTGGTTTTGTAGAAAAATCTGTTGACACCTGACCTTGTAAGCCAAAATGTGTTAGGTAAACACGAATACATTGGTAATGGAGGCATCCTCTGTTGTCAAGGAACCCTTAGTGCAACTTCCATTCATAGAACTTATTTCAGCACTTCTCATACTTAACTTCAAGGTATGTTAGGGTCATTACTTTTTGCCAGGCTTGGAAAAAGGAATTTCCTAGAATGCCGTAGGGAGTCAACAATAAAGAATGTGGACCCCCAAGTAGACCCATTTCTCTAACAGTAGATCCAGCCAAACCTTGCAAATGGTAGCCTTTCCAGAACTGGATCTGATAGCAAGAGTTAAAGAATTTTTTTGTTTTGTTTTTTTTGCAAGGCAATAGGATTAAGTGACTTGCCCTAGGTTACACAGCTAGATAATTATTGGTCTGAGGCTGGATTTGAATTCAGGTCCTCCTAATTGCAGGTTTGGTGCTCTATCCACTGCTCTGAGACTTTTTTTGATCACTCTCTTCTTCTGAGGTTACTCGACCTGTTGAACCTTATTTGGGAAAGGAGACTTGTAAGTTTCTGAATGATGTAATTTTTTTTGTGTATTCATTTAACATCTTACTCCTTCCAGTATCTCTTCATCTCTTATTGAGATGAAATCTGAGATCTTATGTCTGGATTCCAGATTTCTGGAAATTAACTTTTTCTAACCAGATTGGCAGTACTTAATGCTGACATCTTCATTTACCACTGAAGATATTCAGGGGAATACTGACTGTGCCTTTCTCAGGAATGTTATAGAAGGGATTACTATTTAGGTATGGGTTGGACTAAAAGACTTCTGAAATTCTTTCCAACCCTGAGATTCTGCAATAGGATTAGGCACTAAAAGTCTACATTAGTTGGCATTTGCATTACACCATCATACATCCTGGGTCTGATAGGCTAACCTTGGCAGCACAAATGAATTTGCCAAATCTGCTAGATTTGCTTTTTCCTTAAATAGTATGATTAGAAAATATTGTTAAGGTTTTTTTTTAATTATTGAAGTAACATACCTAACTGATATTCTCTCCTAGTGGCAAATTTATTAAGACCTCAGAGCTTGGCTATTTAAGCATTTTACTTTTTTATAATGTAACTAACTCTATAATTCTCACTTTTAGACATTTATTTCTATACTGAGTTGTCATATACTACCTTGGGACTGGTAATACCCTGCTATACCTCCCACCTTACCCAACACTGGGAAGAGGTGGGTAGTAGGAGCATTTCTTCCCTGGTAGCAGTTTTTTTTCAGCCTCTTCTGGAAACTTTATTCTGGACAACTTTTCATAGAGTTGTTAATAAATGTTACTCAGGTCTAGACCTGTAGAGGAAATCATATTTAGTAATGAAAAAATCAGTAGTAAGAACTACAGAAGGTACCAATAACGATCATCCTAACTTTAGGATACTATTCGCTTTGGATCTGAGTAAGAGGTAAGCACTTTATTTTTTGTTTTGTTTGTTTTTTAAATGCAGATTTCTAAAAAGTTATGTGCTTTTGAAGTCCCTGGAGGTCTTTATATTTGTTCCTTACCTCAAAAGACTCTTCCCTTTAAATGTAAACTGCTATTGGAAATCTGTCCTAACCTGGATAGTTCTATTAAAGGCTTGTGGTAGTATGACATTGGATGTTTGAAGTAATTGATTAGCCTCTTTAGGATGTGCCTGTCCAGTTTTGAGGAAAGAAGCCTTTATATGAGGAATGCTTTCTGGGATTCCCAGTACGTTAGAATGGTTACCTTTGCTTTGTAACTAGAAACAGGGATATAGACAAGACAGAAGTTTAATCCAGTTTCTGTTTTCTCCATACCTGAAAAACTCCCATCCTTTTTACTTTTTTGAGACAAAAATGTGATGAGCCAGAATATCACTTAATCTGTCCTCACTTAAAGAATAGCCTTCTGCTCTTTGGGCATACAAATGCGGCAGAAGAAAACTGAGAGGAGAGGCCAGAGGATCTTTGAAACTTGGAGGCTTGCAGTATGATAGATAAATGAGACATCTAAATGCTTCTGGAAAAGTCATGTTGATGCCAGAGGAAATCACAGAGTAGCTAATTTTTCTTAAAATGTCAGTACCTGACACCAGATATGTGTTCTTACCCATTTTTGACCTTGTAATGTTATATTCTGTCTTTTAGGGTGCTCTGAGAAGTTCTAGAAGCCTCTATCTTTAATCTCTTCTGTTGTTACTAATTTGAAATCAATTATATCCAGTGATTCCTGTCTGTTTTCTTCAGGGATGACCTGGCTGATGGTCCTATCTTCACACATAGTTCCCAGTGCTCCCGGGGCCTTGAACGCTACACCACCAGGGAAGAAGGACCCCTTAGCCCTTTTCTGGGGCGGGTGGACGAGGACTACAGGACAAGGGAGACCTTCCTCCATAGGTCTGAGTATAATTCACATGTTAGCCGTCATGATGATCTCCTTCGAGACAGAGACAAACTCAAAGTCTCCTATTCTGTTCGATCTGAGGAAAGAAGCCGGGAAGCCAAACGGTCCCGCTATGATGACAGTGAGAAACTACATAGTTTGAGCGGGGACCACTCTAACTATGTATCAGGTTCTCGAAACTACCGACAGCGAAGGCATAGCCCAAACTCCCGGTTCATGGATCCTGAGTTTCGGGAGCTAGACCTTGCCAGGAGAAAACGGGAAGAAGAGGAGGAGCGCAACAGGAGCTTGGCTCAGGATCTGGTTGGGGTGGATAGCAGCAGCAGCAGCAGTTGCACTATCTCTGGAGTATCAGGATCAGAACCAGGATATACAGTACATCGACCGGAGGATGTGCCTATGATGCCCAAAAAGTCCATTCTGAAGAAGCGAGTGGAAGTAGATGTGGAACCTTCCTTGCAGGTCTGAATCCTATTTCTCTTTTTCATCTGCCAGTCCCTCCTTTCCCTTTTCTGGTTATATTTTTTCTTCTTAATTTTGTTTTTGAGACAGCTTTGGGTACTTTCCTAAAGGTCTTACCTGAACTCTTTTTGCTGTATTATACATTGATATATTCAAAGGTTTTCTTAAATAGAAGATGTTCTATCCAGATCATTCCTAGGGATATGTAATGTTAATAGCATATTAGTGATTAAACATCTAACTCTTTCTGATGATAAGATGATCTACAAATTGTTGATGTTGAAGAGAACTAAAGGGGACCCATCAAGTCTGCAAGACTGGTAATATCCCTGTGAGTCTTAGGACCAGTCTACTTTATTCCTTGTTTTCTCTTCCTGAACACCTTCTCTCTTGACCCAACCCCTTCATTCCCCTCCCCCCAGTGCCTGCCTAAGGATAATTTTGTTTTCATTTATACTTACTTTCTCCAACTGACTCAGCAAATAAAAATGCATTTTTTTACTTTGTTATTTATCATTCTTGACAAATGAACTCAGAGCACGAACATTTCCATATAAAAAGAACATAAAGATTATTGTATATGAAACTATAACTTCTATAGTGTTGTAGTTGAACAAATACATTTTAAATAGGATCCTGCCATGGATCTATTTGAGGGCTAAATTCTTGGTATTTTTCTTTGCAGATGGAGGGTTTTTCCAACAGTACCAACTCTAACCAAGAACTTCCTCTTCTCTCTGGCCACCCGTCTCTTCCCCCAAGCAATGCTACAGCTCCTTTTACTTCAGAAGTTGAAAACAACAAAGGAGCCATGACAGAGACTGCACTGAAGGAACCCCAAGAATCCTATCAGTGGGGTCCTCTTTCTGGACTGCCTAAGGATACTAGTCCCCTCAGAGAGAAGTTTGGGAGTTTTCTAAGCCACAAGGAGAAAATAGATGGGAAGGCTGAGTCTGGAGAGCGGCACACAGATTTTTTGTTGCCCCATGAGAGAGCCAGCCAAGATGGCAGTGGCTTTTCCCGAATTCTGGGTATGTTGGCAGAGCCTACCAGTGCCCAAGAAAAGAGGCGGCGTAGTTTCCCAGACATAGAGGATGAGGAAAAGTTTCTCTATGGGAATGAAGAAGAGGACTTGAAACCAGAATCTCCACCAAAATCCCTTGGAGGTCTTGGGAATGAAGCCCGGAGAGATAGAACAAACTCCTCTCCTTCCCCGTCATCAACTTTGAAACTGGATGCACGAGAGGAAACCAATCCAGAATATGCCAAAATCCATAACTTGCTCAAGACAATAGGGCTCGATATTGGGGTGGCAGAGATTAGCAAATTGGCTGTGCGCACTCAGGAACGACTTCATGGAAAGAAGTTGTCTTCACACTCCTCAGCTGATCGACGCTCAGTGGATAGACGTTCTTTATCTGATCGTAGTTCTTCAGACTCACATAGACTGGAAAACAGGGAGGCACGGAGGAGTGACACTCGTTCCCCTGAGGTGTCCCGGCCTCACATAGCCTCTCCTGTGGATTCTTATATGAGGGCAAAGAACAGTCCCCCATTCCTTAAGTCTGATCATCCCATGAGCCAAATGCCAGGACCAGAAGTGACCAGCAGTGGGCCCCGGGCATCTGCCATCAGATGTCTGATTCCCTCAGCCCCAGCTCCCCCCATTAGACTTCCACACTGTACTTCCTCTGTGACCCAGTTTCAGATTCCTACTAATACACAGTTCTCTGCAGCTCCGATCCCCCCCAACTATCAGACACCTGCTATGCCTCCTTCTACCTTTGATGCCTATAGACACTATATGGCATATGCAGTTTCTGCTTGGCCCATGTACCCTTCTCCCCAACAGCCTGGCCATCCAATGAGCGATCCCCACAGACTCATACCCATCACTAAACAGGTCACCCCTAGCCGTCCCAACCTTCGTGTAATACCTACTGTGACCTCTACTGAAACCAAGAGGGATGAGTCACTGCTAGTTCCTATCCCTGTTATCAACAACTCCACCAAGGTACCCGTTCGACTACCCATTCCCCCACTTATGAGATACAATCCAGAAAAGATCTCAGATGAGAAGAACCGGGCTTCCCAGAAGCAGAAGGTGAAGATTAGCCTCGTGGTTTAATATTGTACTTGGGAAATTTGTTTTAGGCTATGGTGGCAGCTCAGGGGCCACTAAGTTTATTTTTATTCTGGAAAGAGGAATTGTGGTTGGGCACTGATTTTTTTTTTCAGATGATGCAGAAGTTGTAATCCTCTTCCATGAAAGTGGGCCTGTTCCCCCCCCCCCCAAGTTTCTTCATATGTTGCTCCTTGGAGTGAATTGTCCTACCAGAGTATGATTTTTGGGAGAACAGTTATCTTTTCAATCTAATTTCCTTGACAAAGGCAAGGTCTCTATTCATATTGGGCTTTTGTGGTATTGAATGTACAACTATTTAGAGTAGAAGCCTTAAATAGTCACTGTTACTTATGGGCTAATAGGATAGACAGAAGATATGGATCTTTATGCTTCATCCTAGTGAGTTTTGAACAGTGGTTATAAGAAAGGCATGTCACTTGGGAAATGTCAGCTGTCTATTTTTTCCAACTGTCCTTAACAGGGAGTACTATGACCTCATAACAGTACCCCATAGCTCTTTAAAGTTTGCAAAGCACTTTCATTTACATTCTTATTTGATAATGACTCTTTGTGTTCACAGCTTGTGGAAGGAGAATTGTAGAGATATAAAAGGATCTCAAGAAATTTGAATCCTTGAAAGAAACTTTTAAGGATTTTTTTTTTGTTTTTGTTTTGTTTTTGATTTATTTTTCTTGAGGGAAAGGGGCTTAGAGATTATAAAATGTTTAAGGCAATTGAAAGATTTGCAAATACAATTTAAATGCCCTTTATACATAATTTAGATAGGAATATACACATGCATACATATGTACATATAGCACACATATATGTGTATACAGGTGGATATACTTTTTTATACCTATACACACACACTTGGGTTTTTTAAAAAAAATTGTATATTTTAATATATGGAGATATTAGAAAAAGAACAGAAAATAAGGGTGTTCCCCCCCTTTTGTTTTCTGAGGCCTTTTTATCTCTGGAGTTAGGAAATTAGGAAGACCTGAGTTCAAATTTAGCCTCAGACACTAGCTATGTGACTCTTTCAAATCGTTTATAACTTTCTCAGCTTCAGTTGTATCATGGGTAAAACAGATAATAATGGCTGTAGAACTTTTTTTTTTAAGGCTTTTTTTTTTGCAAGGAAAACAGGGTTAAGTGGCTTGCCCAAGGCCACACAGCTGGGTAATTATTAAGTGTCTGGGACTGGATTTGAACCCAGGTACTCCTGACTCCAGGGCCGGTGCTTTATCCACTACGCCACTACGCCACCCCACTGTAGAACTTCTTAATATTGTTGGGAGGATCAAATGAGATGTTTGTAAAATGATTTGCAATACTTAACTAGCTATATAAATGTTGATTGTTGTTTAACAAGCTATATTCTTTGGCTCTTGAAGTAGACACTGGTGGCTTCTCTGGAGCTAGAACCTAAAAAATCTCAGAGCCAACTTTTGCTTTTTTTTTTTGCAAGGCATGTGGGGTTAAGTGATTGCTCATGGTCACACAGCTATGTAATTCTTGTCTGAGGTAAAATTTGAACTTAGGTCCTTCTGAATCCAGGGCTGGTGCTCTATCCACTGAGCCACCTAGTTGCCTCTCAGAGCCAACTTTTATTTTTTTAGGGTTTTTTTTGCAAGGCAGATGGGGTTAAGTGGCTTGCCCAAGGCCACACAGCTAGGCAATTATTAAGTGTCTGAGACTGGATTTGAACCCAGGTACTCCTGACTCCAGGGCTGGTGCTTTATCCACTGCACCACCTAGCCTCCCCTAGAGCCAACTTTTAATGACTGATTCTTTTCACACAGTCCTTTGTATAAGCCCTAGGCTCAGGGCTAATGAATATAAGGACTTTTGAAATTCAGAAATCATTTAAACCCAATGATCTTGTTTTCTTGGCCCAGAAACACTTATTTGCCATGCCTGTCAGGTAGAATTCTATTGGATCTAACTTCTTGACTTAGAAAGGAACTTAATAGCAATAATCTGTTACTTCCTCAAAAGGTATAACTGAAAAACAAAAAAAAAAAAACAAAAAAGGGGCAGCTAGGTGGCACAGGCCCTGGAGTCAAGAGTACCTGGGTTCAAATCCAGTCTCAAGACACTTAATAATTACCCAGCTGTGAGGCCTTGGGCAAGCCACTTAACCCCATCTGCCTTGCAAAAACCTAAAAAACAAAAACAAGGTATAGCTGACAAGAGAGACAACATCTGGAGAGAGGAAAGAAAAGAAAGTTTTTTTTTAACCACTTTATTAGAATAAAAATTCATAATGTAAGCCCAAAGGTCCTGAACTCAGATGGTAAGCAAGCACATTTATCTCTGAGATTGTTATGTATGAGAGCTTTTGGGGAAAGGATTTTAGTAATATGGATGGACTCATGCTGGAAATGCGAGGAAGCACCTTACCATTCTGTACTTCACAGGTTATTGAAGAGAGGGAAAAGCTGAGGAGTGACCGGGATGCACGGCAGAAGAAGATGTACTATCTCAGAACTGAGCTGGATCGGCTTCATAAACAGCAAGGTATTGCTCCTTGCCCTAGAATGAAGCTGTTCTTATGAACCAGGCCCTTATCCCACTTTGTGGAGGAAAGCCAATTGGAGATCATAGAGGGAGAATCTAGGGCAATTGATTTGTTGCCCTTGGGTTCTGAATTATACAGTCATGCCTAACTCTACTCCCTTAGAAACTTGAATCCCTAGCTGCATAAGAGAGGTAGAACTTCTTGCTCTAGCATTAGTACTGGGATCTGACAATCTCATAGGTGTAGTGGTGTGGGAGAAGAGTCGCTAACAGTTTCATTGAGGTTGAGTATCCCTGTCTTGTGTCTGGTAAAATTGACCAAATAAAAGTAGAGGAGGCTCATTGTTAAAAGAAATATGCCTGAGTAGTTGGAAAAAGAAGGAAATTTATATGCCTAAAAATGTATTAGGGAAGGGAGAGAATCTGGAATTTTGTGATTGAGGCCAAGTGGATTAGGAATGCCACAATGGCCCCCGAATCAAATTAAGAAATATGAGCAAGAAACCTTTTCTGGTTTAAAGACCCATTTAGCTATTCTATGTCAAATCATCCTGTTTCAGGAGGAGTTCTTGATTGAATATCATCATCAGATGTAGTCATGGAATGGAAAAGGGCACCAGAGATTGTGTCCCTTCAATCTATTTTCAGTTATACTTCACTTAAAACAAATGACTTAAAAAAAGTAATCCAAACTGTTAGTTTTAGTAGTAGTCGTTTGTTTTTTTCCTCCATTGTGGTATAATAGGATAATACTCTTAACTAACTTGTTATATGATGCTTTCTGCTGCTATCTCACCAGGGGAGATGCTCCGTAAGAAACGGCGGGAGAAAGATGGCCACAAAGACCCACTCCTGGTGGAGGTGAGCCGACTTCAGGACAACATCATGAAGGACATGGCAGAGCTGCGGCGTGAGGCAGAAGCAGCAGAAAAGAAACAGTCTGAGCTGGACAAGGTGGCTCAGATCCTGGGGATCAACATCTTTGATAAAACCCAAAAGCCTTCTAATGATAGTAAAGAGTCGGCAGAGAAGTCTGGAAAGGCTGAGAAATCCAAGAGCCCAGAAAAAGTGTCTCCATCCTCTAACAACTCTTCCTCCTCCTCCTCCTCTTCCTCCTCTTCCTCTAGCAAGGTAAAGTCTGAACTGAGATATTGATGAGGAGGAGAGAGTCTTGGGGCTCATCAGGCCTAATCATCTATACCTAGTCAGGGCCTGGCAGAACAGGGCATATGTGTACTTTTCAAATACAATCATTCATGTGTTATCAGCTCTCTTATTTAGGGACTGGTTATTTCCCCAGAACTTACTGGAGTTGATAAGTGTTTTCCTGGCATGTGGTGGTACCTTATGCTAATCATTGAGAAAGAAGCATCAGTCTGGAGGTGATGTGGTCCCTGATAGAGATTGGGTCATTGTGCAGAAAACCATGAGTTACATTCTTGGCCAGGTGAGATAGCAAATTTTTTCCCTTTTAAAAGAATAGCTTCTGAAATCACCCTCTGCAGTTAATGTGCTTATTTTTCTTGAATTATCTCTTTTGGGTTTGGCTACAGAATAGGTTTCTGAATTTCCTCAGACAGTTCTCGTATTTTATGAGTTTCATTTTTTTTTTTTTTTTTTTTGTCCTGAGTTGTTCCTCTGGCCCATTGAGACTTAAGGGAAAGCCTTTATATGACTTTTTCTGAAACCTAATACTCAAATGACTCCATATATCTCCATATAATTTTGTTTTGCATCATAGTCTAGCCTTTTTGTCCTAGAAGAATGAGTTTTAGTCTCCCCATATCCTTTTAGAAAAGTCTTTTCCTCAACTAAAAGGAGTTGTGATTCCTGTTGCCTCAGAACACAAGAGGAGTGGTTGACACATAGGTTATGATTATTGCCTTCCCCAGTTCCTGAGATGATCTGTCAGCTTGACTAACATTAGAGCCTATAAATCCTCAGTCTGAGTTGTCAGGGACATGGATAGAATAGATCTGTTGTTTCTGAACTAATCTTGCAATCTGATTTTCTTCTCCCTAGTGAAGACCTTCTTTTGCCATGTCCTTATTACCCTTGTTATTTCTCCTCTATTTCCTCATATTTTGATTAAAGGTTAGTGTTCTTAGTATAGTTACTCCCATGTAGAATGGCAGAAATATTTAGCATTTGCCTTTGAATCTCTTAACAGTTGTCCTTTCTATTACCTCATAATACCACTTTGCAGTATACCTCCCATATCCCAAATTATGTTCTATAATTCTTTCCCCCACACCACCTTCCACCTCTTTTAGTGCTTTGCTCTCAACTAAAGTATTTTAATGTGTCAGTAAAATTAGATTATGAAGACAGATTTAAGGGTTACTCCAAGGGATTGCATTTCAAAAAAAATGTACTTCTAATAATGGAATTTCTACTTTTAGAGGTAGAAGTCCATTCCCAGAGCCTTTTGAATCATAGTCTGAAGGTAATCATCTATTCTATCCATGCACAATGCTTAGGCTTTCTCTTAAGCTTCCCAAAGAAGGAATTAAATGTCTACTATACTTTCCAAGAAAGATTCTTTTTTTTAAGTTGTTTTTTTTTTTTTTTTGCAAGGCAATGGGGTTAACTGGCTTGCCCAAGGCCACACAGCTAGGTAATTTATTAAGTGTTTGAGGCTGGATTTGAACTCAGGTACTCCTGACTCCAGGGCTGGTGCTCTATCCACTGCGCCACTTAGCCGCTCCTAAGAAAGATTCTTTTGATGCATTTTATCTCAGTTACTTCTGTGACTTGGTGCTTGTGGTGAGGTGAAACTGAAGTATCAGTGACTTTGAAGTATCAGTGACTTTGTCTTAGGGCCAGATTTCTCTAGGTTTCTTCTTTTTTGAAGGCCTAACCAATGCTTGTATCCTGGAGATAAAGTCACATGGACCCTACTAAATCTGAAATGGGAGTATGTTCTTTGAATTGTCCCCACCATGGCTAGTTATTATGTCCTTTTTCTGAGATGGCAAGAGTTGGTTAAAGTTTGAGTTCTTACTATTTGAAAAAATTTTTCCTCCCCTGTAGGAGTCAAAGTCGAATAATGAAAAGTCTCATGCCAAGAGCCCCAAGCCCACAGATACCTCATCCCAGCCCTCAGCCAAGCTTTCTTCCCAGCTGGCTACCGTATATGAATATTATGATGCTGGGAACCACTGGTGCAGAGATTGCAACACCATTTGTGGGACCATGTTTGATTTCTTTACTCATATGCATAAGAAGAAGCACAGACAGGTAGGTATCCTGGCATCTCTCTTCTTTCTTCTTTTCCCCTCATACCTGTTATTTCTTTCCACATCTCAGTCTTTCTTGACAAGTGAAAAGTTCTCATGTGGGCAGGAGCCCTAATTCAAAGAGCAAAGCAACCCCTTCGAAGGAGACACCATCCCCAGGACTCAGTCCAAGGGTCCTGGCTGTACCTAGGCACCATAATAAGTGTAAGTGGAGCTTTTGTCTCTTGATTCCTTGAGTACCTGATTCTTTTTGAGTTTTACTTCATCCATTGCTGGCTGCTTGCTCTAACATTTGTTTACCTTTTTCACAGGTGATTTCCGTTTTAACCATTTGGCAGATGGGGAGGGGGGAGGGTTGCTGGGGCCTATGGCTTCAGGTGGGAGAGAAAATGACAGAAAGGAAAGGTGTATCCTTGAGTTATTAGTGCTATTGTATGAGCACCTCTGCCTCTTGCAAATAGACATTGGATCCTTACAACAGACCTTGGGCTTCGAAGATCCAGAATGAGGCCAAACAAGATACCACAAAACGTGTCGATAAAATAACAGTCCCTGCCAAAGGTATGTACCCTTCTTTACCTGCCGCCTTTTTCAGCCATTTGGTGGAGGATTTCTTGGGCTGTGATGGTGGGAGGCAGCACTGTTTCTTCTAAGAGAAGCAGCAAAGAATAGAAGTAGGGTGAGTGCTGTCCTCATGGTCAAGGTCAGGCTTTCAGGTTATTGGCTTTTATTTACCATCCTCTTATTTTGTTTTAAATTGGAAATTCAGTGAACTAAGAAGTCAAAGGGAAAATATTTCATTTTAACTGTTTTGCTTTTGAAAGAACCAAAAAAAGATCTAGATTAATTTTTATGAGAGTGAAGTATTTAGAGTAATGAGAAATAAGTTCCTTTGTTCTTGATCTTCCCTATTTGAAAAGTAGTCAGTATTTGCCATTCAATGGATCTGATAGGTAGACAATTTAACTGAATAATTTGACATTCACTCATATAAGTAGTTCTGGTCTGACTGTCTCATAATGTTGTTTGCAAACCTTTTTGGATACTTAGTGTTAGTTGAGTTTGCAAGAGAATTGGCATCAGAATTATCTATGAAGGGATAATGCATTGCATTCTGAGAACTCATCAACAAATGGTATCAGCATGATTGAGCAGATGACAAAGCTAGTTGTTTTGATTTTCTTGCATGGGGTGGGTGTGAGTTTTAGAAACTTACATAGTTTTTGTTCATAAAGAGAGTAATGATTCCAAGGAGCAAAACCAGTCTTAGGATAAGACTTGATTTAGTAGAAAATGATTAAAAGAATGTTCTCTATTCTTCCTGAAAAAAAAAAAAGTCCAAAAAAATTGCAAAAATTTTCTTAGGGATGCTGCTTTTATTTAAGTAGTGAGGTTTTTAAAACCCAGGTTGGTAGAATTATCATAGGTTTTTCCTCCCAAGATTTCATGTTGGCATATAACCCTCTATCCCTTTGATGACACTTTGTTTTTAAGAAGGTCTACATTAGAAGTATCTAGTGATCTTTACTATAGTAGGAATTTCTAAGAGATTTAATTCTAGATAGTGGAAAGTAAAGGGATGGATGACTAAATGCAAAAGCATTTATTATATGTCAAGCTTTTTGTAACAACTATAAAAACACCTCCATCTTACTACAAATAGCTTACAAATTAAGAGTAGAGGAAAAAAAACACAGGAACCTGTAGTTTCAGTGTGGATATAGCAATGCCTAGCAGTCCGGAGAATATAGAAGCAAGTAGAAAACATGGTATAGTACTCCAGAGAGTTCATTAGTAAGGTGGATGACAAGGCTCAGCTTTCCATAGAGTGTATGCAGGTCCTATGTTCAAGCTTTAAATTTGAGATGGGGAACAACAAGTCATTGAGAGAGCTTCAAAGGAATAAGATTTCTAACTTAATGTAAGTGAAAAGTTTTATTCTTTACCATATTGACTCAGGTAAATGGAATTTCCTTTAGCTGGTGTTATTCTGGGTGTTGTGTGTTCATTTCTTTAACTCTCTCTATCTGCTTGCTCCAGGCTCTGAATTTCTGATTCCCATCACTGGATATTACTGCCAACTCTGTGAGGAGTTTTTTGGGGATCCAATTTCTGGAGAACAACATGTGAAATGTCACCAGCACAATGAGAAGTATAAGGTTGGTTTCTTGAATAGTATAATGCATTGCTTTAGTGTCTTTTTTTTTTTTAAATTTCCTTTGCCACCCCAGCTTCACCAACTAAAACCCAAACAGAATTTATTAAAAAATATATAGTCATTGATGCATTTTTACCTAAGTAACATTGACTGATATGACTGCAGATTGGAGCTTTTGTTTTTTAAAGCTCCACATCAAAAGGGACAACTTCTAGGAAAGTCTCAACCCCCAGAGAGAAAGAGACACTGAACCTGTCAAGAGAGTGTGTACTTCCTTAGAAAGGTAACCTCTGGTTTTCTATACTGGTAACATTATTGTTCAAAACAGTGTCAGGACCAAGGTTTTCTCATTTTTCTAGCAACCCAAACTAGTTGTTGAGCTCCTGCCTTTTCTTTTTCCAGAAATATGTGGATGAAAACCCGCTGTATGAGGAGCGAAGGAATCTGGATCGTCAAGCAGGTCTGGCTGTGGTCCTAGAGACTGAGCGCCGAAGGCAGAACGAGCTGAAGCGAAAACTGAGTGAGAAACCAAAGGAGGAAACAGATGAGAAGAAGGCAAAGGTGGTGAAAGAAATGAAGGAAGATGAAGAAAAGCTTTCTGAAGAACTAGATGAACAACTCTCTGAGACGTGGAATTCTCCAGATAAGCTTGAGAGCAAGCGAAAGATGACCATAAAACTCCAGCTGAAAGAAGAAACAAAGGAGCCACTGACATCCTCCTCTTTTGGGAAGTTCAGTTGGAAGAAGTCAGAGAAGGACGATGAAAAAAGTTCTGCAGTAGCTCCAAGCATCCCTAAAGAAGAGAATATGGAAACCAACAAGGACAAAGAGGATGGCAAAACCCAGGCTGGGAAAGTGAAGCCTATTGAGATCAAACTATCTGGGAAAACTGTCATTGCACACACCAGTCCCTGGATGCCTGTTGTTGCCACCTCTACCCAGGCCAAAATCCGGCCTAACCTTCCTATCCCCACCACAGTACTACGAAAGTCTGGCTCAGCAACTGTGAGCAAACCTGCACCTCTTAACACTTTCCTGTCCATTAAATCCTCAGGTGCCACTGCCAAACCTCTGCCAGTGGTCAAAGAGTCTTCAACTGATCTCCTACTACCTCCTGACATAATCTCTAAGGCATTTGGTGGGGAAGAAGTGATCTTAAAAAACTCCCCAGAGGAAAAGACTGTATTGGCTGAGAAAAATGAGCCAGCTCCTATACCTGAGCAGCTATTGCCTCCACCTCCCCCACCTCCGCCACCACCACCCCTCCCAGTTACACTTAAGTCAGCTACTACATCACCTGCACAAACAAGCACTGGACTGTCTCCAGTCAAGTCAACTCCTACCATATCCCAGATCTTGACCCCTGGCATAGGGGGTTCTAATCTCTTGACTCCAGTCTTGCCAGCTTCCATCTTGGCTCCAGTGCACTCTGCTGCCATCCCCTCAGATGAGGTGGCACCTGGGGTGAGTGAGAGTGACCATGACCAGGCTCTGCTGTCTGTGTTAGTTCGTCCTCCACCACCACTCTCAGGTGTATTCAGTGAACAGGCCAAAAAACTGGAGAAGCGAAACTCATGTCTAGCTACAGCCAATGCCAAGGATTTGTATGACATCTTCTACAGCAGTGGTGGGAAAGGGAATCCAGAAAGCAAGTTGGGCAATAGCACATTGTCTAATGGGGAGAGTAGCAACTTCTCTAAAAATGAGAACTCTGATAGTTCTTTCAGCCCTAGGGAGAGTGGTGTTCTCCTAAGGGGGACGTCCCAGGACAAGGGTTTGGCCAGTGCTCCTTTGGACATCAGTTTGGCCAAGCCCAGTGCAAAGACTATGGAATCCCCCAATCAGCGGACAATTGTAGAACAGAGTTTGGGGCTAAAGAATAGAGGTTGCCTACAGCCTCTTACAGGAATGGACTTTGATTCTGCTTCTCTGGCAGATGACCAGGGTAAGCCCCAGGAGGAGTTTAACCCAGAGGCAAATGCTTCAACCATATTGCCCTCTAGTCCTTATGAGAGAGAGACCAGTACAGACATGTGTCTGGAGGGGGAAGCTGACCTCAACTCAGGAGAGCCAGGTCCTCCTGGTGTAGAGGAGCCAGCCACCCACATGTCAGACATAGCATGTCCTGCCAAGCTGGTAGCTACCAGGGACCTTGGAATAGTTGGTAACCAGGCTAAAAGGATTCAAGAGTCTCACCTAGCTGAAGAAGCAACCTCTGGACTGGAAGAAGGGAGATTATTACTCTCAGAGGGTGTGGGGAAAGAGAGAATAGGTGACCAGGATGAGGAGCTTCAGACTTCACCATCCATAGCTCAGAAGGACCCCAACAGCCTGAAGGATTTCAGTTTGAAATGTGAAGCCAGCTGTGTGTGGAAGAGAGAGGCCGAACTGACCATGCTGCCAATGGATGACCAAATTGTTGATCAGACTGAAGAAATGGTGGTAGTTGCTGAAATGAAAGGTCTAGGTGAGGTAATGACAGAACCCTATGCACAAACTCAGTCTGCTATGGAGATAAAAACAGACTCAGTTCAGCTAGATACTAGATCTATAGCACAGATCCCACAATTAACAGGTATCCAACATTGTGCCCCAGAACCATCTTTCCAATCTGTAGTCAGGAGAAACATTTATTTAACAGGAAGCCCACAAGAGCAAGCTGTATTAGTTGGTTGTGAGGAATGTCAGGAAGACCAGTCTCTTGAACCAGCTAGTGAAACACCTAGGACAAGAGGCTTCAAACTAGTGAGAGCAAAGCCAAAGGAAGAGCTGAAGAAACTGACCTGCCAACTAGGTATTTTGGAGGAGGGGACCAAGAAACCTGAGAACATCAAGATTCCTAAGGGGCAAGAATCAGGATCCCAAGACTTGCCCATTATCAATACTGAATTAAGATTGGCAACAGAAAGCAAACCTATGGAGGACCTTGAAACTACAGATTCAGGGAAACTTTGTGCCCCAGGCAATCCAGCTTCGGACTTCTCCAGTGGTCTGTTAGAACCAATCCAAGGGTCTGAGAATATACATAAAGGGAGATTTTTATGTTCCACAGGGTCAACTAACCTTACCTCCACTTTTTCTGAGTTTCCTTTTGAACCTCCAGAAACCATGGCACTTGACTTAGGGATAAAGGATAAGCAAAACACTAAGCCTAGAAATGAGAAGATACCTGAAAAAACTCAGCTGGTGGTGAAAGCTGTTGAGGAGGAAATGGAAGTAATACATGAGCCCTTGGACCTCCAGACTGAAGGACTTCCTGAGGACACAGAAGAGACTTTCCAGTTAGAGGCTGAGGGGCCACTAGGACTGGAGTCAGATACCGTCTGCTCTCCAGGCCTTCGGCCATCTGCCTGCCAGCCCGACCTGGTCAGCTTTGTAACATCAGTCTCTGAAAAGCAGAAAGAGAAGCTTTGTTCTCTACCCTCTGAGCTAGGTAATAAACCTGAGAGTAGTAGCCTAGTCACAGGCACACTACAGCCCGAGTTTCAGAATCCCCCTGCTATGATGGAGACCTCTCAGATGGACAAAGACAGCACTTTGAGTGCAGTAGAAATGCCAGCATTAATTTAGCCTGGAAAAGAATGGGTTGTTAGTGCTGCTGTAGGCCCTAAGGAAATGCCAATGCAGGAGAAAGGTACAGTTGATGCTACCTAGGACCACACTAAATCAGTTACCAGTGTTAGAAATGGAGAGGAGAGGACGTTCAGAGCTGCATGTAAATAAGTTGTATTGGCTTCTCAAGCTCTCTTTTTTTTAGAAGGTCCAGGAACTGACTGGTCCTCCATTTTGGAGTTTCTATGTAATGGTGCACTTAGCATTCTACAGTGAGTATTGGTTGAAGTTAGAAAACATACTTCTTTCTCCCTTTCTAAAAAGTACTACACATATCACATTCTCTTCTGTACAGATGTTTAAAAAAAATATTTTTTTCTGTGAATTCTTTTGCCAATTTCTTTTCTCGTACTTTGCCATTAAAACAGATTCTATCTGGCTCAATACCTGGTGTGTTTTTGGTTGTATTTTGGTTTTGCTTCTTTGCCAGCTCTTGGATTTGGGGGAAGGAGGCAACTAAAAAAATTATTTTGCTGTTCCCATATGTGGTAACAATCCATGGAGATGCTGATGGAGTTTCCTGTTGGGAAATAGTATAAGGCTTGTTGACTTGGGAAATCTCCATGGATGAATGGAAAATAATGGTTCTTAAGCATTCGACCTGGGTGACTTTGCCTTTGTGTTGTTTGAAATGAAGTGTGAGTAGTTCATTTTTTCACTGTCTCTCTTGATCTGTGGCATGTTAATTTCCCCAAATCCCTGACTATTACCTGTGCTTGAGACCATCCCGTCCACCCACAAACCTGTATGGAAATGGCCTCAGTAAACATGGAAGAAAATCTAGCCGACTCCCTTTGTGGAAGACAACAAATCGGTAAGGCTCATGGCTCGACACCTGGACGAGACACACTTTGAGGTCACTTAACATGATTTTAAATGGCCTTTCATTCATTGTATTGTGATCCAGTAACTTTTTGTGTTAAATCATTTAGCAGCTGATCCTGCACTGAAGAGGCTGAAGACCTGAACCTTATCTTGGGATCAGACTCGGTCCTTATGCCAGGAACCTATGTGTGCCCCTCCCTTCACCTCCCATCCTTCCAGGCCACTTCCACCATGGAGTGGTGTTTTGGGTTGTATGTTTTGTTAAAAAATAATTAAAGAGTTCATGTGTTTGGCTTACACAAGTTTAATTGTTTTATTTTTCATTGTAAATCACCTTGGAATAAATATATTGATGCAACATGTTTCATTCTGGATTTTTGTTTGGAAACCAAATACATCTGAAACACAAAGAAAATGGGACCTTCAGACTCCCATTGGAAATGACTGGTGAACACAGAAGAAATCTACTTGGGTTCTCAGTGAACAATTCACTCCCTACCCCTAGAACCTGAAATTGCTAATCATTTTTCATAGTACCTAGCTTTTAGTTGAATGATTGATACATGGGAAGTTTTAAGACAAATTTGTGGGCTCACATCAGCAGGTAGTTGCCAGTTGCATTTGGTCAATGTACCTTATCTTGGGGACTGAAATGGGGCCCATGACCTTGATGTTGTAGTACTTCTGGAAAATAAGGGCTCTTACCCTTGATTTCCTTAATTGCTGCTGCCAACCCTCTTGTCCCTTATGGAACCTGTCAGAAATTGAGCTTCAGGATATCCACTTGATAGGATAATCCATAAATTACTATATAAATAAGCTATAAGTGACAACATATAATGATACATTTCTTACAAACACATACACATCCTTTAGAGCAAAGACCAGACTGTACCCCTAGCCTGGGGTTGTTCCATCAGTGGGCCTTTTCTCATTTAAGGATTAACCCTCCCCACCTTTTCTTCACAAGGTCTTAAAATCTCAAATATGTGATAAATTAATACCTCTTTCCCAGAGCAAAGACTGTTAGCAAAGTGTACTGTTAGCTATCCATTAAATCTGGCTGCCACTAAGTTTTGTGGAGAGAGTTGGCAGATGTGAAGCGGATCTGTGCTTTTGCATAGCCAAGGCCTCACCCCAGGTACCTAAGCATTATTAAGCCTGAACCCCAGAATTTAGGCTCTACTACTTGGTCTTAATAGCTTTAAACTGACCTAGAAAGTGTCAAACTGAATTATGTCAAATCATGTCAAAATTATGTCAAACTCTATGAATTCCTAACCTTGATTTTGTCCTCCAGAATCTTTTAAGGTTGGATGTGCCCAATGTATTTGGAAGTTTAAAAGAAGCCTCTTTGTCCTGATTTTGATTTTTTTGCCTAACACTGATTTACTCAATATGATTGAAAGAATGTTTAGGAAAATTGACATTGGAGTCCAACATTGCCCACTGTTGAGAAACTCCTCTTTTCTCAGCTGGAATGAGCCCCAGTTGGGAAAGATAATGGTTTCTGGTGGTTTGGAAAAATATAGAATGGTTTTTGTATTGGCAATTGTAGGATGAACAGTTGTACCTCTGCTTTGGTAATTTAGAGGTAGACCATCCAAATAAGCAGGCATCTAGGTAAGTCCTATGACATGCAACTCGGATGGAGATTTGGGCTAGGGCATTTCTCCATATAGTCTTTCATGTATTTCCTTCTGTTAAGCCCATTCCTGACACCTCCCTTCCTGTGATTTCTGATATTGAGTAGTAAAAGAATTCTTAGAATATCCTAGATGGGACAGGAAGTGGTGCTGGCTGTGTATTCTAGATTTGTTGTTAATAGAGCTGGAATAGTCTTTAGGGATACTTTGGGGCCATAGATAAGTCTACCTTAGGGGAAGGAACAGAAGACTTTGCAGGGAGTTGATTCCCTGAAGAGTGAAGCAGTAGCTATAAAGTGCCTGGGGCACTGTCACCTTAATGGAGACTGACCTGGAAGTTATGAGACTCCTATAAATAAGGTTTTATCTTCTGGAATCTTGGAATCTTGTTTCATGCTAGGTTTGTTTTGTTTTGTTTCATTTTTAATCCACAAGCCTGGATGAGTCCTCCCCCCCCCCATTCCACCCTAAATTCTAGGAACAGTGTCATACAATAGAAAGAACCCTTGACTTGAGGTCAGATCTGTCATTTATGAGCTACTTAAGCAAGTCCTTCCTTTGCTAAAAAAAAAAGATGGGATTGTAGAATGAAGATTCCTCGAGGTCAAGGACTTGTTTGACTTTTGTCTTTATATACTGTGCACCTGGCTAAGAGCAGTGCTTAAGGCTTGCCTAATTGAAAGGGGCATCCTTTCCACCGCTAATATACTGTGACATAACTGCTTCCATTGTCAGAATATCGCCATGATAGATTTGTAGCACTGGATTTGGAGTGCAGAGAGTTGAATTCCCATCCTACTTACTGTTACGGGACCTTGAGCAAATTACTTGCTTCTGAGTTTCAGTTTATCATCCTTAGAATAAAAATGATGCTTGTCCTACCTACCTTCCTTAGGTTAGAAGGAGGAAAGTGCTTTGTAGACCTGAAAGAATAACCACAATTTTTAAAATTTTCCCTTGACTTTGCGAATGAAGACCTGATGCCTGTATGTCCTCTTTAGCAAGCCCTCAGAAGATGATTAGCAAGTACTACAATATCTTTTAAGGGCATCAAAGTAATTCAAGCCTTTTCCCCCAACCTAACACTATGGAAGGGGAAAGAAGTAAAAATTATTCCTATTTGTTAACCAACGTTAAGGAGGTTCAGGAGCACCTATCAGCTTACCAGACTTAGCAGAAACCAAGGAAAGAAACAGGAAGGGAGAGCTTTCTTCCTATACCAAATATGCCTATGAGATTAATTGGGTAAAGCTGGAAAGGAATCTACTGGATAGAGGCTTAAATTCAATCAGGAAAAGGTTATGAACCTAGCTTCACTCCCAGACCAAGTCACTTAACCTCCCTCAGTTTCTAGTTTCCTCATCTGTAAAATGAGAGTCCATCCTGTTGTCCCCTAGTGTTAGAAATCTGGTCCTCCTTGCTTGGACCAAGTAAGTAAACCTTTCATGCTCCAAACAAATTTTGTGACTGAGTTTTCATGTCTAGACAACCTATAGGAAAGGCAATCTAGTGACAAAAGCATGGAATGTCAGAACTGGAAAGGACTATAGATGTCATGTTGCCCAACCTCATTTTACAAATGAAAAGGAAGCCCAGAGAGGGGAAGTAACTTGCCCAATCATTCAGTGACAGAGCTTCAATTCAAATCTAGGTTTTCTAACTCAATTCAGTGTGATGTCTAATTTTATAAGCTTAAATTAGGGGTTCTTAACTTTTTTGTCATAGACTTTCATAATAATTTTTAAATGCACAAGATAAAATACATAGGATTACAAAGGAAATCAGTTATATTATGAGTTATCGAATATTAATAAATTCGTCATAGACCCCAGGTTAAAAACGCCCTGGTTTAAACTAACAAATTTCCCCCACAATCTTCACTATCCCTCTAAACCACCCCCCTCACCACCACAGTTCCATTTGGTAAATGGTCAAATATAACAACTCTTTGCTTCCAAATACTGGCCAATAAGGATAACTTTCTTTTGTCCTTCATCAATGGCATAGAGGTAGGATGGGATTGGAGAGTATGAGCTATGGCTTGGTTGGTTGCATTTAAGAGACACTTTAATTAGTTTACAAATTTAATAATCCCTCATTCTCTCTTCATTTGTTCTAGTCTCAAAATGAGATAACCCTTCTTTTTTGCAAATACTAATCTCTATTTGTGCCTTCGAATTTTTCCCCTTCTTTCTCCTCTGGGGAGACTCCTTTGATCATCTCAATTTCTGTAACTACCAACCTCTCCTTTAGCTACTGACTTTCTCTGATGCTTACAAACATTCCCAGATTTCCCAGATCTATTTAAATAATCATTTGACCATACCAACTCACATTACTATATTTCCCTTTTTTATTTATATTCAGACTCCTAGGGAAAAGCTGTTTACATTTGCCATTTTTACTTATCATATTCACTTCTCATTCGTTTGCAATCAACTTTGTATTCCCTCTATTAGACTGAAACTGCCTTCTATAAAACCACTAGTAATCTTTATTGCTAAATCTAGTTGCTTTTTCTCAGTCCTCATACTTTGACTTCTTTGTAGTGTTTATCACTGTTGACTACCTACTCCTTTTAGATAAGCATTCTTTTTTTTAAAGAAAGATTTTATTTATATTGAGTTTTACAAATTTCCCCCATTCTTGCTTCCCTCTTCCCACCCCCCAGAGAAGGTAGTCTGTTAGTCTTTACATTGTTTCCATGGTATATGCATTGATCTAAGTTGATGGTGATGAGGGAGAAATCATTTCCTTAAGGAAGAAAAATAAAGTATAAGAGATAAGATAATGGGTTTTTTTCCAAAATTGAAACTTCACAATTCTTACTCTGGATACAGATGGTATTCTCCATTGCAGATAGCCCAAAATTGTCCCTGATGGTTGCACTGATTGGAATAAGCAAGTCCATCATCACCCCTGTGTTGCTGTTAGGGTGTACAATGTTAAGCCATTCCCCAATTGAAAGACCTTCACTTAATTTCCAATTCTTTGCCATCACAAACAGGACTGCTATGAATATTTTTGTATAAGTGATGTTTTTACCCTTTTTCATGATCTCTTCAGGGTATAGACCCAGTAGTGGTTATTGCTGGATCAAATGGGTATGCACATTTTTGTTGCCCTTTGGTGTAATTCCAAGTTGCTTTCCAGAAAGGTTGGATGAGTTCACAGCTCCACCAACAATGTACTAGTGTCCCAGATTTCCAACCTCCCTTCCAACATTGCTCATTGTCCTTTCTGGTCATATTGGCCAGTCTGAGAGGTGTGAGGTGGTACCTCAGAGATGCTTTAATTTGCATTTCTCTAATAAGTAGTGATTTAGAGCAATTTTTTAAATTTAAATTTATTTTTTATTAAAGATATTATTTGAGTTTTACATTTCCCCCCCAATCTTGCTTCCCCCCCAGAAAGCACTCTGTCAGTCTTTACTTTGTTTCCATGTTGTACCTTGATCCAAATTGGGTGTGATGAAAGAGAAATCATATCTTTAAAGAGAGGTCTAAGAGGTAACAAGATCAGACAATAAGCTATCTGTTTTTTTCTAAATTAAAGGGAATAGTCCTTGTACTTTGTTCAAACTCCACAGCTCCTTATCTGGATACAGATGGTACTCTCCTTTGCAGACAGCCCAAAATTGTTCCCGATTGTTGCACTGAAGGAATGAGCAAGTCCTTCAAGCTTGAACATCACTCCCATGTTGCTGTTAGGGTGTACAGTGTTTTTCTGGTTCTGCTCATCTCACTCAGCATCAGTTCATGCAAATCCCTTCAGGTTTCCCTGAAATCCCATCTCTCCTGGTTTCTAATAGAACAGTAGTGTTCCATGACATACATATACCACAGTTTGCTAAGCCATTCCCCAATTGAAGGACATTTACTTGATTTCTAATTCTTTGCCACCACAAACGGGGCTGCTATAAATATTTTTGTACAAGTAATGTTTTTACCTTTTTTCCTCAATTCTTCAGGGTATAGACCCAGTAGTGGTATTGCTGGGTCAAAGGGTAGAGCAATTTTTTCATAAGACTATGGATTGCTTTGATTTCTTCATCTGTAAATTGCCTTTGCATATCCTTTGACCATTTGTCAGTTGGGGAATGGCTTTTTTGAAAATTTGACTCAGTTCTCTTTATATTTTAGAAATGAAACCTTGGTCAGAAATACTAGTTGTAAAAATTGTTTCCTAATTTGCTACATTCTTTTGATCTTGATTACAGTGGTTTTGTCTGTGCAAACCCTTTTTAATTTAATGTAATCAAAATTATCTAGTTTGTCTTTAATGATGTTCTCTATCTCTTCCTTGGTCATAAACTGCTTTCCTTTCCATAGATCTGACAGGTAAACTACTCCTTGATCATCTACTTTGTTTATAATATTGTTTTTTATGTCTAAATCCTGTATCCATTTTTTTTCAGATTTTGCAAGTCAATGGGGGTTAAGTGGCTTGGCCAAGGCCACACAGCTAGGTAATTATTAAGTGTCTGAGGTCAGATTTGAACCCAGGTACTCCTGACTCCAAGGCCGGTGCTCTATCCACTAGCTGCCCTTCCTGTATCCATTTTGATCTTATCTTGGTATAGGGTGTGAGTTGTTAGTCTAATCCAAGTTTCTTCCATACAACTTCCAATTTTCCTAACAGTTTTTATTGGAGAGAGTTTTTATCCCAATAGCTTGACTCTTTGGGTTTATCAAACAGCAAATTACTGTAATCATTTCCTGTTATTGCACCTAGTCTGTTCCACTGATCCACCACTCTGTTTCTTAGCCAATATCAGACAGTTTTGATGACTGATACTTTATAATTTTAGATCTGGTAAGGCTAAACCACCTTCTTTTGCACTTTTTTTCATTGAATCCCGGGAAATTCTTGACTTATTTCTCCATATGAATTTACTTAAAATTTTTCTAAATCATTAAAGTAATTTTTTTGAATTTTGATTGGTAATTTAGTTCCGGTAGAATTGCCATTTTTATTATATTAGCTCAACCTATCCATGAGCAGTTGATGTTTGCCCAGTTATTTAAATCTTATTTTATTTGTGTGAGAAGTGTTTTGTAATTGTTTTCAAAGAGTTTTCAAGTCTGCCTTGGCAGGTAGACTCCCAGGTATTTTATATTGTCTGAGCTTATTTTGAATGGTATTTCACTTTCTAACTTTTTCTGCTGTATCTTGCTAGTCATATATAAAAATGTTGAGGATTTATTTTATATCCTGTGACTTTGCTAAAGTTGCTAATTATTTCTAGTAGTTTTTTAGATGATTTTTCGGGATTCTCTAGGTTTACCATCATGTCATCTGTGAAGAGTGAGAGTTTTGTCTCTTCCTTCCCATTTCTCTTATTGCTGAACCTAACATTTCTAATACAGTATTGAATAGTAGTGGTGATAATGGGCATCCATTGCATATAATGCTTGCTGATGGTTTCAGATAGATACTGCTTATTATTCTAAGTAACAATCCATTTATTCCTACATTCTCTAGTATTTTTAGTAGGAATGGGTGCTGTATTTTGTCAAAAGCTTTTTCAGCATCTATTGATACAATCATATGATTTCTGATAGGTTTGTTATTGATATAATTAATTATACTAACAATTTTCCTAATATTGAACCAACCCTGCATTCCTGGGGTAAATCCTACTTGATCATAATGTATTATCCTAGTGATAACTTGTTGTGATCATTTTGCTAAGATTTTATTTAGGATTTTTGCATCAATATTCATCAGGGAAATAGGTCTATAATTTTCTTTCTCTGTCTTAACTCTTCCTGGTTTAGGTATCAGCACCATATTGGTGTCATAGAAAGAGTTAGGCAGAGTTCCGTCTTCACCTATTTTTCCAGAGTTTATATAGAATTTAAATCAATTGTTCCTTAAATGTCTGATAGATTTCACTTGTGAATCCATCTGGCCCTGGAGATTTTTTCTTAGGGAGTGCAATTATGGCTTGTTCAATTTCTTTTTCTGAGATAGGGTTATTTAGGTATTTAATTTCCTTTTCTGGGCAACTTATATTTTTGTAAATATACAATCATTTCACATTGATTTCCTCTTTCTCTAATATATTCATGTAAGCATTTAAAGATATAATATATTCCCTGACAGCCACCTTGAGTATATCCCATAGGTTTTGGTATATTGTTTCATTACTGTCATTATCTAGGATGAAATAATTATTTGTATAATTTGTTGTTTGATCCACTCATTTTTTAAAATGAGGTTATTTAGTTTCCAATTAGTTTTGGATCTGTATCTCCCTGGCCCAATATTGCTTATGATTTTTATTGCACTGTAATCTGAGAAAGATGTATTCACTATTTCTGCCTTTCTATAATTATTAGGTTTTTATGCCCTAGTACATGGTAAATTTTTGTGTAAATGCCATGTACTGCAGAAAAAAAGTATATTCCTTTCTATCCTCATTCAATTTCCTCCATAAGTCTATCATATCTAAGTTTTCTAACAATCTATTTATCTCCTTAACTTTCTTCTTGTTTTTCTATGATTTGATTTATCAAAATCTGAGAGCAGGAAGTTGAGGTCTTCCACTAGAAGAGTTTTGCTGTCTGTGTCTTCCTGTAACTCTTTCAACTTATCCTCTAAGAATATGGATGCTATACCATTGGGTGCATACATATTTAGTATTGAAATTACTTTATTGTCTATGGTACCTCCTAGGAGGATATGGTTTCCTTCCTTATCTCTTTTAATGATTATCTGTTTTTTCAGTTGCTTTGTCTGAGATAAGGATTGCAACCCTTGTTTTTTTCACTTCAGCTGAAGCAAAATATATTTTGCTCCAACCTTTTACTTTAACTCTATATGTATCTCTCTGATAAGCATTCTTTTAAAAAAATTAATAGTATTTTATTTTTTCCAATTTCATGTAAAGACAGACCCAAAGAAAAAATAGAAAATGAAGTTAGTATACTTTGTTCTGCAGTATTCTTTCTCTGGATGTGGATGACATTTTTCATCATGGGTTTTTTGGAATTGTCTTAGATCATTGTATTGCTGAGAAAAGCTAAGTTAATCATAGTTGATCATTGCACAATATTGCTATTACTGTTTACAGTGTTCTCCTGGTTCTGCTCATTTCACTGGGCATCATTTCTTGTAAGTAGATTTTTCTGAAATCTGCCTGCTTATCATTTCTAACAATAGTATTCCATGACATTCATATATCACAGCTTGTTCAACAACCATTCCCCAGTTGATGAACATCCATCCCTTCAATGTCCAATTCTTTGCCACTACAAAAAGCTGCTATATATATTTTGACATATAGATCATTTCCCCCTTTTTATGATCTCTTTGGGATAAAAACCTAATTGTGACATTGTTAAATCAAAGGGTATTCTGCTTTATAGCCATTTGGGTGTAGTTCCAAATTGCTTTCCAGAATGATTCTATCAGTTCACAATTCCACCAACAATGCATTAATATACCAATTTCCCCATATAATCTCCATTTATCATTTTACTTCTTTGCTACATTAGCTAATGTAATAAGTGTGAGATGGTACCTCAGAGTTATTTTAATTTGCATTTTTCTAATCAAAAATGCTTTAGAACATTTCTTCATATGACTATAGATTGCTTTGATTTCTTCATTAGATAAATATTCTTTCTTCTCTGGATTTTTATAATATTGTTTTTTTCCTACCTGTTTCAGTGTATTTTTTTTTGTTTTTGTTTTTGCAAGGCAGTGGGGTTAAGTGGCTTGCCCAAGGTCAGATGATTAAATCAGATTATTATTATTATCTGGTCAGCCAGATTATTAAGTGTCTGAGGGACCACCTAACTGTCCCCAGGTGTCTTTCTTATTCTTCCTTTGCAGAATCAACATATGTTTCTTACCTGTTATATGTGGGTGAACATCTGGACTCTGTTCACATCCCTTTTCTTGCTTTATTCTCTTTTGGTGATCTCAACTAATGTGAATTCAACAACTATTTATGTAAATTATACCTAAATTTACATATCCAATCTTCTTTCTTATTTTGGAGTCCAGGATCTCCTACTGCCTATTAAATACTTCTATCTAGATATCTTTTAGGCATCTTAAACTGAACATGTCCAAAATAGAACTAATTTTAAAATATAAAAATAGTTCCTTCTCATATTTTCTTCTCTTTATTCTGATTCTTCTTTCATAGCATGACTAATATGGAAATATATGTTACACAGTTATACATGTATAACCTATAACTGCTTACTTGCTATCCTATGATGGAGATTATAAAAATGAATGTTGAAAACTAACTTTAAATATAATTGAAAAATAATGAAAAAGAAAAGAAAAAAATAGAACTACCATTCTTCCTAAAACCACTCTTGCTCTTGACCTCCCTATTTCTGTTAAAGGATACCACCATTTTTCTAGTCAGCTAGATTTTGAACTTTAGAGTCATGTTGAATTCTTCATTCTTTTTTTTTGGCAAGGCAAATGGGGTTAAGTGGCTTGCCCAAGGCCACACAGCTAGGTAATTATTAAGTGTCTGAGGCCGGATTTGAACTCAGGTACTCCTGACTCCAGGACTGGTGCTCTATCCACTGTGCCACCTAGCCACCCCTGACTTCTTCATTCTTATCCAATTATTTGCCAAGTTTTATTGATGCTACATCATCAATATCTTTAGCATCCATCCCTGTTCTGTACTCACACAGCCTTCAGCTTGTTTAAGACCTTATTACCTTTCTCCCAAGATTATTTCAGTAGCCTCCTAATTGATCTTATATCAAGTTTCTCTCTAATCCATCCTTCACAAATCACAGATCAGTGTGCTTCTTTGATCAAGAACTTTCAGTGACTCCCTATTTCCACTAAGATAAAATGCAGTCTCCTCTGTTTGAAATTTAAATAACTGTACCATCTGGCTCTTGCCTAGCTTTCTAGCCTACCTATGCATTACTCCTCCTAGTCAAACTGGTCCTGCTTTTGTGCCATTCACCCATTGCCTAGACTTTCCCTTTCCACCCCTCTGACTTATAAATTATTTAATTTCCTTCAGTTTAAATGACACCTCCTCTACAAAGTCTGTTGCCATTACCCATTACTTTATATTTCTTTATACATATTTACTTTTTTTTTTGCAAGGCAATGGGATAAGTGGCTTGCCCAAGGCCACACAGCTAGGTAATTGTCTGAAGCTGGATTTGAACTCAGGTACTCCTGACTCCAAGGCCGGTGCTCTATCCACTGTGCCACCTAGCTACCCCCTACACATTTACATTTGAACAAATGTGATAATATATATCCTTCCCTTCCCAAATTGTGTGCAATTTCCTTGAGGTAAATCTCTAGGCTGTAGTCTTTAGACCCCAAAGGCCATTAATAAATGCCTGTTGGTTAATTTCCATTAATTTAGAAACTTTGCTCAAGATACATGACTCTTATTTTTCCTTGATTCTATAAGTAACTGTGGCCATCAATTCACTTAGAAGATTATCTGAATGTTTGCTAATATTTTAGAGAAGATAGGGGAAGAAGGGATGCTGCAAGATGGCAGCTCTTCATGTCACCCTCCCTGTTGGCATCTAAGGGAATTCAAATCAGAGTAAAAGAAGTGAGGAAAGCAGTCTCTACGGGCCTTTAAGAGTATATTGGATGGAGTAAGCTAGGTGACCCAGTGAATAAGAACATGGGCCCTGGAGTCAGGAGAACTTGCCTTCAAATCCAGCCTTAGACACTTAATAATTACCTAGCTGTGTGACCTTGGGCAAGTCACTTTAACCCCATTGCCTTGCAAAAAGAAAAAGAAAGTCAATTGGAATCAACCTTGGGAAGAAAGACCCTTTCTTCTCCACAAGGAAGCCAAGTGGAGCTTTAAAGTTTACATGACCAACCCATTCCACAAAATGAATGTGAGGAAGTCAAAGCATTTTATAAACTTTAAAATGATTTGGAAATGTAAGATTTTATTAAAGTCAACTATAGATTCCACATCAAGTATAGTTGGGGTTTTGTTTTGATTTTTTTGAAAGGGGGGGAGAGGTTTTTCACTTTAAACAGAAAACAATTGAGATTTCTCAGAAAAATTGTAATTCAGTTTCTTCATGTCCTAAATTTACCTGGAGATCTGATCAAAAGGAATCAATTAGCTCCTGAGAAGCTAACATTTTTTTTTTAGTTTTTACAAGGCAATGGGGTCAAGTGACTTGCCCAAAGTCACACAGCTAGGTAATTATTAAGTGTCTGAGATTGGATTTGAACTCAGGTTCTCCTGACTCCAGGGCTGGTGCTCTATCCACTGCACCACCTAGCTGCCCCAAAGCTAACATTTCTAAACTCCTCTCAAAGACCTAACCAAGAAGTTCCCCCCAAATCCCATTAACGCCTCAGTCTTTCCCCATTTTCTCTTTTTCAGTTTTTTAAATTTATTTTTATTAAAGATATTATTTGAGTTTTATAATTTCCCCCAATCTTACTTCCCCCCCCACAGAAAGCAATCTGTCAGTCTTTACTTTGTTTCCATGTTGTACCTTGATCCAAATTGGGTGTGATGAGAGAGAAATCATATCCTTAAAGAAGAGAAGTCTAAGAGGTAACAAGATCAGACAATAAGATATCTGTTTTTTTTCTAAATTAAAGGGAATAGTCCTTGTACTTTGTTCAAACTCCACAGCTCCTTATCTGGATACAGATGGCACTCTTCTTTGCAGACAGCCAAAAATTGTCCCCGATTGTTGCACTGATGGAATGAGTGGGTCCTTCAAGGTTGAACATCACCCCCATGTTGCTGTTAGGGTGTACAGTGTTTTTCTGGTTCTACTCATATCACTCAGCATCAGTTCATGCAAATCCCTCCAGGCTTCCCTGAAATCCCATCCCTCCTGGTTGCTAATAGAACAATAGTGTTCCATGACATACATATACCACAGTTTGCTAAGCCATTCCGCAATTGAAGGACATTTACTTGATTTCCAATTCTTTGCCACCACAAACAGGACTGCTATAAATATTTTTGTACAAGTAATGTTTTTACCCTTTTTCCTCATCTCTTCAGGGTATAGACCCAGTAGTGGTATTGCTGGGTCAAAGGGTATGCACATTTTTGTTTCCCTTTGGGCATGGTTCCAAATAGTTCTCCAGAAAGGTTGGGTGAATTCACAGCTCCACCAACAGTGTAATAGTGTCCCAAATTTCCCACAACCCTTCCAACAATGATCATTATCTTTCCTGCTCATATTGGCCAATCTGAGAGGTGTGAGGTGGTACCTCAGAGAAGCTTTAATTTGCATTTCTCTAATAATTAATGATTTAGAGCATTTTTTCATATGGCTATGGATTGCTTTGATCTTCTCATCTGTAAATTGCCTTTGCATATCCTTTGACCACTTGTCAATTGGGGAATGGCTTTTTGTTTTAAAAATATGACTCAGTTCTCTGTATATTTTAGAAATAGTTGTAAAGATTGTTTCCCAATTTACTACATTTCTTTTGATCTTTGTTACAGTGGTTTTATCTGTGCAAAAGCTTTTTAATTTAATGTAATCGAAATCATCTAATTGGTTTTTGGTGATGTTCTCCAACTCTTCCTTAGTCATAAACTTCTCCCCTTTCCATAGATCTGTCTGACAGATAAACTAGTCCTTGATCTTCTAATTTGCTTATAGTATTGTTTTTTATGTCTTAAGTCCTGTAACCTTTTGTGTCTTATCTTGGTAAAGGGTGTGAGGTGTTGATCTAATCTAAGTTTCTTCCATACTAACTTGCAATTATCCCAGCAGTTTTTATCAAAGAGGGAGTTTTTATCCCAATGGCTGGACTCTTTGGGTTTATCAAACAGCAGATTACTCTAATCATCTCCTGCTTTTACACCTAGTCTATTCCACTGGTTGACCACTCTGTTTCTTAGCCAGTACCAAACAGTTTGATGACTGATGCTTTTCTCCATTTTCTCTTGGTAGATTCCTTTGCTTTTCCTAGGCTTCCTATTTTCTGGACCCTTTTATTTTTAATATTTTATTTTTTCCAACTACATATAAATACAATTTTTAATAGATTTTTTAAAATTTTGAGTTCCAAATTCTGTCCCTCATTCCTATCCTTCCCCCCCTCCCTAAGACAAAAAGCACTTTGACATGTCATACAAAATATTTCCATATTAGTCATGTTGTAAGAAAACAGACAAAAAAGCACACACAAAAAGGTAAAAAATAATATGCTTCTATCTTCATTCAGACTCACCCTGTTCTTTCTTTGGAGGTAAGTAGCATTTTTCATTTTCAAAAGTCCTTGAGAATTGTCTTGGATCTTTGTTATGTTTGCGAATAGCTAAATTTTTCACAGTTGAACATTGTATAATATTTTCCTGATTCTGCTTACTTCACTTTGCATTGGTTTATGAAGTCTTTCCCTGTTTTTCTAACCATCCTGCTCATACTTCATCACAATCATATACCACAAGCATTCTCTGATGGGTATCCCTTTAATTCTCTGCCTCCACAGAAAGAGCTGCTAGAAATGTTTTTACATTTAGGCTCTTTTCCATTTTAAAAAATCTCTTTAGCAGATAGATTGCTGGGCCAAATCCTTTGGGCAGAGTTCCAAATTACTAGGTCCTTTTGTATATTCAACAACTTGTCCTATCAAGTCAGAGACACAGTATCAATAATGATAACCTTCAATACTCTTTATTTTCTTTTTGGAAATTGGTCTTTTTATTCTGAACTTAAGCACAAAAAGCGAACATTTCCAAATACACTGCTTTTGTAAAAAAAAGTAATAATTTCACATGTTCCTTTCAAAACTATCCTGCTTTTTCAAGATGCCTTTTTATGAACTTCCTTTTTCCTTCTATTTATTTAAAATTATTTCCATGAATCCTCCCTTTTTATTATCACTGTTATTAATTCCCCTCTCCAACTCTGGTCCCTGTTAAAAAACAAAGGGAAAAAACATCTTGATACATAAGCACAGTCAAAACAAAATGAATCTTCATAATGCCACATTCTCAAAGTGTGTCTTTTTCTGCACCTTGAATCAATCCATTACCTTTCTGTCAAGTGTTAGTTAATATTTTTTGCTAAATCCCCTAAAGTCCTAGTTGGTTATTGCGTTGATCAGTTCTTAAATCTTTCAAACTCATTTTTTTTTGCAATGTTGTCCTTCTCTAAAGTATGCTCCTTATTCTCCTTGGTTTATCCTACATCTTATACTGCCTAGTATTTTATGAATCATATCTTTCACTATTTCTAATGATGTAATAATATTATACTACATTAATATACCACAATTTGTTCATTTACTCCCTATATTCTAATTATTTGAGCTAGAATAACTTCACTACTTTGGATTTCTTCATCATGTCTTCCTTCCCCAGGATACTCATCTCTGGGAAATCTCAAGATTGGTATCCACATGTGGGAAATCTGGGACACTAATACATTGTGAGTGGAGCTGTGAATGCATCCAACCTTTTTGGAGAGCAACTTGGAATTACACCCAAAGGGCAACAAAAATGTGCATACCCTTTTATCCAGCAATACCACTACTGGGTCTATACCCTGAAGAGATTATGAAAAAGGGTAAAAACATCATTTGTACAAAAATATTCATAGCAACTCTGTTTGTGGTGGCAAAGAATTAGAAATTAAGTACATGTCCTTCAATTGGGGAATAGCTTAACAAACTGTGGTATATGTATGTCATGGAACACTATTGTTTATTAGAAATCAGGAGGGATGGGAATTCAGAGAAGCATGGAGGGATTTGCATGAACTGATGCTGAGTGAGATGAGCAGAACTATCTTTTTTTCCCCTTGGTTTTCTCATCTTTTGATTTTGTTCTAATATTTCTTTTCTGTTTCATGGAATCATTGATTTCTATTTAGTCTATAATAAAATAGTAGAGAACTTTAAGGTTTGCAAAACACTTTAGAGATATTTGCTCAAAGTGGTTAAAACTTACATTTTAATCTATTTTATTCTAATTCTTTGTTATGTCTTATTGATCTATATCCATCTATATCTTTTTTCATTTCTTATTTATTGTATTCATGTAGTCCCTGTGGGGTATAATTTTTTTATTTGATTATGCTTGAAGTTATTACAAAGTTTTTTGCTCATTGACTTAGGGATTCTTTAGATCTACAAAAATTTTTTTTATAGTGGTTACTGTTTTCTTCGATTTACTTATCCCTTTAAGTGTTAGAACTTGAATTGGAACTTTGTTGTGAGGCCAAGTTATGACCTCTGCTAGGCTTTTGGGTGGGTTGGTAGACCCTGCTTTGTCTCTCCTGGGCTCACTTTGGTTTCTGCATTGACCTTCTTTTCCTGGGGTTAAGCTCCCTTGGATCATTCCTCTATGATATTTTAAAACAGCATGCCAGAGACCTTTGTGAGGCCATGGAAGCCTGGGCTTTCGCAATCTGAGGGCAGCTGTGCAGCCTTGCTTACAGCTAGAGCTTTCCTGGATTTCCAGGGTCCCCACTTTGAAGTTTTCTGATCTCCCTGAGCCTTTTTTGGGGGGAGCCCTTTGTTATTGCTGCCTCTGGACACAGAGCCTTCCCAGGCATGGGTTGCTCTGCTCTGTCTCTGGTCATGCTGGAAAACTGATAGATTTTTGTTTGTTTGTTTTTGCCTATTCTGGCACTGGCTTTGCTAACCACCTCCTTTTCTTTAGCTTGTGGGCTTCTGGCTAACTTTTTGTGTAGTTCCAGGGAGGAAGAAGTCACTATTAGTGTCTCACTGGATTTCGTTATTTGGTCTGATGTGAAATTTAGGTTTTTGCTGGACAGGTCATTTAAAAACAGGGTGATCTTTCTCCTGGTTAGGCAGCATCTTACAGAAAGCCTCCTCTTGCTCTTCCAGTCTTGCTGCTCTTGGGGGTTTCTAATATATACATTATGCTCTGAGGCAGATGTATTGGCAAAGAAATAGTTGGAGCCAAATGTTAATGGAAGCCAAGCAATATTTACATTTCTTTCACCTGTGAAATGCAACACAAATCAACATTCAAATGCAATGGAACATTTTATAGTCTTGGATAATTTTAAATGAAAATTTATCTTCTTAAGGTTCAGGCCTTAGGTCAATCACATAGGGAAAGACAATATTGAATATTGAAAGTGGGACTGAAGTTCAGGATGACCCAGGTTCAAATTTAACCCCCAAAGCTTCCTATATGTGTGTGACCATTGTTGAGTTGTCTCCGAGGCTCAATTTCTTCATCTTTAAAATGAATTTGATAATACATCTATTACCTACCTCAGAGCATTTTTTTTTAGTTTTTGTAAAGCAATGGGGTTAATTGACTTCCCCACAGCCACATAACTAGGCAATTATTAAGTGTCTGAGACAAGATTTGAACTTAGGTCCTCCTGATTCCAGGGCTGGTGCTTTATCCACCACTCCACATAGCTGCCCCTACTCAGAGCATTTTCACAAGGATCATATCCTTTAGAAACTTTAAATCAATATGCAAATGTCAGGTAATACACATAGGATGATTTAGAGAAATCAGAGCAGGTTGAGAATTTAAATAGATTAATGTGATGATACAGAGTATAAAGAAGACTAGAAAAAAGTCAGCAGTGTGATTAAAATGTTGGCAATGGGATTTTTAAAAATGTCAGCTTATGTTTTCTTCCATACTCTCAGATATTCTTCCCTTGCTTATCTCATTTAATCTTTAGTAGGTCTTCTTCATAATGGAGATGACAACGTTATTAACTATTACTTGGTCGTCTTCCTTTCTCTGCAGGTAGGATTCATGTCACAAATTACGGTTCTTCACGGAGGCATGGACATAAGGCAGGATGTCCGTAGCAACATTCAGCATCCTTGCCATTGGGGAAGTTGATTCCAGGACCAAGTGTGCAAAAGGTGGGTATGAGGAGTTTGTCCGATCTGCAGAGATGAGAGCAAATACTGGTAGGAGATGAGGGAATTCAGCCCAATTGAAGTATATTCTGTTACTCAAGCTTTAGCGGGGGAGGAGTCACCTATCCTTTGTCCTCAACTCCCACAGTAACAATGGTCATTGCAGGAGAGTCTTGGTCTTGGTCTGTGTCTCTGCAATACTGGACAGAATGGAAAGTAAAGGAGTCAGAAAGTAAGGGAATCTAGTCCTGCCTCTGCCATTTTACTATTTATGTGAAGGAGCTTCCTTTCTACTGGGGAGGTATAGCATGTATACAGAGGAAATAAATACAAGTAATTGGGAAAGGGAATGAGCACCAAAAACTGGAGATCAAAGGAGTCACAGATGGCATATGACCTAGTCTTCAGAGGAAAACAAAGATTCTGAAAGGTGGAAATGAGAAGGGATTGCAGTCAAGAGTTTGCTGGAATGCACAGAGATGGAGATAGCATGCTGAGTAATAATGACAGCTAATAATCCTATTGGCTGGAATGTAGAGTATTTGAAAGAGAATAATGGGAAATGAGAAATAATGGGAAAAGTAGATTGCAGTAATTTATATGAATCATCTCTCCATGTTCCCCTCAGTAAAAATGGAGCAGTTAGACTGGATACTTAAAAATTTTTGTAGCCCTAATATTCTAAGATTAGGGTAAAATTAGCATTCTAAAATTAGGATTAGAAATACCTGCAATGGATGGAGGAGTGAGAAAAGTGAGAATAAAAAAGCTGGGCTAGGGAGATGGCATGTTCTTGAAAGTGTTCAGTGAAGGGGAGAGAGAATAAGTAATTAAAAGATAAAGAAGAAATCACAGGATCTCTAGGCCCTGACAATATATTTGCCTCTGTTCAGAGGATAAATGGCATGGTACAACTGAAAGGATTCCAGAATTGGAGTCAGAGCACTTGAGTTCAAATCCTGTTTGTCATCTTGAACCTGTCAGTCACCTCTCTGGGTCTCAGTTTCCTCATCTTATAGATGAAGAGGATGGACTATGTGACCCTTAAGTTTCCTTAACAGCTCTAAATGAATTATCCTATGATTCTATGAAACTTGTTGTGCTCCTTCATTTCCTCCATCTCTCTTCTCCTCATTTAAACTCTTGGTTGGGCCAAAATAGAATAGTCCTGAATTCCTTTGAAATAGCAGTGAAGGGGCAGCTAGGTGGCATAGTGGATAAAGCACCGGCCCTGGAGTCAGGAGTACCTGGGTTCAAATCCAGTCTCAGACACTTAATAATTACCTAGCTGTGTGGCCTTGGGCAAGCCACTTAACCCCATTTGCCTTGCAAAAACCTAAAAAAAAATCAGTGAAGACATATAGCCTTGGATAGAAATTCATCAGTATCCCACAGGAGCAGCTCCTTCTAGTTTTTTAGTTTTTTTTTTTTACAAGGAAGTAGGGTTAAGTGACTTCCCAAAGTCACACAGCTAGGTAATAAGTGTCTTAGGTCAGATTTGAACTCAAGTCCTCCTGACTCCAGGGCCAGTGCTCTATCCACTGCACCATCTTAGCAGCTCCTCCTAAAACCAGCCCTTCCTCATTTGTTTTCAGCATTTATATTTTTCTCTTATATCCCAAACTTCATTCAACTCAAAGCTGTACTCACTATAAAGCTCTAGCTACAGGTATCAGTCCTCTTGACCTTCCAAGGCTGAGCCCAGAGTTCAAAGAGCTGATATCCTCACCTTTCTTTCTTTCCTTCTTTCCTTCTTATTTTCCCCCAAGGCAATGGGGTTAAGTGGCTTGTCCAAGGTCACACTGCTAAGAAATTATTAAGTGTCTTCGACTGGATTTGAACTCAGGTCCTCCTGACCCCAGGGCCAGTGCTCTATCTACTGCACCACCTAGCTGCCCCTTCACCATTATTTCTTAATGCCATTTGTCTTGATGCCCAAATCTTGTACCCATGCTCCTTATTCTTTTTACATGTGCCAACCCCCTTACAAGAATGTATTTTCTATGTTTTATTCATGTTCTTTTTTTCATGTGCTATTCACATTTCTCTGTACCTACTGACTAGATAAACATTTCTCCTTGCTACTTCCAGATTGAGGGGAAGATTATCATGTAATTATTTATCTCTTTCATCATAGTGCCCTCCACTCCCACCCCCATACCCCAAGTCTCATCCTGAGTTTACTAGTCACAAGGTAAAGGCCAAATGACAGAATGTCAAAAGGAGCTGTTCCCAGTTTCAGATTTGTCCAGCAGAGAAATCCATGACCCTTGAATGTCCACCTTTCTCTAGGGGCCTGGTTTGTTCCCCAAACCACCTTGATAGAAATCAGTGTCTTTTTTGTTTTAGGTCTTTTTTGTTTGTCTGTTTGTTTGATTTCAATGTGATCCTCATGATAAATATCAAGAGACAGGGTGGTAAGCAATACTGAAGTTAGATGTACTCAGTTCATCTGTGGAACCCTGAGCAAGTGGAGTCTCTTCCAGCCTCAGTTTCCTCATCTATAAAATGAAGGAGTTGACCCAAGAGGAGAGGACCTTTTAGGTCCCTTGCTGCTCTTTAACTATGCATCTATAATATTTGTATAAATCCTGAGTACACCTTATTTTTCTATAACAAAATCATGGTCTATTGAAAAGATCAACAGCTTCTCAGAGGTCTGGGTCTATTATTTAATTAGTGCCCTGTGTTTAAGAGTGAGCTCTTTCCCATCCCTGGACCTCAGGTTTTCCATTTGTGTGGAAGCAGAGTAAAGATTTCCTTGCTATTTCAATTGAAAATATTGAGAAATGATATTCCTCAAGTCTAAAGTTTTTTTCCAGACTTTTCCAATTAGGAAAATGTGTAAAGGGTCAAGAATGAAGGCCAAGGTTCCAGAAATTTGGTGGTAACCAAATTTAGAAAGGAAAAACATCTCATATTTAGTTAAGATCCTAATTTTTCCTTTTCCCAAGAGAGAATGAGTAATGAATGAGCTGTCTAAGAGCAATCTTCTGTTTCTTCATTTCTGAAAGTGATTGGAATATTTATTTGAAGAAGGTCCTTTTGATTACTTCATATCATCTGACATCAGTTACACATGGGTTGAAGGAATGAATGGGGAGGGGAGTGGGATGGGAGAGTAAGGGAGGGTTTGTGAGGACTGGTTAGAGGAATGAGTTGTTTTAGTAGCATTGACTCTTCAGTGACGTTTCTAGAGGCTAAATGAATATTCGATTGTTAACCAAAAACTGTGATATTTTCCTGGTTCATGTTTTGCCTCAAATTTTGAGGTATAGCTATCTGAGGGCATGGAATTGGAGATGGGGATTATGTCAGGTTTCAGTTGGTCTCTAGAATAGAAATACTTGAATTTAGGACAACCTTAAATTAATAAAAATTATTTCTTTCAGTCTTGCTTCTAAAACACAATGTCCAGTATTTTTTTCTTTAATATTTGTAAAACATGGGGTTGGACTAGATGCTCACTTCTAACTTTAAGTCTATTGAACCAAAATTGTCATTGTCTCCAGAAGGAGCTCTCTGGCTTGTAGCAAGGTAGTGATTCCCCCACATTCCTAAATTATGACCCTAAAGATAGGGTAATAGAAAGAGGTACTGGGCCAGGCTGCCAGAACTTTGTCCCATCAGTCCTTGCCTGCCTTGTCATTCAATCACCACATTCCTCTCTCTAGGACCACTTGAAACTATGAGTCTCATGCTTTCTTTCCTGACCATCCCCCACATTTCTAAGGCTCAGACTATCTGTCCTGATCCCTCTGGGTTCTGCCATACTGCCCAGGTGAGCACAGCTTCCCAAGAGCCCTACCTGAAGCCTGTGCTACATTGCCAATAGGGATAAAGACCTTAAACAGACCAAAGCAGAAAATTTGGGGAAAAGATTTTTTCCCATGGACTTGACACAGATGCTTTCTTTCCATTTAAAAAAAATGTAAAATTATGAAATTATTTTCTACAATCATGAATAGAGTGTTAAAGAACAAGAATTCCTGTATTCCTATTTGGCCTTGACTCCCCCTAAATAATTTCTTTAAAAATATGCAGTTGGAAGTTTCATATGTAAAACTTCCCATGTTATTTCTGTAGTGGAAGGAATACTGGGCTAAGAGTCAGGATCATGGATTTAGAGTGATGTTAGCACGTGTAATCCAAATCTTTCATTTTACAGAGGAGAAATAGGATACCTGGAGAAGCAGTTTTGTCTCAAGGTCACACAGGTTCCAAATAACAGAGCTTAGATTTGAGTCCAGGTTCTCTGACTCCAAATTCAACACTCTGCTATCCGAGTCACTTAACCTCTTTTGGCCTCTATTTCCTCATTTGTTAAATGATAAAAATTCCCCAAGATGCTAGGCTGAAGAACATGGAGTTATAGTATGTTCCTCCCTCCCAAAGGGGAAAACCAAGTAGAACTGGAAGCAAAATGCAAAAAGTCAAGCCTATTTTCATGCTAAAAATTGTTATTCTTACAATTATTTTTGATGTGCACAAAATTTTATTTTATTTTATTTTTTTAGGTTTTTGCAAGGCAGTGGGGTTAAGTGGCTTGCCCCAGGCCACACAGGTAGGTAATTATTAAGTGTCTGAGGCCAGATTTGAACTCAGGTACTCCTGACTCCAGGGCTGGTGCTCTATCCACTGCACCACCTAGGTGCCCCAAAATTTTATATTTAATATTTTAGAAGGAAAGTATCACTAGCCTAAAAATATCTGGATTCAAGCCCTTTTATAGCTTATGAAACCTCAGGATTCTATAGAACACAACTTGTAAAATGCCATCCTAAAAATTTTTTTAAACTTTTTTTTAGATTTTTTTTTTTTTAGATTTTTGCAAGGCAAATAGGGTTAAGTGGCTTGCCCAAGACCACACAGCTAGGTAATTATTGTCTGAGGTTGGATTTGAACTCAGGTACTCTGGTTCTGTATCCACTGTGCCACTTAGCCACCCCTAAACTTTTTTAAAATTTAAAATGTTTATTTTCAGTTCCAAATTTCCTCCATCCTGCCACTTCTTCCCCCACTCATTGAGAAGGTAAAAAATTCAATATACATTCTATTTATGAAGTCCTACAAAACATAGTTCCACAATTTATGTTGCAAAAAAAAATTCAAGAAAGATTTAAAAAGTGAAAAAATATATTTCAATCTGTAATCGGAGTTTAACTATTCTTTCTCTGGAGGGAGTTAGCATTTTTTTTTATCATAAATCCTTTGGTATTGATCAGAGTAAATTAAGTCTTTCACTGTTGGTCATCATTGCAGAATTGCTAGTACTGCATTTTGCACAATGATCTCCCAGTTCTTTTCACTTCACTTTGCATAAGTTCATATAAATCTTGCCTTTTTTTCCCTGAAAGACCACCTTCATCATTTCTTATAGCAAATAGTATTCCATCACAGTCATATACTACAATTTATTCAACCTTTCCTCAATTGATGTCCATCAAAAACCATTAAGGTCCATCCTGGCTCTATCATTCAATGATTCATTGATTCAAATTCCTATATAGAGAGGACAAGTATTATAGGATAGACCTCAAATATCACAGTAAGATGTATTTGTATTGGGTGGGTTGAGGGGATAGGGTGTGGCAAATAGGGAATTGGCTATTTCACAAAAGAAGAAAGTTTTAGCATTTTCTTCGCTAGTTGGTTTTTGAGGTAGGATTTGGTGGTTGTGTTCTCTTGATGGCTATGTTCCAAAAACAGGAAGTGGAATGAATACTGGCAGCAACTTGCATTTCTATTTTTTAAAACCAAATAAAATGAACATTTTCATGTGTATGGGGTAGAATAGAAGATAAAGGTTACATATGAAATTGCAGATTTCTATTATATATAGCATATTTTTTAAGTAATAAATTTAATCTGTAGTATTCCACCTATATTCCTGTTTGTGCTTCTTTCCTTCTTTTTCTTCTATGCATTATTTAAATAATCTTTTTTTTCTTTACCCCCTTCTTTTTTCTTCCCTTCCCAAAGTCTGCCCCCAGCATTTCTTTCCATACTACTTTCTTTTTTAGTTTTTTTTTTTGCAAGGCCAATGGGGTTAAGTGACTTGTCCAAGGCCACACAGGTAGGTAATTATTATTATTAAGTATCTGAGGTCGGATTTGAACCCAGGTACTCCTGTCTCCAAGGCCGGTGCTCTATCCACTGCACTACCTAGCTGCCCCTCCATACTACTTTCTACTATATCTTTTTTTTTTCAGGTAAAACAGACCATTTCTCCAAATATATTTCATGTTTTCTAGCCTCTAGGCCATTTAATAACACTGTTAACACTTTAAAATGTTTTCTTTCTGACATTTTAGCCATTTGAAATCCTGTTCATCTTCAGTTTATCCCAAAATACAGAATTTCAAAATTGGAAGGGTCCTTAAAGGGCATATTGTCCAAACCATAATAAATTAATCTACATTGAGGTCAGCTAAAGGAATAATAACTCATTTAAAAGCAAAGATCTTGGGGCAGCTAGGTGGCACAGTGGATAGAGCACCGGCCCTGGAGTCAGGGGTACCTGAGTTCAAATCTGGCTTCAGACACTTAATAATTACCTAGCTGTGTGGCCTTAGGCAAGCCACTTAACCCCATTTGCCTTGCAAAAACCTAAAAAACAAAAAAATAAATAAAAAATAAAAACAAAAATCTTGGGGTAGCTAGGTGGCACAGTGGATAGAGCACTGGCCTTAGAGTCAGGAATTCCTGGGTTCAATCTGATCTCAGACACCTAGCTGTGTGGCCTTGGGCGAGCCACTTAACCCCAATGCCTTGCAAAAATCTAAACAAAACAAAACAACAAAAAAAGATCTTATAGTACATATGCATAGTTAAGCAAACAAATTGCCTGAATGTAAAAATGTGTGTATTATTCTGCATCTTGAGTCTGTCACCTGTTAAGAGATGGGTAGAATACTTCATCATCAGCCCTCTGGAATCATAGATGGTCATTGCATTGATCAAGTCTTTCAGGCTGTTTTTCTTTATTCATTCACTTATTTCTACAGAGATTGGAAATAAGATTAATTAAATGTGTTTCCTCAAAAGGTTAAGGACAAGGAGTATAAAGATGACCACTAATCTCTGGATTTGGAAAGAAATTGGAATCTGCTTCTCTCTAGCCCTGTGACCTTGAGGTTGACAGAGGAGTTTAAAAAAAATAGAATTGCTTTACTAAAAGGTAAAAATGAAAATTTATCAAACTTTCTTCTTTTTTTAGAAAGATTTTGTTTATTTTGAGTTTTACAATTTTTCCCCCATTCTTGCTTCCCTCCCCCCACCCCCCACAGAAAGCATTCTGTTAGTCTTCACATTGGCAGAACTTACTCTTAACCTATCAACTTTAGTATTGGCAGCTAACTCTAGCTCTTGTTAAATTTATTCTATCATAGCAAGTCAACTCACTAGGACTGTAAGTTATAGATTGTTATGATTTGCTATTAGAAGAAGTTCCTACATCTGAAATGAATTTCAGGCCTTTGATATATTAATTTCAAAAGCTAGCAAGTTAACCCTTCATGTTGGGAGTCATGACTAATAAACTGCATGAAACTCTAGTAACTATTCTTATTCTTGGCTTCTCCTGTTCTTTCTGTATCATTAAGGGTTCCCAGTCAACATATTATATTAGCTAGAGAGTTCAAAAAAACTATATATAAAATATTTTAAGTGCCACCATTTTTGAATAAGATGATATCTATAGACCCAGAAAAATCGAACAAATTCTTTTTTTTTGGGGGGGGGTTGTTTTTTGCAAGGCAATGGGGTTATAAATGGCTTGCCCAAGATCACACAGCTAATCAATTATTAAGTATCTGAGACTGTATTTGAACTCAAGTCCTCCTGACTCCAGGGCCAGTGAACAAATTCTCGATGCACAAAGTATAACTATAAGGTAAAGAGTTTGACATTACAGTAAACATGTAACAACTTAGACACTAAAAGGAGTTTCCTATCAAAAAAGGTTTTTTAAAATTTTTAAAAATATTTTGAGCAGAATAACAGAATTTTAGAGTTCAAAAGCACCTCAGGAGATTTCTAATCCTGAGAGGTGACCATGAGATTTTTCTTGAATACTTCCAATGAATGAGAACCCATTCCTTAGGTGTCTCACTTTGGTCCCAAATCTTTTCCTGACACTAAACCTAAGTTTCCCTCTCTATAGCATCCATAGATTGCTTCTGGTTCTGTCCACTAAGGCTAAATAGAATAAATCTAATTCCTTTTTTCTAAATATCAGTGGTTCAAATCTTTGAAGATAACCATGATGGTAATATCTCCCTGCTCCCTTCCCAAACTGCTCCATTATTCCTTTCTCCAGGCTAAATATTTATTTCAACTAATTCTAATAGAACATGAACTCAAGGATTTCTACCACCCATGTTGCCCTCTCATTCCTAAACTTGGCAACCATAATTAAATCATACCACATAAAGACCTGCCTAAGGAAACTGAGGATACACAGTCAGAGTGTAATATAGGCTAAATTTCTTTAAAAACTCATAACAAATCTAAACTTTAACATCTTAGTATCTCATATCTTGGCTTTTGTGCTGCATATCATTAAAGTTCAATGGTGAATAGTTCATATGACTCATAGTAAACACCATTTTACACCAAATCATATTTTTTAGGATAATAAGGTTTTAGATTTGGAAGGGACTTCTATTCTGCCCTTTTCATTTTACAGATGAGAAAACTGAGAACCCAGACTTTTGAAATGACTTGTCCAAGAGACATGGTGGAGCCGGGATTCAAACCCAAGTTTTCTACCTCTAAATCAGTTTACTTTCCACAATATCATGATGTATGTTTTATTCTCACTTGAACTACTACAGCAAGCTATCTAGTCTTACCTCTTGTCTTTTCTTCCTCCAATTGATGTTATACAGCCCCAAATATGCTATGATAGCCAGAAAAGTTTTTGTAATGCAAAGGTCTAAATATATCAATTACCTGCTAAAAAGTTTTCAAGGATTCCCTTAATGTCTGTTGAATAAATTCCACAGTCCTTGGTTTGGCATTCAAGGGCTCTCATAGTCTGTCCCCAACATTTCTTTCCATGCTACTTTATTTTTTTATTTTTATTTTTTAGGTTTTTGCAAGGCAAATTGGGTTAAAAGGCCACACAGCTAGGTAATTATTAAGTGTCTGAGGCTGGATTTGAACTCAGGTACTCCTGACTCCAGGGCCGGTGCTCTATCCACTGTGCCACCTAGCTGCACCTGCTCCATACTACTTTAAACCATGTATCTTTTTTCAGACCATTTCTCCAAATATATCTTGTGTTTTCCAGCCTCTCTGCCTTTTTATTAACACTGTTAAGTATATTTAAAATGTTTCCTTTTTTGGCATTTTGAAATCCTATTCATCTTTAAAAGTCTAGCTTATTATCCCAAATTACAGAATTTCAAAATTGGAAGGGTCTTTAGAGGACATGTAGTCCAAACCATACTAACTTAATCTACATTGAGGTTCACTTAAGGTATAATAATTCCTTTTCTTTTTCTTTTTGTGCCTTTCCATATTATTAAGAGGTTGGGTTTTTTTGGCATCTATAATCAGTCTCTACATCAAGTTTCTTTGAAATTATGGTTCTTTTCTTCATTATCACTTGTATATTTGTGGCAGGCATGTCCTAACCAATAGAGATGCAAAAGCCTATGTTTAAAGAATGCCTGTGATGGTGATGATGGGCAGAGACTAAAATAGGAGGAATACTGAATAATGACAAGGAGGAAGAATAATAATGACTGATATTGAGCCAGCCCTCATCTCTCCCATCTGTTGGCTTTGAGAATAACTGATAGCTAGATGCCACTTTGTCCATGTATAGAAGCTCAAGAGACTTAGTTCCAGCACTAAAAGGACAGAGGTATAGATAAATATAGATGTTTTTTTCTCATGAGAAGAAAGTGATGTGGAGCAGGGGAAAGGTAAAACTGCTGCCTGTGACAGAGCTGCATCCTCTAGTCACTGCATTTATCAGCTGCCCATTGGATGGGGGGGGTGAGGGAAGAAGGATACCATGGCAATACTTCAACTTGAGGGTCAAAGTAGAGACCTAGATGAATGTTAGGTCTAAGATTTGCAGATGGTGGGTGCTTTGTTCTTACTTTGATTATTTGCTTATTCTTTTAAAAACTTTTTTTAGGGTTTTTTTTAAGGCTTTTGCAAGGCAAATGGGGTTAAGTAGCTTGCCCAAGGCCACACAGCTAGGTAATTATTAAGTGTCTGAGACCGGATTTGAACCCAGGTACTCCTGACTCCAGGGCCAGTGCTTTATCCACTACACCACCTAGCCGCCCCTTAAAAACTTTTTTTTAAACCACTTTGATTAAAGACATTCTAAAATGCAGCTATCCTTTCCACTTCATGAGAATTGGGGGCACAGTGCTCTGCAATCTATAAAATCCATATAAAATTTTTTGTCCTTCCCTTCATACAGAGAAGAAGTCTAAATTTTGCCTTCTTCTTTAAGAGGCAGTTACAGTACCTTATTGTAAAATTTTGATTTAAGTATTTGATCATGGGCTCTGTGTCATCTGCTAGCCTTTGAGTGTTATCTGCACTTTCCGTAAAAGTTCCTCAAAATTTCCATTTAATTTCTTATGCTGATCTGAGATAGATCAAAACCGTAATAGGCAAAGTCATGATGTGGGAGGGATACCTCTAATGCCTTTTGTAAAGGAGTGACATGGAAAAAATGAGTTCTTAAAGAGAGTGCCTAGTAAGTTGAGGATAACTAGAGCTGGAGCTGAGTTATTTGATTCCTGGACAGACACATCCCTAGATACAGATGTTAGTACCTGGGTTAGTGCATGCAAAATGTAGAGAGGCAATCGAGTGATATCCAAATGCCCAGAAAGAAAGAAGCGACATGAGTTGATTTAGTAAGTTCTAGGAGGGAATGGCTGGTCTTTATACATTTATCTCAGTTATATAGTGAAATGGTCATGCATGATAAATAACAGAGGTTCCAGAACTTAATTCCAAGAGCTGAAGTAGTCACCCTGCCTTAATGGTCTCCTGGGAAAATGTTCCCTGAGCCTGCTCATAAGCTCCATCTCTTATCCGTCCATTCCTATCACCCATTCTCAGAGCCATCAAAGGTTAAACAAAATAGGCATCTATGTGTGTGATGTATGTGTTTGTTTATAAAAAGACAGGAAGTTACCACAATTAATACTTTTAAAATATTATTTTATAATGACTACAAATTTTTAATGTGCCAGAAAACTATTTTCTTCATGACCCATAGAGATTTATTTTGTAATTTTGAATCTTGTGTGTCACAGTGCAGATTCAAAGTCCCCCAGTGGTCATGGAGGATGAATTTTACCAACTTTGTCCAAGGTTTATAAATTCCATGACCAATTTGGCTCCTTCTATTACTTAAGGGTTCTTTAGTCTGGGATTAGGTTGGAAAGAAGAATGAAATTAGCCTCTTAATATTTAGTCATTTTCATTCATTTTTAACCAAAAAATGGTTTGCTATTTCTTTCTCTAGTTCCTTTTAGAGGCGAGGAAACTGAGGCAGACCCAGTTAAGAGACTTTCCCAGGGTCACACAATAAGTGTCTGACTCCAGATTTGAATTTAGGTCTTCCTGACTTCAGGCCAGTGTACTCTTGCCCTGTGCCACCTAGCTGCCCTGAATCATTCTAAGAGGTTCTTAAATAATAAGCCCAGGGGGGATCAGAATGGTTGTGAGATTTGAAAGGTTTAAGGCAGCAGAAATGAGTAAAGAGACCTTGGTTTGCCATTGGATGGTGGAGAGGGTGAGGGGAGAAGAATACCATGGCAAGATCATGATGGAGGTAAGGAGCTAAAGAATTCATGCCAGGTGTTCTTACAGTGGCATCACAAGAAAGGGGAATAGGGTACAGTGGGAATAGGAATTAGCTCCCAAGCATCTAGGATGGTGATGGAAATGTGGGAAGGAGAAGCAAGGGAGGAGAGATTTAATTCTGCTTTCCAAACTCTGAATTTTGGCTGGAGCTCACTTTTTTCCAGTTTTGCTTTCCCAGAAATTATCTCACACACACACACACACACACACACACCACTCTCAGAAGTCCCAGTTCCAAAGTGTCACCAACTAGTGGATTCTGGGCTAGCATCTACTTGAGTGTTTCTCATCTCCATGGCTATATAGTTGTTTCCCCCCCTCCATATTTATTCTGCATTTCTTAGGAAATAGAGCCAATAGCTACTATATGAATTTGTCCTTTCAGAAACTAACTTCTCTATCTTTTGCCTCTCTTAGCTACCTTAAAATAACTAAAGTTTGTCATTAGGGTTTGTTTCAGCTTATTATGAATTTAGAGACAAGGTTTCCTTGCCTAATATTTTTTCTTGATTATTTAACTTTTTTTTTTTTAAACAGGATACAAATTCTACAATGAAATATAAAACAAGGGGGGCTGCCTGGGTGGGGCTGAGCTGGGGGTGGCAGATGGCGGCCTGCGAGTGGCTGCGGGGCCACACACGGAGCGCGCTGCTCCACTACGATGGGGAGAGCATGGTGCCGGGCGCACCAAGGCTGCTGCCCACTGGGTGCTGTCTTTTGTGCTGGGCAGCAACAGGTTGTGTGGTGAGCTGTGGGCCTGAGCTTGGCGGGGGACCAGCCCAGGCCTGTGCGCCGTGCTCGTGGGCTACGACGAGCTCTTCACCGTCGCCAACCTCAGCGAGGCCTGCACCCACCTACGCGACCCTGACTGCATGCTGGTGGCCACCGACCTGGACCCCTGGCACCCGCTGGGCGGTGGCCGCACCACCCCAGGGACAGGAAGTCTGACAGCAGCAGTGGAGATGGCATCACGGCATCAGGCCCTAGTCGTGGGCAAGCCCAGCACCTACATGTTCGAGTGTATCACAGAGCACTTTGGCAGATCCAGCTCACACCCTGATGATGGTGGGTGACCTCATGGAGACGGACATCCTCTTTGGTCACCAATGTGGCCTGACCACCGTGCTCACCCTTACTGGAGTCTCCAAGCTGGATCAGGCCTACTTGGCTGCAGGCCAGCTTGACCTGGTGCCCCACTACTATGTGGACAGTATTGCAGACTTGATAGCAGGGCTAGATGTTTGAAGCAGTCTGACCAGATGCAGGGCAGCCAAGAGGATGGGCTGTCATCTTATTCCCATTTCTTCCCCCAGTCTCTTTGACTCCGTGGTCATGAGAAGATCCCAGTCTCTAAATCCTGTTCCAGTTTGAATGTTTCCCTCCCCTAATTGCACCATAACACAACACACACACACACACACACACACACACACACACACACACACACACACACACACACTCACATTCTCTCTCTCCTGGCATCTGTAAGGCAGGACCTGCATCCCAACTTCCCAAGGGATGTGCTATCTCTTCCCCATTTAGGTTGGGCATTACCTCCTGCTTCACTCTAGTGGGTGTCATTTTCCTAATGGCAGCACCCCCTTTCCCATCACCCCTGCAATCAGCCCCCACTTGCCCCTTCTTTCAGCTCTGACTTGGTCGATGCTGCCTTAACTTCTTTCTACCCACCTTTTTTAGACCCAGGAGTAATGACTGGGGGTAAAGGGTACCTCAGTTTCCTTCTCTGTAAAAATGGGGTTATTGGACTAAAAGACTTCTGAGGCTCCTTCCAGTTCTGAATCTATGATCCTAAGGGACCTTTTCTTGGAACACTGTGACATTAATTCCAAACCCCCTGTTCTGCCTGGTTTAGGGGCTTCCCCCTGTCATACACACCCCCACACCCTCTAGCTTGGGGCTCTAGAGGCAACTGAGCCAGTCAGCCTGGTCAAAATTCTGGAGCATCAACCAGCATGGTGCATTGAGTCCTGTTTCCTAAGGGACCAGGCAGAAGGCTGGAATCCATTGACAGTCCAAGTTTTAGTGGACCAATGAGAAGGTACCCTGAGTGCCAATTTGAGGGGTCATATGACTCCTGCCTGGATTTTAAGTGGAAAGAGGACCCTGTTCCTCAAGTTTTATGATGGGACATGGTGGGACCTTCAATCTTTTCCTGGGACTGTTGATGTCCTTGTCCCTTTGCCCCAGTATTTATTTACCAATTTATTAAGGTATTAGGATGCACCAGGAGGAGTCTTTGTGATTTCTTTAAGTGAACTCAACTCCCCCATCCTTTCCTCCCAGGAATTTGGAACCAAATAAATTAAGTCCTGGGAAAAAAAAAGAAATATAAAAACAAGGGCCTGAACCACATCTCCTCTGACTCTGACATTGTAAGTTATGTGGTTCTAAAGTACTGAAAAGTTCAAATATAATTAGGAGAGTGTTAAAGCACAAGTTTCAATTGATACAAATGGTGATATCAGATCTTTTCCTGTTTGGTTTGGGAGAGAGGGAGTTAAAAATCATGGAGAAGCTAGAACCTGAGTTGTGTTGGGGGGAGGTAAATGATGTTAAGGGCATCAAAAATGGAAAGAGTTTACAATTTTGTCTCTGTAATAAGCCTTCTGTATCAGGAAGTGGCCACTAAGCTCATCTGTACACTCATGCCCTGAGGAGGAATAATGAAAGTGTCTAGAGGACAGCATTCTGTCATGTCCAGGCTGCTAACTCTGGGGCCAAAAGGCACCAGCCCAGCAGCACAAGGTCCCTTGTCTTGGCTACTTCCCTTGGGTTGACCTCTCATTTTCTTTTTGGGAGCCAGGGTCTCTAAGCTGTTTGATGACACAGTCACAGCAAGAAGACTCAAGGTGGCCACACCACCTGATGGAACAACATTTCCTTCTTCAATATTTATAGGGATTCCATGTATACCCGTATTTATAGGTCTATTATTGATTGCAAAACTTACTCATCCTAATAGTGGAATGACTATAAAGGGAGGATTTCAGAGAACTTCCTTGAATAAAACAGATTGTGAACTCTGTCCAAATTTAACAGGACTGCCTCTCCCTGAGACATACAAAAAGCTTCAACATTATGAAATCTTTGGAAAATACAGCACTGGGAGTTTCTGCCTTAATTGCTATTATAACTTCTGTTGCCTTAGCCTCCATTGCTCTTATTCAAGAAGTGCATATAGCACACACAGTGGATCAGATTTCAAGAATGCTTCCCTAGCCCTAATGTCACAGGAAATTATTGATAGGAAGCTAGAAGCTAAGGTCAATGCTTTAGAGGAGACAGTTCTATATTTAGGGGATCAGTTACAAGATTTGAAAGTTTGTCAGTCCACTGGGTGTCATTTTTCCCTGAAATCTATCTGTGTTACCCCTCTGCTGTGGAATGCTTCGGCTATTCCCTGGGACAATGTTAAGAACCATGTCCTTGGTATCTGGAATCATTCTGATTTGTCATTAGATTTATCAAAATTACATTCCCAAATATCTGCCTTGTCTTCTGTTCCATCGGCTCTTCTGACTCCTGCTGATGTGACTTCTAAATTTTTTTTTTAGTTTTTTGCAAGGCAAATGGGGTTAAGTGGCTTGCCCAAGGCCACACAACTAGGTAATTATTAAGTGTCTGAGACCGGATTTGAACCCAGGTACTCCTGACTCCAAGGCCAGTGCTTTATCCACAATGCCACCTAGCCGCCCCAACTTCCAAATTTTTAACAAACTTGAAGTCCTTTAATTTTCGCAATTTAATAATGTATATTATAGCATCTTTGGGTGTTATATTATCCCTGTTAATCCTCCTTTTTTGTCTTCCAGTCTTCTTCAAGATTATAATAAGATTAATTCAAACAGCCCAAGTTGAACTTTCTGCTATCAAATTAATCTAAAAGGGGGAAATGTTGGGAGCCAGGGTCTCTAAGCTGTTTGACACAGTTGCAGCAAGAAGACTCAAGGTGGCCATACTGCCTGATGGAACAACATTTCCTTCTTCAGTATATATAGGGATTCCATGTATACCCATATTTATAGGTCTATTATTGATTACAAAACTTACTTATCCTAATAGTGGAATGACTATAAAGGGAGGATTTCAGAGAAATTCCTTGAATACAACAGATTGTGAACTCTGTCCAAATTTAACAGGATTGCCTCTCCCTGAGACATACAAAAGTCTTCAACATTATGAAATCTTTGGAAAATACAGCACTGGGAGTTCCAGGGAGATGTTAGAATATATACAGGGAAAACAGATACAAGATGGGTCAAATAGAATTCCAGGGAAATTAAGTTTTGCCCCTCTTATCATACACAGGAATATATGATAAAGATGGTGAGAGAATAGTTAGTATAGGTGACCAATATGTGAACTCTAATAGCCTTAGTTTATTGGGAAAGAATAAGAAGTCATAGAAACCATAGCATCTACCAACGAGGGCTGAAAGGAAAATTGGTTATTGAAGGAGTCAATGGATGGGTGGACAAACATAACTAGGTTGTCAAGGGAATATTGAAAAACATTACATTTGCAGTACAAAAACATAAAAGCATCCCATTAAACATATCAAAGATTATTATCAGGAAAGTTCTGCTTAATAACTTTACTATGCAGCAACAAACTAGGCAACAGGCAGGTTGAGGTCATCACAGTCTGAGCAGGGACAAGAAAATTACATGATTGATAATCACATTTGTAACTACTACATGATCAAACTTGTAACCATATGAACTATATGATTAATGATGAAAATTGTATACTTTTGTAACCAAGGAAATGATTAGTTTGCTTGTTTGATATGATTCTGAGACTATAAAAATCTAAGTAGCTGACAGTCAACCTGCTCCTGCCTTTAACCCTGTATTGACTCAACTCATTTCGCCGACTCTATCCCTCCTGTCAGGTTCCAAGGACCTCGTAGAGGCTGGACCCCCATATTTTCTGGTGACTTTTTCTTGCCTGACAGTACCTGGTGAGAAATAGTGATGTCTCGGAACCCCAAGACTAACAGGCAACTTCTTGGATATGGTCTCAGTTTTTTGCCTCAGTTTCTGTTATTATTTTGCAGGTGAAGAACAGTAATCTGCAGGTTGTGACCTTTTGAGTCCTGAAGTCCAAAAATCTGGGAGTCTGGAATGGAGTCTTAAGAATCAAGAGCTTCAGGATCCCAACCCATCCCAGCAGGGCCTGAGATGAAATCTCTTACAGTAATTATGCCACATTGGTGGAACCAATACTATTCAGAAACTATTAAAAATGAAGCCACTCTCCTGGAGAATGAGATGGTAGAGCAGGGAGCGTGCACTTAAGGTTTTGGTGGGAAATGTTTTTACTTCTGTTCTTTTTACATATTTTAAGTAAATATCCTTTGACAAAAGCTATTTTGCTCATTGATTTTGTGGAATTGGGATGCTAGTCACAGTTGGCTAACATTGGGGGAGCACTTCTGGCCATGGGGATTTGAGCATATGACATTAAAAAGTTCAATTATTTTATTAATAAGGACAATGTTCTTTGGCAGTTTCTCTCTTGGACCAAAGATAATCATGGTAGAGGGTTCATAATGTATATGTCCTCGGAAAAATGGGTGTTCTGTGTTAATATTGAATGAGAGGTGGTAATAGTTGTCCTTTGTTCTCTAAGAAGGAAGTGATACTATGACAAGCATGTGCATTGGATTTGAGTGAGGGAGTGCTGTGCTAAGTGACCAGCCTTACTTTCTTCTCCAGAGAGAGGACTGGAAATGACCCTAGATGTGAGGCAATCAGAGTTAAGTGACCTGCCCAAGGATACACAGCTAATAAGCCTCTGAGACTAGATTTGAACTCAGGTCCACTTGACTTAAGGCTCGATTTTCCACCCCTATGCCATACAGCTGCCCTAAATGAGAGATGAACTTTACAAAGAGAAGTGGGCTCAACTCTAGTGAGGGACTAGGAGAGTGATATTGGGTCACCCTTGGACAAAGAGACTATTGCCACACTCAGACCACTACAAACAGTTAATCTTAATCGGAGGACCAGGGAAGGCTTCACGGAGAAGTGATGTTTGCAGGATATTTAGGAATTTAAAAGGCAAAGAGGAAGAAGGAGAGAGTATTCTAGGGATAGGAAAAAGTCTAAGCAAAGACATATGGAGGTTCAGGAGATAGAGTAGTCCAGTTAAACTGGAACATAAAAGTACACAGAGAAAGTAATATGTGATTAAAGTTGGTGCCAGGCTAGGCAATAGGGAGCCACTGAAGTTTTTTTTTTTTTTAGATTTTTCTAAGGCAATGGGGTTAAGTGGCTTGCCCAAGGCCACACGGCTAGGTAATTATTAAGTGTCTGAGACCGGATTTGAACTCAGGTACTCCTGACTCCAAGACCAGTACTCTATCCACTGCGCCACCTAGCTGCCCCCAACCACTGAAGATTTTATGCACATTTCTCTCCATTATAATCTCCAGTCCTATATTACCCTTTCTTTTGGATATCTTGAATTGGATGTTCTGTAGGCATCTCAAACTAAATATGTCCACAAAAGAATTTTCCCCCAAACCTCTTCCATTCCCAACTTTCCCATTATTGTCAAAAATACCACCATTCTATTTGTATGTGATAGAACACTATTGTTCTATTAGAAACCAGGAAGGATGGGAATTCAGGGAAGCCTGGAAGGATTTGCATGAACTGAGGTGAGATGAGCAGAACCAAAAGAACATTGTATACCCTAACAGCAACATGGGGGTGAATATCAGCCTTAATGGACTTGCTCATTCCATCAGGCACAATTTTGGGGTATCTGCAATGGAAAATGCCATCTGTATCCAGAGAAAGAATTATGGATATTTTTCCATCACTAGATCCTGTAATATTAAGTCCAGGCTTTTTTTTCTCTTCAATGTCTTCAGGAAGTCCTATAATTTTTCAGGTTGCCCCTCCTTGATCTATTCTCAAGGTCAGTGGTGTTGTTGATGAGGTATCCATTGTCATATGAAAAATTGCTCTAAATCATTAATTATTAGAGAAATGCAAATTAAAACTTCTCTGAGGTACCACCTCACACCTCTCAGACTGGCTAATATGACCAGAAAGGATAATGATCATTGTTAGAAGGACTGTGAGAAATCTGGGACACTATTACACTGTTGGTGGAGCTGTGAACTCATCCAAACTTTCTGGAAAGAAATTTGGAGCTACGCCCAAAGGGCAACAAAAATGTGCATACCCTTTGACCCAGCAATACCACTACTGGGTCTATATCCTGAAGAGATGAAGAAAAAAGGGTAAAAACATTACTTGTACAAAAATAATTATAGCAGCCCTGTTTGTGGTGGCAAAGAATTGGAAATCAAGTAAATGTCCTTCAATTGGGGAATGGCTTAGCAAACTGTGGTATATGTATGTCATGGAATACTATTGTTCTATTAGAAACCAGGAGGGATGGGACCGTACACCCTAGGTGTACACTGTACACCCTAACAGCAACATGGGAGTGATTATCAACCTTGAAGGACTCACTCATTCCATCAGTGCAACAATCAGGGACAATTTTGGGCTGTCTGCAAAGGAGAGTGCCATCTGTATCCAGATAAGGAACTGTGGAGTTTGAACAAAGTTCAAGTACTATTCCCTTTAATTTAGAAAAAGCAGATATCTTATTGTTTGATCTTGTTACCTCTTAGACTTCTCTTCTTTAAGGATATGATTTCTCTCTCATCACACCCAATTTGGATCAAGGTACAACATGGAAACAAAGTAAAGACTGCCAGAGTGCTTTCTGTGGGGGTGGGGTGGGGGGAGGGAAGTAAGATTGGAGGGAAAATTGTAAAACTCAAAAAAGTCTTTTCTCTCTGTTTTTGAACTCCTTGAGATATATTCTAGTAGTGGTAATAGCCAGGGTCAAAGGATATGTATAATTCCATGACTTTAGGTTTATAGTTCCAAATTGCTTCTCAAAATGGTTGGAGCAGTTGATAGCAGAAGTGTGTCAGGGTGGCTAGGTGGCACAGTGGATAAAGCACTGGCCCTGGAGTCAGGAGTACCTGGGTTCAAATCTGATCTCAGACTCAGACACTTAGTAATTGCCTAGCTGTGTGGCCTTGGGCAAGCCACTTAACCCCATTTGCCTTGCAAAAACCTAAAAAAAAAGAAGTGTGTCTGTCATCTTTCAGTCCATCCAGCAATATAACTTTTACTTCTCTAAAATTTTTCTAATAAGATGGGTAGAAAGTAAATTCTTAAGTTGGTTTAATATGCATTCCCTCAATGTCCATCAATTGGGAAATGGCTTAACAAACTGTGGTATATGTATGTGATGGAACACTATTGTTCTATTAGGAACCAGGAGGGATGGGAATTCCAGGAAGCCTGGAAGGATTTGCATGAACAGATGCTGAACAAGATGAGCAGAAACAGAAAAACATTGTACACCCTAACTGCAACATGGAAGTGATAATCAACCTTAATGGACTTGGTCATACCAGCAGGGCAAAAAATCAGGCACAATCTGTGATTAAGAATGCCATCTGTATCCTGAGAAAGAATTATGGAGTTTGAACAAAGACCAAGGACTATTACCTTTAATTTTTAAAAAATGTTGTCTTATTATATAATTCTGCTATAAAAAAGAAAGAATTGTGGAGTTTGAACAAAGACCAAAGACTATTACCTTTAATTTAGAAAAAAAAATTATCTTATTATGTAATTTTGCTATCTCTTATACTTTTTCTTCCTTAAGGATATTATTTCTCTCTCATCACATTCTACTTAGATCAGTGTATACCATGGAAACAATGTAAAGACTTCTGTGGGGGGTGGGGGAGGGAAGCAAGATTAGGGAAAAAATTATAACATTCAAAATAAATTAATAAAAAAACACCACCATTCTTCCATTCACCTAGGCTTTTAGAACCACAGTTGTAAAATTCCCAAATAATCCTCATACAACCTTAACTAATTACTTACACTCACCCACACATCTAAGCAAATGTGCATTGGATTTGTGAGCAAATCTTGCCATTCTTACTTTTGTTATCTCTTATCTATGCCTCCCCTCCATTAGAGCAGTCATCACCCTTGGGCACCACTCATCTGGACTATTTCTATCAAATTAAAGTCTTCTGCCTCATGTCTCTCCATTTCAATCCATCCCCCAGATTCAGCTGTCAGAATGATTTTCCTGAAGTGCCAGTTTGACCACATCACTAACCACCCCTCCACCTTCCATTTACATTATCTGTAATGGGGGTCCCATATGTTTGTTCTCATGAAATGAGACTTGGTCTTTGCTCTTTTCTACTTCAGGTGATGGGATTGGAGACTTGTTCCTTGTGAGTTTAGGAAAGTCAAGGGAAACATCTTCCTGTCCCAAAGCCTAGGTTTTGCAACTCAACAGCAAAGAATAACTCTGAGTGTGACCTTCAGGACTCTGTTTTAGTTTGGTTGCAGAGACAAGGATCCTGCTGACAGCCGTGCTGGATGTTTTAGTTTGGTTGCAGAGACAAGGATCCCGCTGACAGCTGTGCTGGAAGAGAACTAGATGAGGGATTGAGCTCACGTAAAGCCCACACTCTAAAGGCAGGTGAGAAAGGGAAGCATGCACCATGGAGATATTGAGAAATGTTTGTACTTTTGTAATCACCCTATCTTCAAAATAAATATCCCTTTATAAACTCATTGATGTTAAGTTGCCAAATGGGATTAGGACTTGTTGGCAACTAAAGTGCCAATGGCATCAGAGATATCCCCTTACCCTCAGCTGTGCTCAGGGAGAGCACCCAGTACACATTCAATATCTATCTTGGAGCATGTTTTCTCTCCCATCAGAATGTGAATTCCTTGTCTCCTTGTATCCTTAGTGCTTTTAGCTGGGTACGAGCTTGGCTTGATATGTAATAAGTGCTTTAAAATGTCTGTCGATTGACCAGCTGATCGATCCTTTGGGTCACAATTCCACCCCCAACTGGAGCAGTGATGTAGATGTATGGAAGCAAACGGCAGTGTAAGGTTGTTTTTGTTTGCAGTTTCAGAATGGAGTTTTGGGGCACAATTCCTAAACTGGCAACCTCCTGTGAGGAGGAAGGTATGGATTCTGAAGGCCCTAGATAGTGTGATCCCAGGATCTAGCCTTCCAGCAGAGAAGGAAAATTTCCTAGTCAGCACCAGTTTTGGAGTTTCTAGATTTCCTGAACAGCACCAGGTTTAAAAATCCCTTGTGTAACCCTAGTTTTAAAGAGTTCCTAAGTTCCAAATAGGCAGATATAGGAACCATTCTCTAAAGAGTGCAGAGTCAAATAAAATGAACAAACAGTTCTCAAAAAGATTGTAAACTATAGATAACTAAAAAAAATGTTCTAGATCACTAATGAGAGAAATTCAAATTAAAAAAAAACTCTGAAGTTGACAAACATGAAAAAAGATGAGAATAGTCAATGTTGGAGGGGTTGTGGAAAGACAGGCACACTTGCATTGCCAGTGGAGTAGGAATTGGTCCAAACACTCTGGAAATTTGGAATTAAGCTAAATGACTAAAATGCCCATTTCATTTGACCCAGATATCCTAATGCTAGGTATAGATCCTAAGGAGTTCAGTCATGCACCAGATACTATGCTAAAACCTAAGGATAAAAAGAAAGATTAAAACAAAATATGTCCCTGTTCTCAAGGAGTTTGTTTTCATTGGTGAGTCAGCTGCAAATAAGTATACAAACAAGTTAAATAAAGAATACCGTATTTCTCTATGTATAAGATGCACCTTAATTTTGGGACCTGAAATTTGAAAAAAATTATATTACATAATGTTATTGAACTCAAGTTTTAGTCATCATGAAATTCAAGGACTTTCTGCTCATGGATTTCAGGCATCTTTTGGGCAAATCTGGTGCGTGGACACATGCTTAGTCCATTCCATTTCATGAACCTAAAGCACCAATCATGCATGTCCTCCTTTGAAATCAGTCACTTTTTCATCAGCAGTTCTTCTGACCTCCTGCTGAACCATCTTTGTGGACACAGAAATTCCAATGGTCCTTTGCTCTTCAATCCATCTCTTCAATTCCCTAACTCAGGCCATTTTGCTGACTTGTCTCTTCTGCCGGGGTATTTTCAGTCCAGTTTCTTCTCTTAGAGAGTCTCGGATTGTTTTCTCAGTTGGAGCAGGACCACACTGATGTTTAGCAGAATGATTTCCATTCACTTTTGCAAACTGGTTCACTTTGAACTTGAATTTAGCACTGTATGAAAATTTTTTCTGATCTACTTCTAGGCAGAACATGGCAAAACATAATATAAAAGTAACAAAAACGAAACAATATGTGCAAAGACAACGAGCAGGGGAAAAGCGGGAAATTTAAGTAAAAAAAATGCCTACAGGGGCAGCTAGGTGTCTCAGTGGATAGAGCACCGGTCTTGGAGTCAGGAGTACCTGAGTTCAAATCCGACCTCAGACAATAATTGCCTAGCTGTGTTGCCTTGGGCAAGCCACTTAACCCCATGTACCTTGCAAAAAACAAAACAAAACAAAACAAAAAAACCCTGAACAAAATATAAATAAATAAACAAAAAACCTATGACCACTGTATAAGATGCTCCCAGTTTTAGACCCTAAAATTTTCAAAAAAAGGTGCATCTTATACATGGGGAAATACAGGGCAATGTTTTAGCTGGGACTTGAAGGCAGACAGTGAGGTGCACATTCCAGACCAGGAGGACAGCAAGAGAAAATGTCCATTCAAGGAACAAGGAGGCTGGGGCCACCAAAGGAAGAAGGGGAGGTAAGAACTGGAAAAGTAGGGGAGAATGCAGGTTATGAAAAACTTTGAAAGCAAAGGATTATGTATTTGATACTCAGAATGATATAGAATCACTGCAGACTGAGTAAGAGAGTGGGGACTGTAACTTAGGAAGAGGATTGACTGGACTGTGGAGATATTTGTGGTAGGGAGATAATCAGGAGACCATTTCAGCAGTCAGGTATGAAGTACTGAGGACCCACACCATGCTAGTGACATGTCAAAGGATAATGGGACCCTTAATAGGGAAGTTAGAAAGAGAGGAGGGTTCAGGGGAAAAGATAATGAATTCAATTTTGGATATGTTGAGACTAAGATATACAATAGGCAAGTTGGAGATATAAGTCCGAAGAGCATCAAAGTGGTTAAGGCTGGATAATAAGGTATGAGACTCATCATAGAGATGACAATTGAATCTTTTGGGTGTGACAAAATCACCAAGTGAAATAGAGAGAGAGAAGAGAAGAGAAGAGACCTAGGACAGAGTCCTGTGAGATGCCTATGCCTAGCAGATCCAGCAGAAGAGACTGAGGAGAAGCAGTCAGATAGGAGGAGAAGCAAGAGAGAATAGTGTCATAAAAACCTAGAAAGAAGAGAATATCAAGGATTTACCACAACTTTCCTTCCAAAGAGCAAGCATCTTTAAATTTTATGACTTCAGTCACTGTAAGCAGTGATCTTTGAGTTGAAGACTATAAAATCTGACACTGCTTCCATTTCTTCTCCCTCTATTTGCCAGGAGGTAATAGCCAAGATCTTAGTTCTTTTTTTTTTTTTGATGTTAAGTGTCAAGTCAACTTTTACATTGTCCTCTTTCATCTTCATCTAGACTTCTTTTTTTTTTAATTAGGATTTTGTTTTATTTTTCACTTTAAACTGTAGGTGGAAATGATTTTTTTCTTTTTTATTTATTTTTTTCTTTAATATTTATTCTCATTTTGTACAATTCATTTTATTTTTACATTAGTAAAATATTCTTGTTTAAGAGTAAATGAAATACCCCCTCCCCCCATAAATATAGACTTGCTTCAGTGATAAAGTAAAGGGGAGAGAAAAAAATTAAAATTAAAAAAAATAATAATAATAATTGTAGGTATGGCCAGGTGGCCCAATGGACGGAGCACCAGCCCTGGAGCCACGAGCACCTGAGCCCACATCTGGCCCCGTACACCCAACAATCACCCAACTGTGTGATATGCAAGCCACCCGAACCCCACTGCCTTGCAAAAACCAAAAAAAAGTAGAAAAAAGACCCAAAATAAAATAAAATAGTAATAATAGTAGGGGTGGCTGGGTGGTGGACAGAGCATTGGCCCTTGAGCCAGGAGCACCTGGGTTCAAATCCGGCCTCCTAATTTTATAGGGGTTGATATCTAGACAATTCAGAATAATTAAACAAAATAGAGAGCAATTCCATCAGTTGTCAAATGATGCATACATTAAATTCACAAAAATGATATGTCAACAGGATCATAACTTGGTGAAGTATGGGGCATCTCTGCTGACCAGGTGTTCTGCTGACCAGGTCAATGTTGAACAAGAGAGAATGGTTCAGAAGTACAAAAATAAACTGAGTGACTTTCCATGTAGTAGAGTCACTTTAGCCACAGTATGCTTGGTCACCAACATAAGGAAAAACAAGGGTAGAGGACCTTCTATGATTATACGGTCTGCAGTTCATAGCTCTGAAGCCTAATATATGAAACTTGTAATCACTAGCCCAGTGGAATCATATATCAAACTGATTAATACTGATTGGAATAGAATAGGGGGCCTCACTCATTGAATCAACTTATTACTCTGTACACATATTTCTGAAGCTTAACTTGCAGAATCTTAAGCATAACCTTTCTGGCATGTGGAAAGAGCACAATTGTTCAGCAATTTGAATATTCCTTGGAATGGCCCATCCTTAGAATTAGAATGTAAACTGGCCTTTTCCAATCCAGTGGCCACTGGTGAGTTGTTCCAAATCTGTTGGCATATTGAATGCAGCACTTTAACTATATTATCTTTTAGGGTTTTAAATAGCTCAAACTAGAATTCCATCACTTCCACTAACCTTATTGTTAGCAGTGCTTCCTAAGGCCCACTTGACTTTATTCTCTAGTATATGACTCTAAATGAGTAACCACTCCATGGTGGTTATTGGTGATGTAATTTTCTTTCTTTCTTTCTATGTAAACTTGCCAGATCTTTTTTTTTATAAAAGAAAGATTTTATTTATTTTGAATTTTACAATTTTCCCCAAATCATGCTTCCCTCCCCCACTACCCCACAAAAGGCAGCCTGTTAGTCTTTACATTATTTCCATGGTATACATTTATCTAAGTTGAATGTGATGAGAGAGAAATCATATACTTAAGGAAGATAAATAAAGTATAAGAGATAGCAAAATTACATAAGGTATTGGTTTTTTAAAAAAATGTTTAAAATTAAAGGTAATAGTTTTTGGTCTTTGTTCAAACTCCACAATTCTTTCTCTGGATACAGATAGTATTCTACATTGCAGGTAGTCCAAAATTGTGACTGATTGTTGCACTGATGAAATGAGCAAGTCCATCAAGGTTGATCATCACCCCCATGTGGCTGTTAGGGTGTACAATGATTTTCTGGTTCTGCTCATCTCACTCAGCAGTAGTTCATGCAAATCCTTCCAGGCTTCCCTGAATTCCCATCCCTCCTGGTTTCTAATAGAACAATAGTCGTCCAACACATACATATACCAGTTTGCTAAGCCATTCCCCAATTGAAGGATATTCACCTAATTTACAATTCTTTGCCACCACAAACAGGGCTGCCATGAAAATTTTTGTACAAGTGATGTTTTTACCCTTTTTCATAATCTCTTCAGGGTATTGACCCAGTAGTGGCATTGCTGGGTCAAAGGGTATGCCCTTTTTTGTTGCCCTTTGGGCGTAATTCCAAATCTCTCTCCAGAAAGGTTGGATGAGTTCACAGCTCCACCAACAATGTAATAGTGTCCCAGATTTCCCACATCCCTTCTAATATTGATCATTGTCCTTTCTGGTAGTATTGGCCAGTCTGAGGGGTGTGAGGTGGTACCTCAGAGATGCTTTAATTTGCATTTCTCTAATAAGTAGTGATTTAGAGAAATTTTTCATATGATTATGGATTGTTTTGATTTCCTCATCTGTAAATTGCCTTTGCATTTCCTTAGTTAGGGAATGGCTTGTTTGTTTAAAAATTTGACTCAGTTCTCTGTATATTTTAGAAATGAGTCCTTTGTCAGAAATACTAGTTGTAAAAATTGTTTTCCAATTTACTATATTTCTTTTGATCTTGGTTATAGTGGTTTTGTCTGGGCGAAACCTTTTTAATTTAATATAATCAAAATTGTCTAGTTTGTTTTTAATGATGTTCTCCACCTCTTCCTTGGTCATAAACTGCTTCCCTTTCCATAGATCTGACAGGCAAACTATTCCTTGATCTCTTAGTTTGCTTATATTATTTTTTTTGTTTGTTTTTTAATATTCTCATTTTGTACAAATAATGTTTTTTTACATTAATAAAATATTATTGTTTAAGAGTAAACAAAATACCCCCTCCCCCCCATAAATATACACTTGCTTGAGCAATAAAGTAAAGGGGAGAGAAAAAAATTAAAATAAAAAAATAATGGTAATAATTGTAGGTATGGACGGTGGCGAAATGGACGGAACACCAGCCCTGGAGCCATGAGCACCTGAGCCCACATCTGGCCCCATACACCCAACAATCACCCAGCTGTGTGACATGCAAGCCACCCGAACCCCATTGCCCTGCAAAAACCAAAAAAGAAAAAAAAGACCCAAAATAAAATAAAATAGTAATAATAGTAGGGGTGGCTGGGTGGAGGACAGAGCATTGGCCCTTGAGCCAGGAGCACCCGGGCCCAAATCTGGCCTCAGACACCCAATGATCTCCCTGCTATGTGGCCCCAGGCAGGCCACCCAGCCCCATCTGCCCTGAACCCCCCAAAAATAATAATAATAAAAAATGTGCTTGAGTATTTGTTCCAACACCAACTCTGTCGCGGGTGGATCACATTCTTTATGATAAGTCCATCACAAAAGTTACTTCCATATTTTTCCACCATTGACATTGCTGATAGCAACTCCCTCCTTTCATATTTCTCCACTACCATGTACTATATTTTCTCTCTCCTTTCACTCTGACTCTGCTGTAGGGTAGCTGAGTGGTGCAGCAGACAGATCACTAGTCCTAGGACCAAGAGGCCCCAAGCCCCCCAATACCACCCCTTAGGCCCAGCATCCACCTGGCCCTATGGTCCCGGACAGGCCTTCCAATCCCAGCCACTTGCAAGAAGTAAAAAAGAAAACGTGTTATATCTGACCACTCTCCCCACCATGGTCCATCCTCTCCTCCATCACTCACATCACTCCCCTTCCCACTGTCCTCCCTCTCCTTCTTACTCCAGATGTCTATACCCCATTGAGTATATATGCTGTTTCCTTGCCTAGCCATCTCTGATGAGAGCAAAGATTCCCTCATTTCCCCTTGCCTTCTCCTCTTCCATATCACTGTAATAGCTCATTGTAATAAAGAAAAATCTCATTATATGAAATATCTTGGCATTTCCCCCCCTCTCCTTTTGCTTTCTCCCATTACATTTCCCTTTTTTCTATTGACTCCATTTTTACATCATATTTTATCTTCAAATTCAGCTTTCTCCTGTGCTTCAACTATAAAGGCACCTTCTACCTGCTCTATTAACTGAGAGGGTTCATATGAGTATTATTAGTGTCATTTTTCTATGCAGGAATACATGCAGTTCATCATCATCAAGTCCCTCATATTTTCCCCCTCTCCTCCAATCTCCATGCTTCACCTGAGTTCTGTATCTGAAGATCAAACCTTCTGTTCAGCTCTGGCCATTCCAACAGGAACATTTGAAATTCCTCTGGTTCATTGAAAGTCCATCTTTTTCCCTGGAAGAGGACATTCAGCCTTGCTGGCTAGTTGATTCTCGGTTGCATTCTAAACTCTTTTGCCTTCCGGTATATTATATTCCAAGCCCTACAAGCTTCCAATGTAGTTGCTGCTAAGTCCTGTGTGACTCTGACTGCAGCTCCATGATATTTGAACTGTGTCCTTCTGGCTGATTGTAATATTTTCTCTTTGACTTGGGAGTTCTGGAATTTGGCTATAATATTCCTAGGGGTTGTTTTCTTTGGATCTCTTTCTTGGGGAGATCAATGGATTCTCTCCATTTCTATTTTGTCCTCTGCTTCTAGAATATCAGGGCAATTTTCCTGTAGTAATTCTTTGAAAATGATGTCAAGGCTCTTTTCCTGATTATGACTTTCAGGTATTCCAATAATTTTTAAATTATCTTTCCTAAGTCTGTTTTCCATATCAGTTGTTTTTTCAATGAGATATTTCACATTTTCTTCTAATTTTTTCATTTTTTTTGGTTTTGAAGTATTGATTCCTGATTTCTGGTAAATTCATCAATCTCCCTGGATTCTAATCTTTGTCTGAAGGATTTGTTCTCCTCAGAGAGTTTTCTTATCTCTTTTTCCATCTGCCCAATTTTGCTTTTTAAAGCATTCTTCTCAACAACTTTTTGAACTGTTTTATCCATTTGACCTAAGCTTTTTTTTAGGTTTTTGCAAGGCAAATGGGGTTAAGCGGCTTGCCCAAGGCCACACAGCTAGGTAATTATTAAGTGTCTGAGACCAGATTTGAACCCAGGTACTCCTGACTCCAAGGCCAGGGCTTTATCCACTATGCCACCTAGCCCCCCCCCCCAAGCTGGTTTTTAGCATGCTATTTTCTTCAGCATTTTTTTGGATTTCCTTGACTAAGCTGCTGACTTCATTTTCATGTTTTTCCTGCATCTCTCTCATTTCTTTTCCCAGTTTTTCTTCCAACTCCCTCATTTGATTTTCAAAGTCTTTTTTGAGCTCTGTCATAGCCTGAGGCCAATTTCTGTTTTTCTTGGAGTCTTTAGATGCAGGAGCTTGTGCTTCCTCATCTTCAGACTGAGTGTTTTGATCCTTGGGCTCATATGCAAAATATTTCTCAATGGTGTTCATCTTTTTTCTCTGCTTGCTCATTTTCCCAGCCTGAGCCTGTTTTGGGGGTGCTTCCTGAGCTTTTGGGACACTCCCACAAGGGTCTCGGTGTGTGAGGCTCTGTCCTCCTTTCTGGTCTGTGAATGACCAATTTTACCCCCCTCTGCCACGGGGCTAAGGTGGAGGGGGTCCCTGCTGTTCTATGGGGGGGCCTAGACTGCGATCAGGATCTGAATGTGGTCAGAGACCCAGAGTCCTGTTCCAGAGGCAGAACTCTGCAGTCTCTCTCTGTTCATTCCCCTTCCTAGGTTCAATGGGCTCATGCCCTGGGGGCTCCTGCTTACTGACTCTGACTGCTTCTGTTTCCTGGACCTGGACTGCTGTGGCCACTGAGGGCTGGGCTTCACATGGTTGCTCTGGCAGAGGTTCCCCTCTGTTTCCCCAATTTGTGCCTGGTGCTCCCTGGGGCGTAGATCAGGTAACTCTTCCACTGCTGTGAGCCATGGCTCCCAGTGCCCTGGGACTGCCCCTGGGAGGCTGAAGTTCTTTCACTCTGGGGGGCCACCCCTCTGGCGGGCCGCCCCTCCAATCCCAGGGAACAGAGCTTTTCTGCTCTTTTCCAGGTTACCTTGAGTAGGAGAACTGCCTCTCTGGGTCCCTCTGTGGGTTCTGTCTCTGGAAAATTTAGTTAGAGTCCTTAGCTTATGAGTTTTATGAGTGAGCGCCTAAGACAGGATCCTTTCTTGTCACCATCTTGGCTCCGCCCCCTATTATTGTTTTTTATGTCTAAATCCTGTATCCATTTTGATACTATCTTTATACAGGGTATGAGGTGTTGTTTAGTCCAAGTTTCTTCCATACTAACTTCCAATTTTCCCAACAATTTTTATTGAAGAGAGTGTTTTTATCCCAATAGCTGGACTCTTTGGGTTTATCAAATATTAGATTACTATAATCATATCCTGCTATTGCACCTAGTCTATTCTGCTGGTCCACCACTCTATTTCTTAGCCAATACCAGACAGTTTTGATGACTGATGCTTCATAATATAATTTAAGATCTAGTAGGGTTAAGCTTGCTAGCTCTTCTTAATCCCTTTGGCTTCTATTAAGTCCCTTCCATTCTCATCTTTTATCATACCCATTTTTGCTTGAAATTTTCCCTTGATATCTCTAATTTTCTTGAAGAGATTTTTTGATTTTCCCATTCATTTATTTTTATCCTATGTCTTTGTTCAATTAAGACCTTTTATCGACTTCCGGCCAAGATGGTGGAGAGAAGACAGGCACTGTTCTAAAGTTTCCTGATTTCTTCCCCATCTATCACATGAAAAAAACCTCTTAAAAGAAATCTGACCCACAAAACCCAGAAAGAAAAGCCAGGAGAAAGAACATCTACCTCAGGATTTGTCTCCTATAGCAGCTTTGGCCAAATTCAGGCGGGTGAGTCTGGGCTCAGAGAGAGGATCAGCCCCAGATCAGCCAGATTAACAGCTGAATTGGAACTGGGAGTCTGAGGGCCAGAGAGCTGGACCTGCTGGATCAGCAGTGGGGATGGATGAAAGGGGCTTGGGTCTGCAGGGAAACAGAGGCGCTGCTGTTGGTGCTGTCCCCCTGGAGCTTGGGGACCAGGCTGGGGGGAGAGTTCTGGTGCAGGAGAGCTGAGGACACCATCCCTGGGCTCCTCTGGTTTGAGAAACTCTGAGTCCACACCTCCATTGGACAGAGGCCTCTTCCCAAACAAACAAATGCAAATTACTTCTGCCTCAGGCCCAGGTGTGTGAGCAGAAGAACCAGCCCAGCTGAGGAATGACCTCAGGCTAGGGTAAAGCCCACCATTAATTGAAGGCAAAAGAATTCAATAGCTCCAACTCCTCCCTTCAAGCAAAGGGAGAAGGCCTCTCAACCACGGTCACAGACACTCCAGAGAAATCAACCAGCACCTCCTACTGGCCAGTCAGAGAAACTGCACTCAGTAAACCCTTTAGCAATCCCAAGCCCAGGTGAACCAGCCCCCCCCCCCCCCAACTCAAGGTCTTAGCATAATGAAGAAGGGTCAGCAGAAAGGTAGATCCATAGAAAAATTCCTGGAGAGACCTGGAACCTCTGAGGAGAATACAATCTGGTATCCAGCACAGAAAGACTTCCTTGAAGAAATAAGGAAGGAACTTAAAAATTTGGGAGAGACAATACCTTGCAACAAGAAAACAAAACCTTAGAAAGTACAATTGGACCAATACAAAATGAGAACAACTCTCTCACATCAACCAATGGACAAATACAAAATGAGAATAATTCTGTCAGATCCTCAATTAGGCAAATGCAAAAAAGAAAATATTTCTCTCAAAACTTCAACTGGTCAAATGGAAAGCTCTTTCAAAAGTAAAATTGACCAATTGGAAAAGGAATTGCAAAAGGTTAATGAAGAAAATTCCTCCCCCAAAAAAGAATGGAGTCTACAGAAACTAATGACTCCATGAGACAGCAAGAGTCAGTTAAACAAATTCAAAAAATAGGAAAAAATAGAAGCAAATGTACAATACCTCATCAACAAAACCACTGACCTCGAGAATAGATCGAGGAGGGGCAACCTGAAAATTATAGGACTTCCTGAAAACATTGAAGAGAAAAAAAGCCTGGACTTAATATTACAGGATCTAGTGATGGGAAACTGCCCTGATATCATGGAATCGGAGGACAAAGTAGTTATTGAAAGAGTACATCGATCCCCACCAGAAAAAGATCCTAAAATGAAAACACCAAGGAATGTTGTGGGCCAAACTCCAGAACTATTAGATAAAAGAGAAAATCCTGCAAGCAACCAGAAAGAAACAATTTAAATACCAAGGAGCCACAGTAAGGATCACACAGGACCTGGCTGAATCAACTTTAAGGGATAGAAGGTCCTGGAATGAGATATTTCGAAGAGCCCGGGAGTTTGGAATGCAGCCAAGAATCTACTTTCCTGCAAAGCTGAGCCTTCTCTTCCAGGGAAAAAGATGGACATTTAATGAAATGGAAGAATTCCAAAAATTTCTGATGAAAAGACCAGAGCTAAACAGAAAATTTGGACATCAAACAGGAGGTTCAAGAGACACTTGAAAAGGTAAAAAAAAAGGGAGGGGCAGTAAAAGGGAAAAAAATGCAATCCAGTAAGTTGAAACTGGCTATATCCCAGTATGGGGGAAAAAAAAAGATTCTCATAAATCTTGAGAAATGTAACTCTAACAGAGAGAATACACCTAGCCATAAATGACAGACATCCATGACCTATCCATGAGACTACTATCTAATGGGATGTAACTGGCTTTAACCCCACTTGGGAGAAAGACTCTAATAACTCTCAGGAATTTTGACTCTATTTGATAGAATATATTGAACTAGAAGGGACAGACACTCAGAATTTTCTATGACTTAGAAAGAATGATCTAAAAAAACACTACCTCCCTAAAAAGGGGGACAGGAAAGAGATGGGAGGAGGGAGAGGATTGAATGGGGGTAAATCTCATTACACTAAGAGGGACAAAAAACCTATGGTAATAGTGGAGAAGAAGGGAGCAGAGGAGAAACACCTGAATCTTCTTCTCATCAGACTTGGCTTAAAGTCAACCTACACATACTCAGTTAACTTATAAAACATCTAACCTTTCAAGTATTAAAAGGGGAAAAGGGGAGGGGGGGACAGAGAAAGGGAAGGGGAGTGGGGGAAATAAGGGGAAATAACAAAAGGAAGGGAAGGGAAAAGGGAAAGGGGAAAGAAAGGGGAGGGTGTGATATAGGAGGGCAAACACACTGAAGGGGGTGGTATTCAAAAACAAAATACTGGGGAATATGGATAAAAGGGGGGAAAGGGGGGAAAAATACAAACAGAGGGAAGATAGCACTGAGGGCAATAAAGAATTAGTAATCATAACCTTGAATGTGAATGGGATGAACGCTCCTTAAAACGTAAGCAAATAGCAGAATGGATTAAAAACCAGAATCCTACAATATGCTGCTTACAAGAAACTCATCTGAAGCAGATATATATATATAAAAGTAAAAGGTTGGAGCAAAATATATTTTGCTTCAGCTGAAGTAAAAAAAGCAGGGGTAGCAATCCTTATCTCAGACAAAGCAGCAGCAAAAATAGATAGCATTAAAAGAGATAAGGAAGGAAACTTTATGCTCCTAAAAGGTACCATAGACAATAAAGTCATTTCAATATTGAATATATATGCACCCAGTGGGAAAGCACCCAAATTCTTAGAGGAGAAGCTGAAAGAACTACAGGAAGACATAGACAGCAAAACTTTATTAGTTTGAGACCTCAACCTCCCTCTATTAGATCTAGATAAATCGAATCATAAAACAAACAAGAAAGAAATTAGGGAGGTAAATTGTTAGAAAAATTAGATATGGTAGACTTATGGAGGAAACTGAATGGGGATAGAAAGGAATATACTTTTTTCTCTGCAGTACATGGAACTTATACAAAAATTGATCATGTACTAGGACTTAAAAACCTAATGCTCAACTGCAGAAAGGCAGAAATAGTGAATACATCTTTCTCATGTCACAATGCAATAAAAGTCATATGCAATACTGGGCCAAGGAGATATAGACTCAGAACAAATTGGAAACTGAATAACCTCATTTTAAAAAATGAGTGGACCAAAAAACAAATTATAGAAAAATTAAACATTTTATCCTAGATAATGATAATAATGAAATAACATACCAAAACCTATGGGATTCATTCAAAGTGACTCTCAGGGGATATATTACAGCTCTAAATGCTTATATGAATAAATTGGAGAAAGAGGAAATCAATGAACTAAACATGCAACTAAAAAAATTAGAGAAAGAACAAATCAAAAATTCCCAATTAAATACCAAATTAGAAATTCTAAAAATTAAAGGAGAAATTAATAAAATTGAAAGCAAAAAAACTATTGAATTAATAAAGGAAACCAAAAGTTGGTATTATGAAAAAACCAATAAAATTGATAAAACTCTGGTCAATTTGATTAAAAAAAAGAAAGAAGAAAACCAAATCACTAGTATCATAAATGAAAAAGGTGAACTCACCACCAATGAGGAGGAAATTAAAGTAATAATTCAAAATTATTTTGCCCAACTCTATGCCAATAAATTTGATAATCTAAGTGAAATGGATGAATATTTACAAAAATATAAGTTGCCCAGGTTAAATGAAGAAGAGATTAAATACCTAAACAACCCTAACTCAGAAAAAGAAATTCAACAAGCCATTACTGAACTCCCTAAAAAAAAATCTCCAGGGCCTGATGGATTCACAAGTGAATTCTACCAAACATTCAAGGAACAATTGGTTCCAATCCTATATAAACTCTTTGGAAAAATAGGGAAAGATGGAACTCTGCCTAACTCTATGAAACCAATATGGTGCTGTTACCTAAACCAGGAAGAGTTAAAACAGAGAAAGAAAATTATAGACCTATCTCCCTAATGAATATAGATGCAAAAATCCTAAATAAAATCTTAGCAAAACGATTACACAAAGTCATCACTAGGACAATACGTTATGATCAAGTAGGATTTATTCCAGGAATGCAGGGTTGGTTCAATATTAGGAAAACTGTTAGTATACTCAATTATATCAACAACAAACCTATCAGAAATCATATGATCATATCAATAGATGCTGAAAAAGCTTTTGACAAAATACAGCATCCATTCCTATTAAAAACACTAGAGAGTGGAGGAATAAATGGACTGTTCCTTAAAATAATTAGCAGTATCTATCTGAAACCATCAACAAGCATTATATTCTTTTTTTTATAGAAACAAACCCCAGAACAGTCCATTTATTGTTAAACCATAAAAGACCAAAATAACATGAAAAAATATGTAGTACTATTGCTTCCCAGTGAGTGTAACTAAGAAAAAAAAATTGCCTTCCAAGTGTCTTCTAACTCCACTGACCATATACTTCTAGTTAGAGACACTTTGTAGTAGAGTAATGTTGTCTCCTTTTAGCATGATCTGGCCAAGTTGTTTTCTTGACTTTGTTTTAGAATGAATCTCCTCTGCAGCATCCAATACAAGATTCATATACTCATCGAAACCAATTATGCAGCCTTCTATTCGCATATTTACTTGCTCATATAGCCACACCTGAATTCAGGACCGGTTTCGGAGGTATCTGAAGATGAGGTTGATGGGCTGCACCATCACCTTCTGCACCTTCTGGCCCTGGCCACGGTATGCCATGGCGGGAGCGCACAATGAGAGCACTGGGCACATTGCCTCCGGGAGAGAGTGAGCCAACAAGCATTATATTCAATGGGGAGAGGCTAGAGGCATTCCCAATAAGATCAGGGGTGAAACAAGGGTGCCCGCTATCACCACTACTATTCAATAGTGTATTAGAAATGTTAGCATCAGCAATTAGAGAAGAAAAGAAGTTGAAAGAATTAGAATTGGGAAGGAAGAGACAAAACTCTCACTCTTTGCAGATGACATGATGGTCTACCTAGAGAATCCCAAGTAATCATCTAAAAAACTACTGGAAACAATTAGCAATTTTAGCAAAGTTGCAGGTTATAAAACAAAACCTCATAAATCCTCAACTTTTCTATATATGTCTAGCAAGAAACAGCAGGAAGAGCTAGAAAGAGAAATCCCATTCAAAGTAACCTCAAATATAAAATATTTGGGAGTCTATTTGCCAAGACAGACTCAGAATCTTTTTGAAAACCATTATAAAACACTTCTCACACAAATTAAATTAGATTTAAATAACTGGGCAAATATCAACTGCTCATGGATAGGTAGAGCTAATATAATAAAAATGACAATTCTACCAAAACTAAACTATCTGTTTAGTGCCCTACCAATCAAAATTCCAAAAAATTACTTTAACGAGTTAGAAAAAATTGTAAGTAAATTCATATGGAGAAATAAAAAGTCAAGAATTGCCAGGAGCTTAATGAAAAAAAGTGCAAAAGAAGGTGGCTTAGCCCTACCCGATCTAAAATTATATTATAAAGCATCAGTCATCAAAACTGTTTGGTATTGGCTAAGAAATAGAGTGGTGGACCAGTGGAATAGACTAGGTGTAAAAGCAGGAGATGATTATAGTAATCTGCTGTTTGATAAACCCAAAGAATCCGGCCATTGGGATAAAAACTCCCTCTTTGATAAAAATTGCTGGGATAATTGGAAGTTAGTATGGAAGAAACTTAGATTAGACCAACACCTCACACCCTTTACCAAGATAAGATCCAAATGGTTACAGGACATAGACATAAAAACAATACTATAAGCAAATTAGAAGATCAAGGACTAGTCTACCTGTCAGATCTATGGAAAGGGGAGCAGTTTATGACTAAGGAAGAGTTGGAGAACATCACCAAAAACCAATTAGATGATTTTGATTACATTAAATTAAAAAGCTTTTGCACAGATAAAACCAATGTAATCAAGATCAAAAGAAAAGTAGTAAATTGGGAAACAATCTTTACAATTAATGATTCTGACAAAGGACTCATTTCTAAAATATACAGAGAACTGAGTCATATTTTTAAAACAAAAAGCCATTCCCCAATTGACAAATGGTCAAAGGATATGCAAAGGCAATTTACAGATGAGGAGATCAAAGTAATCCATAGCCATATGAAAAAATGCTCTAAATCATTAATTATTAGAGAAATGCAAATTAAAGCTTTTCTGAGGTACCACCTCACACCTCTCAGATTGGCCATTATGACCAGGAAGGATAATGATCATTGTTGGAAGGGATGTGGGAAATCTGGGACACTATTACACTGTTGGTGGAACTGTGAACTCATCCAACCCTTCTGGAGAGCTATTTGGAACTATGCCCAAAGGGCAACAAAAATGTGCATACCCTTTGACCCAGCAATACCACTACTGGGTCTATACCCTGAAGAGATGAGGAAAAAGGGTAAAAACATTACTTGTACAAAAATATTTATAGCAGCCCTGTTTGTGGTGGCAAAGAATTGGAAATCCAGTAATTGTCCTTCAGTTGGGGAATGGATTAGCAAACTGTGGTATATGTATGTCATGGAACACTACTGTTCTATTAGAAACCAGGAGGGATGGGATTTCAGGGAAACCTGGAGGGATTTGCATGAACTGATGCTGAGTGAGATGAGCAGAACCAGAAAAACACTGTACACCCTAACAGCAACATGGGAGTGATGTTCAACCTTGAAGGATTTGCTCATTCCATCAGTGCAACAATTGGGAACAATTTTGGGCTGTCTGCAAAAGAGAGTGCCATCTGTATCCAGATAAGGAGCTGTGGAGTTTGAACAAAGCTCAAGGACTATTTCCTTTAATTTAGAAAAAAAACAGATATCTTATTGTCTGATCTTGTTACCTCTTAGACTTCTCTTTAAGAATATGATTTCTCTCTCATCACACCCAATTTGGATCAAGGTACAATATGAAAACAAAGTAAAGACTTGCAGACTGCTTTCTGGGGGGGGGGGGAGCAAGATTGGGGGAAAATTGTAAAAATCAAATAATATCTTTAATAAAAATAAATTTTAAAAAAGACTTTTTATCTTTCCTGTATATTCTCTGAAATTCTGCATTCAGTTGGATAGATCTTTACCTTTCTCTTTTTCCTTTTATTTTCCTTCTTTCCTCAGTGAGTTGTAAAGCCTCATCAGATAGCATTTTGCTTTCTTGCTCTTCTTTTTCTTTGTAATGTTTTTGTTGCTGCTTCATATATGATGTTGTGAATCAGTATCTTTTATCTACTATATCAAATCCCTTTAATCTGTTCATCATCTCCAGTTCATATTTCTAAGGGATCTTATTTAGGTCATATCTACATTTCTAATCATTTTCCTCTCTTCAATTTGTCTGAATTTTGCATGATCTGGTCTACAATCAGCTCTAGGTTTTGTTTTAATTTACTGTATAGAGTTTCTTCATCTTTGGTTGCAAATCTGATTTCTATATTGACCATTTGATGATGTCCATGTGTAGAGTCACTTTTTGGGTCATTGAAAAAGAGTTTGTTATAGCCAGTGAGTTATCTTGACAAAACTTTATGAGTTTCTGCATTGCTTCACTTTGTATTCTAATAATAAACTGTTATTACAATTATCTTTTTTAGCTTTCCAATCCCCTATGATGAATATGACTTTTTCTTTTTTTGGTGTTATGTTGCAGAAGTGATCAACTCTGACCTTTTTTGCATTGGTGGTTGGAGCATAGACTTGTATTATTGTGATTTTTTTTTTTTAGGTTTTTTGCAAGGCAAATGGGGTTAAGTGGCTTGCCGAAGGCCACACAGCTAGGTAATTATTAAGTGTCTGAGATGGGATTTGAACCCAGTTACTCCTGACTCCAAGGCCAGTGCTTTATCCACTATGCCATCTAGCCACCCCTTATTCCTGTGATTTTGAATGATTTGCCTTGAATTTGAACAGATATAATTTTTGAGATCATAGTTATATTTGTAGTAATCATCTGAATTAAATTGATGTATTGCCATCCACTGTCACTCAAGATGTTTATGTTTAATCTTTCCATTTCCTGTTTGACTACATCCAACTTACCATGGTTCATAGATCCAAGTTCCTTTACTATATTATCTTTTCAGCATCAGACTTTCCTTTTATCATCAGATGTATAATATTCCTTTTGTCTTTGGCCCAGCTGCTTTCAATGGTACTAGAGCTACTTTTAGTCTTCCTCCCTTCTTCCCTAGTAGTGCATTGGATACTTCCAACATGAGAACATTTTCTGATGTCAGCTCTTTTATCATTTTAGCATTGTCCATTGAGGTTTTTTTAGTTATTTTTAGGTTTTTGCAAGGCAGATGGGGTTAAGTGGCTTGCCCAAGGCCACACAGCTAGGTAATTATTAAGTATCTGAGACCGGATTTGAACCCAGGTACTCCTGACTCCAGGGCTGGTGCTTTATCTACTATGCCACCTAGCCACTCCTGTCCATTGAGTTTTATTGGCAAAGATAGTGGAGTTTCTATTAAATGGTTTGCCATTTCTTTCTCTAATGGATCACCTTTGGTCAGAATTCTCCACTATGACCTCTCTATCTTGGCTAACCCTGCATGACATAGACCATAGTTTCATTGAGCTAAACAAGTTCTTCCACCATGATAATACAGCGATCTGTAGGGATATGGAACAATATCTAGCTGCAATGGATGAGTCAAATGAGGATTTTTGAAGATGGAGGAGGTGTGAACTTATTTGTAGGCAATAGAAAAGCAGTCAGTAATCAGGGAGCAATTGAAGTTAACAGAAAATGGGGATGGTAGAAAGGGCAATCTAAAGAAGATGAGATGGAATGGAATCATTTGTTGTCAAAAGGATTTACCTGGGCAAGAAAAAGCACCTCATCTTCATGTTAGACAAGGATAAAGGAAAAGATAATGGCAAAAACATCTGGCTGATATGAGATAAGGACAAGGAGAGAAAAGAGAGCTCTCAGGGAATAGCTTCAAGTTTTTCAGTAAGATATGAGGCAAGGATCTCAGCTGAGAGGGTGGAGAGGGGGAGCCATAGGTGGTTTGAGGAGGGATGAAAAGGTTTGGAAGAGCATCTGTGGAGAGTGGGATACTGAGTTGATTAGAGAGGTGTAGAAGGGTTGCCTAGCAGCAGAGACATACCAATTGAGGTTGTGTAACATAAATTTAGAGTGGACCCAATCAGCATGGTTTCGTGATTTTTCTCATTGTGTGTGGGAGCAAAAGCAACAGAAAATAGGAGTAATCCAAGACCAAGGCTCTGTAGAACTAATTCGGTGAGATTATAAATGACTCGAGGGACTCAAGAAGACAGTGTAGAGTTGAATTGGCTCATCAAGAGGCCATGATGGGACAGAGATGGAAGAATAACTTAAAAGAGTGATGAACTTGGAAAGAACTGAGAGACTGAAAAACTGGAGGTCACAGCAATGGACAAAAATGAGTTTTGAGGTTGAAAGACAAGAGGTAGAGGTGCAGTCAATACTAGAAATGGAGGCTAGGAAGAATGTTATCAAGAGGGCTCTGGGTCTCAATGAGAGTAGATGAAAGAAGTGGGAAAAGAAAAGATTTAATATGAAAGCAAATTGGTTGCCTCTGGAACAGATATTCCAAACTGCACAGTGGGCAGCTTTAAAATGGGGACATTGAAGGGTTTGGGTTGAGGGGAATAGTAATAAGGGATTGGGTGAGAGAGGTGGAGTGGAGAAGTATGTTTGAATGATGATCCTTTGTGGCTCAGAATCACTAGAATGAGAAAGACATGAGACCGGGGAGAGTTTGTTGATCATTAAGGAATGAGTTTTTGAAAATTTTCATTGTCCATGAATCTCTGGCCTCTGGTGGGGGGGACCCATTTTTAGGCATTTCAGGCTAGGGTACAAATGGTTAAAGTTGAAGGAAAGGTGTTACTTCTTTTCTCCCAAGTTAAAAGGACCAGGCTAGATGAAATGCTCTTTCTCCTCTTCCCTGGAAGAGAGAAGTTTGGTACACAGTGAAATGATGTTCTCTTCTTTCTTAGCCAGAGACATGAGACCAGATGGAACTAGTTCAGTGGAATGGTGTTTTCTCCCCTTACCACAAAGCCAAGAAACCTGGTACTTTATGGAATAGTATTTCTTTTCTTCAGAGGGGAAACTGGAAACCAGGAGGGAGATCTGGCATGATGAAATGGCATTTTCTCCTCTTACCCAAAAGGGTACATGATAGAATAGTATTTCTCCTTTTCCTATGAGATGCTGACACCAGGCAGGAGACCCAGCATGATAAAATGACATTTCTCAATTACACCAAAATTATGTCATTTCACTTCATATAGTAGCAAAGAATTGAAAACAAAGTAGATGCCCATCAATTTAAGAATGACTAAACAAATTTAGGTTCATACATGTGAGGAAATATTATTATACCACCACTTCATTAATTATAAATGCTTTTTAAAAAACTATATATAACAGAACTCTAAAATTTCAGATAGAATCCACTTCTTTTTTATATATGGAAATGTTTGTTGATAATTGTTAAATTCACATCAAAAGTGAAAAAAACCTGACCTGGCTATGAAGAGCACAGAGAAAACATATTATACTGATGCAAAATATAGTAAGCAGAATCAGGAAACAGTTGTGCACAATGGCTATGATAATGTAAATGGGGGGAGAGACAAAAAAAAAGGACAGTAAATACAGTGTAGTTATAATGATCAATCTTGGTCCTAAAGAAGACACATTATATTTCCTTCTTTTTTCAGGGGTGAGGGACTATGGGCTTGAAATACAGCAAATATCAAGTTTGTTGATATACCAGTATTACTATCCTTTTTTTCTCCTTACTTTTTGTCCTTTGTTATAAGGAATGCCTTCTGGGGAAGGAGGGTGGGGAGGGAGGGAATTTATATTGAGAAATCAAGGTGATATAAAAAACAAAAACTATCAATTTTTAAAAGAATTCCTTATGTTCTGATTCAGGCACTAGGTCTCCTAGAGAGACATTTCTTGATTCAACAATACCTTTGACAAAAATAGAAGATAGTCTTTACGATTCTTCTGTAGAAGAACAAAGCTAGTGGGTTATTCAAACAATGCATATCTGATGAAAAAAGGTTTGCTTTTTCAGCTGGCTCCAAAGCTTGGTTCCTTTTTTTGGTGAAGTCTAAACCACAGGGTGGCACTACAAGTCTTGGGGAGACTATAGGACTCCAGGAAAGAAGTACACACTGGAAAGAGAGAAGGTTGCTATGACAGCAACCCCAAGTTCAATTCCTTCTGGGAGCAGCTAATGCATTATGTGAATACTTTATGGATTCCTGTGAATCTTTAACATCTTATGTGTTTTCTGTGGGATAATATAAAGGTTGTCTAATAACCAATATCCATTGTACACTGAGTACCTGGACATAATATGATGTTCCTACTAGCCATGTTTTGCTACACCCTAAATACAAGCTAAAACTGAAATTTATATTGGAATTTTTCTAATTATATTTTATTCCCCCCCCCAGCTACATGCAAAAACAAGTTTCAACATTCACTTCCAAATCCATGGGTTCCAAATTTTCTCCCTTCTTCCCACCCCATTCCCCCTCCTTGAGAAAGCAAGTTACTTGATATACATTAAAAAGGTATAATCATGAAAAACATTCCTACAATAGTCACGTTGTAAAAGTAAACATAACCCCTCCCCCCCAATTGAGAAACCTTAAGAAAAATTAAGTGAAAAAAAAAAGAGGAAGCTTCAGTCTATATTTAGACACCACCAGCCCTGGAATGGATAGGATTCTTTATCGTGTCCTTCAGAGTTCCCTTGGTTCATAGTATTGCTGAGAAAAGCTAAGTCATTTACAGCTGATCATCCTGCAATATTGCTGTTACTTTGTATGAGGTACATTTCCCATTGCACCTGCTCTGGTAACATTTTTACTGAGAACATCCTGTTCATCATTTCCCATAATAGAAGTGCGTTTCGTCTCAACCACATACCATAATTTATTCAAACCATTCCCCAACCACTGGACATCCCTTCAATCTCCAGCTCCCTAGTTCTTTCTCTGGATGTGGGTGGTACTTTAACATCATGAGTTTTTAGAATTGTCTCTGATCACTGTATTGTTGAAAAGAGCTAAGTCTGTCATAGTTGATCATCACACAATGTTGCTGTTACTGCACAGTATTTCTGTGATTCTTCTCACTTCACTTAGCATCAGTTCATTTGAGTGGCTTCAGGCTTTTCTGGAATCCACCTGCTCATCATTTCTTTTTTTTTAAGGTTTTTGCAAGGCAATGGGGTTAAGTGGCTTGCCCAAGGCCACATGGCTAGGTAATTATTAAGTTTCTGAGACTGGATTTGAACCCAGGTACTCCTGACTCCAGGGCCGGTGCTTTATCCATTGCACCACCTAGCTGCCCCCTGCTCATCATTTCTTACAGAACAATAGTATTCCATTATATTCATATACCATAATTTATTCAGTCATTTCCCCATTGATGGGCATTCCCTCAATTTCCAATTCTTTCTACCACAAAAAGTGCTGCCCTAAATATTTTTGTATATGTGGATCTTTTCCCGTTTTTTAATGATCTCTTTCAGATACAGACCCAGTAGTGGTATTGCTGAATCAAAGAGTACGCACAATGTTATAGCCCTTTTAGGCATAATTCCAAATTGCTTTCCAGAATGGTTCTATCAGTTCATAGCTCCATCAACTGTGCATTAGTTTGATAATTTTCTTTAAAAGAACTTCATGGGAAACAACCTGAAAGATGGCAACAAGAAAGGATTGAGTCTTAGGCTCTCTCTGATAAAACTCATAAGCTAAGGACTCTAAACTTTCAAGAGACAGAACCCACAAAGGGACCCAGAGAGGCAGTTCTCCTACTCAAGGTAACCTGGAAAAGAGCAGAAAGGCTCTGCTCCCCGGGGTCGGAGGGGCGGCCCACCAGAGGGAAGGAACTTCAGCCTTCCAGAGGAAGCCCCAGGGCACTAGGAGCCCCAGCTCACAGCAGTGGGGGAGTCTCCTGAGCTACACCCCTGGGAGCACTGGGCACAAAGTGGGGGAACAGCGGGGGACCTCTGCCAGAGTGAGCACGTGGAGCCCAGCCCCCAGGGCACACAGCAAGCATCATGGTCTTTCTGGCAGCCCAGATCCAGGAACAGAAGCAGGCAGAGCCAGTAAGCAGGAGCCCCCAGGGCATGAGCCCATTGAGCAGAGGGAAGGGAGTGAAGAGAGACTGCAGAGCTCTGTCCTCTGCCTCTGGAACAGGACTCTGGGGCTCTGACCACATTCAGATTCTGATCACAGTCTAGGCCCCCCCATAGAACAGCAGGCCCCCCCTCCACCTCAGGCCCGTGGCAGATGGGAGTGCATATTCACAGACCAGGAGGGAGGACAGAGCCTCACACACACTGAGACCCTTGTGGAAGTGTCCCAAAAGCTCAGGAAGCACCCCCAAAACAGGCTAAGGCTGGGAAAATGAGCAAGCAGAGAAAATAGAGGAACACCATTGAGAAATATATTATCTATGATCCCAAGAGGGATGAATATACTCAGTCTGAAGATGAGGAAACACAAGCTCCTGCATCTAAAGACTCCCAGAAAAATAGAAACTGGGATCAGGCTATGACAGAGCTCAAAAAAGACTTTGAAAATCAAATGAGGGAGTTAGAAGAAAAACTGGGAAAAGAAATGAGAGTGATGCAGAAAAAATATGAAAATGAAGTCAGCAGCTTAGTCAAGGAAATCCCAAAAAAGGCTGAAGAAAATAGCATGCTAAAAACCAGCTTAGGTCAAATGGATAAAACAGTTCAAAAAGTTATTGAAGAGAAGAATACTTTAAAAAGCAAAATTGGGCAGATGGAAAAAAGAGATAAGAAAACTCTCTGAGGAGAACAAATCCTTCTGACAAAGAATAGAATTCAGGGAGATCGATGAATTTATCAGAAATCAGGAATCAATACTTCAAAACCAAAAAATGAAAAATTAGAAGAAAACGTGAAATATCTCATTGAAAAAAACAACTGATATGGAAAACAGACTTAGGAAAGATAATTTAAAAATTATTGGAATAACTGAAAGTCTTGATCAGGAAAAGAGCCTTGACATCATTTTCAAAGAATTACTATAGGAAAATTGCCGTGATATTCTAGAAGCAGAGGGCAAAATAGAAATGGAGAGAATCCACCGATCCCCCCAAGAAAGATCCCAAAAAACCAACCCCTAGGAATATTATAGCCAAGTTCCAGAACTCCCAAGTCAAAGAGAAAATATTACAAGCAGCCAGAAGGACACAGTTCAAATATCGTGGAGCTGCAGTCAGGATCACACAGGACTTAGCAGCAACTACATTGGAAGCTTGTAGGGCCTAGAATATAATATACTGGAAGGCAAAAGAGCTTAGAATGCAGCCAAGAATGAACTACTTAGCAAGGCTGAATGTCCTCTTCCAGGGAAAAAGATGGACTTTCAATGAACCAGGGGAATTTCAAATGTTCCTTTTGGAATGGCCAGAGCTGAACAGAAGGTTTGATCTTCAGATACAGGACTCAGGTGAAGCATGGAGATTGGAGGAGAGGGGGGAAATATGAGGGTCTTAATGATGATGAACTGCATGTATTCCTGCATAGAAAAATGACACTGATAATACTCATATGAGCCTTCTCAGCTAATAGAGCAGGTAGAGGGAGCTTTTATAGTTGAAGCACAGGAGAAAGCTGAATTCGAAGATAAAATATGGTGTAAAAATGGAGTCAATAGAAAAAAGGGAAATGTAATGGGAGGAAAAAAAAGGAGAGGGGGAATAGGCCAAGATATTTCACATAATAAGATTTTTCTTTATTACAATGAGCTATTGCAATGATATAGAAGGGGAGAGGCAAGGGGGAATGAGGGAACCTTTGCTCTCATCAGAGGTGGCTACGAGAGGAAACAGCATATATACTCAATAGTGTATAGACATCTGGAGTAAGAAGGAGGGGGAAGCAGGGCGAAGGGGTGGTGATGTGAGTAAAGGAGGAGAGGATGGACCATGGGCGGAGAGTGGTCAGATATAACACATTTTCTTTTTTACTTCTTGCAAGGGGCTGGGATTGGAAGGCCTGTCCAGGACCATGGGGCCAGGTGCATTCTGGGCCTAAGGGGTGGTATGGGGCCTCAGGGCCTCTTGGCCCCAGGACCAGGGATCTGTCTGCTGCACCACTCAGCTACCCTACAGCAGAGTCAGAGTGAAAGGAGAGAGAAAATATAGTACATGGTAGTGGAGAAATAAGAAAGGAGGGAGTTGCGATCAGCAGTGGCAATGTTGGAAAAATATGGAAGTAACTTTTGCGATGGACTTACCATAAAGAATGTGATCCACCCATGACAGAGTTGTTGGTGTTGGAACAAAGACTCAAGCACATTTTTTATTATTATTATTTGGGGGAGGGTGCAGGGCAAGTGGGGCTGGGTGGCCTGCTTGGGGCCACATAGCAGGGTGGTCTTTGGGTGTCTGAGGCCGGATTTGGACCCGGGTGCTCCTGGCTCAAGGGCCAATGCTCTGTCTGCCACCCAGCCACCCCTACTATTGTTACTATTTTATTTTGGGTCTTTTTTTTCTTCTTTTTGGTTTTTGCAGGGCAGTGGGGATCAGGTGGCTTGCATGTCACACGGCTGGGTGATTGTTGGGTCTACGGGGATGGATGCCGGCTCGGGTGCTCGTGGCTCCAGGGCTGGTGCTTCGTCCACGGTGCCACCTGGCCATACCTACAATTATTACTATTATTTTTTTAATTTTATTTTTTTCTCTCCCCTTTACTTTATCACTCAAGCAAGTCTATATTCAGGGGGGAAGGGGGTATTTCGTTTACTCTTCAACAAGAATATTTTATTAATGTAAAAAAATTTGTACGAAATGAGAATAAAAAAATAAAATTTAAAAAAAAGAACTTCATGTGGGGTGGCTAGGTGGTGCAGTGGATAGAGCACCAGCCCTGGACTCAGGAGTACCTGGGTTCAAATCCTGCCTCAGACACTTAATAATTACCTAGCTGTGTGGTCTTGGGCAAGCCACTTAACCCACTGCTGTGCAAAAACCTTAAAAAAAATAAAATAAAAAAAGAACTTCATGTATTCAATTAAAAATTAAGCTGTTGACAAGCACAGGATAATGAAGTAATAACTCAGGGTCTCACAAACAAATATCAGATACAAGATTAAACCTATGCTTCATAATTCCAAGTCTGTTTGATAACATTATATTGCCTGATTAGTTATACAAAGACAGCATCACCAAACCAACACTGCAAGAAGAACCATTCATTCACAGATCCTGTTCCAAACCCAATATTTACACTTGTCCAATTTGGCTTTGAGGCAAAATCACTCTTTTTGTGTTGTTATCTTCATCAAGAGTTGCATCTAGAAAACCTCAAAAATAGTTTATAAGTCTCTTCACATGCAGGGTAAATAAAAGAGTTCTTAGTTGCTATTTAATATTCATTGAATTTATTCATGTAGGATAGCTTTTACTCTACCCCATAGAAAATGTAGAAAACACAAAGGACTCATAGTAGCTTACTATCAAAATCCTTTCTTTTGAGTTCTACGTTTCTCCAGGGTCTGGTTTCACTGCATTGCCCTATGGCACTGCCTTTGCCCACAGGTCTCCTTTCACAAGGAAAATGACTTGGGGTTTATTAGTGAGGCAATTTCCCAACATTCCAGTGGGTCCCACTTTCATTCCAGAGACTGATATAAGCATTCTCCCTTATGGTGTTCTCCTAAGGGCTGGAACTCCTTCTGGAAAGGTAAGGAACTTAGACTTGCTAGACAGGCACCTACCTCTCCACCCACAGCCTACCAGTGAGTTCCAGTGAGTTCTTGTGAGAAACCCATGGAGACCTCTGGTCCTATGATACCACCCAGAGGACTTGAATTCCCTAGGAAAAAAGAGATGATTGGGATTGCTGGAAGAGCAACTCTTTCCCATCAGACCTTCATTGTCAAAAGAACACATGGTAACATTAGAGGGGAAAATGCAGAGGCCATTGAATCAGGTTGGAGCCTCCACAGGAGCCATGACTATCCCTATCCCAAACCAGCATAAACTGCCAAAAGAACATGAAAAGTAAAGTAAATGGGTAAAGGAAAATGCCAGGGTGGTGGGGGTCTCTGCTGCTTACCAAAAGCAGAACTTGGAGATCATGCAACAAAAGCAGAAAAAAAATGAGAAAAAGGAAGAAACCAAATAACTCTATGGCTCATGCCCATCTCTATTGCTTATTGATGATGTGCCTGGAGTCAGTTCTTTCACACTCAGGTCTATATGGGTTTTTTACAGCATTCACAGGTCCCAGGAATGATGACATCCCTTCTTCCAGGGTTTATAGTGAATTCCTTCTTCCCCGGCAGCCTCTAAGATATTCGTACTTTTTTTTTCTTTATTCCAATGGAACTTATTATAAAGGTAGCATTATAATAATTTAAAAAAAACATGACACTCAAATTCCAGGGTTTCTGTTCTCCCCATTTTATGGCTCAGATATCCCTGGTTTTCATTTAGTTTTGGAGCATTAGTCTGTGCTTTATCCTCTTCTTTCTTGAGAATGAATAAAATAAATAAAAATTTAAAAAAATACAAATAAAAAGGCAGAATTAAATACCTGTATTCAAGAAGCTCATGTTATAACAGTGGATACAGCCTAGACAAGAAAGTTTCCACTGCTTGTCATATGGAAAAGTCCTGCGATCTGTAGTGTGTAAGCAGCAAAACAAATCATCATGTATCTTTAATGTCATTTCCACTGATAAAATCAGTTTGAACTATTAGATAATGGTTCAAGGACTTTGATGGAGATAACTTTTTTTGGGGGGGTGGATCTTAAGTTGCTTTGGCTACAGCATCCCCAGAGGCAATGGCCTGGCCACATCTCCCCAGGGGCTGATTCCCAGGATGATGGCTGTGGTGGTTGCCCTAGCAACTGGACTTGTGGTCTGGTGGGAACTGCTACTCTTGGAGTTCTTTGGCTCACCTACCAGCAGATAAGATCATTTATAACCTTGGTGGTGATAGTGACAAGTGACAAATGAGGAAGGAGGACCTCTTTGGTGATTGCCCCCTTAGTGATGGCAGTGGGGACTAGGCTGGAAATAGAACTGCAAGAATCTGACACTGCAAAAATTCCTTTCCTCCATCCTGTTGAGTTCTAGAATTATGATGATTAGTAACTCTAGAGGTTTGAGCTTCAGGCATTCGAACCTCTTGTGAGAAGTTGGAATTCAGGAATTCTCTTGAGATCCCATAATTCCTCACTTTTACAGCTGCTCCACAGTTCAGAGTATATGTTTCTTCAGGGCTATGTCCAGGGAAATCTATACTACCTCCTTCAACTAGGGCTGAGGTGAGTGTTGGGGCAGGGGATAGCTACTAGGAAGATATGCCAATTTACAGGTACCCCCCTTCAAGTAGATCTCTGATCTACTCAGAAAATGAAAAGAGACAAAAAGAATTTGATTGAAGAATCATTTTAAAGGTTAGCACAAAGTGTGGTTCTTCTTTCAGTGGTATGTCCTGAAGTGGTCAGAGTCAACTAATTCATCCTTGTCAATGAGATTCATCCTCTATGAGACCTCCAGGAGATATCCAGCTTTTTTATAGGAAGTTCAAATCAAAAGTCAAAAACAAAGACTTGCCGAATTTGATCAGGGTTTTTGATCAATATTCTTGGAAATTTTATTGTTTTCCTTTCACATCACAGGAATTTCTAAATATATGACCTCCCCCATTCTAAATTTCTTCCCTAATAATTAGGTCCTTGCTTGTAATAAAGAAAAACAACTAAGCAAAAACAACTGGTAAAGTGTCTCCCCTCTATATTCTCTGTGATTAAGGGACAGTGGCATCCTTGCTAATTCTCTCTTTTTTTCCCCTTTTTCTTCTTTGGTTTTTGCAAAGTAATGATTCTCATAACTATTCAGAGTCCAACATGCTGTTAGTGTTCATTTTGTTTACAAGAGGTTAATCATTGTTCTGCTTCTGCTTCTGCTTGCTGTATCAGTTCTGAATTCTTCATCTGTATAATTTCTTGCTGCACATTCCATGGTCACACAGCTAGAAGTATCAAGTGTCTGAAGTAAGAGAAGAGGAACGTACGTTTCTTTATCTGTTCTCTAGGGTCAAAATTGGTTATCATATTTATTCAGAGTCCAACACTCTGTTAGCGTTCATTTAGTTTACACTAGTATAGTCATTGTTCTGGTTCTGCTTACTGTATCAGTTCTGAATTCTTCATATGTGTAATTTCTCATGGCATATTCCATTCTATTCTTATTTGTGATTTGTCCAGCCATAGGCATAGAGCAGTGACTTTGCAGTTATCTCCTACCACAAAAATAAAATGCTGCTATGAATACTGGAGTATATAATGTACCTTTCTTTTTTTAACTTTCAAGTCCTTGAAGTTTATGCCAATAATGGGATTACAGCCTAGTCTTTTGAAGAATGTTTTTAGTGACAAATTTTTGTCCTTTGTAGATGGTTTGATTTTCAGAAACAGCTGAAATTCATTTGGAGTCAGGCTTGATGAGTTGTACCATATTTGGACAAAAATAAACCTACGACAAACTAATTCTTGTTTTGTTTTGTTTTGTTTTGTTTTTTTTTGTTTAGTTTTTTTTGCAAGGCAATGGGGTTAAATCCTCCTGACTTCAGGGCCAGTGCTCTATTCACTGCACTACCTAGCTGTCCCTAATTCTTGTTTTCTTAGGTGGCTCCTAAATGATCTCTGAAAATAGTTCTAAATGAGGAGATATAAAGGTATTCTAAGTATCATTCAGTTTTTTCTAAAGGCAACTCTTTGCTTAGCTGCAAAATACTCCTTAACCAGTCTTCCTGTTTTCTAGTTTTTCCCCTCTCCAATCTGATTGACTTGACATTAGGGGATCCTGTAGTGTTGAAATGAGTTTCCCATTCACACACAACTCCCTTATGGGTGATCTTTGTACTTGCTCAATCTCTTCAATGATGGTGTGTTTGTCCATGGGACTGTGTGTTTGTGTGTGTGTGTGTGTGTGTGTGTGTGTGTGTGTGTGTGTGTAATAGGTTTATGGAGGGAACATTCTAAGAACTCCTTCTTATATTAGTTCAAAAAAAAAGCCTTTGCTATGAGCTAATTGTGTCCTTTGGCTGACTGTTGAGAGATAAATATATCAGTGGGGGTCTATGAGTTGTAGCTTTAGGAATGTAGACTCACAGAGTAACCTAAGGAATACCTATCTGCTAATGGTACTCTAGACAGTATGAAAAGTCACTGAATAATTTCAAATAAAGCCATAATAGGCTAATTTGCACAGCTAAAATTCATTACCTTCCTTTAAAGTGCTATTTGTTATAAAATATAAAGATATTTTAAAAGTAATTTGAAACTATACCCCAAACATATATATATACATACATATATATACATATATAAATATATATTTTTAAAGGACCTTTATGTTAAAAATATGTATAGCAACTCTTTTGTGGAGATGGCAAAGTATTAGAAATTGAGGGGATGTCCATCACTTGGGAAATGGTTAAACAAGTTGTGGTTTTTGATTGTGACTGAATGTTACTGTGCTATAAAAAATGATGAACAAAATGCTTTCAGGAAAACCTGGGAAGATTTACATGGCCAAAGTGAAGTGAGTAGTACCAGGAGAACACTGCAAATAGTAAAAGCAATACTTTATGATGATCAACTGTGAATGACTTGGCTATTCTCAGCAATTCAATGATTTAAGACAATCCTAAAGTGCTCATGATAAAAAAAAAATGCTATCTACCTCCAAAGAAAGAACTGAATGCAGATTGAAGTATATTTTTTAAAACTTTATTTTTTCTTGGTTTTTTTTGGTCTGTTTTCTTTCACAACATGATTAACATGGAAATATGTTTGCATGACTACATATGTATAACCTATATCAAATTAGTTACCTTTTCAATGAGAGGGATGGGGAGAGAGGGAGAGAGAATTTGGAACTCAAAATTTTTTAAAAACAAATGTTGAAATTTACTTACATATAATTAAAAAAATCAAGTAACGTATTTGAGGGGGTAAAAAGTAAGTTCTGTTAGGAAAAGTGTAATTATTCTTGGAATATTGACTACACTTTTACAATTAATATGACAAATGTGATCATTCTTTGAGCAGAAAAACTTATGCACCAAACAAATTTTGTTGATGAATATTTCTGCAATATTAGCAACAACAGAATCACAGCTCTACAGTTGTCAACCCAGAAAGGACAAAGATTTGTTACTGCTAAGATTATTCAAAAGTAGGGGCTACATCCATAGATGATTTAGTGGATAGAGTTCTGGGTCTCAAATAAAAAGACGAGTTAGAATATGACCTTTGTAGCTATGTGGTCCTGGGCAAGTCTTTCACAGCTGTTTGCTTCAGTTTCCTCATCTGTAAAATGAGAATAATAATAATAACACCTCTTTTCCGGGGTTGTTATGAGGATCAAATGAGATAATAATTGTTGAGCTTAGCACAACCTGTCCCTTCCTCTTGTCTTCCTTTTCAGTCAGAGAAATGTTTTCTGTTCTGGCCAGAAACTGAGGGCCTTCCTCTCCTTAACTGATATTTTTGTGATTGTAAACTAGGTCATCTTTTGTTTCAATTCTTACCTGGTCCTTAGTCTTTGAATGGGCGTTGCCTCAGAAGAACAGAGACCTAGGAAAGACCTTAATTTAAAAAGAACAAGGTCACTCACTGTATCTTGGACCATCACCAATCATCTTGACCTTTGTCTTGCCACTGGACTTCAATGACTCTGACTGGAGAGAGTGAGGTTTATGACTTTGCTCAGCTCTGCCTCACTTAAATCCACTTCATTCTCAAGTTAAGACCTACCCTCCTGATATCATTGGTTCAGCAAGAGTAAGGAGTAAACTGAAGCTGGGGAGACAGAGTTATTTACTCTAAGTCTCAAGGGCAGTTGAACATCAGAGGCAGGATGCTCCTCCCTCTGTGGATGCCCATCTCTATTCCTCCATGCCTGAGTCGAAGGTCTTTATGAGTTACATGGAAGAAAAAAATCATCAGGTGACCATCTCCCTGAATTTAACTCAAATGACAGGCACACACTCTTGTCATTGAGACCAACCAAGTGATACAATCAGTTTAGGAGGAAGAAAATTTTAAGCATTTAAAATTCTTTTCTATCCCTGGTCTATAAGACAACAATCTATTTTTATATCTTACTATTTGGGGTTTTGTTTTGTTTTGCGAAAGTTGTAGAATTCTTGCCCTGTTGGCAGAGGACTGGGGAACACAGACCTATGTGAGAAGGAAACAAATGCTAAGATGCTGTGAAGCTGCTATCGGTAGGCTGCTCAGAAGCTCAGTTCCAGTTAGGAGATGAGACAAGGCTTTGGAGGAACTCCACTGGTTTAAGATGGCATCAAGAAAGAAGACATCATCTGGCATTTTCCTATTTTTATTAATTATCCTAGGGCAATTATGCTAGGGCAATTAGGTGGCACAGTGGGTAGAACTTAAGACTTAGAGTAAGAAATAATTGAATTCAAATCTGACCTCAGATATTTGCTATGTGACCCTGAACAAGTCACTTAGCCCTGTTTTCCTCAGTTTCCTCATCTGTAGAATGAACTGAAGAAAGAAATGGCAAACCACCCCAGTATCTCTGCCAAGAAAAACCCCAAAGGAATCACAAGAAATCTGAGACTATTGAAAAATGATTGAACAACAACAACATATATGTGCTAAGCTCAATTGTTTTTATGCTACAGGAGTGCAAATTTTTGAAACCTGGAACAAAGCCCCAGTTGCTTTGCCCTAGTTGTGGCTCTAGAGCTCATGTGCAATGCCTTTCCAGCCTTGTGAGATATAACAGAGATTATGCTCTGCTCACAATGACTTCAGGAACCCTAGGGCTTCTCCTGGCCAAGATGAGGCATTAGAAGACAACTCTAATAGGGATTTTTTGAATAAGCATATTTTATTCCTAAACTAAGAGACAATAGGGCTGTTACAGTTGGGTGGATCCAGGTTGGGTGAAAGTTGGGTGGACCCAGGATTTTACAAGAAAGGGTACTCCCAACCACCAGTGCAAAGAGACTGCAATATCTCCATGTCTTCTCATCCTATGATTCTTGTCTAGGTCCTTCCATAAATTTTCCTTAAAGGATTGACACAATTTACTGGAAATCTTTTAATGTATTGTGAATATTAATATAGTACTTAGGCTGGCTGTCAATGCACTAGCCTATCTTGTTTTCTTGTCTTAAGTGTCCTTGATGAATATTTTTTATGATACGCCAATGCCTTCTTACCCACCCTGAGCATTTCCATTGCCCTTTAGAGGCACAATTTTGATTCTTCAGAGATTGTGGGTGTTTCATGAGTCACAGTAAAATAGCATTACCAGGAGAAAACTGATGTTGAAAAGATGGGGCCCTTTCTATTAAATTCCAGGTCCATATTAAATGTTATGAATATTAAGACAACAGCCAGCAATTTCATTAAATAGACATTGTACCATATCTGTAAAGACAAAAACAACACATTCCTTGCCCTCACAGAGATTTTGTTCAGACCTTATTACTAATGTAATATGGACTATAAATCCCTAGGAGTCCCAGAGATTCTTTAAGAAGGTAAAAAATATTTTCAGAATAATACTAACAAAAAAAAAAGGGGGTGGTGGCTAGATGACACAGTGGATAGAGCACTGACAGGAGGACCTGACTTCAAACTGGTCTTGTGACCTGAGCAAGTCACTTAACCCTATTGCCTTTCAAAAATCCAAAACAAACAAAGAACCCCCCCCCCAGAATAATACTGACATTTTCTTATTGAAACACTTCTCCCTTTTCCAATTACATTTTTGTGTATGGTTACATTATTTTTCATATACTACATCTAAAACAACATAACACCACAGATTGAATACAGAAGTAGATATGAAAACCCAGCTGTCTTTGGTTAAGCTGACATTAAAGATATTTCAAAAATATATAAAATAATGTCACCATTGTCATTATGTTCTTGGTTTTGGAAAATATATTTTTTTTCCCTTAAAATGTAATGGGTTTGTTGTTATTTTTTAATGAATTGATAAATAAAAGTGACTTGTCCAGGGTCATATATCTTGAAAGAGTCTTAGGTCACAGTTGAACTCATCTTCCTGTTTTACTGGTGTTGCAGATATTTCTATACACACACACATACATGTGCTTGCCCTCCCATTACATTTAAAGACAGATGCTCAAGCTTCTCTTCCTGGTAGCCCTGTACCTCCTGAGTTCCAGGGTCGGCATCCTCTACACACCCCTCAGTCTTCCTGGGTGGAAGCCCTACATTGGTGTGACTGTCGCACGAGGGAAGCATTGACAGAACACTCACACCTCTTCTGCGCCCCCTCTTGATGTCCATCCACCTTCTGCTCCCCGCCTTCCCTCTATCCTTCCCTCCTCAAGAAAGTTCACATTCCCGGCAGCACCTGTGAAGAAACCCAGGGTCCCCAGGTAAAGGAGGCTGAAACTCTCAACAGCCAATAGTAACAGATAAAGCAGACAATGTCCAATGAGGCTTGGAGTGTGACAGTGGGCGGGGAGAGAAGGGAGCCCCAGGAGGACTTAAGTCACCAGAGCCTGGAGCCTGAGAGCCCAGACTAACTCTGGAGCCCGAGGGAACCATGAGCTGGACCTGCCCGCGCTGCCAGCAGCCTGTGTTCTTCGGTGAGGCCAGGGAAATCGAGGGGAGACCCAGAGAGGGATTTGGGGAAGACGCTGGGAGAAAAGTTTGAAGAAATTGAGGAAATTTGAGGGAGACTCTGGGAATGACTTTTGAATGGAGAGATTTTTGAGGGAGACCCTAGACTGGGGAGAATTTGGGGGATACCTTGGGAGGCACTTTGTGAAGGAAACTCCAGGGTACAAAAAAAAAGTTAGGGAACATTCTGGTAACAAGGTTTCGGGAATCTCCTAGGGGAAAAAGTATGGGAAGATCACGAGTTAGAAATAGGAGTGATTATGGGATGAAAATTTGGTGAAGACGTTATTTGGGGAGGGAATCCTAGGAAGTAATTTATTACCTTAGGACAGGAAAGGTAGTGGGAAAGAATATGAGGCCCCAGGACTTCCACCCCTTTGCAGTTGTACTGCAATTTGTACCCTGGCTGACTGGGTAGGGGCTGGAGTAGGGGACCTGTCTCTTATCCCTACCCCCATTTCCCAGAGTAGAGTCCCAGGAATGGGGCTGGTACCCTTGAAAGTCCTCTCTACTGCTTCTTGAGTGAACCAATCCTAAGACTGGGTTATCAGGAGCTGGCAAAGATGCAAAAGTTTGGGAAGGGTTTAGGTAGAGTGGAGAAATGAGAAGTGGTCTCAGCGCCAGTGAGAGCATTCCCTGCTCTCTGTAACACCCACCTATCTATTCCCTTTTATCCTATTACTGCAGTCCCTGAGGGGCTGAGCTGCAAACTGAGATCCTGACTCTCCACTGTCCACTCTGTTCCTTCACACAGCTGAAAAGGTGAGCTCCCTGGGTCAGAATTGGCATCGATTCTGCCTGAAATGTGAGCGTTGCCACAATGTCCTAGCTGCGGGTGGACATGCTGAGGTGAGGCCCCTATTGGGAAACTAGGAAGAAGGGAAGGGAGGGAAGGGGAGGAGAGAGAAGCTGGTATGACCCAAATGGGTGGAGAGATAAGCATAAAAGGTGTCCAGATTATCAGTCCTGAATGCCCTGCCTGGCTATCCTTTCTGAGCCTGGATCATGTCTCTGTTATCGGACTGCCCTTTCTTAGCTCTTTCCCTCCTCCCCAAGTCAATGTCTCCCAGTACAGCCAGAAAAGCCTAAGTTCAAATCTGGTCTCAGACACTAGCTGACAAGTCACTTAACCTCTGTTTGCCTTGGAGGTAACTAGGCTGCTTAGTGGATGGAGCACTGAATCTGGAAAATCAAGTTTAAATCTGGTCTTGGACCCTTACTATCTGGGTGCCCTTTGGCAAGTCACTTGACCTCTCTTTGCCCCAGTTTCCTCATCTGTAAAGGGTTCTTGTGAGATAATTGTAAAACTCTGGCACATAGTAAGCACTGTATAAATATTTGTCTTCATTATAGCATTTCCCCCCCAACTCCAACCCAATTCAGTTTCTCCAATCCCTCAGCACCTTTCAGTCAGCCACCATTTCCCATATCATACCCTGACATCAGAGAAATTCAGCTTCGCCCCTATTTAATTTGAAATCCCTAGTTCAGGAGTTGCATTAGAAGGAGGGTAGGGAGAGAAGGTTAAATGGAAGATGATTGCCTTCTGGTCCTTGAAGATCCCCTTCTGCAGTTGGTCATGAGTCAGTCCAATGTCCAGCTGGGTTCAGGGAACTGGCATCTTCCACTACAAGTCATAATACCCATTGGGTATTATAGAAGAACAGGTGATCCCTAACTTGCTAGATAACTTTGGATTATGGAGGTGGGTATCCGGAGAGCATCAGGGCTTTGGGACTCTAAACTGGAGTAGATTGTGGCTTCCCCTCACTGGAAAACAAGGGTCATGGGGTGGTGGTAAGGGTCCCCTGTGAATCCTCCATAGGATCTTGGTAGTGACTTCATTTTTCTCAACTTCTGCTTTCTCCTTGAATTCAGCATAATGGAAAGCCATATTGTCACAAACCATGTTATGCAGTTCTCTTTGGTCCCCGAGGTAAGTGTCTGTCTTCACAAGGGATGGAGGGAAGAAAGGAAAGCAGTAGAGAGCAGTATCTCATCTTGTTTGGGAAAAAAGGAATATGATGAGATGGTCCTAGGAATGGAGCCATGAGATTGGGGAGGACTTGGGAGCAGTTCCCAGAATGGATGTTGGATTGGGCAGGGGACATCTTCTGGGGTATACTTGGACAACCGAATTCTCACCTCCACTCTTCTTCCTCTCTGCTCTTGGTTTCAGGAATCAGAATTGGTGGGGTGGGCTCCTACGTGGAAGAACCTCCCCGTCCTCCAACCCCCATTACCACCATGCCCTTGACTGCTGGCAGCTTCAGCCCACCTAGGAGCAGGACAGGCCTCCCTCAGGCCAAGAGGGCAAGGAGGAGTAAGTGCCCTTTTGGAGTAAGTGGAGTAAACAGCATCAGAAAGCTAACTCAGCTTCTTGCCCTCCTGGAGTAGCAGAAAACTCAGAATTACTGGGAAAGGAGAGATGTATTCCAATATCCTCATCACTTACCCTCATTTCTAGGGCCAGAAACAATAGCACTCTTTATGCCATTTCTTGTTATATTTTTAAGGCATGATTTGAGCCCCACATATTAGCTGTGTGGTGTTACATAAAAATCTCTTAAGACCTTCAGTGTCAAGTTCAAATAGAAATAGATCCCTGTGGCCTTTATATTGATTTAAGAAACCACAGGTTGACATTATGTATACTGTATTATATTTTTGTTTATTTTATTAAACATTTCTCAATTACATTTTAATCTGGATGGAGCGGTCAGTTTGACACCTCTGTTCTAAGGTTATAAGAGGGTTGGGTTGGAAAGTGCTGACCTGAATTGGTAGAGGAAATTTGCTCACTCTGGTGTTCTCTATACTAATGAGATCCCAAATCCATTCCCAATATCTATCTCACTGGATACTTATGTTAGTTCTGTGAGGTGGTCAGGGGGATGATCTCTCTGCTCTCATGGCAAGGATGATTCCCAGGTCATTAGAGTAACCTGCGCTGACCTCTCCCCTGAAATGTCATTCTACATTTCCAACTGGATGTTGGACATCTCCTCAGGAACCTCAAACTCCACACATTACAATGTGGAAACTAATATATTTTGACCTGAACCTCTCTTTCCCTCTATGGTCCCCATCCACCTCAGCTTCCTTGTGTCTGTTGAGAATGCTTTTCTTTTGTTCACCCAGGTTCATAACCTGGGAGTGCTTTGATTTCTTCCTCTCCTTTATCTGGCCCATGCACCTTTAGTCATCAAATCCTGTTGATTTCATCTCCAAAGCATCTGCCAAATTCATCCTCCTCTCTCCACTCCTATGGTCTCTACTCTAGTTCAGGCTCATAGCCACTCATTCTTTACCTCACTACAGTCTCTCAACTAGGCCCGCCTTGCCTTTAACCAACTATTCATCCCAAAACTGCTAAATTGTCTACCATAGAAACAATGCTGCTCTATTTCCTGCCTAGAAACTATCAGGGGCTTTCTGTTGTCCCTGTGTTTTCTCCTATTGTAAGAGAAAACACAAAATTCTTCAGCCTCCATTTAAACCCCATTGTCTTATAGTCCCAACCTACCTTTCCTGCTTAATCCCCTTCACATTATCTAAGTTATCATTGAAGGATGGGGCCCCAGCTATGGGCAGGATGCATCCCAGAAAGGAGAGAATAGGGCCTTCAGAGACACACTTAGAAGGTTTCTCATTTTTGCCTCTTTAGGCCTTGTTGATCTTTACCTGTATAATATATATATATATTTATTAATATATTATAATATGATATTTATTATTTTATTTATATATTCATACAGAATGTATTATATTATTTTCTATTTATTATGATGTTTATCATATATTCATTAATTTATTTATGTTTATATAAATGTTCATATTATATTTATTTTGTATTTATTATATTACTTATCTAATAGACTTGTTTTATTTCTATGCAATATGTTATTATATAAGAATATAGTTATTAATCATCTACTGTGTGTGGCACACTATGCAAGGCAATGAGAAGATACAAACTAGTACACAGCAGAGTTAGAAATTTTACTTTGTATTATGGATCTGCTCCTTAGTATCTGTGTGACCTGTGGTTATTTCCCATTTCACTTCAGTTTCCTCATATGTAAAAAGAGGCGTTGGGTTAGTTCATCTCTAAGCTCCTTCACTCAGTTTATAATGTTTGTAGAAATGAATGAGGAAATTGCGGTGTAGGGAGGTTAATAAACTGAACTTGACCGAGGTCACCCAGCTATTCAGTGAAGAATATGGGACTGAAACCCAGGTCACTCAGTCCATTGCTTTGGAAAGATGTAGCAATAGTTATCTTTGTCTTTTGACTTCTCCTTCCCTTCTTCTGTTGCCTGTGTATGAAGTTTGGGCTTGGAATGTGTCCCCTCTGCCTCCCCTTCCTCCTGTTCTTCCCTGGGCCCAAATAGGCACTGACACCACATTCTCCAACACCTGACACCACCTGCCCTGGGCCTCAGCTCCAATGTCCAGCTCAAGTTTCTTAGGGATTGAGTTGCTGCTGATTGGGGCCAAGCAGGCGGGCAAGAGGGGGTTGGCACCTTGGCATCAAAAAGGAAGATGACCAAGGTCCCTGATGGGATAGAAAGGTGGGTGGTAAGAACTGCTGAGTCGGGGTGAAGGGATGATGTTGAGATGCAGGGTGTGTGCATTGGGGGGACGAGAAGATGGGATAATGGAGTAGAACTTTTCTAAAGTGGAGCAGGTCCCTACTTTCACCTCTTAAATTTGGGCACCTAATAGAGGAGGGCACTAGCTGCTGCAGCAGACTATCCCTTTGCCCAGTTCTAGTGAAAGGAGTTTGGCCAGGTTACTCCCAATACCAGGTCCAGCCAAAGTCTCTTGTTTCCTAAGGCCCCACACAGGTGAAGACATATGCTGGCGAGACGTCTCTGTGTCCTGGTTGTGGGAACCCTGTTTATTTTGGTGAGTTGGGGGAGGGGGGAGAGTCAGAGTCAGATCTGGGTCATTGGGATGGGCAGGCATGGGGTTGGGAGAGATATGAGAGTGGGAGAGGTGATCAGTTCTCCTCCTGTTCCTCCTGCCCAGGCAGGACCCTATGTGGCACTGGGGAACAACCCCCTTAGCCACACTCTGGGTACCATGACCTCTCTTTCCACTAGCTGAGAAGGTGATGTCCCTGGGCAGGAACTGGCATCGACCCTGTCTCCGATGCCAGCGCTGCCGCAAAACCCTAACGGCAGGGAGCCACGCAGAGGTAAGCCAAGGGATTAAACCAGGTGGGACGGTGAAATGAGTACAGTAAAGCCTGGGATCCAGAAACAGGCAAAATTAGGGGAGGGGTCTCTGCCTTCTCCTAGAACCCCAGAGCCACAGACCATGAGAGTCAGATGGTCTAGCCCCAACCCTCTTCATCTCATAGATGGAAAATCTGGGGCTCAGAAAAGGTCAGTGATGTGACTGCAGCTGTAGATTCTCTCCCTGGAGAGGAGAGAAGGAAGAGTGGGGGTTGGGGAGACTCAGGAAGCTAGTGAGCGCCCTGGAAGGGAAGCGGGGACTGGGAGGCTGGGGGTGGGGGAGGCACAGAAGACTTTAGGGCAGGTCTAAAGCAAGTTCCTGCTGTCTTCCCAGCATGATGGTTTCCCGTACTGTCACGTTCCTTGTTACGGATACCTGTTTGGGCCCAAAGGTGGGAGCCCCAACCCAGAACTACCCAAGCTGATATGCATTTCATTTATATACCTTATGCATGATGTGCATGTAGCTCCCTTATATATTAAAATACCTTCTCATTCCCGAACTCCCATTTCTCCCCAGCCCCCTACCCTGTGTCTTCCTTACTATCCTCCCTTCTTACCCACTGTCTCCCTAGTCGTCCTCTCTCCTCCCTTCTTCCCCAGTGTTCCCCCTGTGCCTTCAGTGACTCCACTCTTCCACCTCTCCAGGTGTGAACATTGGTGACGTTGGCTGCTACATCTACGACTCCATAGAGTTGAAATCTGATTGAGAAGCTAAAAGAGCAATTTGTTTCCCCTATTCTGGTTCCCTTCCCATCTGCCAGATTGAACAAAAGGGTCAGAGATTTCCATCCTTTCCGATTGGACAGGGATCAGTGTTCCAGATAGCCTCCAGACTTCATTCCCCATTCCCCACCCTGGTTGGTGGCTTACACTTATCCCCATAGCACCTGCCAAGCATCCAATGATGGAGAGAAGAGGAGTGGCAGTATAGAAAGAGGGAGAGGATGCCCTTCTCGACAACATTGTTCCGACCTTGGTTTCAGAACAAACCAAATTCATGAGGAGGAATTGGGGAGAACTTTTGGAAGCATGCCAGAGCTGCCCTGGTGGCAGTGCCATCCCCTCCCTTCAGTGACCTCAAGGAATGGCCATCTTTCTCTATGGGTTTCCCTACATTTCTACCTTCTCTCTCCCCTTTCCTTGAAGTTCATCCAATAAAAGAGTTTGCTCCTTTGACCTCAGTCCCTTTGCCCTTTGTATTAGGCCTGAGGTGCAGGGTGGGACATAGTGGGGGAGGACTGGTTGGGAGGGGGGGACAGGGAGGAACCTACTGAGATGCCTCCTCAGGCAGGGAGTGTAAATCAGCCACGTTAGTAGCCAGTTCCAGGCTACAACATCCATGGAGAGGAGGCAGCCCTGCTTCAGGTGATCAGAGTACTTACAGTACAAGGACTTTAAACTTTTCAAAGCACTTGATCTATATTCATTCATTTGATCCTTGCAACAGCCCTGTGGGGTAGGCTGGGGAGGTGGTCTTCTCCCCATTCTACAGGTGAGGAAGGAAATTGACCCAGCAAACCACACAACAGAACCCAGACTAGGACATTCTTTCCCCCTATTCCTGTCCAGTAGCCCTGTCCCCAGAATGAAGGACAGGAGTTCTTTATCCACACACCCAAACAGGGATCAGGGAGAGATTCCCTGCGGGCAGTCCTGTGACTGAAGTTTTTATATGAGGCTTAAATACCATATGTAGAGGAGCTAGACTGTCTTTAAAGTCTGTTCCAACTCTTTAGGGGTAATCGGGTAGTCCAGTGCATTGTGGCTGCAGTTCTGCAGGGTAGGGGTGAGATCTATTAGTCCCATCACTTACTCCTTTTCCCAGGGACCAAGTGGAAAGAGATGATGTCTTTGCTCACTTTATAGTATCATAGGATTTAGAGCTGGAAGTGACCTTGGAGAACTAGTCTAGTCCCCTTATTTAAAGATGAGGAAACTGAAGTCATAGAAGTTAGCAGAGCTTGGATTCTTGATCCCACATCTGGTACTCTCTGCCCAGTGCTCTGATGCTTCCCAGTTTAATCTTGTAGTACCTTCATGGGTATCTCCTCTTCCTGGGGGTCTGACAAGGTCCTGAGGAAGAGGAAGTAATACAACAGATTTGGGCAATCCATTGTTCCTCAAATATTGTTTTTCAAACATTTCTCCTCCTCAAACCCCTCAACCCACTTTTCTCCCACTGACCCAGTTTGGAGCAGAATGAGAATATTTCCTTGAAAGTGAGGGAATAGGGAATCCATTAAAACTCCTTGTTAAGGCAGGGCTTGCTTGCTCCATCCCTAGAGCCCTAAATCTAAAACAGAAAACAATATACCTCTTTTTCTCCACATCCTGGATGGTCTCAGGAAGCTCTGCATGGCGAGTTTCTGGCAGCAGGAGGGCAGTGGCTGAAGCCAGAAGGGCAATCCCACCATAGGTGACCTTGGGCAATGGGAGCCAGGTCCCTTCCAGCAAGGTGGCCAGTGGTGCAAGGGAGCCCCCTAGTCGGCCCACCAGAGCAGTTAGTCCTAACCCTGTCTGTCTGTGCCAGGGAAGTAGAGAACAGAGAATTCAGAGAAAGGTGATGAACCAGTGTCTCAAACTACCATCTGACCAATTGATGACCAATATGCCCACTTAAATGTATAATAATAAACTGCAGGCCCTCCTTCCTCAATCACAGAGGTTCAACAGGATAGAGAGCTATAAGAGATCAACAAGTCTTTGGCAAATGGTGAAATTGAGCCCCCAAAAGGGGATAACATATATAAGTGAACCTCACTTCCACCACCCTGGGTAATGAGAATTACAGGCATAATCCCTGTTTTATAGATGAGAAAACTGAAATTAAGAAATTACCGACGTAACAAAACTTAAGAAGTGACAGATTTCAGATTTAAATCACTCTAGGGGCAGCTAGGTGGTGCAGTGGATAAAGCACCGGCCCTGGAGTCAGGAGTACCTGGGTTCAAATCTGGTCTCAGACACTTAATAATTACCTAGCTGTGTGGCCTTGGGCAAGCCACTTAACCCCATTTGCCTTGCAAAAAAAACCTAAAATAAACAAATGAATAAATAAATAAATCGCTCTAAATCTAGTCATCCTTGTCTTTCTCCACTTGTCTCACATTGGAAGGGGGCAATTAGCCCAGCCTCCCTCATTTGAGAGGTCAGGAACCTCAGGCCCAGAATACAGAAATATATGACTAGTCCCAGTCAAAACTAGGACCCAGGTCTTCAGACTGCAGATCAAGGCTGCTCTCCAAAGCATTTTCTCATCCAATCTTATTTGAGAGGCAATGTCACAGGTAGAACATAGGATCTGGGGATCGGGAAGACCAAAGTTCTGATATTTAGCAGTTAATGTGACTGTGGGCAAATTGTGTTTCCTACCTCTCTTAGCCATGGACAACTTTCTAAGACTGTATATGAAATACAGAGGAAATTCCCTCATCTATGTAATTTGATTCTCAGGACCAAAGATTTCCCTTGAAAGATATCTGGCAATTTGGTATTGGATAAGGCTTTTCACCTCCCCTCTTCTCCTAACACCTATACATAGGTTGTTGTTGTGGGTGGTGGTCAGTTGTTTTGTTGTTGTTTCTGTTATGTCTCCATTTAGGGCTTCCTTGGCAAAGATCTTGGAGTGGTTTGTCATTTTCTTCTTTACTCATTTTACAGATAAGGAAATTGAGGCATACAAGGTTAAGTGACTTGCTCAGGGTCACACAACCAGTGTCTATGGTCAGATTTGAACTTAGATTTCCTTTCTGCAGGACCAGCACTTTATCTACTGTACTACCTAAACACAGATGGAGTCAGATTAGAATAAAAGCCAGGTTGATTCTGAATAGGAAAAGAAGTCTTAAAAGGACAATCTATTACAAGAAAGGGAAAGATTCCCATTTTTTTTTAAAAGAGTGAGGCATTATTGTTTTGTATAACCTGTATCTGATTGCTTACTATCTCAAGGAGGGAGGGATAGAATTTGGAACTCAAAACTTTTTGGGTTTTTTTTTTTTGCAAGGCAAATGGGGTTAAGTGGCTTGCCCAAGGCCACACAGCTAGGTAATTATTAAGTGTCTGAGATCGGATTTGAACCCAGGTACTCCTGACTCCAAGGCCAGTGTTTTATCCACTACGCCACCTAGCTGTCCCGAACTCAAAACTTTTTAAAAAATATTTTTAAAATTGTTTTAACATGTTATTAGAGAAAAATGAAATGTATTATTTTAAAATGGAGGGGGATAGATTGATGCTTGGTATACAAATATCTTTTTTAGTATTTGGGGGGTCTTTTTAGTATCAGTGGGGAGCTAGCTATCCCCTGCTTCCATCCAGTGTCTTTCTGGCTCAATGCTGGGAAGTCTGCCCCCATTCATGGTACTGTGTTCTCAATTCCAGTTCTTCTGCTCCCAAGGCCCTGGGAGATAGGCAGAGCTTACTATTCACATGACCAATAGATAATAAACAAACCACATCATAGCTATTCTTCATGTCCCCAAATCCCCAGAATTGGAAGGTTTTTCAGGAATGATCCAGTCAACTCTATGCCAATTTAAAGCTGAGAGTAAATTCCATCCATAGCAACTTTAACCTATGGATCCTTTGAGACATATGGAGTATCCCAAAAATATTGATGTTATTTTAAGTTTATGAATTTCACTAAGACCCTGTATAGACAATAAGGCTAAACCCACCCTTCACTTCTAGACAGCTTCAGTTGTTAGGAAATCTTTCCTTAAATTGGGCCCAAATTTGCCTCTTTGAAACCTTACCTAGTAATCCTAATTGCAAACTCTGAGACCTAGTAGAATAACTCTAATCCCAAGTCTCTTAACAACATTGTGGGTTTTTTTGGTTTGTTTGTTTCCTTGTTTGATTTAGTGGTCGAGTTTTTTGGTGGCAAGTAGGGTTAAGTGACTTGCCCAGGGTCACACAGCTAGTAAATGTTTGAGGTAGGATTTGAATTGAGATCTTCCTGTCTCTAAGGTCAGTGTTCTATTTAACAGCATTTTAAATGCTTGAAAACCATTATTCTCTTCCAAAGTAATTTCTTCAGAATCAACATTTCTCCTTTACCCAGATTCTTTTCTGGCAGACTCTTCAATGTAGTCCTTCCCAATTACAAAGCATTTTACAGATCTTAACTGTTTAAGCCTCACAGAGGTTTGTTCAAATTAATTGATTTCAATTTAATTTAACTGCATTTTATAGTTGAAGCTCATAAGAACACAGAGTAGAGGAAGAGCCCAGATCTCCATAGGCTTCTTTTTTAAAAATTTTTTAGAGTTTTGGGTTTTTTTTGCAAGGCAATGGGGTTAAGTGGCTTGCCCAAGGCCACACAGCTAGGTAATTATTAAGTGTCTGAAGTCAGATTTGAACTCAGGTACTCCTAACTCCCTAGGCTTCTAAACAGATACAGACTTAACTACAGACCTATATCCTTCCAAATATGTAGACAGAAGTTCTGCACAGACAGACCAGTTCTGATGTTTCTTGGGTATACCAATTGGTGGATATGGCTCTGTGTGTGTGTGTGTGTGTGTGTGTGTGTGTGTGTGTGTGTGACACACACACACACACACACAGACACAGAGAGAGAGAGAGAGAGAGAGAATGAGAGATCTCAGAGGGTGGAGAAGTGGGATAGAAGGTGGAAAGTGGTTCCTAAAATGCCTGGTGAGGCATAGGGCTGAAATAAGATGAAGACTGATATTTGGATCCCAGACTCACCTCAATACAGTGGGGTACAACTCTGATGTGAACAGGTAGGCAGTGGTGAAGGCTGCTTCTGAAAAGCCTTTTCCAGCCACCCCCAGGACTAATCTCCATACCACCAACCCTGGGAGGAGAAGAATGCTGGGGAGTGACTAGGGACCTTCTGTGGTCAGCACATTTGGGGGGTGGGAGCGGGTAGCAGGCATCTCACAGGAAGACTGAGGCTTTTCAGAATTGTAGAACCATAGGACTTTGAAGAGTTAGAAGGATCACAGCTACAAGCATCGAATTTAGATCTTCAAGAAAGCTTGGAGATCATTTAGACCAACCCATTTTACAGATGAGGGAACTAAGGGCTGGATCAGGAGAAATGATTTGCCCAAGGTTAAACAATCAGTCGTAATCAAGACAGAACAAGAACCTAGTGATCCTGACTCACAGTCCTGTACTCTTTTCTAGGACATCAAAGACCCCTGTCAAAAGGAGAGGTTTTAGTCTGCAAGGGATGAAAGAAGGAAAAATAAAATCAGGAAGGGAGAGAGGGAAGTTGGGAGGGAGGAAGGTGGTAGGAAGGAAGAAAGGGAAGGAGGGAGGGAGGAAAGAAAAGAGGGAAGAGAAAGGAAAGAAGGAAAAAAAGGAAGAGAAAGGGAAGGAGGGAAGAAAGGAAGGGGGAAAAGGGAGGGAGGAACAAAGGAAACAATTCTTTATCAAGCACCTGTTATGTCTAGGCACTATTCTAGGCACTTTAGAAATAGTATCTCAGAGTGAGTATAGGGCTCACTACAGGGGGCAAGTCTGTAGTCTGGTAGGCTTCCTGAGGACTCACCAGAGGGCAGAAGCAGACTGGTGCCCACAGTGAGGGCTGTGCCAAGCAGGGCCCCCACCTCAGTGAAGCGGCGCCCTACATAGCGCACTAACAGGTAGACAATCAACTTGGAGGGCAGCTCCACTGCCCCAAACAGCAGTTGTATCTGGTACAGGTTCAGCCCCAGTCCGGAAAGGTCCAGGCTCAGGCCATAGTATGAGAAGTTCACCCCAAACCTGTGATGATGGGAGGAGGAGGATCTGGGACACCACAATTCATGACTCAGAGACTCCTCACAGATGCCCCTCCTTTCTCATAAAGTGCCCCCCCGCCTCACCCCCATCTCTCTCCCCATACCCTCCCTTAGACCTCCTCTCAGATGCCTCCTTCCTAGACCTCTCTGTTCTGAGACTCCTCTGTTGACCCTCACCTTTCTGTCTTCCCTTCAGGCAACCCCTCACACAATGCACTCTGAACCCTTCCTTGTATTCCTCCCCTTGGACCTCTCCTCCTTAAAGATCCTTCACCTTCCCCACCAACAAGACTTCTACCATCTCAGGTTCTAGAACTGGGCTGGGTCCCGGACCTCCCAAGTCCCACCCTCTCTCAGACTGGAGTGTCCTAGAACCAATCACTCTCAGGTGGATTCTTCTCCCTCTTCCTTCAGAGAACCCAGGTGTGTGGGAGGATTATGCCAGCCATGCCCCCTTTAGGACAGGGCCCCAGTTCTCACCATACTACCATGCAACACAGGGAGATGTGCCGGAGTCGGGGTGTCCGGAACAAGTCCAGGTAGGAAGGCTTTCTAACGACCTTTTCCGTTTCAGCCACCAGACTCAGGGCCTGGCATTAGGGAAAGGGATTTACCTGGACTGTTGTTTGTTCTTAGTCCTCGAAGAGGATCAATGACTTCAGGGTGGTGTTGTCTTGACTTGCAAGTAAATTGGATTTAAATGAGGCAAAGTCATCAGAATCCAGTGACAAAACATAGGTCAAGATGACTGGCAGTGGCCCCCAGTTTTCCCAGAATAGTCAGGGAGGTTGGAGGAAATATAGAGAAATCCAGAATTAAAATCCTGGAATGGAATTGCTTAGAGGAGCCTTAGAGGTCATTCAATCCAACTCACTCATTTTATAAATTTGTCTTTTCCCATTTTTCTTCTCTTCTTTGTTTTCCTGGTGTCTATGACCTTGCCTGACACATAATGTGTAAGCATTTCACAAATACTTCAAAAAGAGAAAGGAGGAATTGAGGCTCCTTCTAAGAAAGGGAAGTGACTTGGATAAGTTCATACCATCAAAGAAGTAGATGGCAGGTGGACAGCTAGGCAGAACAATGGATAGCATGTGGGCCTTGGAAGACCTGAGTTCACATCTGATCTCAGACACTTCCTAACTGTGTAACCCCAGGCAAGTCAAGTCACCATGTTTGACTCAGTTTCCTCATCTGTAAAATGAGCTGGAGAAGGAAACAGTAAACCACTCCAGTATTTTTGCCAAGAAAATCTCCAATAGGATCATGAAGAATGACTGAACAACTACAAGCAGATGGCAGGATTGACTAGACCTAAGTCTCCTGTCTTCTCTAAATCCATGTCTTCCTTGAACTAATCTCCCCAACACTACCTCAAACTCAACAAGTTCAAATTACACATTATGTGCCAGTCCAATCTCTCTCTCCCCAAATCCATCTTCCTCCTAAATGTCCAGTGTCTGTTAACAGCACCACCAATCTTGCAGACTAATCAGGCTTGAAAGTTCTCTGCCTCACAGTCTGCTCTTCTAATATTCATCTTCATGTTAGAGGGACTGTGGAATTGGGTTGGACTGAGGTCTAGAAAATAGAAATAACCTGTCCAAGGTCACATAATCAGTAATTATCAAATTACTTATCTGAAACTAGAACCCATGTCTCCTAACTCCCAGGCAGTTGCTTTTCCCACTACCCACCTGTGTGTCTACAGAGATGGGGGGTAGAGGACATGAGCCTGAAGGGTCAGGGTGAAAAAGTGAATGGAAAAAGTGAATGATAGTCACAGGGGAGTCTGATGCTTATCCCCAAATCTATTGGACTTCCCTCTTACTCCTTTTAGGTTTTTTTTTTTTTTTTTTTTTTTTTAGTTTTTGCAAGGCATTGGAGTTAAGTGGCTTGCCATACAGCTAGGTAATTATAAAGTGTCTGAGGTTGGACTGAGACTGGACTCCAGGGCCAGTGCTCTATCCACTGCACCACCTAGCCACCCTTTCTCTCCTACTCCTAAGGGCTGAGTGGTGTGTGTGAAGGTGGTGTGGACCATGATCAGGACTGTCTTCCCCAATCCCCTTACCTCAATGCTTAGTTTTTCCCTAGCTTGAGGCCGGCCATTGAGTGCTGCACATCGGAGGAGGTAAAGTTGGGCTTCCTTTATGCGACCCTGGGTCATAAGCCATCGGGCAGACTCAGGCACCCACCTGGGAGGCAGGAGGCAGAGGGTGGAGCACTCCAGCCAGAAAGAAGCCTGGGACAGCAAGAGGGGCAGGCAGGAGGGATGGGTGGGGAAAGGGAGCACCCCCAAATCAAACTGGTCCCTGGGCCTCAGCCTATGTAAGGACAGTATTCTCATGTTTAGGGAAACCCACTCTCAAGCCAAGGGGTGCAGGAACCATCCTCCAAGGAAATGGAAGAATGAGGGAGGGATAATTCAAACCACCCACCAGATACCCACACTAATGTTCTGCTTTGGGATGTAGTGGGCTGTAGGACCTTCCCCTTACCCCACTTCCTCCTCGATGCCCATAGCCACACACTCATCTCACCAGAGGCTGAGGATGCCTGGGGCACAGGGCAGGGTCACAGCCAGAAGCAGCCACCGCCAGTCTCGGATCAAATAGGCAATCAAAGCCAAGAGCATCACCCCCGCAGACCAGAAGGCACTGCCAAGGACACCGGCTAAAGTGCGATGTCCAACATCTAACCACTCTAACTCTGGGTTCCAGGAAGGTGAACAGGGAAAAGGGGAAGAGATAAAGAGAGGCATGTAGAGGGAGAGACAGATAGACAAGCAGACAGAGACAGAAACAGAGAGAGAGAGAGAGAGAGAGAGAGAGAGAGAGAGAGAGAGAGAGAGAGAGAGAGGTAAGAGAGACAGAGACAAAGAGACAGAGAGAAAGAAAAATATGGACAGAGAGAGAGACCAACAGATGTAGAAAGAGGGAAAGGGAAAGGGAAAGGAACAAAGACACAGAGACAGATAAAAAGAAAGAGACCCAGAGGGTCAGAAACAAAGGTTGCCAAAAGAAAGGGAAGAAGACAGAAAGAGAGAGAAAACAGAAAGAATGTCAGAGATAGGGAGAGAGCGAGAGAGAGACATACAAGGGTCAGGGAAGGAATAGACCAAGAGGAAATAGAGAGAAAGAAATGCAGATGGAAGACCTGAGTTGTCATTATCTGGCCCTCAGATACATCCCCTTCTCCCAACCTGATCTGCCCCCTCTCCGATCCCTATAGAAATTCTGGGTTCACTAACACCCCAGACCATAACTGATCATCCAACCAGACCCTCCCCACCTTTGTATTTCTCTCTCTGCCCTCACCAAGGAAGAGAACATGCCACCTCTTCCTCCATTCCCCTTCCCCTCTACCCCCAGGCAGGTTCTTACCTAGGGGCAAGACAATTATAGTGAAGCCTGCCAGGGCAACACCTGTAAGGCTGCGCGTGATGACAAACATGATGTAGTTGACCGAAATGGTGGAGACCAGGCCCAGGGCTAGCGCGCCCACATAGGCTACCAAGAGCAGTGGGCGTCTCCCAAACCTGGCATCAGAGTCACACGGGGATCAGGTCTTCCAAAGGGTCTAGAAGGCAATGCTTCCTCCCCCCCTAGAATGGAGACTTCTGGCAGGGAAATAAAACATGGAGACAGAGGAGTATGTCCCTAGGCTATGGGGCTATACCGGCATGGGGATGGGTCAGTGAGAGGGCACATGCTAGGCAGAGAAAGATCTGGGACCTAGGTTTGGTTAAGATGGGCACAGATGGTGCAAGTTGAGTTGCAAAGCCCAGTTGTCTTCCTAGGTTCTCTGGTTCATCCCCGGGCCCTCTGAACCCCTGTACCTGTCAGACAAGTATCCAAAGATCACAGCTCCCACAAGCACACCAACGAAGAAGAAGGTGGATATGGCACGATTCAGTCCCTTTCGCTCACACACTAGGTCCCACTAGATTGGGTAGGGATTGAGGGCAGGAAGCTAAGCATCCTTGATCGCTGTCTGCCTCAGTCACTGCCCTAGAGAATCTATGTTGGCATCCATAAAGGATGCAGGATTGGGCTCAGTTTGTCTAGGAGTCCCCCCACTCTCCCAGTCCATTATCCACCCCTCTGCCTCCAAAGATAATGCTCTCCCCTCCCACTCTTGCCTCTATCTCAGAGGGAAATGGAAAGCTATGGCCTGATATTTCCCACCAGGGTCATATAATCCACTTTCTACTTTTATCCCAGAATGAGAGTTGGAGATAGTCTATTATGTTGTTCTTGATTTGGTAATCAACAAATATTTATTATTCTACTATTTTATGCAAAGAAGTAGGCTAGGGTCTGGAACTACTAAAACAAAACTAAAACAAAAAAGGAACATAATCCCAACCCTCAAAGAAATTCAGAGCTAGTAGACTCCTTAGTGAGAACTCCTTTGACAAATGAGGGAAACCGAGGCTCAGAGAAGGTAAATAAGAACCCTTATTCCTAGTTTTACTCTTTCCATTCTGCTAGACCCTGGCTCACACATTTCCAATGTCCTCAGTCACTGTCTTTCCCTCTCCTTGTGCTGCATACAGTAGAATGAATAAGTCCCAGGTTCAAATCCTGACTTTACTATTTACTCCCTATGTGACCTTGGTCATTAGTTAGCTTCTCTGGAGCTCAGTAACATCTACTGTAAATGAAGGGATGTACTTTCTCGCTTCCCTTCCAGCTCTGAAGTCAATGGTCCCTTGCTTCTATTCTGGGAATATGCAAGTAGGGAATAGGGCTATCCCTTTCATTCTTGGAGTTCCCCCACATTTGGCCTATCCAATTCTCAGGTATCCATAGACTCTTGGAGCTGAATGGCGTGACCTAAGAAATCCTCCTCACTCTGACGCTTTGGGTAAAGTCCAACAAACATGACAGGAGAAAGGGAACCTTACCTGCGTAGCAATAGTAGAGTAGAACTGTGATTGGTCATAGTCCCAACCTTCAGAACATGGCACAATTTGGTCCTCCCCTTCCCCCCGGCTAGTGTTGGAGAGTGGATGTGGGTAGAGATATCGGTAGCAGGAGCTGAGGCTACCATCAAGCTCTCGGGGCAAATAGGCTTCCAGCCAAGTTGTTTCTTGGGTGAGGTTGTTGAGAGGGTCTTGGGCTGGCAGGGTACAATGGTGGGTGGGCACTGCAGCTATGAAAATCGGCAAGAGGAAGTTCAGAGGCAGCAGGATCCGAGGCAGTGCCAACAGCATCACATTTCGAATCTGGAAACGACCAAAGCCACCCACCTCCTTTAGGATCTCCTCAAAGCCCATGACTCCCACCGGGGCATGGGGCCCTGGCTGTCAAGCACCCACTTGTTAAATCCAGTGCCTGGACCCTTGGACTCTGGGGAAAATCTAAAAGCCAGCAACCTGGGTGAGTTGAGAACCCGCCCACTCTGGGGGCTGGGCTAGGCTGAGGTAGAGACATACTGCTTAGGTGGATATATAGGCAGAGGAGCATCTTTATCATGGGATTCCTCCCACCACTCAGTCCCAGACCCCATTCTCACTCCTCTCCAACTCACCCCCCCCCATCATATCAGGGTTGTTACTCACCTATTTAACTCAGTATCATTGCACTGACAAGAGGAATCATTATCCAGGAGGGGTCATTGGGAAATAGAGGAGGGGGAGCAGAAGGGAGATCAGACCTGAGAAGGGAACCTGAGATGAGCTTTTGTTTCTCTCCTGAGATTTTGTGGTTCAGGAAATATTTGGTGTGCAACGATAATGATGATGAAATTTTGATCACCATCATGGTATGAGCAGGTCAAAGGGAGTGGACCAGAAGGTGCTAAAACCAACAGTTAAGTTATGCCAACCCTTTGGACACTCTCTTTCTCCAGGGCCTGGCCAACCCTTTACCCCAATATTGTATAGCTCTCTCCCCTCTCCTATTCAACAAACACTTTTAAATCATCCACCATGTATCTTGAATCATCCATTTCTCTGGGGACAAAAAAGTCAAAATGAAACCATTCATTCCTACCAGTTAGTCTCCCTCTTTCAATGTTCCACAGCCCCTCCTCCAGGTTCCCCTAGCCCCAGTTTCCAGATAAGAGTCACCGAAGCCCATATCCCAATGTCTCAGCCATACCTCATAGTGGAGCTCCAAGGCTCTGCTTTTCCAACTTGAATAAATGAATTCACGTAGTAGGTTCAGGCTGGGGCAGAGGTGGAGAGGTCCTGGGCATCATGCCAGTCTGTGCTGGGTGCCCTTTGTCCTGACTTTCCTGAAGTTACCTGGATCTCTTTAAAGTAAGGAGGCACAGGGCTTCAAGGCCAATGGTATTCACAGTGTCTAAAAGCCTAGACACAGGGACACTGACCCTGGACCTAAGGTTGACCACCTGTGGGAGTCGTTTTGCCCCAGTGATCCTGGACCAAGGTCCTAGCACATTCCAACAAGATCCTTTCTATTATACTTTCATGCTTCAGTTCCAGTAACCTCCTTCTCCCCTTTCCTCTGCCCCTGCCACTCCTAGTCCCTTTAAACTCAGGACTCTCAAGAAAATAGCAGACTCCTTACCCACCCCTGGTCTTCAGCTCCACTCTCTTTTCTCCTAGTCTCCCCAGATCCTCTTTCTTTCAACCTTTCCTCAGGTCCCATTCTCTGCCTGAAGGTGCCAAATCTGGACTTTAGGTTGAACTGTGCAGCTTACTGGTTGTGTGATATTGAGTAAACTCTGATGATTTCCCCAAACCCAAGTGAAAATAGTCATGCTCCCCCCACAAAAGTGTTGCTAGGAAGATACTTTGTAAACAGTAAAGTGCTAGGAGGTATTATTAGAATAATTAATATGATGGTGATCATGATGACCAATTGATGACTCTAAATGGACAGTTTCAGTAATATGGTGGCATAATGTTCTTAGAAATGCTGACTTCCTCCCTGAACCCAGTGGAAAGGTCAGAGTTTTGAATATGAAAAACAAATACAAATTATCAATGCCTGTCAGTGTATAAAGTCATTGTTGTTTTCAATTCAATTCAACTCACATTTATTAAGTGTCTACTGCATACAAAGTATCTAGGTCCTGAGGATACTAGTATGGAATAATAATGATAGCTAACATTGGTGGTGCAGTGGATAAAGCACAGAAAATGAGGACACACTAGAGAAAGAAATATCAAACCACTCCAGTATCTTTGACAAGATAAGAATCAGACACAATGGGATAACTTAATAACAATAGCATTTACAAAGCATTTTACAAATACTATCTCATTTTATCTTGACAATAATTCTGTGAGGTAGGTGTTATTATTACTGTTTTACAGGCGAGGAAACTGAGGCTGAGAAAGTTTAAGTAACTGACTCTAGATTCAATGCTTCATCATTGTACCACCTGACTGCCACAGAAAAATGGTCATTTCCCCTAAGGAGCTAATTACATTCTATTCCCAAAGTCGTATAGTGAGTTCCCTGGATCAAACAGACCCAAGTTAACTATAAGATCATAAGATCATGGGAATTAGAACAGAGAGGGACTTTAAATCTAGTTCATCATTCATTTTACAGTTAAGGAAACTGAGGCTCAGAGAAGATGGCTCAAAGTCCAAAAGGATCTCAGAGGGTATCTGGTCTAACCTATACCTCAATTCTTTAATTTTTTTTTAGGTTTTTGCAAGGCAATGGGGTTAAGTGGCTTGCCCAAGGCCACACAGCTAGGTAATTATTAAGTGTCTGAGACGGGATTTGAACCCAGGTACTCCTGACTCCAGGGCTGGTGCTTTATCCACTGTGCCACCTAGCCGCCCCGCCCCAATGTTTTTAAACAAAAGTTTTATTGATATTCTTTTCTTTTATTCCTTCCTTCTTTCTTTTTCTTTCTGTTTGCTTTCTTTCCTTTCTTCTTTCTTTTCTTCTTTCTTTTTTCTCTTTCCTTCTCTTTAGTTCTTTTTTCAAAATTATTCCTTCTACATGACTACCCACCATGTCTCCCAGCCGTCTTCCTGCTTTTCCAGTGTCTCTCAGGCCCTCAGTTCCCATTCCACCATAGCACCTTGCTGACATTGACCTTCTCTGGTAATACATGTCTCATTATGCTTCTTTTGAGGAGCACCTTTATTCCTTGGTCTCATACCTTCACCCATTCCCCCCCCCCCACTCTTTGGTCCCAGGATTCATCCAAGACAACTGAGTAATGGGAAGGCATCCTTCCCATTGGGAATGTTCCCCCTTCCTTGCTTCTCACCCCACCCCCACTCCACTGGCCCTGAGCCCCAGGTATCCTAGAACCTGTTCAAGGCAGAGTGTGGGGAAGACCTAACACCACTAGACATACTTTTCTTCCTTACCTTTTCTTCCTCCATGCTCACCTTACCAGGGTACTCATAACCCTTCAGGGTTGCTTGACCATTCCCATGGCTTGGATGAGATTGGAATGACCAACTCTATTCCTTCTGGTCAAACAGAGGACCATCTGACCTTATTGTCTTTCTACCTCTGTATCATGCAGACCCCAGGTATTATTATCTAACCAGTTTCCATGGACTGATGGTCCCTGGGTCTTACTTGCCTCCATCCAACAAACAAACTGAGAGTATAAGCTGTTTGACAGCAGGGGCTACATCACTTTTTCTACTTGTATCCCTAGCACTTAGAACAATATTTGACAAAGAGTAAACACTTTAAAAAATGCTCTTTCATTCATTCATCTGTAATCAATCACCTCTCTGCTTAAAGGCATAAAACATTCTCTACCATTAATCCCTTGGAATCTAGTGGTGACTGTATTGATTATAGTTTTGAAGTCTTTAAATATATTATTTTCTTTCATATTATTGTGTTTCATTATGTAAATTTTTCTCCAAGCTATTCTCATTTTGTATTGCATCAGTTCATCTAAGTCTTCCTAAGTTTCTCTGAAGTTTTCAAAATCATCATTTCTTAAGGCATAATAATTTTCTGTTTTGGTCATAGGCCACAATTTATTCTGTTATGCTAACATTCACCCCAATCAATGGGCACCCACTTCTCTTTTGGTGCTTTGTAACAGGAACATGTGCTCCTATTTGCCCTCTTATCTCTTTGCAATGTTTGCCCCTGAACCCAGGGTAATAACTGAGAGAGAAAAAGACTGGCAGAGCAGTGTATAATGGTACATCAGAGGGTGATTGCCCTTCTGGGATCCCTTCACTAGAGATCTTAGTGAACCTGCGATTGTAAAAGAAGAGAAGTTCTCTGAGAGGATGAATAGGAATGTGTACACTGTGGTATACAAGATTGGCTTCCTCTCTAACCTCCAACTTGCACTTCTTGGAGTAATATAGGTAAACTGCTGATCCATGGGGACATATGAAGGAATGCAGAAAACATGACCAATGACACACTGAAGTGATAGTGCCCAGAGAGCAGGACAACCAGGGACTAATGCTTGGAAGAGGCTCTGATCCCGAGAGACAACCAGAGATGATGGGAGGTGAGCAGTCAGCTATTGGACCATAAGATTGTGGAAACTGATTTTCTTCACTGTCCTCTCTACTTTCTCCTGTTCCTAATCCATAATCCTGAAATAGGATGTAGACAGCCCCTTTCTTTTTTCTGTAACTACTACTGGCTGATATGTATGATCAGAGGATCTGGAAGGGTAAACAGGAGATGACTGGAGGATTACATATTAGGAGTATTTGGTCTATTTCCTTTCCATTTTATTCTATGTACAATATACTATATGACCACAATATGCAAAATCCTTGAGTCTTGTGAAATCAGGAGACTGTGACCAGAGAAAAGGGAACCCAAACAAAGTGTGGTCTCATAAGCACATTACAAATAGTAATTTTGATTTTGGACTTCCACTAAAGTGAGGGCTTGTGGTCAGAGGAAAGTCCTCTCAATCTCTCTCTCTCTCTCTCTCTCTCTCTCTCTCTCTCTCTCTCTCTATCTCTCTATCTCTCTCTCACACACACACACACACACACACACACACACACACAGACACGGGTGCTTTGCAAAACTGACAGCATACTATATTGGTAACTCAAGTGAAATTCCATTTGGTGGATAACTCATGTATCACTCTCTTGCTGGATGATTAAATTAATATAGTAATGCATTGCCTTTCTGAAGGCTTAAGGATTTCCTAAGGAAAAACAAAGGGAATTCAACTACAAAAAAATGACTATAAGTCAAATTTATATGTTACTTTCCTCTTTGTATATGACCATCTTGAATGATATTCCTAATCATGACATCTCTGAATCAGAGTATATGTAGAGTTCTGTGATATTTTAAACTTTGGAATTCTTTCTACAAATGGCTGTCCAGCCTCTACTTGAAGACCCCCAGTGACTGGGAGTTCATTATTTATTTATTTAATTTTTTAAATTTAAGTCTATTTATAGCTTTAATTGTTTAAAAAGGTTTTTTTCTTCCACAAAACACCTATATTCATATTGTTTATTTCAAGAGATTCTAACCTTCCTCCCCCCCACTCTATGAAAATTAGGTTAACTTGCATCTGAATAGTCAAGAAAAAGAGACTAATATTTTTCTGACTCTGAGAGAAGGACATTGAAGTCTACTAGTATAGCTAGATTCCAATTAGTGTGTATGATAAATCTACTGACATTTGAATTTGTACTATTAGAAATTATCATAATGCAAACTATGGTAATTGATCCCAGCTCAATGGAAATATGCAATACAAATTCAAATAATTTGGCTACTTCAAGGGACTCATTATTCTCATTTTGGGGCCTGAATTGGACTATTCCTGCAGGCCCCTTCTTTTATTGATGCAATTTTTTTCCCAGAACCCCCATTTTGGGGAAGAGCCTCAGACTGGCCACCCCTCATTCACTAGACCAACATGCCCTTTCCCCTTCTCTTTTATGTTTTTGTCTTCACAAAGAATTGAAAGCTCTTTGTAGAAAGGGGCTGTCTTTCTTTTTGGTTGAATTTGTATTCCCAACTCCTAACAACATCTATTTTTAAAGGAATGGATGGTCAGTGAATGAATAGCATTTCTTAAGCATTTACTGTGTACTTTTTTGTGCTAAGCCCAAGCAAAAGCAATACAATCCCTGTCCTCAGGAAGTTATCATTCTAGTATGTGAAATAATAGGCATAATGGAGTGATGGCCAAGGAAGAGTATTTTTGTTTGGGAAGTCACCACCATGATAAGTGGTACCAAGAAGGAGTCTATTGGCAAACCCTTTTTAGAAGCAATGGTAATATTGATTTAATGATTGTTTCCAGAGAAAAGTGGAAAGTTGGGAATGAGAATGAGCAGGGGAGGGAATTACCCACAAGTCAGTTAGGTGGATGTTAGAGTTTGATGGAATGTGAAGCATGGTCTGGAATCTGTTGGGTTAAATGGGGCCATCTGACTCTCCGGTCAACACAGTATGGCCTCACAGCTATGATTCTAAAGCCATGGGAATGAAGGATCCCAGGGCATGATCTCAGAAAGTCTGGTGATCAAGAGGCATCAGTAGCAGATTGGATGGCAAGGATATGTCAATGGTTAGATGAACAAAGCACCAGGGTTACAACAATTAAAAATGCCTCCAGAGGCATACTTTTGACTAGTGGGGATATGGCTTGAACAAAGCTAGTCATAAATGTAATGTGAGGAGTGGTAGGGACAAGGGTTATGTGCTGGGTAATGTGCCTTATGAGCTCGCACATGGCATGGTCTTCAATTCCCTCACCCTTCTACTTGTCTTCTCTGGAAGATATGATATGCAGAACTCAACATCAGCCTCTAGATGTGGTCTGATCCATGCAGGGGGCAAATAAGCCTTCTTAGGTTGCTTAGGGAAGCCAGAAGTATTTTCGCTAGAAGTTTTCCTTTATTTCTTCTTCTCCCACCCTACCCCAGCCCCCAAATCATAGTAAAATCCTCTTTGAAAAACACTCAAATATCAAGGGAACCCCAGGACACCCCAGCCATTTTACAGACAAGGAAAGTGAGACTTAAAAAGTTTAAAGGCGATTTGTTCAGGTCAACTACGAAATAAATAACGAAGCTGAATTTGGGTCTTTTGACTTCTAACTCTGTGTAGTTTTAAAGTCTGTAGCGTAGGTTCTTAAAGCTGGCAAGATTCTTCAGTGTTCACAATTGGGTGATGTGAGGAGTAATGATTCTCCCCACTTCTAGTTGGATCAGACTTGCTCTTACAGAGGACTTTAGATGCTTATAAGCCCTGTTCCAGAAATTGGTTGGAACAAAGTTTCACTAGTTTTAAAATGAGAAAGGGAGAAGGGAGATGGCTACTGGTCCTATCACAAAATGGTCTGAGAAACTAGAAATTAATATCACCATCAAGGGGTGTAGTATTTAGTATAAAATTACTGTATACCATAACTTGTCGATTTTGTATTGATAAATTTGCTTTCATTTGCTTGGCTTTCCCTTCAGTGATAATGAAATTCTATTGACAAAATACAGTTTCATACTTCAGAGATCAAGGGAAATAGCCTTGGCAAAAAATAACGGCAATAGGAGAGGATTATAACTTTGAAGTGGTTGATTGGTAAAGGTCAAGATTCTTTTCAAAGAAAGAAAACTCTGGATTCTACCCAGGGTTGGCTCACTTCTTAACTGAGGCCATTTTCCTTGTAGATGTTGCTTATGGTGACAAGAATAATGATAATGAAGTAGGGTAATGGGATAGAGGAGATGGGAATGAGGATGGTAATGGGAACAGGAGATTGTTGTGAGAATGGTAGTAGTGACAACAGGGATAGGTAAATGACCGAGTAATGATGTTGGGAATGGGGGTGCTAATAGAAAAGATGAGGGGGATAGTTATGAGGATGATGATGGCAGTAATGATGGTGATATGATAATAGAAGAGATAGTGATAATTGGCATTTTGACTGGATTTTGAGGATTTTGATGGTAAGGTGATTTTGAGGACTTAATTGAGGAGATGACAATTATAAAGGGGAGGTTAAAGATGGTGATAATAGGGAAATTCATGATGGGAAATATAGGGATGATGGAAGATATGGGGATGAAAGAGAATGCAAAGGGTACACAGAACCACAGAACCACAAAAGGAGTCCCTAAGTTTGGAATTGGGCCTAGTCTGGGACCTGGGCTGAATGAAATCTGAAGCCTTTAAGGAGGGAACTCCTCCACAATTTATAAACCCATCTAGTTCTAGCTATCCAGAAAGCCCTTGATTCTCTCTGTCCATCCTATTCCTCAGTCACCTTCTATTCACCTCAGAGTCCTCTATGGATAGAGAGGTTTGGGATATGTCCCAGTCTTGGAAGGAATAGCAGCAGCAACTTACCTGACAGGAGCAGGCAGGAATCTGATGAGAAAGGCCTGCTGCTATTTCAAACTGCTAATAGGGCTGCAGGTAAAAGAAATCTTCCCTACTCAATTTGATCTCTCTTTTGAACTGCTCCCTGGTGCCTCTCCTTATAGTTTCTTCCCCTTTGTCTAGTAGGGTCAGAGGAGAGAGGAAAAAGAGAGGAGAAAGAGCAAAAGAGGGAAGTGGAAAAAAAGAAAAGGAGAGAAAGGCAAATAGAGAGGAAGAAAAAAGGAAAAAAGAAGATATGGAGAGAAAGAAAAGGAGGAGAGAAAGAAGAAAAGAGGAAGACAAGAAAAAGAATAGAGAGAGAGAAGGGGGAGGAGAGAAGAGAAAGGGAAAGGGGGATATTTCTCTGGGTTTTTCCCTTTTGTCATACTTAGGAGCTCAATTTCAATCTTACTTATCACTTAACCTCTCTTAGAGTGGAAATTAGGGAATATAAGCAAAGGGTATAACAAGGGACACATTTTTATATTGTTTTCCATAAATGTATATATTTTTAATGCCAGACAGTTTCATTTTGGCAGATAGGTATCAAATAAGTTAACATGTTAAATACTTTGCAAACCATAAAGCGATATATAAATGCTAGCTATTATTTGTATCAACATTTTGTGTGTGTGTGCGTGTGTGTGTGTTTGTGTTATGTCTCTTATGTTCTAAGAAGACTGAGAGCTTCCAGGAGACAGAGATGTACCTTGCCCAGAGTATCTCATTTCTGACAGCCCTGTGCCTCAATATCCCTAGTTCCTTAGTGATAGGGGCACAGAAGAGAAAGGGGACTGATTGGGGAGGAAAAAGGACCTGTAGGATTCTGGGTAGACTCTCACCATGATTGAAGAGAGGGCAAAAGATTTTTCTTCCTGAAGCCCTGTAGTTTGGAGACAGAGAATGCCTTCTCTCAGTACCTATTCCTGCTTCTTTTCCTACTCAAGTGACTTCCTCAAGGGAAATGAGTCCAGTTTTAATACTAGTTTTAATATCTGTGTCTGGCTAGCAGGTCTTGGGATTCCTGAGAGTATGATAGAGTTGGGTTCTTCTGACCCTTTGGTAACAACCAGGCCTAGAAGGATGGGGGCAGAGGGAGACACTTCAGCAGGGATGCGGGTACTGAATTGCATAGAATTTATGTGCAGATCTAATCACCATTCCTTAGAAAGGACACAGAATGGAGGAGGTGCAGGTGGGGCCTCAAAGAAGCAAGGGAATAGATGTGGAAGGTAGGGACACCATGGGGCACCAAAGTAAAAGAATGTGGCCATTTCAATGCACTATTTCAAAGGTTGAAAAAGAACAGGATTGAAGCCTAGAAAGTCACAAACAGGAGGAATTTACTATAAGTTAGGTAGGTGACTTGCTCTGGGTCACACAACTAATATCTGAGATCAAATTTGAACTCAGACCTTCCTGACACACCAGATCCAGTCCTTTATTCACTGCACCACCTAGTTACCCCATTAAACTCTTCTAACTTTGAATAAAGGAAGGAAATCTTTTACCTGGAAAAATGACACAAGCTGATAATATGCAGAGGTAAAGGCAAGATTCAGACAAATTCAAGTATGACAGATCAATAGTCATCTTAGTAGAGTCATCAAATAGTCACGTCCCCCAAACCAGGGATGTTGGATGCTGATCTGTTATTGTGAATTTCCATATAAGGAATTCCTTTATGCTGATGAAATCAAGGTTTGGACCATTTTTAAAAGGAAGGGAACTAGCAATCATATATTAAGGTGCCTTAATTTACCTCCTGACTCTTCCAGCCTTATCCTACTACACTACCCTCCCTCCCCCATCCTAGGGCCTGGGAACTTGTGGTCAACTAATGATGACTTGATTAGCTCTGGAGTAGATAAAGAACAGACCCTGGGACATGTGCCTCCTTGGCCAGTCTTTACCCAAGCAGATACCTTTACCTCCCACTCCCCTCCACAAACAGATACCCCTCCTTTTCCAACCCCAATTCCCTGAGACTGAAATGAAGGCAGGTCCCTTCAACAGTTCCCTTGCAGGGAAGGAGAGTCCAAGCCAGCTAAAAGGTCAACAGGCTTTAATGGCATGGCTACTTCCCTTCCAAGACCCAATCTAATGATGACAGTGGCTTGGGGTGGTAGTGGAAGTGGGAATGGCCTGTGTTGGGGGGCATGGACCATGTTGGAGTTCCAAGGCCAGGGGCAGGACAGGGCCAGGCAGGTGGGGCAGAGGCCATGCAGTGACTATAGGCAGAGTGTATGCATCTGTGTGTTTGTGTGTGTAGGGGTAGTGGGGGATTTGTTACATTCTGTTTGGCATGTAAACATTCTTCCGTGGCTTCTTCAGCAGAACAGAGATTGGAGGATGGCCAAACCTTCCCCTAGATCCAACACATCCCTAAACAGTGGGAGCTGAGAAAGGCCAGGTAGCCTTAGGTCTATCCTGACCCACCTCCCCTTGAAGTGAGGGACTTTAGGCCAGAGACCTGCCCCCTCGAATGCCAGCAGAGTAGTCTGTGTGTCTTGGCACACCTCCCATCCCCTAAGAGCATGGTGGGACCAGCCAGGCCCAGTTAAGGGTTGGGGGAGGGGGTATTTTCTTTTCTGGGAGAGGAGAGGCCTATGAAAAGGAAACCCCATTTCTGAGATTAAAACAGGCTTGCTCTTCCTTCTGAAAGGCATTTGTGTGATGAAAGAAAGGGAGAGAGGGGCTCTGAGCTGGGTAGACCTCATCTGGGAGAGAGGAGGGTATGGGTGCTCATTAGGCCAGCCTTACTGGATATATGTTTTGGATGGTGGTCGAGAGGTATATTGAGGAGAAGGAAGAGGCAGAGCTCTGCTGGGTTCTTTGAAAGAGGGAGCCATAGCAATTATGTTTGTTCTGAGCCTTGGTAGCATGGGGGAGGGGGGAGAAGTGGGAATTGAGGGTCCAAACCAGCCCAGCCCTGACCCCTTCCCTCACATTCCTCGTGACATTCTGTGTTGCTGAAGTCTGAGGTCAGTGGGAGGTGTTTTTAGTCAGCTTCTAGACATAAGGATGCTTGACTTTCCAATCTCCCATCCCCTTCCACCCCCAAAAGACTTGGGAGTGTCTGACCAGTTCTTCTTCCAAGGGAAGGCAGCAAGTATCCAAAGGCTATCTTAGGCTCTATCTCTCTGCTTTAAGGATCTGACCTGGGTAGACTTTGGCCCCAAGGGTGGAACTTACATTCATATTTGGGGTGGCAACAAAGGGGGGTCATAACCCTTCCCCTCCAGGACTTTTGGATTGTCAGTCAGAGATGTTCTAAGTTTTTGTATGTGAGGAGTTGGGCATTACCCTCCCTTTGCCAACCCCTTGGGCATGGCATAATTCTTTGTAACCTGGTACTTGGAGGCTCAACATCTCCTAGGCTGAATCTAGAGGAATGGGATAGCCTTGGACTGGGACCGGGTTGGGCAGTGGGTGGGAAGATAGAAAGAGGTTCTGTCATCGGTGAGAAGGGAGGGAGATTCCTGAGTGACCTAGATCAGCCTCAACTTTCCTTTGGATTTCTCTGCCCCTGCAGGTATAGACAGGCACCTCTAAAGGGCAGGTTGAGAGGTGGCCATGCCTGAGACACATTCCCCAGCTTCCTCTATCTCCAACCCTGGGAGTGGGTTGACTGGTGCTGCCTTAACCAAGGATGTCTAGCATGCCCTTGCTGTGCCAAATACTTGCCCAACTGGGTCCAGTCACTTTGGAAATGGTCAATTGCTGGCAGCTGATGTGGAAGCTGTTGCCACCTACACTTCCTCTTGATCTTCTCCCTAGGCTCCAATGATACGTCCATCTCTTATATAGATCCTAAATTACACCAACTTGGTATCTCAGAGAGACCCTGCCCCTTATGCCATCTCTAGGGTCCAGACCTCTCTGGAGTGAAGAAAACAAACCAAGGTATCCTTGCTAACAGTTCCCTTGACCATCTTTCTTCTACAGGTCTTCTCTCCCTTAAAGTCCAAAAGTGGGGCTGAGGGTACGGGCAGGTGTCAATTGCTGAGGATAGGGCAAGCAGATAATTAAGGAATGACTGGAAGATGACCAGTTCTGCTGGGGAAGGAGAAGAGAACCCTGAATCCCCAGTCTTTTCTCTGGCCATCAGGGTCCTCTAGTCCAGATGGACAGGAGTATTAGAATGTTCTGAATCACTGGAGGGAAAAGAAGCCAGTATCCCACCTCTGCCCTCTCTCTTAGACCAATCCTTCTTTCAGGGCAAGAAGAACCTGAGTCCCCATGTCTTCTATTTCTCGTTCTTGAAGATGAGCTAAATGCTAACCTGACCTTGACCTTTTTTGGAGTAACCCATAGTGCTATTCTTCTGAGATTTTGCTGCACATTTGGGGAGAAGGGAGAGGGGTTTCCTTTCCCAATCTTGATTCTGGAGCACAGACCTGGCAGGGAGAACCCCTCCTCCCTTCCCCAGAACACCCACCCCATTCAGGGGTGGCTGAACAGATTGTCTGAATAGTCCTACAGGCAAGCTGTAGGAAATAAGTGGCAGGATGGGGAAAGTGCCAAGGTAGGAGAGAAGAGGACGTTACATTCTTTTGGCCTGATAGCTTCAATCGTCCCAGCTGCCTGTGCTTCCTACCACCAGCTGAAGGTAATATCCCGGCTCTAAAGTCCTTCATGCATTGACTAGGACAGGCTGAGGTAGCCCCAGGAGGACTAAACCTGTCTCAGTGCTCTGGGGGGAAAGCTGTCTTATCTGTCTACTCTCCTTGGAAGCAGGGTACGGGTTTGGGAGGATTCAGGATTAAAATTCCATATTTGTCTGGATATCTCTCTGGTATTAAGGATTACTACCCCAGAGAAGGAGGAGGAGAGCAGAAAGGCAAGAACAAGAAGTGAGCAGGCAGAGTCGGGCTGACCCGGGGACTGATTGCTCAGGGAGGGACACTTGGAAGAAGCTCTTCAAAGGAGCACTCCTCCTGCTCCATTGTGGGGTGGGAGGGAGGACAGGGAAGTGGAGGGCCAATATTAACCTTCTCCTTCCCCTGCCAACCTTCCTCTTCTCATGCTTCCTTTCTCCCATATACAGCTCCCTCAGGTGCCTGGGACCCTAAGTACCCTTACAGTCCAGTCTCTGCTGCCTCTAGCACTGGGGTCAGAGACAGAGAAAACAGCACCAGGCTTGAAGGGGAGGGTGGCCAGCAGTGGGGGCAGGGAGGGGCTGGGCAGGCCTGTTGAGTAGAGAATGCCCTCTCTGCAGACCTACAGACAGAAGAGCAGAGGGGCAGTGGTGAGCTCCGTGGCATCCACCCAGAGATCCACCTTAGGAACAAAGGAGGCACTTGTAAGTGTTTGCTGAATGACTAAATGAAAGCTTCCCCAAATTGGATTGCTCCTTTTCACCCCATATTCAGAAGATCATTCAGTTCTAAAAAGGTATGAGCATGATTTGGAAGCTGGGAGAACCCTGCTCCTCCCCCACCTCACCACTGCTATACTTCACACATACACATGCATATATATGATATATATGGGTGTGTGTATATATATTCATGGACATATACATATAGATGCATCCATATATGTATTGTCTACTCCTGTGATTCCACTGCCACCAGAAACTCAAGGTTTGTAGCTCCCTTTACCTATTTACAGCTGCAATTCTAAAAGTCTCCTGGCACACTGACTTGCTCAGGGTCACCCAATCTGATGTATTTGAGGATAGAGCTGAACTCTGGTCTTCCTTATTCTCTCCACCTAGAAGGTATTTTAATAATCTTCAAATCTAAGAAGTCACTATAGACAGTACAAGTAGCAATACTTCTCCCTCTTCACTGAAGGCAGGCAGAGAAAGGTAACTTTAAACTAAAGCTCATTAGGCACATCCTAATATTTTTAAATGGTGTTTTCTGCCTCATTTTTTTATATTTTAAAATAAAGTTTAATTGTAATTTTTAAAAATTCATTTAAGTTTTAATGCCCAGACACATTCTAATGTCATTAAAACTTAGTATTTTCTGCCTCCTTTTTAAGTTTATATTTAAAATAAACTTTAATTGTTAATTTTTTTAGAAAATTAAATTAAATTTTTAGTGTCTGGGCACAACATAATATCAAAATTGTTATTTTTCTGCCTCATTTTTAGTTTGTATTTTAAAATAAAGTATAATTAATAATTTTAAAAATTAAATTTATGTTTAGTCTTTTCTTAGCTTATCTGAACAATAAAAATGATTTTTATGATTGTAATATTCAATAAATATTCACCTTAAAAATTTTTCTGGGTCGTGCATATCCTAATGAAATGTGCTGTGTACAGCTATGTCAACAACAACACTGAGTATGGGGTGAGAAAGGAATTGAAGTTAGACAATGGGTGGGGGATATGTTCTGAGCATTGGGCAAAGTGATCCCAGGAGGGGTTTAAATATTTTTTACAGGTCCACTATCCTGCAATACTCACCCACAAAACCAGGTCATAATCTGGAGGGTTCTCCTGGGTTGCTGTTTGGCTTCTGTCTGCAGTGGTAGGCCCTAAAGAGGCACCCTTGTTCTTTGAGGGACAGAGATGGTGTAGAACTATACCCAGGGAGGAAGATGACATCATCACCCTGCCTCTTCAGGATCACTTGATGCAGAGATAGAACAGTGGCCAGACCTGACCCTTCTCTCTCTCTCTCTCTCTCTCTCTCTCTCTCTCTCTCTCTCTCTCTCTCCCTCCCCAATCCAAAGCACTCAGACATCTAGGGGAGCTCAATAGTTTTGCTCCATCCTTTCTGGGGAAAAAAGGGTGTGAAGATTGGATTGACTCTTAAGAGGCAGTGGGGCCTAACTCCTGTGAAGAAGGGAATTCTCACTGCTGGGATTTGAAGACTTCCAGGGAAGAAGGGGGAGGAGAAGGAAAGAGAGAAGGGGAGGTCATCCATGGCATATGAATAGAACCCCACCAGGGACAGAGAGAGATGAAGAATGAAGCTATGGCTAGGGATGAATGAATGGCAGGCCTCGGGGTTGTTGACATCTATGAAGAAAGCTGGGGACCTGAATTAAAGTGTGGCTAACTCCTTTGGGGCCTCAGGGTCCCAGCCCAAACATCCTGGGGTTGGTCCCAAGACCAATACATCCATCAGGCTTCCCCCCCCCCTGCCCCCGGCTCCCAATAGCAACTAGGGAAGCAAGGAGGAGCCTCATTTCTTGGGGAATAAGCAATTCAGCCCAATCCAGCCCAGCCTTGGAGTTTCTGCAGAGAAGATTGTGAGGAAGGTAGAAGGCATCCAGGAAGGAGAAGGAAAATTCCCCTCTGAAGTACCCCCTTTTGCCCAGGCAGCAAGGGTTCCAGGTGGCCTATTAAAGGGATAGGGCTTACCTAAAAGGCGCCAACACAATGTGTGTGTGTGTGTGTGTGTGTGTGTGTGTGTGTGTGTGTGTGTGTGTATGTACGTGTGCATGGAGGTGTACCTGCATGTGGGTGTTTGGGAGGGAACTGGTAGAGTTGGTGGGTTGCTCAAATATCTGGCATGTAAGGCTGTGCTGGGGGAGTTGTTCCAGTGTCATCGGCCAAGGTGGGGGGTGTGTGTGAAAGTTGGGGGTGTACCCAGCCTGACTGGATTGAGAGCTAGGCATCATTATCTGGCCCCGGTTTTGCCCTCTGAGGCCCCTGAGGCCCCCGCTCTGCCTTTGGTTGCCGGGCTATAAGTCTGGAGTTTCCCTCTAGGTCCTTTCTTGGGGCCCCCTGGTGAGGGGGGGCCTTCAGGCTGCCCGGATCCCAGAGCCTGAGGCTGAGCCCTGGCCAGGGGTGCTCCCCGTGGTAGGGTGCCACCTGGCCTAGCCTGGTGGGAGGGAGAGGGACTCTCTCTCCGGGTTAGAGACTGGCTCCTTGGGGAAGCACTGAGATGTCTGGAGGAAGGGAGGACTGGACCACGGGAGGAAGGGGCATGGCTGGGGCGGCGGGGACTGGCACGGTTTGGGGCAGAACCAGGGCTTGAGTGGGCAGGAGGTTGTTTGGCGCGGAGGTCAGCAGTGGCTGGAGGCCCAGGGGATCTCTGTAGCTGGAGCCTGTTAAGAGGGAAGAATGGGAGAGAACATGAGAGCATATTCAGAATGTGCCAGGAAACTGAGTTAGCAGGTAGAATTCTATTTAGAATCCTCAAACTTTTGCATTGGAAAGGACCTTAGAGATCATCTAGTTTAACCCTTTCTTTTCTGGGGGAGAAATATTGGAGCTTCTACTTCTGGACTTTTTCTACTTCATCCATGTTTCCTTGAAGTCCAAGAATTCTAGTCTTTGGACAATGGAAACAAGAAAATTCCAGCCTGAGTTCCTTCTTGACTCCTTTGCCTGCTCTTCACTCTCCATAATACATGCCATTTGGAATATACTGGGTTTAGAAGCTAATAATGTAACCAGGTAAGGGTGTTCACCATTAGGAGCACCTAATGTGGCATTATTAAGGAGGGCGACAGGATGATGGACCCTGTGCCCCAGCATATCTGGTATGAACCTACTTTTGTCCATTTGGGAAGGACTCAGCAGTGGCCTGAAGTCACTGGACACTGCCTCAAGGCCTGGCATCCTGCTGGCTCACCCTGAATCCTCATGGCTCAACCTAGTAGAGGGATGGATGGATTCCTCCAAGAGGATGGATGAGCTCATCTCAGTTTGCTTTGAGAGTAGTCTAAGTACATGCTGTCTCTCTCATAGGATGCAAGCTCCTTGAGGGTAGAAATGGTTCCATTTTTGTCTTTGTAGCCTCACCACCTTGGTATTTAGTAGTTGCCTAAAAAATGCTGGCTGATGAATTGATTAGTGTTGGTCTCTATTTTTTTAGGTGATGTTTTACTTTTCTTTATTTCTTTGTTTTTCCTTTGATTAGAGGAAAGATAGATAGATACATCATCAGGTAGCCAAAGGCCTCCTGTCTTTCCTTCCATTTCCCCAATTTTTCTTAACTGTCTGGCCATGACCTAGGATCCCACAGTTCCAGAATACCCAGGTAGTTGAATCCCAATTTGCTTGAGGGTGGTGATGAGTTTTAGGATCAGAGAAGCCATCCTTTGGGGACAGGGGGGCCTAGAGAGACTCATAGGCAAAATCAGTTCTCAGTATACTATAGCTGGATAGAATAACTTAGAAGTAGAATACTACCCAATTGAACTTTCAATTATCTTACTCAATAGTATTAACTCTGAATTTTTATTTTACTTTCTTCCCTTTTAACTAAACTTGGAAAATGTACTCTTTTTGTATGGAGGTGGAGACTGGGTTAGTAGCTAAAAAGGAAGTGGCTGCTGGATTCCAAGGTCTGATTAGGGGGTAATGGCAGAAGGAAAAAGAAGGGTAATTAAGGATTGAAGGTGGCAAATTTTGTATTCAGAAGCCAGACTCAGGGCCAAGGCCTCAGTGCAGTGATCAGTGAAGATTTAGGATAAAGGTGAAAATACTGAAAACAAATGGCAAAGGTCCCTTGGTGGGTTCCAAAAGAGAAAGTTGGATTTCTGAAAAGATTTAATGAAACTAAGGCCAGATCCTTTACATAGCACCACATCTATGGGCATTTCACCATGGAAGAGAGGGATGGGGCACAGAGCTATTTACCTGCTGGTGATGGCTGTGTCTGGTGATGGGACCATGCTGTTGGGGTGTGGCATCCTCTGGGGACTCCCCCCACTTTTGAGTTGTATTGGGGTGGCTGTCCTGACAGTGACAGGCCGAGGGATGCGGCTCCTCGTGCCCACAGCCCGTTCCACTTTCCTGGGAGCAGAGTCATCCGAGTCATGAGTGTCCTCCTCGGATCCCGTGCCAGACAGTGTCTCTGAGGCCCGACGCCGTTCCTCACTGGAGGAAGCGGAGGATGAGGCTCCAGAGGCAAGCCTCAACAGGAGACGACCCTGCCGCTTCTCCATCACCAGGCGGGCAAGGTCAGGCTGCCGTGTTCGCTTACACCACCGTTCTTTGGCCGAGGCTGAGGCTGACAGCTCAGAACCTGTGTCCTCCTCAGAGAAGAGGATGGGGATACGGCTCCGGGGTCGGGAGCCAAGAAGAGCCTGGGATCCAGGAACCACAGGGACTGACTTCTCTGGCACTCCAGGCTCTAAAGATAAACCAGGTTCAGGTGGGATGGTGGGGGGATGCCCAGTGGTGGGGGCAAGGCCATTGAGCAGAGTGTCACCAGTCACTTCTGAGGGTACATCCCCAGGTAGCACTGATAGGGCACAGCTTTCAGTCTCTGCTCCATCTGGCCCAGACAGAATACTGCCATTCTCTAAGGGAACAGGGGGCCTCTCCTCAACAACTCCCTTCTCCGGGATGGCCTCTGTGCTCAGTCCTCCATTGCCAAGAGAGGCTTCCTCAGGTCGAAGAGGTTGCCCGCCGGAAGACATAACATTGAGATGGGTTTTTTCAGCAATGTGCACAAAGGTCCTCTCAACTTTGGTGAAGGGTGAGGAGGCAGCTGCCACAACTCCCCCTGGTCCTCCTGCCAGTCCCACCCCAGTATTAGCCCCAGGGGGCTTCTGTTCAGACTTGAGGACAGAAGACAGTGTCCCTGGCTCAGATACATCCAGTTGGCTCCCTGTGGGGTGGGGCCGCTCATTCTGAGGGGTCAAGGCAGCCAGGGTGCCTAGGTCAGGGTCTGGGGCCAGGTCAGTGGTGACAGGTGACTTCTTCATGTCACCTGGGGAGAAGAGCACCAGTGTCTTGGAGCCCTCCTCTGGCTCCAGGTCCCCATCAGCCATGGATGCCCTGCCCTTGGATTCTTTCTGATCATCAGCAAGCAGTGTGGATGGGGCTCCTTCTTGACTTCTGTCTGTACTCTTCTCACTCACTTCACTGCTGGAGTCACTTCTCAGCCCCAGCACCTGCCCCAAAGCTGCTGCTTCTTCTTCCTCCTCTTCCTCCTCCTCCTCCTCCTCCTCCTCCTCTTCTTCTTCTTCTTCTTCCTCTTCTTCCTCCTCTTCTTCCTCTTCCTCATTATCCTCTTCCTGGTCCTTCCCATTGATCTCTTGCTGAATGGGAGCTGGCATGGACTGACAAGGAGCACTGAGGACAACATGGGAGAAATCCACTGTTCGGACCCTATGCAGGAGGCGGGCACGCTCCCTGTAATCAGACAGGTCTTTCTTGAAGTCCTGGTAGGGCAGGCTCAGGGGCACAGCCCTAGGGAGGCCATTTACCTCAAAAGGTGAAGACAATGAGAATACCTGCAATTGGATTCAGGGAGGACTGGATGAGTTATGGAATTCCGATTCCTCCAACCCAAAGTATCCCAGCAGTGGGCTTCCTATGGACTGCCTCCATCTAACCAGAACATCCAGTGGAGAGCCATAAACATCTAAGACTCCTTTGGGTCACTTTTGTACTGCCCTCCCCACCAATCCCCAACTTGGAGGAATCAGTCTAAATAGTGTATACAATGTTTATATTTCTAATACATAAAATGAAGCCAATAGTAGCATTTTCTTCCCAGGACTGTTGTAAGACTCATATGAGACAATAAATGGAAAATGCTTTGAAAACCTTCAAATGCTGTATCATTGATAGTGTTTCTTATTACTATATGTCAGACACTATGACATTATTACTGTATGTCAGATACTAGACAGAAGACTGATAGACTGGCATAGATTGGTACTTAATCAGGACAGCTAGTTGTTATAGTGGATAGAGTGCCGGGCCTGGAGTCAGGAACACTCATCTTCCTGAGTTTGCTTTGGTAAACCTGGGTAAATCACTTAACCCTGTTAGCCTCAGTTTCCTCCTCTATAAAATGAGCTGGAGAAGGAAATGGAAAAGTTTTCCAGTATTGTAGTCAAGAAAACCCCAAATAGGGTCAGGAAGAGTTGAACAAGACTGAAATGACTCAACAACAAAATGTGCTTTAATAAATGCTTACTGATTGATGAGACCAATCTCTCTCATTCCCTCTTCCCTCTTCTCTCTCTCTCTCTTTCTCTCTCCCTCTACTTCTCCCTCTCCCTCTTTTTCTCTCCTTTCCTGCTTCCTCTCTTTCCCTCCTAACTAGCTCCCTAACCCTGGATCATCTATCTAGGATTCAAAGGGAGAATCTAGATATGAGGGTGATTGCTTGAATACTGAATAGCTGCTTCTAGCCATTACCTCAGGAAGGCTTTTTATGGCAAGGGAGGAGGTGAAGACAGTTAGCCTGGAAAAGGGGAAGACCAACAGAATGACTTGATGGTAGCCCTCATCCATTTGGAGACCTGTGAAAGGGTGATTAGATGCATTCCGGTTGATCTGAGAAGGTCACTTTATCAGCAATGGGGGGTTGCTGCAGGGAAGAAGATTTTGGTTGGATATAGGGAAAGACTTCTCAGAACTATCCAAAAGTGGAATGAGTTGCCTTGAAAATAATAACAATAATAATAATTGCCAATATGATTTCTTACCATAGCCTTTGTAAGGTGAGATAAATAGGTATGATATGAGGTTGAATCAATTGCTGAAGGGCAGAGTTGCTGGCCACTTGCTGGCAGAGTTGAAGGGGGATCTTAGAGATTGCTCCCCTGCCACCAAGCAACCCCACCCCTGCCACCAATCATCCAACCCTTTCAGATAAAAGATGAGGAAACTTAGTTCTAGAGAAGTGAAGTGACTAGCTTAAGGTCACCAGTCCTCAAACTCAGGTCTTCTGACTTCAAGGCAAGTCCTCTTTCCACCATTGGATACCTCCTTCCTCATGACTACAGGTCTTAAAGTGGAAACTGGATGACTAGAAGCCATCAGAGATTACTCAGCTCAGGAGTCAATTTCTACAGGAATCTTTTTACTAATGTTCCCCACCCCAACCCAGCTGCCAGGAGCCTCCACCCCCCCCCCCCAAATTATTTATTATCTAACTTAGATATACTTCCTCAAGAAGTCTTGATGCACCTTTCAGCTTTAATGGTTTAATAGCTATGAAAATCTTTAAAACTGCACCAAGACTTTTGGAACATCTCACAGACAAACAAGTTGTCTTCCCTTATAGGAAGAGAATTTCCCTAAGGGTAATATCAGAGTCACCTGGAACATAAATGACTAATTGGTGATCATAGATTTAGAGGTCACAGAATAGACAGAACTGGAGAGGACCTCATAGACCATTTAGATCTCATTTTACAGAAGAGGAAACTGAGACCTAGGCAAATGAAGTCCCTTGTCCAAAGTCACACATGGTAAGTATCATAGGCAGGATTTGAACCCAGGTCCTACAACTCTAGAACCAGCAAGCACTTTCCTCCATTAGACTTTACTAGGTGGTGCATTGGATAGAGAACTATGTCTGTGGTCAGGAAGCCCTGAGCTCAGATCCAGTCTCAGATTTATTAGCTGTGTGATCCTGGGCAAGTCACTTAACCTTGTTTACCTCAGTTTCCTCATTCCTCATCATTTCCTCATTCCTTTCTGGAGAAGGAAAAGGCAAACCTTACCAGTATCTTTGCAAAGAAAATTCCAAAAGGGGTCACTTGAAGAGGACTAAATAACAACAACAAGATTTTAGTATGATTAAGCTTTGAATACCCAACACATCTGGGACTGCCTCTGGGAGGGAGGGTTCCTCACTCTATTCATGCAGCTCACAGCCCCTATCAGATGACCTTCAAGAGCTACCATGGTAGAAAAAAAGTCCTCAGCTGGTGGCGAATCTTCTAAGACTCACTGACCTTAGCCTTTGCAGACTGACATCTCCCTGATGCTATATTTGCAAGCCCTTCCAGCTTGGCAGGACCATTCAGAGCACACTTAGTGTGTTGGTTTAGTTTCTGAAAACCCAGTTCACCTCCATGCCATGAGGAATCTTTGAAGAAAGGCTTTTTTATTTTATTATGTTTATGTTTATTATGTTTATTATGTTGCAGGTGGAATCTGGATTTGAGGGTTGCTTGAATACTAAATAGCTGGTTCTGGCTTTAGGAAGCCCTCTCAGACACAATAGTTGTGTGACCCTGTTCCAGTCATTGAACCTCTACAGGCCTCAGTTTCCCCATCTGTGGACTAGATGGCCTCGAAGGGCCCTTCCAAATCTAAATCTATGATGTTATGATCCTGTTGTTTCATCTGCATAAAACTACTGAGGGGAAGAAGTCCTTAAGTTAGTGTGCTATAGTTGAAAGGTTTACTAGGCTTAGAGTCCAGAGAGTTGGATTTGAATGTTGGCTTCTCTACTTAATAGCTATGTAACCTTGGATAAGTCCCTTCCCAAACTCAGGAGCTCGAGTACCTCCTCTGTCAAATGGGGAGAATAACACTTGCATTATGGCCTCATGGCTATGTGAAAAAGTGTTTTGTAAACCCAAAAGATTAGAAAAATGTGGGCCGTTATTGTTAAAAGGGTTCTTGAAGATTCTGAGCCCTTTAGGGTCATTCAGATCCATAAACCTAGACTGAGAAATGAGCTCTCTACAAACCCAAAGCAACACTGGCTTAGATCACTGCTATCTGAAAGAAAGAAGGGTCCCCTCCCCATAATCATAATCTTCACTCTTAGCTGCCAATTGACTGAGCCCCTCTTCCTGAGAGCTTAGCACCAGAAAACATCAGAAAGAGGATGAGATGAATCTTAGCTAAAGGGAGCAAGAGACTCAAAGAATTCTAAAATATCAGACTTGAAAGAGACCTAAAAGGTCATCCAAACCAAAGGTGTCACACTCCCTGCCTGTCTGTTGTAAGTAGCCAGGAAAACTCATAAGTGGGTTCAACCAGACTAATCTACAAATTAAGATACAAATTAATATTATTTATGGTGTATTTTTGCTTATTTTTTCAAACACTTAGAATTGTGAAATAACAATTCAACAAACAAAAATCACCATAAATAATATTAATTTGAAGTTTTCGAAGTCCATATGCTGTCTAGGGATCCCTTTCTATTTGAATTTGACACCACTGATCTAGACTAACCCCAATTTTATTTCACAGTTCAGTAAACTGAGTCACAGAGAGTATAAATGACTTGTCCAAAGAAATACAGGGAGTTAATGGCAAAGAGAAGACTAGAACCCAGGTCTCAGACACAAATTCTGGTCCCTTTTCTCCTAGTTTCTGTTTCTTTGGCTTTTGCTCTTGCAGAACCCCAATATCTCATTTATTTGGTTACCTTATTCTCTCTGGATTTCTGTGACATTGTCCTCTCCTAGTCCTCCTACTATATATCTGACTGCTCCTTTTCAGTCTCCTTCACTGTATCTTCAAGCACATCATATGCCTGGAATTGTCTCTCTCATTTCTTCCTACTAGCTTCCTTATCTTCCAAGTTAAATTCCTCCCTTAAACATCAAGTCTTTCCAAAGTCTTTTGCCTTTCTTTTTATTCCCAGTGATCAACACAGGGTCTGGCACAGAGTCACTACTTGATAAATATTGACAGACTGACTAACTTGATCTCTGAGTACCTCCTTATCTATCACTACTTCCTCTCCCCGTTCAACTGTTTCCTGGACACCTTCTCCTGGTTGGTTTGCTCAGGGGAAAATTAGCCCATCATCCTAGAAGGAATGCCTTCTGTTCCCCTCAATTACCAGCTATCAAAATCCCCTTTCCTTTCCCTATACCCATCTTCTTTTTACCCAAGGTTGCTTGCTCCTTCTTTACCCTTGGGCATAATCAACAGACCCTACCACTCAGCCACTCAGTTAAGATTCCATTTCTTCTTTTTTAAAATAAAATTAATCAAAAATTTATCCATTTAATTTTTTTTTCAGAAAACCAACTCAGTTTTATTTATTAGTTCAATTAGTTCTTTTCTTTAGATTTTGTTAATTTCTCCTTTAATTTTCAGAATTTCTAATTTGGTATTTAATTGGGGATTTTTACTTTGTCCTTTCTCTAGCTTTTTTTAGTTACACACTCAATTCATTGATCTCCTCTTTCTCTATTTTACTCATGTTAGCATTTAGAGATATATTTCCCTTAATAACTGCTTTAGCTGTATCCTATAAGTTTTGGTATGTTGTCTCTTTATTGTCATTGTCTTGGATGAAAATATTAATTATATCTATGATTTCTTTAAAATTAGTTTATTTAGTTTCCAATTAATATTATTGCACATGATTTTTATTGTATCATGATCTGGAAAGGATGCATTTAATATTTTTGCCTTTCTGCATTTTATTATGAGGGTTTTATGCCCAATACATGGTCAATTTTTGTGTGAGTGCCATGTACCAGTGAGAAAAATGTATATTCCTTTCAATTCCCATTCAGTTTTCTCCAGAGGTCTATCATATGCAACTTTTCTAACATTCTATTCACCTTTTTAACTTCCTTTTTGTTTATTTTTTGGTTAGACATTTGATTCTGAGAGGCAGGTTGAAGTCTTCTACTAGGATAGTTTTGCTTAAAGTTCCAATTCTCCCTTCTCTCTTCCACACCTTCCCAACCCTTCTTTAAGGAAGTGCTCTGAGTCATGGTGCACCACCTCCCCTAGAATCATGGTTATAATTCCTTTCTCTATTATTCTCAAAGCCCTATGAATGGCTCTTATTACCAGGGAGGTAATAATTTCCACCCCTGTACTGGTATAAAAAAAACTGAGATTTAGAAAAAGGAAATGATAAAGCTTTACACTATGGCAGAGAATGAACTTAGGTCTCCTACTGCCTAGTAGCTCAGCATTTTTCCTTTTAAGATTTTTGATACTATTTTTTTAGGTTTGTTTTGTTTGTTTGTTTGTTTTGCTAGGCAATGGGGTTAAGTGGCTTGCCCAAGGCCACACAGTAGGTAATTATTAAGTGTCTGAGGCTGGATTTGAACTCAGGTACTCCTGACTCCAGGGCCAGTGCTCTATCCATTATACCACCTAGCCGTCTGATGTTATTTTTTAAAAATCACTTTTACTTCCAAAGAATGTCCCCTTTCCCTCAGAGAACTCTGTTATTATAAGTATAATAAAATAAGTACAGTTAGGCCAAATAAATAAACATGCTGGCCATATCTGAAGATATTTCCCACCTAGAATCTATGCCCTCCCTTCAGATTCAGTCCTCCAAAGTTGCTACTGATCACAGCATTGATCAATCTTAGAGCTCTTTTCATTATTCCCAATGCCTGCTTTATTTGTGTAATATCCAGTCCCTCCCTATCAGTGGTACTCTCTTCAGAGGGGAGACTTACCCAGAGGAAAGAGGACCTTGGGCTGAGAGAGGGACAACCTGGAGAAATTCTGCCTTTCCTTCCCTGTTGTAGCCCTGGACATTCTCCGTCGTTTGCTTCTTGAGGGTACTCGGGGTAAATCTATGGGGCCTAGGGATAGTGGCCTCTATCCACTCACTTATAGCTCATTCTGAGACTCCTCAGAGAAGGAAGCTAAGTTTTTGTGAGACAGCTCTTTCTGGTTCCCCTCTAAGTCATATCCACTAACTATGAATATCTCCCAGGAACCTGTGTTGGGCCCTCTTTTCTTCTTCCTCTATACTGTCTCTCTTGATGATCTCATAAGCTCCCAAGGATTCAATTATCTTTCTGTGAATGATTCCCAGACCTATATAGTTCCTCTTAATTTCTCTCCTGATCTCCATTCTTGCATCCCCACCCTGTGGGACTTCTTGAACTGGATGACCCATAGACATCTCAAAATCAGCATATCTAAAACAGAAATCATCTCATTCTCTCTCATCCCCCCCAAAAAAAAAACCCCAAACCTTTTCTAATTCCCAATTTTTCTATTTATGTTGAGAATACTATTTTCCCTTTCACCAAAAACTCAGTGTCATCCTTGATTCCTCATTCATACTCACCCTACATAACTAATCTGTTGTCCAGTCTTATAATTTCTACCTTCACGAAATCTATGATACATATATATGCATATATGTATATGTCTATTTATCTATTATCTATCTTTATCTATATGTTATCTATTATATATCTATTGATTGATATATATATTTTTATACACACACACACACACACACACACACACACACACACGCACACATAGCTACTAGTCTGCTATAGGACCTCATCCCCTCAAGGCTGGGTTATTTCAATTATTTCTATTTGGTCTCCCTGTCCCAGGTCTAACCCTACTCAAATTTGCCTCCATTCACCTGCCAAAACTAATTTTCCTAAAATTCACATCAACCACCACCTTCTCCCAATTGCCCCTCAATCAAATCTAAAATTGTTTGGCCTTTTATAATCTGCTCCCTTTTAACCTTTTCAACCTTCTTACATTTTACTCTCTATCACAGCCTCTAAAATCCACCTTGCTCATCTTCTGTCCTAGGAATGCTCTTTGTCCTCACCTCTAACTTCTGGTTTCCTGTCTTCTTTTAAGACTTAGCTCAAATCTTACCTTCTGCAAGAAGGTTTTCGTAGGTCTCTCCAGGTTAGTGACTTTCCTCTGAGATTGCTTCCAATTTATACTGTATACATACATATATAAATATATATGGTATGCATGTAACTGTTTGAAAGTTGTTTCCCTAGTTTTCACCTTTTGTTGCCCTTTTTGTGTATCTTCTGTGTTTAATACATAGTAGGTAATTAATAAATATTTGCTGATTGACTCACCAAGACTTACTTAACTTTACATCAGCCCTATTCCAGTAGAATCCTTTATAAATGACAAGCATGAGAAAAATGCTTGTTTAATGAATGAATGGGGACAGCTAGGTGGCTCAGTGGATAGAGCACCAGCCCTGGAGTCAGGAGTACCTGAGTTCAAATCCGGTCTCAGACACATAATTACCTAGCTGTGTGGGGCAGAGCCAAGATGGTGACAAGAACTGATGTGTCTTAGGCGCTCTCTCATAAAACTCATAAACTAAGAACCCTAACTAAATTTTTGAGAGATGGAACCCACAGAGAGACCCAATGAGGCAGTTCTCCTACTCAAGGTAACCTGGAAAAGAGCAGAAAGGCTCTGCTCCCCGGGGTTGGAGGGGCGGCCCACCAGAGGGGTGGCCTGCCAGAGTGAAAGAACTTCAGCCTCCTGGAGGCAGCCCAGGACGCTGGGAGCTGCAGCTCACAGCAGTGGGGGAGTTTCCTGATGTACACCCCGGGGGGAGCACTGGGCACAAATTGGGGGAACTGGGGGGGGGGGAACCACTGCCAGAGGGAGCACCTGAAACCCAGCCCTCAGGGCACACAGAGAGCAGTATGGCCAGCACAGCCCAGTTCCAGGAAACAAAAGCAGGCGGAGACAGTAAGCAAGAGCCCCCACGGCATGAGCCCATTGAGCTGAGGGAGGGGAGTGAAGAGAGAGAGACTGCCCAGCTCTGTCCTCTGTTCCTGGAACAGGACTCTGGGGCTCTGACCACATTCAGATCCTGATCCCAGTCTAGACCCCCCATAGAACAACAGGGCCCCCCCACCTCGGCCCGGTGGCAAAGAGGGGCGCATATGGTCATTCACAGACCAGGAGGGAGGACAGAGCCTCACACGCTGAGATCCTTGTGGGAGTGTCCCAAAAGCTCAGTAAGCACCCCCAAAACAGGCTCAGGCTGGGAAAATGAGCAAGCAGAGAAACAAGATGAACACCATTGAGAAATATTTTGCCTGTGAGCCCAAGAAGCATGAAAACACTCAGTCTGAAGATGAGGAAGCACAAGCTCCTGCATCTAAAAACTCCAAGAAAAACAGAAATTGGGCTTAGGCTATGACAGAGCTCAAAAAAGACTTTGAAAATCAAATGAGGGAGTTAGAAGAAAAACTGGGAAAAGAAATGAGAGAGATGCAGGAAAAACATGAAAATGAAGTCAGCAGCCTAGTCAAGAAATCCAAAAAAATGCTGAAGAAAATAGCATGCTAAAAACCAGCTTAGGTCAAATGGATAAAACATTTCAAAAAGTTATTGAGGAGAAGAATACTTTAAAAAGTAAAATTGGCCAGATGAAAAAAAAGATAAGAAAACTCTCTGAGGAGAACAAATCCTTCAGACAAAGAATAGAATTTGGGAAGATTGATGAATTTACGAGAAATCAGGACTCATTACTTAAAAACCAAAAAAATGAAAAATTAGAAGAAAATGTGAAACATCTCATTGGAAAAACAACTGATATGGAAACCAGACTTAGGAAAAATAATTTAAAAATTATTGGAATACCTGAAAGTCATGATCAGGAAAAGAGCCTTGACATCATTTTCAAAGAATTGCTACAGGAAAATTGCCCTGATATTCTAGAATCAGAGGGCAAAATAGAAATGGGGAGAATCCACCGATCCCCCCCCCACCGAGAAAGAGATCCCAAAAAACCAACCCCTAGGAATATTATAGCCAAGTTCTAGAACTACTAAGTCAAAGAGAAAATATTACAAGCAGTCAGAAGGGCAAAGTTCAAATATCGTGGAGCTGCAGTCAGGATCACACAGGACTTAGCAGCAACTACATTAAAAGCTCGTAGGGCTTGGAATGTAATATACCGGAAGGCAAAAGAGCTTAGAATGCAGCCAAGAATGAACTACCCAGCAAGGATGAATGTCCTCTTCCAGGGAAAAAGATGGACTTTCAATGAACCAGGGGGATTTCAAATGTTCCTATTGGAATGGCCAGAGCTGAACAGAAGGTTTGATCTTCACATACAGGACGCAGGTGAAGCATGGAGATTGGAGGAGAGGGGGAAAATATGAGGGACTTGATGATGATGAACTACATGTATTCCTGCATAGAAAAATGAAACTAATAATACTCATATGAACCCTCTCAGTTAATAGAGCAGGTAGAAGGAGCCTTTATAGTTGAAGCACAGGAGAAAGCTGAATTTGAAGATAAAATATGGTGTAAAAAATGGAGTCAATAGAAAAAAGGGAAATTAATGGGAGAAAGAAAAAGGAGAGGGGGAATAGGCCAAGATATTTCATATAATGAGATTTTTCTTTATTACAATGAGCTATTGCAATGATATGGAAGAGGGGAAGGCAAGGGGGGAATGAGGGGATCTTCGCTCTCATCAGAGGTGGCTAGGAGAGGAAACAGCATATATACTCAATGGGGTATAGGCATTTGGAGTAAGAAGGAGAGGGGGGACAGGGGGAAGGGGGGTGATGTGAATGATGGAGGAGAGGATGGACCATGGTGGGGAGAGTGGTCAGATATAACACATTTTCTTTTTTACTTCTTGCAAGGGGCTGGGATTGTATGGCCTGCCCAGGACCATAGGGCCAGGTGGATTCTGGGCCTAAGAGGTGGTATGCAAGCTCGGGGCCTCTTGGCCCCAGGGCCAGGGATCTGTCCGCTGCGCCACTCAGATACCTTACAGCAGAGTCAGAGTTAAAGGAGAGAAAAAATATAGTACATGGTAGTGGAGAAATAAGAAAGGAGGGAGTTGTGATCAGCAATGGCAATGGTGGAAAAATATGGAAGTAACTTTTGTGATGGACTTATCATAAAGAATGTGATCCACCCAGAGTTGGTGGCGTTGGAACACAGACTGAAGCACATTTTTTATTATTATTATTATTTTGGGGGGGTGCAGGGCAAATGGGGCTGGGTGGCCTGCCTGGGGCCGCATAGCAGGGTGATCGTTGGGTGTCTGTGGCCAGATCTGGACCTGGGTGCTCCTGGCTCAAGGGCCAATGCTCTGTATGCCACCCAGCCACCCCTACTATTATTAGTATTTTATTTTATTTTGGGTCTTTTTTCTTTTTTGTTTTTTTGCAGGGCAGTGGGGTTCAGGTAGCTTGCACGTCATATGGCTGGGTGATTGTTGGGTGTACGGGGCTGGATGTGGGCTTGGGTGCTCATGCTCCAGGGCTGGTGCTCCGTCCATTGCGCCACCTGGCCATACCTACAATTATTACTATTATTTTTTTTAATTTTGATTTTTTTCTCTCCCCTTTATCGCTCAAGCGAGTCTATATTTATGGGGGAGAGGGTATTTTGTTTACTCTTAAACAAGAATATTTTATTAATGTATAAAACAATTATTTGTATAAAATGAGAATAAATATTAAATTAATAAAAATAATTACCTAGCTGTGTGTCCTCAGGCAAGCCACTTAACCCCACTGCCTTGCCAAAAAAAAAAAAAAGGAATGAATGGATAGGGAACCATTGATTTCTTTGACCTTTGAAGTTGTGTTTCCCAAACTAATTTGGCCACAGATCACTTGTAGTTCTGGAATATATTGATGGAACCTACACACAATGACCCCTACACACAATTTTGAAATACCTTACAGATAGAGGTTGGGAAATTTTGGACAAAAAGAGGAAATTGTGTCCATTTTGTTTATCTAAGCTTTTTGAAGTAGGGCAGTGTGGTGAAAAAATTGTGAATGTAATGGAATAGTCTTATACTATATGAATATATAAGAATTCAGAGAAACTTGAGAAGTTTGATTTAAGAGTCTTTCAGAGAAAGTGGTGATTGATATGAATTGCAGGAAAATCACTTTTGCAGATGAGTGAAGGTAGAATGGAGTAGTGTTAGACCTGGGGCAGGGAGATCAAATAGAAATAATTGAAATAACCCAGCCTTGAGGTGATTAGACCCTATAGTAGGCTAGTAGTTGTGTAAATAGAGAGGATTATAGATCTTATATGTATATATACAGATGGGTATATAAATATAAATAGATAGATATAATGTATGAACTGATGCATTTTGAAGTAAAGTAAACAGAACCAGGAAAGCAGTATAACAAAGCCCACAACAATATAAAGGAAAGCAACACTGAAAGACATCAGAGGGCCCTCTGGTTAGGAGTTGATGGAAATCTAGGGACCAGGAAAGAAAATGTGATTTCATTAGCATAGGGAAATCTAAGGTGAGGGAGGAAACTTCCTCTACTAATTCAGGTCAGCAGCTTTTCTGCCATTTATAGTAGAGTGCTACCTAGATCAGAGAAATCAAACTCAAATACAGAGTCACTAAACTTATATAAGGATCCCTGTAGACCACAGAATGAATTAGAAAACTACAGATTAACATCATTTATGTTCTATTGTAATTTTATCTATTTTGTTAAATATTTCTCAGTTATATTTTAATCTGGTTAAAGCAGCAATAACTGAGCTGATTGTTTCATACTTCTGGATGAGAGTACCAAGAAATTAAGAGACTTGCCCAGGCTCACCCAACTAGTATATATCAGAGATGGGACTGGAACCTAGATCTAAATGGAAAACATCACTTCAGGAACTAATTATGACTTTAGAGAACTGACAGTAAATTATGCTTCCCTTTTTTGGCAAAGTGGTTGTATAAAATGAAGCATGCTCTGTCAGAAATAACCAGTGTGTTAATTTGTTTTATTTAACCATGCTTATCGTTGCAAGGGAGGGTTCTTTTAGGAGAGGGGCGAATCACTGAGAAATGATAGTGATGTAAGAAAGGGACATCAATAAAATGTTCATTTTTAAAAGACACAGAGAATCAATGTGGCCTAAGGGAAAGAGGGAAGCCTTGGAGACAAGAACAATTCAAGTCCTCTACTACCTCTGATACAGTATCTGGCACAAAATTTGAATGTTTAATACATGCTTATTGACTAATGAACACATACTAAACTGTGACTATGATGAGGAAATGGACCCAAGTAATTTTCTAAGACAGAAAAGTTGCCAATCTGAAGTTCCTTACACAGATGAAATCGTATGATTGGGGTGGGGTGGGGGATATTTCAAGATATCAATTTCATATTTAATAATCAAAAGGAATAAAATACTACCAGCACCAAAGAGTCATATTGAGCTCTTAGTCACATAATAGAATGCCAGAATTCTGTTAAATTTGGTTTGAGATAATAGTGATTTAGAGAGATTCCTGGGGGGAAATCAATGAATGGGGGGTTCTTTGAAAATCTTGGGTTAACCACTCAGGAAGAACCTCACAAGTAGACTAGCTCTAGAGCCTGACGAGATGAACTATAAGGGTCTTTATGATCCCTCAGGGTAAAGTAGCCCCAAGTCAGTGTGCTCTCCTCCTTTGACCCTTCACTTATAGTGAAAGGGAGCAAATCTCTGGTTAGAAGGAAACAACTCTGGGAGTCTGGCCTTAGCTGGCTGAAACAGCCAATAGAGACTCCAGGGCAGTTCAGGCAAGGCAAGGAAGGGAAGAGGAAACAGAACAGGAGAAGTGATATCCATAAAACTAGAGCTGGAAACAACCTTAGAAGTCATCTAGCAGAACCTTATCATTTTACAGAGGAGGAAATTGAGGTTCAAGGAAGTTAAGGATTTTGCCCATGGGTAGTTCAGTGATTTGCTCAAGGCCACATGGATAGAATAATCAAAGATAAAATTTGAACCCAGTTCCTCTGACTCCAGAATTCTTTCCATTGTAGATTATTGACAGTTTTTTTTTTTTTTTTGCTAACTCTTTCCTTTAGAGAGGAATAAATGAGTTAGATGGGCAGATCCTAGCTCAGCATTTTCCTGAGGAGGAAATATTTTCCTATAAACTGCAGGCTGTTCCAAGGTCAGCATGAATCCTTCTGATTTTCTTACCCAGGTACAGTATGCCTCCCTCTGTGTTCCCCCAAACCCCACAGTGATCTAGGAAGTTGTCTAACCTCCAAAGGAGCCTTGGGAATCAAATACTTATAATTATTCCTATCCCTTTGCTTACAACTGACAAAAAAAAAGAGGAAGAAAAGAAGCATTTATTAAGTTCCTGCTATGTGACAGAACTTTAAAAATATTATCTCTCTTGATCTTCACAATAACCTTGGGAGATGGAGATTTCCATTTTACAGGTGAGGAAACAAGGTGAGAGAGGTTCTGTAACTTGCCCAGGGTCTCATAGCTAGTAAATATTTGAGGTCAAATTTGAATTCAGATCCTCTAAACTTATGAGCATGGGCACTGAAATGGAGAAGGCATCTGATTTTTCTTCCTTCTTGTGCTTACAAGAGGGCCAAGATATAAAAAATTCCTTCATCAGCTTTTATCTAATGGGGTCAAAGTACTGATCTTTAATTAGAGATACAGGCTGAACATCAGAGGATGCTGGGATTTTAAACTGGAATGGACTCTAGGGGTAACTTCATCTAGCCCCTTTTTTTACAGGGAAGAAAACTGAGGCCCAATAGTGCCTACAGATGGGAGAGCCAAAAATTCTGACACAGGGCTTGTTTTTCCAAGCCCAGCCTTTTGCTCACTACAGATCAATGTTACACTTTGAGCCAAGCAAAGTAGAGAGGAGAAGCAGAAGGGAGCAGCATCCCAGGGAAGCCTACAATCCAGCTCCACCCTCTCCCATTGCAGAACATCCATCCAAGCATCCTCCATTACCTCTTCCACTTCTCCTGGACTACACTCCAGTGCAAGGGGGTATCTCACGGTGTCTCAGGAAATGTGTGTTATCGGGAGGTTAAAGAGAGTCCACCCTCATTTTTCTACTTAATTGCAACCTATATATGGCTCTCTCAGTTCTCTTTCTGTTTCATCTGGCTTTGTCTCTCAAGTTCTGTTCTCCTAGGTTTTTGTCCTCTCCCTTTCTCTATGCCTCTCCATATTTGATTACAGTCACATTCTTTTCCGAGTCCTTTGAGAGTTGGGCCTGTCTCATGTCCTTCCCATCCCTAGGACAGCCTAGGATTATACAACTGAGCACATTAGGTAGATATTGCTGCCTGGATCCAGTAAGCGGGCAGCCCAGCTCTAAGACACAAGGTGGGTTGAAATTATTGGGAAAGGTTCACCCATCTGACTGACTGCCTCCTCACCCTGGGGTCTCATCCCCTGTGGCAAGGCCTGGGAACTTAAAAAATAGGGATAAAATAAATCAAAGTCTAAATGTTCTAGGGGATGAGGGTACACTAGGGAATTCACCCCCATTTGTCCTCTCTGGGGAAGGCTCCACATAGAAATGAGGTTTTCTTTTCGTCCTTTTTGTTTGTTTTTTTATTCCTTGCCCCAAGGAGAATAATAGTCTAGGAGACAGTCCAGCCTGCCTTGGGGGCTGGGCACTGCGGCAGTCAGCTCCGCAGAGCCGATTTCTCTGGTTCTTCCTTTTCTCCTCCTCCAAGCTATTTCTCTCGCCCCACCCCCACAGTAATTCAGTCACCCTACCTCTCTATGGAATCTCTCCTGCAATATCTGTTCCTCTCTGCCCTGTTTCTCCCTTTCTTTCCCCTTTTCTCTGATTCTGATTTTCTCTATCTCAGCCCTCCATTTCTCCTTTCTGTGTCTGAGGTTTTCTCAGTCTTTCACTTCTTTCCCATCCCATCCCTTCCTTCTCTTCTCTTCCTTTTTCTTGCCTTTTCTCTGCCTCCCTACCACCTAAATTTCCCCCTCTCCACTCCTAGCTGTAACTAGTCTCTGCAATCCTAACAAATCATTCACAAGGTTAGAGCCCCTCTGGGAGAAGCAAAGATTTGACTGTCCTCAGCTTCCCAAGGGAGCAGAACAGGAATGCAGGCTGCGGCCATCAACTGCCACCCAGAGACAAAGAGGGGTAAAGGAGCGGTGCCAGCTCTGGCCTGCTAGTCCCAGGGCCCCTTCTCCCTAAGCCCCTCCTCTGCTCTCCTCACAAAAGGAAATCAAGACTGAACCTGGTGCCACCAAGCCTCCTGACCAGCAAATATCTAAGTGCTGAAAACAGGCAGTCCCTAAATATATAAAGATTCAGTTCTTTGTACTGGCCTATAGGTCAGAGAGGGAGCTTGTCCCTTCCCGGTACAGTGCAGTGCTTAGTAGCACACAGTATGAAAATATGATGAACTCAATAGGACTAAGGAGAAGGAATGCCTGTCGGGGCACACCAAGGAGTATCTTTGAACAGGAATGTCAACATCCCTAGTTGGGGGATTGGGGTGAGGAGGGGGAAGAGTTGATATGCCACCAGGAAAGCCTTCCTCCTCCCCTCCCTTCTCTCGCACCCCTCCATTTCCCCTCCTTCAGCTGGGTCAAAATCCTGAGCCCAGTGCTTGGGCCCCGGGAGCACCGAGCCAAAGGCGAAGACCCCGGGGTGACCGTCGGAGCAAGAACAGGGCCAGGGCCAGGGCAGGAGTGAGCGAAAGAAAGCAGGCAGGAGGCGGGCAGAGTCCTGGAAGGAGTCTTTAATAAGGATTTGGTAGTATACAAGCTCTCCGGATTGTCTGGTTAACATACAGGGACTTAAAAAAGGCACAAAATCCTTTGCACAGCGGCTGGGGGCCCTCGGGGCGCTCCCCTCCTCCGCTCTGGCCCCCGCGCGTGTGCGTGTCGGTGCGTGTCCGTGTCCGCCCCCACCCCGTGACCTTGCGCGTGTGCGTTTGTGGAGTTGGTGTGTCATGTTCAAGTGTTGGATTTGTACAGTACTCGCAGTCCTAGGCAGCCCGGCCGGGCGGGCGGAGGGGGCGAGGGGCGGAGGGGGCGAGGGGCGGGGGCGCTCCAGTGCATGCTTGTATGATACAGAGGCCGGAGCCGGGCCGCTCTCGGCGCCGCTATGTACACCAGGGAAGGGCAGGGCCCGAGGGGGAGAGGAGGGTGGAAACAGAAACAAAGAAAGAAGGAAGGAAAGAAAAGAAGCGTCCGAGTGTTTCTTTTCTTGTTTCTTGCATGCTTGGTCTGCCCCGGGAGAATAGTGCAAGCGTATAATACAGTATTATTGCATTAAAAAAGGGGGCTGGGGTGATGGTGGGAGGAGGCTCAGGGATAAACCAGCTGTGGCTCAGGACCTCTCGGGAGATTCATTTCTCCTGTGTCCCCCACCCCCCCCGGTTCCCCTCCTGGCCAAGAAGGGCCCTCCTGGCCAGCAGGTGTCTGCTGAGTGAAGGTGTGAGGGGGCAGGGAGGGAGAGGAAGAAGGGTGCTTATGGCCTCAGAGAAATTGGGCTGTGCCTCCGAGGCTGAGCTGCCCAATCAACACCCTCCCCCAAATGGTCGATGGTAATGAGGATGGGGATGAAGGGATTTGGGGCAGTCCCTCCTCTTGCCCAATACTGTCAGATCGAAGGAGCCCCGAGCCCTGTCTCTCTCCCCCCCTCCCCTCAACCCCTCAAAGTGGGTAGGGAGGGGTACAGTGGTGGAGCAAGTGCAAAGGAAGCAGATGTTGGTCCCTGAGTTTATTTTATGGGGAGGAGTGGAAGGTTAGGGGACCGCCCTCCCCCGTGGCCTCCATTATTGGGGGAAGGAGAGGAAAGGGAATGGAGAATCTGGAACAGTGGGCAAGGCCAGTAAGGGCCAGGACTGCTCAGAGAGACCCAGGCTCTGAGCTTCGTTCCCCTTCACTCTAGGCTCTTTGGCATCCAAATTGCAAGGCCAAATTTTTTTTTGGGGGGGGGCGGGTGGTGGTGGAAAGAGGTAAAGGAAGGGGGACCCAGCTCTTCTGGCTGGGTGAGGTAAGAAAGGACTGGGGGGAAGTGGAAGTTGAGGAAGAGAAACCCACTGAGCCAGAAAAACATTCCCCCAACTTAACAAAAACTCTTCCCCCAGGTTCAACTCTCTCTCTCTCCCCATCTAGGAAGTTAAGGGGGGGGAAGAGAATCTCCTTCCTCAATCCTCCAGGCCTCACCCAGGGAGAAAAAGAAAAGAGAGCCGGAGGCCAAAAGAAATGTTGGGGGGGGGGAGGATGGCAGGGAAGGTACGGACATAGACAAAGGCAGGGGCAAAAAATGAGAAACCAACATATATACAAATAGCAGCAGACAATTGGGGAGGAGGCGCAGCCTGGTCCCCAGCTCCTCTGGGAGGAGACAATGAGAAAAACGGCCCCCACTGCCAGCTTGGGGGCTGAGGTCACCCCAAGGCGGAAGCTCTGGAAATCAGTGTGTGAGAAATGAGGTGCTAGCCAGGGGCAGGAGAAAGCGGGGAGCCATCTCCGGGCAGGTGCGGGGGCAGAAAGCCTCCCTTCCCGAGCCCCGGCCCCCGGGGGCCCCGGGGGCCCCCGGCATCCCCGGCGCCACGCTCTCCTCCCTCGCCCGCGTCTCTAGCCCCGGTCACGCGGCTTGGTTTAGCAGCTTGTTAAAAAGACACAAGATACATTCGTGATGCGATCGATCGCCGCCGCGGGGGTGGGGGGCAGAGTACAAACTTACTACAGTGAATGAACTTTTGGGAAAACAGCCCAGAAACGCCACCGCCTCTGTGCTGTCTGGGCTGGGGAGAAAAACTCTAGTTTGGCGTCAGGGGCAGGGGGTTGAAATGACGGGAAATGGGGGCAGGGCGGAGCCCTGTGGCCCAAGCAGAATTCCAAGTCTCTCAGAAAATAAAACTTGAGTGGGGGCTGTCGGAAGATAGCAGAGCCGACTTCCCCTTCCCCCCCTCACTCCTCCTGTCCCATCTTGTCTCAACATCTGCAGACCCCATGAAAAGAATGGAGTTTGGGGGGGCACAGCGGAACAGAGCCTCCTTGGAACCCCCAGAACCCCTCCCAGCTCCACACACACAGCCGACGACGGTGCCAGATAAGGGTATGGGACTGGAAGTTTCTCCTCATCAGAATGATACCTTTAGTCCCCCAAACAACTTTCCAATCTCCAATCTTCATCCCTAGTAGGTAATAGCCCTTTAGTTCTCTGAAACCCAACCAAGCTTGTTCTGAACTACCAGAAGTCAGCAAGACTAGAGGATTCAATGCCTTGGACTGACCTTTGGTTACCCTGAACCCCAGGATGACAGGTTGGAAGAGGAATAAAAAAAAGAGGAGATGAATTGTCACACTTAACTGAACCTACCCCATGGCTTGGGTACAAAGGTAGAGATGGGAAAGGTCTGGTTAAATAATGTGGGTCTCTGTGGAGAAAATTCCTAGGGGATTTGGAGGGAGCCAGATGCCTTGGGGTGAGTGTTAACAAAAATAAGATAAAACATTAGCCATTACTTTGAAGGAAATAAAGCCCTCTAGATTGTTCTTCTCTGGCTTAGGAATCAGGGCTTTTGCAGAAGAAACTTGCTCTTTTTCTTTAATGAAAGCTGATCTGAATACTCCTTAAACCACTCTACAATGCCAGCAACTTTAGCACACTGGGGCCTCTCACCAGCAAAAGGGTCACTGGCCCAGGTCCTATCTTTCAGCTTGGACTGAATCCTGACACAGGTGGGAAGAACAAAGTGTCTCCCCCAGCCCATTGCAATCAAGAACCATGCAAGGGACACAGTAAGAGAAGGCAGCATCCCCCAGTACCAGTAAGCTGAAAAGAAAACTTCCACCTCCTACCCAGATCATCATTAACCCCCTCCTCAAAGTCATTTCTTTTGGTCCCTTCAATAAAATTGATAGACCTCATTATGGCCACCCCAGCATCCAAGGACACACATCAGACTGGGTATCAGGTATTAGCCCTATTTCTGGGCTAGAATGGGGGGGGGGTAGGGAAGGGCAAGAGAGAGATTTCAAACACCAGACCCTCCATGGCCTTCCTAGCAGGCAATGGGTGAGTTCACCACACATCCTCTCTGGCCCAAACTGAAATCACTGGATTCAGTAACCCAGCTGGGGTAAGACAGGCAAAGTAAGGAATGGAGAGAGATCAAGAGCCCTTATGCAGTTGCAAGTAGAAATCCCCTTAAGTAGGTTAAGAAAGGTTAATAATACACTAGGAATAGTTCAGGAGTTCCAACTTCCACTCATTCATTAGATCAGGGGCTAGCTAAGTGCCCATGTGTTCATGCTTTGCCTTCATATACACTGGATGAGTGGACCTAGTGTTTGAAGGTTTTTGAAGGTCAGGGAGTCAGAGATGGGGGGGTATAAGGGTTTATAACCATCTTGCCCATCTAACTCTTGCTCTGTAAGCCCCAAGAACTGTTAAGACTCTTTCTAAAACACCCCAGGAAAACCATATGGTAATCTGTTGAAATCACATGGAGTCACTAAACACACACATAAACTCTCAAGCATGCACCTGTTCACACACATACAACCCTTCATACACAGACAGGCAGATGGTATTGTAGCTTGGGATAGATGAAAGAATCCTAGATTTGGAGTCTGAAGACCTACATTTAAAAATTTGTATTATGATGTGATTCTGGGCAAGTCACTTAACACCCTCTGAACTTTTCTTATGTAAGAGAATCAAATTAGATGACATCTAAAATTTTCCTTTTACCTCTAAGATCTTAAATTCCATATACTTTGCCTGGTCAAAAAGCAAGAGTTTCTCTTTAGAAGCCCACTGCTTGGAATGGGTAAGGGAGAAGACAACTCTTTCAGAACCCTGAAGGCTGGGTCCATCTATTTTCCAAAAAAGTCTGAGGTCCACTCATTTAAGAAAAGACAGAATCATGGGGTTATTGGATTTGTCAGGAACTTAAAAAGCTAGTTAATTCAACTGTCTCATTTTACAGAGGAGAGAAATTCAGAGAGGGGAAGTTCTGAGGTCACAAAGTGGAGTTGGTGGCCCAGTCAGATGTCTTTTCTAGGACACCAAGTTACTCCCTAACAGAAAGATGAGGTTTTCAGAGGCCAAAGAAACATCAATTTTGTACCTTTAGGACAAGGGCCAAGAAAATCAAATTCAAAATTCAGTGAGAACTATGTATTTTACTGAATACCCAATCAGTTATCCTGCCATGGATGCTATTTCCCAATAATCTGATTTTAAATATCCACTCTTTCTCTTGGGGATTCACATTGACCTGGCTCACACTAGGTTACAGTTATATTCTGATTTCTGCCTCTGCCTCTCTGTCCTGCAACTTGCAGGCACTGTGAGAAGTAAAGGACCAATATAAGGGGGTAAAGACTGTCTCTGAAATGGAAGACTATCCCCAGGGCAATAGGAGATGAGTGCATACAGATGATGTGACATATTATGTGTGTGTGCTCTTTTTATCCTCTTTTAAAGATAAATCAACAGTGAATGTCCTCACCTCCTATTGGGGAAGAAGAAAGGGGAGAGACTGCTAGTCAGCTTTGGGAAGGAAAACATATTGCATACTACTCCATCCCTTTGTGGAAACATCCAAAGAAGGGATAAAGGGAAGAAAAAAAGTTTTCTTTTCGCTTTAACTCCAGGCTCCCCACACTTATATAATCCAGGAAAGATCAATAAATAATTTAAGTAAATAAATGAAAGATTAAATAAATAAACCAATAAAGTACATAAGTTCCCAGTTATTTAGCATCCCAGGAATGAGATGTTCTGGTAAATCCAAGAATTCTGTTTTAAAATGTTCCAGTAAAAAGAAGGAAACACTTTTTTCAAGCAAACACACCAGAATTCATCCAAGCAAAAGCTGAGCATATTCCATGTAGAGAACTGCCTTTAGAGAACTGCTTTAAAATCACACAAAATCTCCTGCCTCCTTACTGGGCATCCCTCACTTTTGGCCACATAGGCCAATCATTCTCCAGCCTGACTACCTACTACATTCTGTAAAATTGGCTCAGAATGATTTTTGACTATTTACAGAAAAACAAATCCATCTTCAAAAAATCCAAGGATGTCACCCTGGAAGGGCCCAGGCTCCAAAAACAATCCTTAAAGAGGAATTTCAATGTGTTTTGAACCTCCCAAATGGACTACTCTGAAAGACTGGTCACTGGATTACATTAAGTGAGTTCTTCATGACTGTTTAAAAAAAAAGTCTCCTTACCTTATTATAAGGTATTGTTGGAATTAAGGTTGCAGCTTCCCAAAGGGAATACAGTAAAATGCTACTCTTCTGAATGAAATTTAATCTTTGATGATTTAGAAACTATTCATAACTTTTTGGGCATAATATCAGTGATCAATGAACAACTAGATGAAAGATCTGGTTAATGGAGAATTCTATTAATAGAATGTCCTCTAACAATGCTGACTTCTTTCACACTGACAGTAATCAAAATGGCCTAATTCCAGTTAGCCCAGGCCTTTGGAATTCTCCATTGCTGCAAACTTAGCTGAGAATTTTGGGGAAATAAAGGAAAGGGCATTTTTATTATATGTCTTACTGATAAAGGGAGGGGGCCTTCAAAGGTGGTTAGAGACAGAAGGGGCCAAGAGGAATTGGAAGAAAGCTGGGCACAGAAAAGGAAGGTTCATGGGAATTAAGATATACTGAATATTTTCTTGAATAGAAAGTAAAGAGTTAGTAAGATGGCAGAAGGTGGAAGGCAAGCAAAAATTTAAAATAAGTGTTTGTGTGTGTGTGTGTGTGTGTGTGTGTGTGCGCTGGGGGGGGCAGGGGTTCCTTTGAGAGTCCACTGGAAATTTAGCTCTGTAGTTTACCAGAATTGAGAGGAGTGGGTCATTGGTTGAGAAGGTAGGTCAAAGGTTATAGAACATCCCTATCCTCAAGTTTTATCCTAGGGAGGGATGGCTTTGGATTTGATGATCTATCTGCCTGTGCTTTGTGCTTTTATTTTCTGGAGGCTCTTTGCCTGCCACCTCCTAGGAAGGGGATGCAGAAAAAATTAAGCATTACCCTCCACAGAAAGCATTTGGAAGTTTCAAGGGCAGCAGAGTTAGGGACTCAGAGTTGATTATAAATCTGGTAGAGGGCAAAGAATCCAAGATCAAAGATTGTTTGCAGAAATGGGGCTGCCAGCTTTTTAAAAAACTCCTTTGCTGGAATAAAGTTGAGTGGGAAGTAGGAAGGATGCAGGGAGAAGTGTACATAATCCTTTCCAGGAACAATGCCCTGTGATTCTAAGATTCCAGACACAGAAACCCAAGCCAACCAAATCTCAGACCCTGGCACTGTCCTGGGTTTGGAGAGGTACTTCTGAAGAAGATGGAAGGATAAGAGAAAAATCCCTACTTCACACACCCCAGATTTGTCCATTGAACTGGAAGAGAATAAAAGTTCACTGACATGGAGGCGTCATAGCATCATTGCTTAGAAGTCATTGAACCCAACCTCCCAATTTTGCAGATGAGGTAACTGAGGCCAAGGGAAATCAGGATCAGTCACCAGAAAATACAAATGGAGACTGTCCTGGTCCCTAAAGACTTCCTCAAACCAAGGGACCAATGGCCCTATTACAAGCTATACCAGGGGAAAGCGCTCAGTTCCTTGGAGTCCTGGAAAATAGAATATCAAAGTTGTAAAAGACTTCAGGAACCATCTCTTCCAACCCTCTCATTTTTTTTTTCATTTACAGATTCCTTTTGTGATCACCATCTCCAGCTAGAAACAGATGGTAAGGTGAGGAGACAAGGACATGAGCCAATAAGATAGGGGGAGGGATTAGGGTTGAGGAACTGATAGTATGGAGGTACTCAGTAATAAAGGGATAGCTTGAGCACACATACACACAGACACGCACACATACACATGCACACACACACATACACATACACAATATGATACTCAGCATTAGCTTTTCTACATGCAATAAACATGTTTGCCATTGGAAAACTTTCTCCAGGGAGTCCTAGCCTCAAACTTCTGTTCTTTCTTACACTCAGGTGTTAACTGTCCTTTCTTTTTTTCCCTGAGGCTGGAAGTGCTGGATGTCACTGGCAGCTATTAAGTGGGGAGGCACCTTTACTGGGGTCCCAAGGCCCCTCAGTGTTTCCAAGGAGTACCTGAAAGTAGAGCCTGAAGGTTGGGAGGTGATTGGAAAACACTGTCCCCCTGGGATGATGACACTAAAGACAGGGAGCCAGGTCCCAGAGACTGTTCTGTTTGAAAAACTATGGGGGGCAACAGGGAAGCCCTCCCTCCCACCTTTTCCAACCTGGGACAGTGGCACACATCTTCATCTTCCTTTCTGCATACTAGATACTTGTTCTGACTCAGCTGCCTATTCTGAGGGAGAAATGCTGGCCGGTCAGATACAGAGTAGCAGTGACACACATTTCTCTCCTATTCTGATCTTGCCTTCCACCTCAGTAAGTGGGGAGAGGATAAATCACACATAGCAGCAGCAGGAGGTTGGAGATCACAGATTACACGGCAAAGAAAAACCTCACCCCAGACTGACCCTGAGGTCTGGGACATCCCATCTCCCTGACACCTTCATTTCCACTGAACTTTGGACAGTCAGTCATCCGCATCTGAGGGATTTGGGAGCGGGGCCTTTCATCCTCATTTGACTTTGCTTACTACATACACCAATCACTGCCACCACTGGCTCCCCCTCCCCCCCACCTCCCTTGGGTATTGGAAAAAAGGGAAGAATAGGAGCAGAGAAGGGATGGGGGAAAGAGACCTTCATTTCGTGTTTGGGCTGGATAAGTGGATGGTTTTTTTGGTCAGGGAAGGGGGAATGTTACAGTACCTTGAGCCAATGTTATTGGGGGTGGTGTGTATTGCATGATGGAGTGGGGAAGGAAAAGTGTGCATGAGAGTGTGTGTGTGTGTAAGGTGTGTAAGGGTGTGTGTACGTGTGTGATTATTGCATTCTGGGAAGGGGCCACCTTCTCTGTCCGCCCCCCTCCCTCCACGCGCCCCCCTCCCCGCCCTGCCCCCTCTGGTGGGGAGGGGGGCCCAGCCTAGGTCTTGTGGGTGAATCGGGCCCACACCTGCTGTAGCTGGGACCTGGAGATTCGGAGCACCGAGGGCATGAGTCTGTGGTTGCCGGGCGCGAGGGGCGCGTGGCGCCGGTGGGGCGCTCGGACCGGGCTGCTCTCGGCCGAGCGACTGCGCTGAATGAGGGAGCCGGAGCCGGGGCCGCCGGGGTGAGGGTAATGTTCCGTCTCCAGCGTGGAGGAGGAGAACACGGAGGACGCCAGTCGCCGCAGGGGGCTGTACCTCGGGAGGGAGTGCCCAGAGAGTCTGTCCTCCTCCGACTGAAAGAGACCAAGAAGAGTGGAGGGAAAAGAGGCGTCAGGCACAGACTCGACAGCTCCGTCTCGGGGGGCCAACACGCCGCTCACAGCCCCCTCGACGACGCCGGCGTCCCGGGGACCCCGCGGGCCTCGCCAGCTCCAGCCGCCGCCCCGACTCCTCCCTCCCGGCCAGTGGCACTCCCGCGCCGGCTGACCAAGCGTGCGGCCGGCGGGCCCTTCCCGGCTTCCAGCCGCCTCTCCCGCACTCGGGCAGCCCCGGCCCCCCGCCAGCCCCTCCGGGGCCCCAGGCGCGCCTCCGCCCCGGCTTGCGTGGTGCCCTTCCACGGCGCTTCTTTAGCTCTATTCAGTATTGGTTCGCACTTTTGTATTTCTCCACGTGTGGGTGTGTGTTCCTAAGAATGACTGCCCTTTTTGTTATAGTCTCAGCTTGCCTCCCCACAATCCTGGGAAGTGAGGAGTAGAAATATAACAGCTAATATACATATAAATATTATACATTATGAAAGTATGTTTATGTATTTATATTATAAATGCATTATATATTATAAAATATATTTATACTATAAATATATTGTTTATAAATTATAAAATATATTTATATGTTATAAATATATGTTATAAAATGTATTTGTGTATTATAAATATATTATGTATCACATATTATAAATATAATATACAATAAAATATAAATCTATACGTTGTATAGATGGGAACTTGGGCTTTCACGTGAAAGGTTCTTGACTTGGTCAGAGTCAGCTAGTTAAGTTGATGGAACCCAAATTCAAACGAAGGCTTACTGACTTTCAAGAACAGTATTTTCTTAATTTCTTCACATCTCTCTCTCAAGTTAATGTTTAAATCTTCTCTCTTCTCGTCCTTTTTCCTTTTGTCTCTCTGCCTCTTTCTCTTCCCCTCCTCCTCCTCCCCCTCAGTTCATCAGTGGAAGGAGTCATCCTTATTGTAGTTCTTCCTATCCGTTTTAATCAATACCTAACTCTCCAAGTTGCAGTCTGGGCATCTGAGGTACCAAAAAATTAAATAACTTTCTTTAAGATCTCAGCCTGGGGGGCAGCTAGGTGGCACAGTGGATAGAGCACCAGCCCTGGAGTCAGGAGTAGCTGGGTTCAAATCTGGCCTCAGACACTTAATAATTATCTAGCTGTGTGGTCTTGGGCAAGTTACTTAACCCCATTTGCCTTGTAAAAAACTTAAAAAAAATATCAGCTTGGCAGGGACAGGACTTAAACTACAGTCTTTCCAAATTCCAAAGTCAATTCCGTCGCAGTCATTCTTAAACTGTTTCATGTGTAGAATTTGTCTTCCTTCATGCTCTAAAATCAGAGACTTACCATTGTTTTGAATTGTAGTTCACCCAGAAAAAAAAAATGCTTGTAAGGGCATGGTACTGAATTCCACCTGATCATATACCCTAGAGAGGATAAGGAAATAGATGTGCCACCAGAAAAGAGGGAGGAGGGTGAAAGTGGGGTACTTTTCCACCAAATCAGCTGCTCTCATTCCCTACCGTCCCCGGGATCAGGCCACTAGGCAGCATGCTGTGGCTCAATCAGCTTAAGTTACCTCCCCTCTCTCCTGGGAAAAATCACAGGTGTTGCTATCCACTGCCAACTCCATAGTCCTTAGAGGAGGCCTGAGACCACCTGGTGTGTATGAATGGCTAAGCCAGTGTTAGCTACTTTGAACAGCTGACAGCAATTACCATTGCTCAATCATAGTGCTGATTTTGAGCTATAAGGGGATCTTGGAAGTCTTCACTTCTCCAGGGTCAGTCATACAGAGAGGAACTGAGGGAAGTTTTGAGTCTGCTTCTTCCTGACTCAAGTCTAGTCCTCTCTATGATGCCTTAGGGATGGTTTAAACTGCTTTTGGCACATGACTCTGGGGATAACCTCAAAGCCCTCTCTGGTTTGCATCCCTTACCCCCACCTCATCTGGAAAGGTTCACTTGATCCACTTTCCACACTCATAGAGGGTCCTGAATCCCAACATGTGTCTCTTGATCCTCCAAAGGTTTCAGCACTTTGCCCCTCCCCCAGCTATTTCTTCTCTACTGAGCTTAGCAACAATAAATATTGCTTGGTTGATTGATTGGTTATTGATTACTGAAATCACACATGACATCATCACCCTCAAACCACACGCTTCAGAGAGTCCTACCCTTGGAAGTCTCCCCCTGACTAGAGATAGATGTGTGTTCCCACCCCCTGAGGAGAGGTTGTCCTACTCTATATAAATAGAACCTTCTCTACCTACTATAGCTAACAGAAAATCACTTGCACTCTGCTCCAGAGCCTGACTAGTGACTTCTTGCCTGTTTCCTCATTTCAGATGCTTCTGAAAGTTCATCCCCCTATATACTCCTGTTGTTCCATATGACCTCTTCCTAAAGGCAGCAGTCTGGCCTAGAATGCCTTCCTTTGAGCCAGGGGGCTTTGCTTTACTTTACTTTACTCAGGGGTATAATCCTTGGCTGCACCCCCCACCTCTCTCCCCATGAACACTCTTCCTCCTCTCCTACTTCCTACCTCCATCACTTATCTCCTCTGCCCCCCCCCCTCCTCTGAGATCCTCAGAATGGAGCACTATTTCCAGACTGTAACAGAAGGTATGGTTGATGTATCCAAGGCCACAGGAAAGCACCAGGCAAGGTCAAGACTTCTAGAATTTGGTCCAGGATTTCTTTTGAATGTTTCTTCTAATGGATCTGCTGAGAAAAGTTTAAACTGTTCCCCATCCTGGAAATGGAAGGAAGAAAATACCAGAAAAGGGGTCTGTAAATGCTTGAGGGAGGGTGGAGGGCAGAACAGAATAAAATGTTGTTTCCAGTTCAGGAGTACATTCTAGCACAGTACTAGAACATATACTGGGAACAAACTTCTCTTGCTTCAGCCTACTCTCTTTGGATTGGGAACTGTAGGGAAAAGGTGACAAGAGGAGGCAAAAGGTTTGATAGACATTTAGAGATATCAAGATTCCTTCCTTTTCATTGGAGTTTAGCTGAGGAAGTTGAAGGAAAATATGCTAAATTGGGAAAAAGGAAGAGCCTATAGATAGTACTAAGCCTTCCGTAGTTGATCAATTCAGGCTTTAGGGCCCATACCACCATTCCAGTTGGAAAGTTCTACCTCAAGTCTCACTGCCATCTTTATGGACATCCTGCTTCCCCCTTTTCCAAAGAGCATCAAAGAAAAGGGCTTTTCTCCCTCCCTACCCCAGTCATACAACTACAACTACAATGGAGATTTAGGTGTCCTGTTTCCCAATGCTAGGCTATCTTCAACTGTCCCTATGGGAAGGAAGGAGTCAGTGTGTTGGTATGACACTAAATTCTTACTTATAATCAACTCTCAAGTTTCCATGTTGAAGTAGGGGAAAAGCAGTCTGCATAAAAGAAACAGTCTGCTGAATAGCAGAACAGAAAAAAAAATCTATTATTGAATTATGTTTTCTTTCATCATTTTGTTTGACTCAGGTTAGATAAAGTAGGCTAGTGGGTCTGCAATCTTTGAGCCCACAGGAGCTGACAGGGATGAAGACCTCACTGCTCATGGTTAACAACTGCATAGCTTAATGTTAACTCTATCTGAATTTATATCTTCCTTCAAAAAAAAAGACATCTAACTATAAGCTCTTTGAGGACCAAAGCCATGCTTAACTTATCTTTTTACCTCCCCAATGCATACAGTAGACACTTAATTCAACATTTATTAAGCACTTACTATATCCAAGGCTATGCATTAAGCAAAGGAAGATTTGAGAACGCCATAATATAACACATAAGTAGGATTATAGAATCTTAGATTTAAATCCAGAAAGGACCTTAGAGACTATATAAACCAGTTTAAAATATGAATTGCTTTGCCCAAATCATACAGATAGCATTCTCATGCAAGATTTGAACTCAGGTCCTTGACTTGCAATAAAAGATGAAAAGGGCTTACAGTCTAATGGGGAGAATAGAATAGGAAACCACTCCATCAGATCAGTACACTGTAACTCTCCTTGTGCCAATGTTCTCAACAGGGAGAGCTGAAGGTTATGAAGAGCCTTAGTATATCTTCATACTCATGGCATATACTCTCAAGCATAGGAGAGCTCTATAAGGAATTTCTTTTTCTTTTTTCAAGGCAAACAGGGTTAAGTGGCTTGCCCAAGGCCACACAGCTAGGTAATTATTAAGTGTCTGAGACTGGATTTGAACCCAGGTACTCCTGACTCCAGGGCCGGTGCTTTTCTATAAGGAATTTCTTTTTTTTTTTTTTGTCTGAGGTCAGATTTGAACCCAGGTACTCTTGACTCCAAGGCCTGTGCTCTATTCACTGTGCCACCTAGCTGCCCTCTATAAGGAATTTCTAAGGAAATTTGTGGGAGATCATTTTTAGCTAGAGAGAGTTTATGAAAGACTTCATGGATGAGGTGGTAACTAAGCAATACCTTGAAGAAAGATAGGGATTTTAACAAATAGAGAAGAATAATGGAATGAAGGGCATGGGGTAAGTAAAGTGGTATATCCAGGTATCTGCATGAATGAGTGATATCAGAGAACAGCTAGTAGTTTAGATGAGCTAAAATACAGAATGAATGAAAGGGAGTAATGTGAGCAGTTAGGTGGTGCAGTGGATAGAGTGCCAGACCTGAAGACAGGAAGACTCAGCTTTATGAGTTCAAATCTAGATCTAGACACTGACTAGCTGTGTGACCCTGGGCAAGTCACTTCAGCCCCTTTGCCTCCATTCATAAAAATAAGCCAGAGAAGGAAATAGCAAACCAATTCAGTATCTCTGCCAAGAAAAACCCAAGAGAGAACATGAAGAATTGGACATGACTGAAAAATTATTAAACAACAATAACAAAAAAAGTGAAATACGGCTAGAAAGATAGATTCCTCATTGAGCTAAAGTTGCAAAGGACCTCAGATACTGTCTATTCATAGTTCTGAAGCTGGAAGAGATCTTAGAGGCTTCATCCTTTTATAGATGAAAAGACTAAGACCAAATAAAGTTAAGTAACTTGCTCAACATCATACAGGTAGTAAGCAGAAAAATGACTGTTGAATGAATGACTGACCTGCCAGGGCTGAATAAAAGGCATTTTGATGACAATTGACTGTTTCAGTGAGTTTCTAACTCCTGATGCCAAAGGATTTATCCTCAGGATGGGTACAATCATTGAGAGATACTCCAATGCATAGACACTCTCCTGAACCCCGGGGAGGCAAAGGGCTCCCTCTTTCTCAAGAATGGTCAGGATTCTTCAATATTACAGATTGGGTTTTAGATTATATTGAGAGAAATGGGAAGTAACATTGCAGAATGACCCATCCTTCTACCCCAACCCAGTCTAAAATGCTTACAGGAAACAAAGACATAATGACATAAAATAATAGCTGCCTGAGGCAAAGAGCTTTTGGAAGGAAAATCTTGTGACAACCTCAAATCCCAAATCACACCTTACTTTCTAAAGTTAAAACAACATTTCATTATTATATACTCTTGGAGAATATCTATGTTCAGATAACCAAGAATTGACTGTATATCTTAACTTATTTAATGATCATTTTAATAAGGAAAGATATAAAACAGGAAGTCATTCCCAGTCCCCAAACTTGCAAATCCAAAACAGGGTTTAGTGATGGGCAGGACTGGTTTTATTTCCCAGCAGTCCCATCCCTCAGATAATCCTGGGAATAATTAGAAAAGTTTTCTAGTCAAGTTTTACATTGTTGGGAAGTATGTCTTAGGTCCACATGGGCTATTTACCATCAAACTTAGGAAAGCCTTAAGATAGTGTCTCATGCTTAAAAAATGTTTATTGAATTGAACTGAATTAACAGGGACTTGTTTATCCCTTCAGACTGAGAGTTCTCCAAAGCTGATCCCCAAAAGTTCCCCAAAAGCTCAATCATGTGTCTTCTTCACACCTGGGGTCCTGAGAGCAGGAACCAGTTTCTCTGGATCTGCTCTCAGGGTCTAGAGCATGTCCTCCAATTCAGCTATTCAAACTGTGCAAACTAACATACTGAGAGACATGATAACTGATGAAGAGTGGGTCAAGAGGTTGGTGCTGGGAAGGAAGAAAGTGAGATTGGGACAGGACTGTGAGTGGACAGGTTTTGGGATCTTGGCATAGCTCCCTCTCCCCATCTCATACCTTCTAGGCCTCATCTAGGGTGATGAAATCAAAGGCTTACAGGAGTATAGATATGGAAAATGGAACTTGGAGGTCAGTGAGTTCACCCCTTTCATTTTACAGATGAGGAAAATGAGATTGAGATGCCCCTGCAAAAGAGTGATACAACCAGTCACCTCAAAGTTCTTCCAGGGCATCAGATACTATGTTGTCACTTCAAGAATTCCCAAACTTAAAAGCCCAGCTCAGATACCACCTCACACCTCTTAGACTGGCCAATATGACCAGAATGGACAATGATCATTGTTGAAAGGGTTGTGAGAAATTTGGGACATTAATACATTGTTGGTGAAGCTATGAACTCATACAACCTTTCTGGAGAGCAGTCTGGAATTACACCCAAAGGGCAACAAAAATGTGCATACCCTTTGATCCAGCAATACCACTACTGGGCTTATAGCCTGAAGAGATGATGAAAAAGGGTAAAAACATCACTTGTACAAAAATATTCATAGCAGCCCTGTTTGTGGTGGCAAAGAATTGGAAATAAGTAAATGTCCTTCAATTAGGGAATAGCTTAGCAAATTGTGGTATATGTATGTCCTGAAACACTATTGTTCTATTAGAAACCAGGAGGGACAGGAATTCAGGGAAGCATGAACTGATGCTGATCGAGATGAGCAGAACCAGAAAAATACCATACACCCTAACATGGGGGGGGTGATGATCAATCTTGATGGACTTGCTCATTCAATCATCAGTGCAACAGTACCAGGGACAATTTGGGGCTATCTGGGATGGAGAATACCATCTGTATCCAGAGAAAGAATTGCGGAGTTTGAACAAAGACCAAGGATTATTACCTTTAATTTAGGAAAAAGAAACCTGATATCTTGCTATCTCTTTCATTTTATGTTTCTTCCTTAAGGATATGATTTCTCTTTCATCACATTCAATTTAGATCAATGTATACCATGGAAACAATGTAAAGATTGACAAATTGCCTTCTGTGGGGGATGGGGGAGGGAAGTAAGATTAGGGGAAAAAATGTAGAACTCAAAATAAATAAAATCTTAAAAAAAAATAAAGCTCAGCTCAGGACCCAGCACCCTTCAAAGGAAGAAGAAAATTTGGGGCGGGGAAGAGGGTGGGAAGGAAGTCAGGTGATCAATCCAGAGCAAAAAAAGTGATAAGAAAACTCCTGTACTGAAACAGTTTACCTATGGAGGCCATCTCACAAGCTGACTATCCATCACTTACTCATCTCAAAAGGTTCTGTCGGTCAAGTAGTCCATGATCCTATATGGACCCAGACTGAATGATTGAAGGCTATATCCTGACAATACGGGTTGATATGTATAAATTTACACAGATACTACCACATTTGCCATATATACTGACCCACACACAGATCTCACACATACTGACCATTTTCTGATAATCCATGTACAGTAGACACAGACATATACAAATATACATATTCATATGCCTATTGTACCCATGTACACATACAGATATAGGCATTCTTCCCACCTTCTAAGTTATGCTCAAACATTAAGTTTCTTCCTTGAGACTCTTCCTGATCTTTTCTTATTTGTCTATACAAGAAATCTGCTCATGTCTGTATATTATAGCTGAATCCATTTCTGTGACAGAATGTAAGTTGAGAACAGGACCATTTCATTTTGTCTCTGAACCATCATACTTAGCAGAGTTACATTATCCAAACAGTGAAATACACACAAAGAAGCCCCAAATTCCTGGACTGGAAGGGGCCTTAGAAGATCTGCTAGTCCAGGGGTTCTTAACCATTTTTTTTGGTATAATGGATGCCTTTGGCAGTTGTTGAAGTCTAATATGATTGTGATTTGTTGCCTATGTTCAGAATTGAAGAAAATGCTAAATTTCAGTTAGATGTTAGTGAAAATTAAAATGTAATTTTTTTCTATCCAAGTTCAAGGAATTCCTGAAATCTAAATATTCCAGGTTAAGAACTCCTAAACTAGCCTAAAACCTTCATTTACAGAATAGAAAACTGAGGCACTTCTATACAAAATGACACAGATAAACACATACATAATCATGGACCTTGTCACATTCTGTCACATGACACAGGCATATCACTCACCAATCCACTCAAGCAAGTAAACACAATCATACAGAGAAAAACAGCTTGTTCTTATATATTCCTTTGCTATCAGAATTTTACACATTTACAGATAAGCTCAAAAACAAACCACTCCAAATCTCCCCTTCTCCCCACTTTGCCTGGAAAGAGACAGACAGATGGTCATGGCCTGAGGCGCCAAGCCCAGCATGGGGGTGGGGGAAGGGAAGACCCAGTACCATGAGTCAGAAGGACTATAAGAAAACAGTTGGCTCTTGAAAACAGAAATAAAACCCCAAGGGTGGTCAAGCAGTTGGGATGGCAGCTGGAACACAGGAGGTGGTGGGGCTGAGAAAGAGAGACAGAGGGGGAATACTATCAGAAACTCTGATAGCTCAAGCCACTTTCTCAAGAGAGGTCTTCAGATGTGTGTAAGATATAGTTTTATCCTTCTTCCTGAAGGCTCCAACTCCTGCCTCATTTACTCATCTATTCTCATTTTTATAAGCCAGTCCCAGGTCCATCTGTTGCCTTCAGTAGCATTGTCCATCATCACTTCTTCCTTCTAGACATCTCACCCTACTTCCATATCTGAACCCAGATCACCCTTTCCAGCCCCACAAATCTTCTTTGTTCATATAACCTCCCTTTTCCAACTATATTTACTGACAGAAAGAAAGTGAATGTCCTCTCCCTGAATATCACCTGTCTATACCTTCATGTAATTCCCATCTTCTTCCCCTCAAAAGTGCTTATTGACCCTAAGAAAGAGTTATTAATAATGAGTGCGTTCTGATAATTTGTTCAGTCACTGGGAGGTTGTTATTCAGACTTGGGGTATCCTCCTCCTGAATTCCCCCTGCCCCAAGTCTGTGTCCCTTGAATTCAGAGTGCCTAATGTGAGAAAATGTGAGAAAATGAGTCCCCTTCACTCCTCTAGCCCAGGATAATACCTTGACAAAAAAATCTGCCCTAAGATTTAATCTGTACTCCCAGTCTACTCCTCTCAGGTTTTATGTAATATCACCCACTTCTAAAAGCCTGAAATTTTCATCATATGAGATAAATTAGGGTTCACAGAATGTTAGAGAGCCATAGAGAACCTTAGCCTTCATTTTATAGACAGGCTAAATATGTAGATGCACACACAGAGTGCCCATGGATATGTACGTATATTTGTATGTGTGTAAGTATATGCACTGGCTGTGTATATGGATGGCATGAATTTCCAAAGACCTAGGATCTTTCAACATACCACAATGCCTCTCTAATCTAGAAAGCAGAGATGGGGTTTTCTTTATCTTCAAAAGACCAAAGGTAGAATGAATATATTAGGACTAGTTGGTCTATTTGGTCTGGAGACAGGGAGATTGGTCTCTTTCAGCTGGCTCCTATTAGCACTGTACCATCCTGGGAAGCACAAATGGGGGCTGTGTAGTGAGAATATAGAGTATAGGACCCAGAGGAAGGAGACCAGAACATAAGCAGAAAAGGAAGCAGAAGAGGAATGGACACAAATTCTCATCTTCATTATTTTGCTTTGCCACACTCCCAGAGGGATAGGGCCTCTGGAGAGCTCCTGTGCCCAACCCTGCCATCTATTTAGTTCATGCCAGAGCAGCCTTTTGCAGGAGTTAAATCTATAAGGAACACTATCCCATATTTGTCAAATGAGATCATATTTGTAAAGTACTTTGAAAAGTGCTCAGCACAGAGTAGGCACTTAATGCTTCCTCCCTCCCTCTTCTTCCTTCTCTCCTTTTCCCTCCCTTCTTTCTTCCTTCTCCCTGCTCTTTTTTCTTCCTTTCCTTTTTCTTTCCTTCTTCCTCTTCTTTCTTCCTTCCTTCCTTCCTTCCTTCCTTCCTTCCTTCCTTCCTCCTTCTCTTCTTTCCTCCTTCCCCCTGCTCTCCTTTCTTCCTTCCTTCTCCCCCTTCCTTTCCTCTTCTCTTTCTTCCTCCCCCTCCTTCCTTCCATATCTCTGTAATATGCTTTAACTCTTCTGGGAGATGTACCACCGAGGTAGGACCTCTTCTACCTAAGGGTGGGGCAAGGTAAGAGCAAGACAGTGCACCAGGGCTGTAACCCCACAGGACCCTTTGTCCCCAGAGTCTGGAAGTAGAGTGCTGACGCATACAAGCCCAGCTCCCTGCCTGGCACCTTCTGACATTCCCCTGGCACCTCCTAAGGAGCCTATCATCTCTTATATAGAAGATGTCTCAGCCCTTCTACTAGAACCTTTCTTGCCTGAGGGGCACCAGGCAAGCACTAAACTAGCCTAAAATCCTCATTTACAGAATAGAAAACTGGCCACCCATCTTGACCCCTTGGCACCCCAGAGGTCACAGGGAGGAAGATCAGGGAGAGCAGCTGAGTGTGTGGGCACCAGAGAAGAAAGGAGCTCAGAGTTCCTTGCTGGCTGCATGCCTGGTCACCCTGACACCTGTACTCCCTCAGAGCATAATAATAAATACCACTTTCTTCTACTCATAGGACAGATTCCAAGCTCCTTGGTCTGGCATTAAAGGAACTCCATAATCCAGCCCCTACCTCCCTATTTCCCTTTAACAGCTTCTGTTCCAAGTCATACAATTTTTCCCTCCTTCCTCCCCAAAGAAACCTTTGTATATTCATGTCTCCATTCCTCTGCTCTCCCTTGTTCTCTCCTTTTCTCCTGAACAAATCCACCTATCCTTCCAAGCCCAGCTTTGGCCCTACTGGCAGCCCTACCCTATGGCGATTTACAGGCCCCTTATTCTTAAAGCACTTACTGCCTCTGTCACTCATTGGGCATTTTATCCCTTTGAAACAGTTAAATAACAGAAAACAATATATAGTGATCAGAGTTTGTCTCCAGGCTAGACTTTGTAAGTTCCTTGAGGGCAGGTACATAAGACAGAGCAGACCTTGTCTCAACATTTTTTTTTCATCCCCCATAATAGCACACATCCATCAATAACTCATATATTTGTTGAATGTGTTTCTCACCTTTCCTCTTTTCAAAGCACTCACACATTCACTATCCCAATCTGGTGTCAAACAGCTCAAGAAAGCAGGGCAGGCGAGGGGATTGCAATTTAACAAGTGAGAGAGGGAGAGTGCTTGGTCCACAGTCTCCCAGAAAGTTCACTGCAGAGTTGGGATGAGAACCCCAGAGGGGCTGTCTCCCCAGCCCCATAGGCTTTCCTCACCATTGCTACACCAGAGTGGGGGCCGTGGGATCGCCGCGGGGCTCCTAGTCTCCCCTCCCTCAATACACTCCCCTAGCGGAGACCCCTGGGACTGGGCTGAGGAGCTGCCCGGGGCAGGGGCGGGGAGCGCAGACCTTACCTGTCTCTGCGGGCCGATGGGGTCCGACTCTCTCCTCCGAGGCCGGGGTCCGGAATGCAGGGAGGAGTGGGAGGGGCTGCCCGGGGTGGGAGGCAGGCCGGGCTCTGCCGAGCCCTGGTGCTGCTGATGCTGCCGGGGGTCTTCCTCGGCCACAGTCTGCATGCTGCGTCCTCGGGGCCGTACGGAGGCGGCCTCGGCCCCGGCCCCGGCCCCGGCCCCGGCCCCGGCCCCGGCCCCCGGCCGCCTGCGCTCGTCGCCCTCGTCAGGCAGGGGCCGCAGCTCCTCCGGCTCCTCGTCCGTCGTGCCCGACGTGCTGGGCTCCGCGCCTGGGTGGAAGTCCTTGAGTTCCGTTTCCTTGTCGATGATGACCCACTCCTTGCTGTCAAAGTCCTCCTCCTCGGCCAGCGGCACGGAGCGGAAGGCGTTGCTCAGGGCCTCCTGCTCCACCGAGGCGGACACGTCCATGCGCCCGCTGGCCTGCCGGTCCGCCTGGCCCGTGTCCACCGACAGCATCTGGGCAGGCTGGGACGAGCACGCCTGGCGGGAGGGGGATCCCGGAAGGTCCATCCGAGACCTGCAAAGCCACACAGCCCTGGGGGCTCAGCCTGACCCTGCCCAGTTCTAGACCCACCCTTCTCCCCAGCCCAGCTTGCCCAGGTCAACTCCCCAGTAGGGTCAGGCTCCTGGCTGGCCAATGTTGTACCCACCTGGTGCGATTTCAGGAGCCGGAGAAAGACATCCTAGACATGAAAAATGCTGCCACTCTATTCCAGGTCCTCCTGCCTGGATTCCTAACTAATCTCCTTATCTCTACTCAGAATCACAGATTTGGGTCTGATCTGGAATCAAACTTCCAGAGCTTAAAGGTTCCTCAGCCAGTGTCATGGAGTCCAATTCACACATGAAAAAGAAACGCTACTACAACACACCAGACAAATGGCCATCCAACCTTTGCTTGAAGACCACCAACTAGGAGAAAGCCCAAACCTACTCCTCCATCCCTGTCCACCAGACTCTGGCTCCCATCCCTAATCCATTCTAGACCAGTTTAATTTTCCTCCTTTTTCCCCTCCTCCCCCAAACTCAAAAGGTTTTACTGGCTCCCTTCTACCTACAGCATAAAGTTCAGACTCCTTAACTAACCAGGCTTTTGAAGACTTCACCATCATCGGACCCCAATCTACCTTTCCAGGTATATCTCTCATTATTATATAATTCTACTCAGGTAAGAATAGTCTTCTCATCATAGAATAAATTCCTCTTGGAAAGAGGGTTGGTTTTAGTGACAGAAAATAGAGGTTCAAATCCCTGTTCTCTGTTTACTGCTTTGTGATCTTCGGGAAGTCCTTCCCCTCTCCCTCCCATCCTGGTTCTGGGCCTCAGTTTCCTCTTTTTTTGGTAAAATGAAGAGGATTGGATTAGATGATCTCTAAGGCTCCTTTCTGCTCTCAATCCTGAAATTCTAATGTCTTTTACTCTCTCTCATCTCTAGGTCTGGCTCTATGCTTTCTGATAGCCTGAATATCCACCCCACCTCTACTAATCCAAATGCTTCTCATAAACTTTTCCCTAACTTCCTTCCCTCTCCTTTCCTCTTCCTTCCCTTCCTCCTTCCCATTCTCTTCCTTTTCTTTTCCTTCTTCCTTCTTTCTCTCTCTCTTCCTTCCTCCTTCCTTTCTTTTTCATTCTCCCTCTCATCCTTTTTTCTTTCCTTTCTTCCTCCCTCTTTCCCTTCCTTCTCTCCCTCTCTTTCCCTTCTTTTTTCATTTCCTCCATTCCTTCCTTCCCTCTATACCTCCTTCGTTTCTCCCTTCCCTTCATTCCTTCCTTTCTTTTTCTCTCTATTCATAAAGTCATGTGTGATAATCATTGTCTATACAATAGTTTGGGCATTATCATATGAAATCTACATTCTTTCGGTCTAATTGCTTTTTAAACATTTTGTTATTAAATCTTTTCTCTGTTTATGACGCATTTCTACAGCTGAATCACAATCTCCTAGATTCTTATACTTCTTGGAATTCCAGACTCAGTGGAAAAAGAAGAGACCTTAAAAGTCACTTAGGCCAACTTCACTTTATAGAAGAAGAAACTGAAGTCCCAACAGGTTAAGTCACATAGATAGTGAGAGGAGTAGGACAGGGAATTGGGGGGAGGGGAGAGGGAGGACCTGAACAAAAATCCAGTACCTTTCCCATTACATCATACTGCCTCTCAATGGTGGGACTCAATAAATAGCTATTGATTTTATTGGTTTATAAGGCTTCAAATATTGTCAGTGACTTAAATTTACATGAAAATGTAAATAGACATGAATATATAAATGATATTAAGCCCTTACCTTAGCACATCGTAAGCACTTAATAAATGCTTTTTCATTCATTCACATTCATTACCTCAAAACAGGTTTTGAGAGGGGAAAGGAGAGAAATGAAGACACTCCACCCTGGTGAAAATGAGTTACAGAATGGGAGGGGGTGGAAGTTAGAAGGAAAAGGATGCTCAAGATGAAAACTCCACAGGGTGTCTACATTTTAGGACTGGGTCTACAGAAGCCCTTCAAAGGCAACTGAAATTGTTCTGTCTAGCTTTCAAGCTCCCTCACCAAAGCTCTCCCAAACCTCAGCTTTCTTAGCTATTAGAGTTTCCCTTCAAAATCATTAATCTGCATACTTTCTCCCTGACCCTTCCTATTTTATTACTGTTCTCTGTCCAAAACTTGTATTGATCTCTCCTACAATTCTTGGTCTTTTCAAACTTTGTTTAAAACTCACCAATTCCAAAAAGCCCTCTCTGATGAGTTTCATGAAAAAAGGGACCATAGAGGATTTCTAATCTAATTCTCTCATTTTTCATATGAAGAAATTGAGGATCATAGAAGAGGAAATGATGAATCCAAAGATAATTAGTAGCAGAGCCAAGACTAGATTTCAGGATTCCTGAAGATCAGTCAAGAATTTTTCCCCCAGAAGCATACAGTCTCTACTCAGCCTTATTAAACACCCATCAGCACCTCCTCAATCCTCTTTAGCCCTCTAAGGGAATTAATTTTTTAATGGGAATATGAGAAAGAAAAAGACACAGAGAGATAGAGACAAAGGTGGTTTAGTGAAATAAAATACATGTTGAATTGAACCTCTGACTCTTCTGTGAATGATCAACTGAGTCACTCCTCTCTGTGCCTCAGTTTTCTCATCTTTGAAATGAGAGGGCTAGACTAGATGTTCTTTAAGTCCCTTTCCTAACTCTGAGATTCTGCGACTGTAAACTCTTAACCTTCTGGGACTGAGTTTCCTTCTTTTTTTTCTTGTTTCTACCACAATATAGACTGCACACAGGGGTTTTTCAATTAGATGGGTTGGCTAATAATTTCTTTACATCCTCTGAAAAAGGAGGCAAGAGACTGTTCTTGTAGTCTCCTTATGGGATGAGATTGCAGTAGAAATTAGCAGTTCTACTCTTATAACCCCAATTATCCCATAGCCATGATGCCCAAGAGAGGCTTGGGTCAACTGCCACACACATCTCACCATCCCTTCCCTCTGGAGGGATGTACTTTCTTTGAAAAGGGACAAGTTCACAGAAGAAAACACACCTTTAGATTTCCCTTCCATCCCACACCCCTAATTTAGCACTTCATCCAACCTCAGACACTCTTTATTCCATCAACATTCTCCTGTGTCTCCACCATCTATGTCTATAGTTTCCCTTGACATCAGGCCTCCCCAGACTCTGGGGCTTCAGAAACACTTCTTCTCCTCCACTCTGGTTTCTAAGGGAGCCAAATATATTCTCTCCACCCAAGAAGACCTCCATTTTCCCTTTGTCCACTAGCCAAAAGTTTTTCCTTGGTTTTTCCTCTCAGAAGCCTTTTTAAGTGAAGAGAAATATCTTTGGACCCAAATTTCTTCTCAGGACTTAGTCCCACCTCCTACCATGCTTACTTGTATTTGTATCACCAGTACTTAGCATAATATAAATGCTTTTTTTATTTCATTCATTTATTCATTCATCTATTCATTTGTTTCTTCATCCATAACTAACTCATCCCATTCTAAAGTCCTAGTCTAAGGCCTAGGCTACCCTGTCCCCTGTATCTGAGACCTTCTTTGTCTCCCTCAGCATCCTTCAGGATTTATGTATGGTTGACACTATATAAAAACCAACACCCCTTCCCTTGTATGATCTATCCCAAACCCAAATAAGAGCTAAATGAGAAAGAGCTGAAGGAAAATATGGAGGGGACTGAGTCTTTGAACCCAGTCAACCCAGATCCCTCCCCCAGCCTCCAGACCCACCTCCTCTCATGTAGCTCAGCCCGCCCATCAGCTGTGGATAGTCGCTCAGACTCAGGGCTGTTGACCCTTCGATAGCGCAGGGAGCGAACAGGGGTGGTTGGGGAGTCTGGGGGTGCACGTACTGGGGAGCTGGGGACCCCCACTCCACGGCTCTGATCCTCCTCCACCACACACTGTGTCTGCAAGGGAGAGTGGGGGGTCTGTAGGCTACAGTGGCCAGAGCTTGATGGGAGGGGATAAAGGAATGCTTTGGGTTGGGGTAGGAGGTTGGGAAGAGACTTTGTCTCCTGGAGAGTTCCCCTTTTTCAAGGAGATGGGGATCCTCGAGGAGATGGGATGGTTCTTTTCCAGAGCAAGGAAAATGGGAGGAGTGTTGAGATGAGAGGATTGAGAGGCCCCCTTTCCTGGGAGAGGGGAGACTGGAGGATAAGGAAAAAGGACAACTAGGGGAAAGGGGAGGAGGAGGAGATGTGGAATGGTGCATAATAATTGAAGGATTATGAGTAAGAGGACAGAGAGATGAGGACAAGAGCATGGGGGGATGGGGAGACTGAGGAATGGGGAAATAGAGAGATGGGAGATAAGAAGATAGAGGAATTGAGGAATGGGGAAATAGGTCTTCCCCTGGGCTATTCCCCTTGGTGGTTACTTTGCTGATGTTAATCCTGAGCTTGTTGCGGTTGACATCAGTCTCCTCCCAGATCTCAGCTTCGGGGACCCCAGGATGGGAAGTGGCATGAGGGATGGGGCCCAGCCCTTCCAGAGGCCGCCCAGGTAGAAGAGGTGGTGCATTTTCCTGGTCACTCAGATGTTCACCCTGCAATACGTCCTCTGTGTTCTCCCTTAGCAGGTCCCCAGGCACAGGGGTCACATTCACCACCCTATGATTGGAGAAAGAGAGAAGAGACAGATAGAAAAAAATCATTAGTGATCCCTCCACCACAGGTCCTTCTTCCCTATCCCCAATTGTTCTCAGATGCCTTACTTTACAGGTGGGCAAACTGAAGTCAAGAGTGGGGAAATCATCTACTTCAAATCATACAAAAATTTAATAATTCTTTTTATGACTAATAAGAAGAGAGCATTTACTAAGCATTGAAGTGGGGCAGTGGATTGTGGAAAGGAAAGGTCTATGGGTTGGGTAGAGAGGAATGTTTAGGAGATATTTGTGTGAAACCCTGCAAGTGTCCTATCTACCAGTGAGCTCTGTGGGTGGCACTCAACTACTTCTAGATGGAACTATGAAAAGAAAAGTACTCTAATAAAGAACCAAAGTGGTAGTGGAGGAATGTGGTGTCCACTGGGTCAACAAAGTGGCATGTAAGAAACATAAATCTATATCAAGAGGTTCAATGTGACCTTCCTTCCTTCTTTCCTTCCTTCCTTCCTTCCTTCCTTCCTTCCCTCTCCTTTCCTCTTCCTTCCCTCCCTCCTTCCCACTCCCTTCCTTTTCTTTCCCTGCTTTCTCTTCCTTATTTCTCTCTCTCCCTTCCTCCCTCCTTCCTTTCTTCTTTCTCTCATCCTTTCTTTCTTTTCTTCTCTCTTTCCCTTCCTTCATTCCTTCTCTTTCCCTTCTTTTTTTTATTTTCTCCACTCCTTTTCCTACTTTCAATCCTTCCTTCCCTCTATACCTCCCTTCTTTCTTCCTTCCCTTCATTCCTTCCTTTCTTTTTCTCTCTCCTTTCTTTTCTTTCTCTCTTTCTTTTTTAACTTGGCCTTTTTATCTTGCCAAGGTTGGAAGTGTACAATCCATTCCCAGGCTCAAAATCATTGCTGGTGAGCACTAAAGCTTTCCCCAGTTTATGACCTGAGCCAGTTCACCCAGTTCACTTAGCAATTCACTTAGAGCCAGTTCACTTGGGCAGTCTGGTGGACTTCAGTTCCTGGGGGTTCACCATATTGGTGCTGGATTTGTAAGAATACCCAATCAGCTTTTCCTCTACTGCAACTCAGAACATCTAAGCTTAAGTGATCCATCAGCTTCAGCATCCTCAGCAGCAGAAGTTAAAAGCTAGGCCATCATGACCAGGGGGAGGTCCTTTTTCATTGGTTCCCAGAACCCAGGACCTCAGAGATTATTTAGACTAACCCATTCTTTTCTTTTAGACTTGTCTTATGTTAGTCATCAGAAAAGACATGTAACAAATTTAACAATTTCATTAAATTGCATGTAGTTTTTTTTTTAAGTCTCTGGTAGAGAACACTGTTATAAGTAATAAGAAGAAAATATTTTTTGGTGGGGTAGAAGGGAAAGCTTGGGGAATATTCATGCAGAACTACTAGTGAGATCTGTGTGCAAATCAATGGCTCATTATTACCCCATCCTTTGCTCCTATTCTGTCAAGGATCTAATTCTAAATGAAGTAAAAACATGGCCCTTCCCTTCTGATGGTTGAAAATCATGTGTGGAAAAGCCTACAAACATAATTCAACTGTATTATTGTAAACCTAGGAAATGCTGGATGGATATATGTTTAAAAGGGGGATAGACTATATTGTTTCTAAGATCTCTTTTGACTTCAAATTCTACGATCCATGGATTATGATTTATGGTCTGCCAAGATGCCAGCTTTGAAATGTGAAAAGCCAGAAGTTACCTTTATGCACAGCTGGGGAGGAAATGCACCACAGTTGGTTCACCTAATCAAGATAGTAGAGTCATGTTTTGTCTAAGCCAGATGCTAGCTCAGTGGGAGGGAAACTCCACAATTCTGTCATCTGCAGGTATTATCTTAACCTCTCCCTCCATACACCTTCCTAGATTACTTTGGACAGCTCCCTTTTAAAGTTTCTGTTGTTTTACCTTATATTTTACTTATTTGTATCTATATCATACTCGATGGAGACTGCTGTTTTTTAAATATTTTTTATCCATGTATTCCCAGCCCCTAGTATGATGCTTTGCATAGAGTAGGTGCTTGATAAGAATTTGTTGAATTTAATTGAACTTCCCTCAAATTAGAAGCAATGTAGTAAAAAGCTTAGTAAGCTGTCCATTATTTCAAATGCTAAAAATGTCTTTTGAAACCTTAACCCTCCATGATCAAATATAAAATACTTTCTCTGACTTTTAAAGCCTTTCATAACCTGGCCCCTTCTACCTTTCTAGTATACCGCAATCCTTTCCACCATGGCTGTTTCTCAGACTGCAGGCATTTTCTTTAGCTAGCTGTCACTCATGCCTGGTACCCTCTCCCTCCTCATCTCCACCTCCTTAACCTGCTGGTTCCCTTCATGTCCCACAAGTAAAGTTCCACCTTTCACAAGAAGTTTTTTTTCTCAGTCCTAATCGTTAATCTTAAGAACTGTCTCTCTGAGATTATCTTTGTTTTTTTCTTCAAATCTGAAAATAATTTTATTTTATTTGTTACAAGTGTTCAGGCAAGTTTCAGGGGGGAGCTGTGACTGAGAATTTGGTCACCACAGGGTAAAGGATTCAGAGTCAGCAGTTGGCTGACCCTCCCCTCATTTCTCTGGAGCAGTGACATGAGCAGAAGACAGCAAAGGTGGATGGTGGTAATGGAGGAGGAAATGTCCAGGATCATACCAGTTTGGCAGAGGGGTGGGGTGGCATTAGTTTAGGCATTAGTTTTCAAGGCCTGATTTTATCATCCCTTTCCTACAGCTTTCTTTACTTGTCCTAGTCCCTTCCTATAAGCAATCAGGCGATTGGGAGGCTGAAAAACTGGTATCCCTAAGATCAATAATAGCTGAGTTTGATTTTTTTTTTGCTTATTAGAAATAAAGAGAGAGGAAAAAGGAATGAACATGGATACTAAGGAAGACAAATTGAGGGATAGTGTTACTCTACTCATCTCTTCAAAAAACTTAAGTTCACCTGATATTGCCTCATTGTCTCTGAGTCTCAGGATGGACAGATAACATAAGTGAGTCTACCAGGAAACAACTACCTTAACCAAACACTTCCTTCAGAGTTGGGGGGGAGGGGAGAGGAACAGCAAATGCTGGTCATTTAAACATCCATGTTAAAAGCTTCCCATAGTCCACACTCATACAGCAGGATTCAGGAACCACAGACCTCAGCCTTATAGCCCAGTGGCTCATGTGCTCACTCCTATGGTTGCTGAGATCATCTATAATATATGCTATCCATATCTTGTTTCTACAGGTATCTGTATGTTGTCTTCCTATTAGACTGTGAGCTCCTGATTTGGTTTTCTTTTTGCTTTTCTGCCCTCAGTACTTCACACAGTGCTTAGCACTTAATAAAAGCTTATGGGCTGACTGGATGTGCTTAGGACAGGAGAATCCAGGGTCAACAAAGCACTGTGGACACCTAGACATGGCCCAGCAAAGTATAATAGAAAGACAACTAGCTTTGGAGTCAGGAAGACCAGAATCCAAATATGGCCTCAGACACTAGCTGTGTGACCCTGGATAAGTTACTTAACTCTGATTGCCTCAAAAAAAAAGGGGGGGGGGAGGAAGGAAGGAAAAGGAAAAAAAAAGAACACTCGTCTTTATATATCCAAAAGGAAGAGTAAAGATCTCCAAGGAGCCTGGACCAGGAGATTCAGCATGGTGTATTAGATTTATACATAAGAAGACAAAATCTAGCCTCCACTAACACCTTTGTGACTCTGGACAAGTCACTTTCTCTGAACCTTTCTTTCCTCATCTGTAAAATGGGGATAATAAAAGTGCCAATCCCACAGGGTAGTTGTAAAGTTTAAATGAGATAGATTTCAATGATATAGATTTCAAAGTGCTATAGAAACAGAAACTGTGATCATTTGATAATAAGGAGCAATTTAAGGCTAATAAGTGCCTACTGTGTCAGACAGAGTAAAAATGTGGTTGAAGAAAAGGTGCAGATCTGAAAATTATAGAATTTGAAATGATTCAAGCCCATTCCTGCCTAGGATTCTGAGTTTCTCTTCAGAATTTGGTATTAAGAAATTAGTTAGAATTTTATGATGTGGAAAACATTACTATGGTTGCCTAAGTAAGAGGTTGGGAATCCTCTCCTGTGAGTCCTCACTCCCATTCCATGAACTCATGAATACCTTGCTCTAGAAGCATGGTAGATTAAAAAATTGAGTTATATTAACTGAAAAAATCCTAAATTTAAAATACATTAATAAATAGACTAATTAATGGATAAATAATAGAGAAATGAATTAAATAAAAGAATAGACAGAAAAATAGTTTATATGAGAGAGAAACTGAGAGAGAGAGAGAGAGAGAGAGAGAGGCAGGCAATCCCTTGTTGGGATAGCAGGGACATTCTGCCCTGGCACCAGGAGTTGGATGAAATTACCTCTCTAAATCAAGAATTGTTGTGCTGGGAAAGAGGTCACAAGTACTGTAATCACTAGCTTCTCTCGACTCACCCAAACATTGCTGCCGTCTGTCGAGTGTTCTGCTGTGGTGGAGTAGACGTGCTGGTGGAAAGGAGGACATCAGTCCCTGCCTTTTCCCAATCAAAGGCCTCATTCTCAGTGATGCCCCGTTCCTTCATGCTGTTCTCAAACACAGACATGATCAACTGTGGAGAGGTAGAAAGGTAAAATATGGGAACTTAGGGAGATGGGCCAGAAAAGCATCAAAGCTCAAGGGTTCTGAATCTTTTTTGTGTGTCTTGAACCTCCATTGACAGTTTGGTGAAGCCTAAGAACCCCTTGGTATTTTCAAGGAAACTAATTAAATGGAAATATTACCAAAAATTTTTAAAAGTTCAGAATCTGCAGGGAATTGGGTAGAACACCAAAAAAAAAAGAATTTTGATTTTTAAATAAATACTGAATAATCGATATGCAAATTAGCACTTCAAATAAAGAGCTTTCTTAACTTGGGTGGCAAAATAAAATTGGTGCTGAAGACAGGCACCCTGATTGTGAGACTTCCTAATGCCTCTATCCAATTCCTTTTTTTTTTAAGTTTTTGCAAGATAATGGGGTTAAGTGGCTTGCCCAAGGCCACACAGCTAGGTAATTATTAAGTGTCTGAGGCTGGATTTGAACTTAGTTCCTCCTGACTCCAGGGCTGGTGCTCTATCCACTGTGCCACCTAACCGCCCCTCTGTCCTATTCCTAAAAAAAATTTGGAGATGGAGGGGATCTTAGCATGTCCTTCATTTTAGGAATAAGGAAACTGGGGCCTAGAGAAGGAAAGTGATTTGTCCAGGATCAGTGTCAGATATTCCTTCCAGTGTTCTATCTATTATATGCCACCTCTCCATGCAAGGAGCTAGGGGCACCCAAGCAGGGAGAATTACATCCTCTCCTTTTTGATTATTTTTCTGCCTTTAAGGAAATGCTCTGAGGAGACTATAAGTTCCTTGGGGGCAGGGCCCATATATTTCCCAGAAAGCTCAGTAAAGGATCTCCTCCATGTCCAAAAATTCCCTTGTGTTCTAAATGGCTGTGGAGCAGAGAGAATAGAGCAGTAGGGATTCCCAGCAGATGGATGAACCCCAGGATGACAACAGGTAGAGCTGTCCTCAGTATCTAAGCAATCCTGTAGGCAGCCTGGAGGAGGGATGCTCAGAAGCAGCAACCCAGGATGGGACCCCCAAAGTGTAAGCAGGATAATGCTCAGAGGGAGGTCAGCAGGCAGGGTGGGGTCCCAGGCCCCTTACAGCTGAGCCTCCCTTGCTCCCTGTCCCCATTCCTTCTCTCTTAGAGTCCTGTTCTGAAGGCACTGGATGGAGATGGCACTGACCTGGTAATCGGGCTTGGTGAAGTAGTCGAGGTTGGCTATGTGATCTAGGAAGAGATGGAACTCTGAGGGCATGTGCTTCAGCAGCATCCGGTGTTCATACTTCTCCTTGATCATGCCCACCTGCTCCTGGAGGATGTGGAGAGGAAGAAGTAAAGGTCCCTTCAACAGTGAGGCCGCCCCAGCACTGCCTTCCTTCCCCAGGCCCTTGGGCCCACGTCGGCTCTTCCTGGTTCCTATTCCCTGCCCCTCCCCAACTCCCTCCCAGGTTTGCCCCCCACTTCCACCCCATTCATCTTAGTCAAATTTTCTTCCCAGGTTCCTCACCTTGTCCTTGATCTTGCGCCAGGGAAGCTGCCCTACTGCGAACTCCACCAACATGTAGAAGAGAGACCACAGGTCATCATGTCGGCCCATCTCCTGGAGGGACAGAATGGGATCCAGAGTGTCTAAGGCTCCCCCAGGCTTCTGTCCCTGAGTAGTAGGAGGCTGCAGGCTGAGGGGCCTCAAAGGGACAGGGGACCCTGATGTTCCCAAGGAAAACCAAATTTCCTCTGTCTGCTCTCTGCATTATTTGTCTTGAGCTGGAAAAATGTGGGGACAGAATCTGGAGTCACAGGACAAAGGAGGGAAAGGAACTTATTGAGGGTACCCTGTTCTCCTCTCTTAGGAACCTCTATCTCCTTATTCAACAACCTCTACCCCAGTCCTCACCAACTCCAAGTATCACCTACTTACCCGGTTTTTATGAGCATTGACTGAAGCATATCGAACTGTCCCCCGAAACCCAGCAACATTCCGAGGCTGCAGGGGAGAAAGATTATTAGTCATCAGCTCATAGGAGATGTTTATAAAATGCTTAACACAGTGATTGACACTTAGTAGTCACTATATAAATTCATCATCATCATTACTGTCATCATTGTCATTGTCATATTGACTTGACACCCTCTATACATTGTCTGGAAGATGCCATACCTAGCCCTACCCATCAGGCACAAAGACACTCCAGAAGCCAACCTTGTCTTAACACCCTAAAACCTGACCCAAGTCTCAGAGGTGTTCAATCCTACTCATCTCAATTCCAGACGCTTCAATTCTCAAACACATGCACACCTTTGACCTAAAATACACTGACATTTGATTCAAATAACCCCTTGCCCCTAGTCCCTTTCTTCCTATCTCTGGCAAGGGATACAAACCAGATAATTCCATCCTGAAGGAGGGGATGCTGATGGACCCCCTGTCCACTGGAAAGTGAAGGGCAGATCTCAAAGGGGAGGAGACTAGTATTCATTCACTCCTTGTGTTAGAGTAGGTGTATCCCAGATATCTATGTCTGGGTGGGGTATACTATGAGTATTCAGGGAGCCATTGGAGTGTGGGAGGTTTCTAATATGAAAGTGTCTCCAGATTGTAGGGAGGTGGTACTCACAGGTCGAACCTCCCCCGTGGTGTTGGTATATTGTCGAGCCAGTCCAAAGTCCAGCATGTAGCACTTCCTGTAGGTGGAGGGCAGGCGACCCATGGCAAAATTCGACTGTGGAGGGGACAGGGAGTGGATCCATGAATCCTGAGTTTCTCTAGGTCAGATGAATGTAGTGGGATAGGGGAATAGGGGAATAGGAGAGGAGGAAAACTCTCCCTAATATTTCCCTCTCCTTGCCTTGCACTTAGGTTCACCCCATTTGATTCTAAAGGCTGCTCTAAATGACCTTGTGCTGGGGTGAGAGTAAAGGTCAAGGGAAACAGCTAACCCTCTGAATCCCATAGTAGTTTTACTAGTACCATTACCCCCAACTCATTTCTTGACCCAGGATGCATGGCATCAAGGGTAAATCAGAGATATGCTGTAGTCAAAGCAGATGGTAAATGTTCACTATGAACAAGAAAATGTTAATACATACTTTTTTTCCCCATCAAGCCAGTTGTTAAACATTTATCAGCACATTCATGGGTTTAATGTTGAAAGAACATTGCACTAGGAGGAAGGGAACTTGGCTCTTGTTCTTGTCACACACCCCCTTTTTCCTATTAAAAATTAGACAATTAAACATTGGACAAGTCTCTTAAACTCCCTTGACCTCCTTGAAACTTAGTTGTCTAAATTCTAAAATAGGAGATAATAACCCAGAGTTACTGGACCACATGGTTTCTGGAGCTCCAGTTCTAAGATCTAGGATCCCATGAAAATACAATGATTCTGGGTGGACAGATCTTGCCCTCTATTATGCCTCTGTCTCTCCTAGCTTAGCTAGAAACTTAAATTGTATCACTGGAAGTTAGAGAGAAAAATACTCCTTCCGGGGTAGGGAAGAGAGAAAAGGACAGAGGCAAGCTCAGGTGAGGAGGAAGAGGTGGTGCCTTTTGGAGGGAAGTGGAGAGGGGAGGGAAGAAAGGAGGAAAAGGGCAGATTTTGACACCAGAGTCTAGAGTACTGTAGCTGAGGAGATGGGAAGGAGAAAAAAGCTGAGTCATCTTGCAGTCTCCCAACCCCTGCCCCCAACCATCTTTAAGCACATCTAGGGAAGGGAAACTAGAGGGATGAGAATAGGTTAGGGGATACTCTGGGAGAAACTGGGATAGGTGGAAAAAAGAGGTATGTATAAGAGATGATACTTGAACCCAGGTTTTCTTGGCTTTGCAACTATTTCTCTATTCACTAAGTCACACTTTGTCTTTCACCTGAGACACTATGCAGCTTGTTGGCATAGTGGGGCAGCTTGGTGAGGCAATGGATAGAGCTCCAGGCCTAGAGTATGAAGATCTGAGTTCAAATTCAGTCTCAGATACTTTCTATCTGTATGTCCCTGGGCATATCACTCGACCTCCATTTGCCTCTGTTTCCTCATCGGTGAAATGGGGATATAATAATACCTACCTTATAGGATTGTTGTGAGGTTAAATGAGATAATAATTGTAAAGAGCAAGAAACTCAGTATAAATGTTATCTATTATAATATAAATATTTGCTATCATTGTTACAGAATTGGATCTATAATTCAGGTCTTCCATCTGCCAATCTGTTGTTCTGTCCATCACATCACATCACAACATTCCACACCTTCCCACCTTCCCTGGGCTGTTATATGATGGATACTGTTTGTTTGTGTCTTCCATTACTGTTAGATACTAACAAGGACAAGGATGACATCTTGCATTCCTCCTTGGAGCCTCCCCTAGGGCTAGGCACAGAATTGTGTTCAGTAATTATTTTTTCTAATTGATAATCAATCAATCAATAAACATCTTTTTAGGTGTGTCAGGCACGGTGCTATGTTCTGGGGAAACCAAAAAGAGGTAAAAAGACAGACCCTGCCCCTCAGGAGAAGAGAGCTAGGAAAGAGGAAGGAATTCAAAGATAGGAAGGCTGTAGGGATGTAGTGGAGGAAGAAACTCGACCTCTGGTAAGAAGGAAGACCAAGCAGATGGGAGCAACATCTAGGTCTTGTGCCTTACATTTGGTGGCAGTGAGGGCCTGGAGGTCAGCCAGTCTCCTTCCCTCCTTGGGGTCCCATTTCCTTACCTGAAACATCTGTGGAGAAGTCCCCCCCCCAAGGGAATCATAGTCTCTAAGCAAGAGAGGCTGCCTGATTTGGCAAGATAAGGGGCATATGGAGACACACTTGATCTGTTTCCTTTTCTGGCATTATCTTTGATTGCACTTGGAAGCAAATCAAAATCACAGAATCCTTGTGTGAGGACCTCAGTGGCTGTTTTGTCCAATCTCCACATGGACAGGTTCCCTCTACAGCACCCTAACAAGTGAAAATTCAGCCTGTGCTTGGATACTTCTAGGGACAAGGAACTTACTATCTATCAAGGAAGCCCATTCTGCTACCGAACCACTCAAATGGCTAGAAAGTTATTTCAGAAAATCCGAGGTTCTTTATTTCCCAGATTGATATTTTTGTGATAGTAAACTGTTTTATATATATAATTTATATAATATATAATTATATATATATAATTTATAATATGTTACATATATTTCTTACCTAGCCCTTAATCATTGAATCATTGAATGGGCTTTTCCTCAGACAAACTGAGGCTTGGGAGAGACATTAATTTAGAAAGACCAAGATCTTCCACTGCATCCTGTACCATCACTGGTCATCTTGACCTTTGTCTTGCCATTGGACTTCAATGATTCTGGAGGAGGGAGTGAGGCTGATGATTTTATGCAGCTCTGCCTCACTTAAATCTAATTCACTTGCAAGTCAAATCAGCCCTGTTGATGTCATTGGTTCTCTGGGAGAACAAAGGACAAACAATAACAACAACAAATTCTTAACAGAAAACTGCCTCTGCAACTTTTACTCACAACTTCTGCATCTGATGCCAAGCAGAACATGATTAATCCCTTTTCACTATGACAGTTCTTAAAATCCTAGATAACAGCTATCATGTTCCTATTGAGACTTTTCTTCCCCAGAAGAAATATCCCTCCAGCTGATTTTTAGCTAAAACTGGTTGCCTTTCACTCTTCAGTTTGTCAATATCCTCCTTAAACTGAGGTATCTAGAATCTAGAGGTAGTATGACCAGGACAGAGTACCATGAGACTGTGATTTCCTTAATGTTGAATTCTCTGTCTGTAGTGATGAGGTCTAGTTTCCTTTAGGCTGCTATCTTACTCTGCTGGCTCATATTGACTTTGCAGTCCACTAAACCTCCCCATCTCAGGTATTTTTCAGTGGGTCTGTAGCGTAGTTATGCCTCCATCGTCTTGTACTTGTGAAGCGACTTCTTGTATCCAAGAATAGGACTTCTTATTTATCCCTATTAAATTTCAACTGGTTTGATTAAGTCTAGGGTTCTAGTGTTCCAAGATCTTTCTGAATTCTGACTTGGTCATAGAGTGTAAATTATCACTCCATCCAAACTCTCTGTCATCTGCAAATAAGAAAAGCATATTGTCTATACCTTTATCCAAGTGACAGGTGAAAATGTAAAACAGCCCAGAGCCAAGTACAGATCTCTGGAATACCTCACTGACAATCCCCACCCATCCAAGGGACATCAAATCATTAATAACTACTCTTTGGGTTTGGACATCCAAACCAGTTTTTTGTTCATCCTGTACAATACCTAGTCCACAAAACTTCATTTTTTTATTCATAAAGAACAGTTGGACAAAGAAGATAAGAAAAGATTTTGTTTCCCAAGAGTTTTGAGATGTTAGCAACTAAACATAACAACTGACATTCACATATCACTTTAAGGTTTACAAAGAATCTTCCATGGCTTATTTGATTTAATTCTCATGCAAGCCAATGAGACAGTTACTCCAGTATATTAACCTATTTAACAAATGGGGAAACTGAGGCTCAGAGAGGTTTACTAAAATGTCACATTCTCATAGCTCACAAGTGTCAGAGCTGGGTAGAACCCAGGTTTCTCCTATACTAAACAGACTTTTTCTGGCAGAGAAAGCTCTAGCTTAGCTATCTAGTAATGATTTAGTATAGACTGAAAATTTTTAACCTTTTTTAAATCATGGATCTCTTTGGCAGTCTCATGAAACCTTATGAATCCCTTTTCAAAACTATAGTTTTAAATGTATAAAATAGAATGTATAGGAAACCAATTATAATGAATAAGGGTCAAATTATTAAAAAATAAAAATAAAAATTTAAAGACTTCACATTAGAAAACTGATAGAAAGAAGAAGAAAGAAAAGCTTGATGTAATATCTGGACTGGCTAGTTTCCTTTTTTTGTCTGGAGTTTGATTTTCTCATATATGGTAGAAGGAGAAAGGAATGGGAAAGGAGAAAAAAGAAAAGGTGGGCAATAAGCTCTCACAGGTTTGATGTCCCGGTGAAGGAATCCCACAGAATGGATGGCCTCGATGGACTCCAGGATCTGCTTGCCTAGCCTCAACGTAGTACTCAGGGTGAAGGTGCCCCGGGGCTGGCTGCGGCGCAGGTCTGCCAAGTTGCGGCCCTAGAACATCATCCCCAATGTGTTGGCCACATTATAACCCTTGGAGTCATGCCAGGGCTACAGTGGTCATAGTGCCTCCCCAGAGTCCCATCACCCACTGGCTCAGCAGCCAAGATGGCACTAGCCTCCCTAATCTGACCACAGGCCCTCCTTTGCTTCCCCAGAGTCCTCACTCATCAAGAAGAGACAGAAGGGTAAAGATGGGCAGTCCTCAGGGGTCTCACCTGGAGTTGCATTACCACATAATTGAACTTCTCATTTCTTCCACAGCCAATAAACCGGCAAACATGGTCCTTCCCTGTGGACCACAGAGAATCACAAACCTGTCATGACCAGTTCCATCATTCTTTTTTGTTCCACCCCCAGTATCCTATCCTACAACCCTTTCTCAGGTTCCACTTCCCCATCACCTTCCCCTCCATCATCTACCCACTATCATCCCTACCCCCACCTCTCTACCCTAGGATACTATGCCCATGACTGCCTAGCAAAGCCTAATGGTATGGGGAGATTCAGGGCTGATCACTGTCAGTTCCTTTGAGGTAGAGAGTGTACCCTGAGTGAGAAGCATTGGGAGGTCTAGGAGCCTGAATAAGTACCTTGTAGTTTCTTCAGCACCGCCACTTCCATCTTGAGGACCTGCTTAGGCTGCTGGGCAGACTCGACTTTCAGGGCCACATTCTCCCGGGTCAACAGGTCCATGGCCTCGTAGATCTCCCCAAAGCCCCCGCCCCCGATCTTCTTTAGCTACAGAAGGGGATAGAGAGAGAGAGAGCTCAGCCCAGTTCTAGAACAGATCCCCCCTTTCCTCACTACTACCTTCTCCCTCTGTGAACTACAGTCTGCTTCTATGTCCACCTGGAGTGTTTTGTCTTCCCCATAAGCTGGGTGACTTCCTGAAGAAAGGGACTATTTCTTGCTTTTCATTCTGGGAGCTCTCAGAAGGCAAGGATCTTGGGCATAAGAATTATATCTCCCTCCCTCCTTAAATTGAGAGTTATCTAAATGCAGAGGGTGTGTTTCTTCCATTAAAATAGGAGCTTTCTAAGGGCAAAGATTATGTCAAACCCTCCCTCCTTCCCCTGCCCATCAGTTCCTCTACTTAGTGCCCAAGATAAAAGGCTTACATAGCAGAGAGGGAGGGCTTAGTCTACATATTCACACAACACACAAAATATATCAGATTTTAAAGTCTGAGAAAAGGGAATGTGGTCTTAATGTTTCCATGCAGAGAACAATCCAGGGAGAAAAGCCTTTTTGACTGCTTGGGTGGTTCTGAATTTTTTCCTCCTCCAGGAGGACTGCCAGGAACCCAGAGTTAGATAACCTTCACTCAAGAGAGCAGGCACCTTCTCAGAATACATAAGTAATGGTAAAAAGCTTCTAGGAGAAGAGGTTGCATCCTTTATTATATCATGGGACAATGGAAGTGGGGCTCAACAAAGGATTGTCATTAACTTCTCTGCTCACCGAAAAGTGCCAACTATTCTGACAACCCTTAGACAAATGCTCAACACAGGTAACAATCCTTCCATTCATTCATTAAACATTTATTATGAGTCTCATATATGGAGAGGGCCACAGGAGATAAGACCCATTCCCCCAACCTTCATGAAACTCATAGTCTAGTTGTAGAATAAGACATAATTATAATATATAATATTATATGATAAACATTTGATATTGCTAGAGTTGTGCCCCAAAAAGTATATTGTAAGATCCAAGAGGGAAATGAAGGGAGGAAGAATGTTATCTAGCCTTCATAAGCTGAACTACAAAAGGTAAAGGAAACAGAAGACAGTCAAAGTAAAGAATTCTGTGTGAGCAGAGACCTGGTGTTGGGAATTGCATGAACTGTGATCAACAGGCAAAAAGAAGCCCAGAGAACATGGAAGATAGTCAACATAAAATAAAACCAAATTTGGAAGGTCTTGAACACCATAAAAGGGTCTGGACTTCATTTGTAATCTAGTTACCACTGAAAATTCTGATTATGATATGATATGATCACATCTATTATACAGAAGGATAGTAGCATAGAGATGAACTGGAAGCAATGAAGAGTGGGGCTAAGAAAAATCTGTTAGAAAAGTATTGCAATGGTTCAGGCAGATGGTATAAAGGACCTGTACTAAGGTGGTGGCAGTGGAGACAGAGAGGAGTGAACACAGTGAAAGATGTTGAAGAGATGGAATCGCAAGATTTGGTAGCCAAAGGACATAAGAGATAAAGGAGAAGAAATGAGTTACAGGCAAACCTAATATTTTGTACCTGATACACAGAAGAATGATTTATACTCTCAACAGAAATAATGATATCAAAAAGAGGAATAAGTTTCAGGGAAAACATAACAAGTTTATAAAATCACAAGAGCTGGAAGGACTTCAGAGATCATCTAGTTCAATACCTTGCTTGTACAGGTGAGGAAATGGAGACCTCCTATGATAATTTAAACAACTCATCCAAGGTCAACAAGGGTAATAAGGGTCAAAGATAGGATCTGAACATAGGTCTGACTCCAGGAGGTTAAGTAACTCACCCAAGGGTAATAAGGGTCAAAGATAGGATTTGAACCCAGTCTTCTGATTTCAGAAGTTTAAATAACTCACCCAGGGTCATAAGGATCAAAGATGGGATTTGAACCCAGGTTCTCTGACTTCAGTGCCAGCGTTCTTTCTCTTCTGTCATGAGATGCCAGTCAGACAACTTGATAGAAATATCCTGTGGAGCTGTTGAAGATGTAATTCTGGAACTCAGAAGAGAAGTCAGGACTGTTGATACAGATTTGGGAGTTATCTGCAAAGAGGTGGTAATTGGAACTTTGGAAGAGGATAAGTTTGCCAAGGGAGAGAGAGGTAGAGAGAAAAAAGAGGTCTGAGAAAAAACCCTTAAGGAATCACCATATTTAAGAGAAGGGGAAAGCTTGGAGAAATCAAGAAAGGAGACAGAGGAGGATTTTTTTAAGAGAACCAAGAAGAGTATTTCTCAGGGGAAAAAAGATCTCTTTTCTCTTGGTTTCTGAAGTCAAAGGAGAAGAGAGACTTAATCAGTGGGCAAGAAGGATGTCAGATGCTAAACAGAGGTCAAGGAGGATAGGAACAGAAAAGGGGCTCTTTGTTATTTTGGGAGGTCACTGACAACCATGAAAAGAGCAATTTCAGTGTAGGGTTGGGCTGGTGTCAGGCTGCAAGAGGTTGAGAACAGAGTGGAACATTAAGGATGTGGAAAAAAATCAGACAGCAAGGGGGCATGTGGGAAGTTGTAACCTAACAGCTGGGTGTCATGACGGATAGAGCACTAGGTCCAGAGTTAGGAAGATTTGAGTTCAAATCCAGTCTCAGACACTTCCTAGCTATGGGACCTGGGCAAATCATTTAACTTCTGTTTGCTTCAGTTTCTTCATCTGTAAAGTAGGGATAATAATTATACCTGCCTCCTAGGGCAGTTGTGAGGATCAAATAAGATAATAATTGTTACGTACTTACATGGTGCCTTGCTCATAGTAGGTGCTATACAAACATTAGCTATTATCAGTCTGTACTGTCTGCCTTTTTAGCATGGTGGATTGAGTGGTAGCAGCCCCAGTTTCTTGGTCTGGCCTCCACTGAGTCCAGGCAGTTCTAGGGAACTGAATGAATCTCATTCCCTTTACAGCTATGATACAGTAGAAAAAGCTGGGAGTTAAGAACTAGGTTCTAGTCCAACTTTTCCATTAATAAACTTAGGTAAGTCACTTTCCTACTTTGGGATACAGTCTTCATCTCTAAGATGGGAAAGTTAGATTATAATTTTTAAAGGCCCTTGTACCTGGCACAAGTTTAGATTCTCGTTATCCCAACCTTCCCAAGTCATTTCTCATTTTTCTATCTGTCCTTGGCTCTTCCTGATCAAAATTGTAGAATTTAGAGCAGGAAGAGCCCTATGTTAGAAACTAGGGAATTTAAAGATGAGGAAACTGAAGCCTAAAAGGGAAACCACTTGGGAAACACCCTCTTCTCAACTTAGATTCCCCAGTAAGACAAGTTGGGTTTCTGGGGTACATTTATATCTATATCATGTTCCCAACACTCATAAAATTCCAGGATTTAAAGTTAAAAATGCATCTTAGAATCACATATGCTAATCCACTTTTTTGTTTTAACAAAGGATGCAATTGAGGCCTGGAGAAATGAGATGATTTGCCTAATGTTAAGCTATATAAAGAGAGAGTAAGAGAGCCAGCATATGAAATCAAATCTCCTCATTTGAAATCTGGTGTTATTTTTCTTCTCCTTCCCCCATAACAGAAAATAAAGGAAGGACTTTCAGACCAGCATTATACAATAGAGCATCACATTAGACACTGGAGCGTTATACATGGAAGAGCAATAAATGGCAGTTCTGAGAGGAAGCGGCAAAGACAAGGATGAGCACAGTGACATTTATCAAGGCAGACTTCCTAGAAAAATTAATTACTCTTGAAAGTTTGGAGAAGTGGAGGTAGGGAACAGGATTAAAGAAAAGAGTGTCTTTTGTGAACTCTGAGGGTGACCTTCAAATAAGATTTAATTCCGATAATTAGATGATAGGAATTGATGCCATTTTACTGATTTGTATTTCCTGGTATTTCCCTTATTGGAGAAAAATGAAATGCAACTTACTTGACTAAATAATTCTCATAGGACTATGGTTAAAACATCATAAACCAATCCAGGAATCTCAGTCTTGAAAACTTAGGTGTATAGAACTCAGATTCTTCTCTTGGGAGAGCAGAGCTGGTTGTCAAACCTACCCAGTCAGTGCTGTAACTAGAGTGGAGCAAGTGGAATTTTGTACTTAAATTTCAGAGCACCAAAATTTCTAAAGTCCTGACAATACCATCAAGTAGTATATTCTCTCCTTCCTAGGAGTACCCTTTTGGTTCCTGACTCCTTGTTCCTCCCAATATCCTAGTATCAATCAGTCTTTCTGTAGAAACTTTCATGTAGAAACTTTCTGAAGTTCATTTATTCATTCTCAGACACTGTGATCCCAGGACCTTCCACCTACCCATGGCTCTAAATGCAAAAATTACCAGTGGTAGCTTTGGTCCTGAGTACAGGAGATCAATATGGCAAGGTTAGGTAGGCTTAGGGATATAGGTAGGTTAGTACAGGGCCACCAACTCTGGAATGAGATTCCTTTTATTTTTATTATTTTTTGGGGGGGTGATTGGAGTTAAGTGACTTTCCCAGGGTCACATGGCTAGTAAGTGAAGTCATATTTGAATTTATGTTCTCCTGACTCCAGGGCCAGTGCTCAATCCTGTGTGTGTGCCATCTAGCTGCCTCCAAGAGGGAAGTAGATACAGAGCTTCAAAGAATATTTTTTTTAAGTGACTCCTATGTGCTTGCTATAGGCTGGAGGAAAAAAAATCTTTCGGCTTCTAAGAGATGGGGGTATAGAACATATATATATATATATATATATATATATATAGAGAGAGAGAGAGAGAGAGAGAGAGAGAGAGAGAGAGAGAGAGAGAGAGAGAGAAAGAGAGAGAGAGAGAGAGAGAGAGAGAGAGAGAGAGAGAAAGAGAGAGAGAGAGAAAGAGAGAGAGAGCTATAGATATATAGATATATCTCGGGTAGGGTATAGAACAAATACCCAGATAAGTATGTGCCTAGAGAAAGGGATACCTTGAGACAGTGATAGTGCCAGAAGGGAAATGGATAATTAGAGGTGAGCTGTGTCAGTCCTTTGAATTCAAGAAAACCAAGTTGGTTCAGCATTAGGAAGGTCTAGTTAGTAGCCTTGATTTCAGGAATTGGGGAAGTTTTTGTAAAAAGTAAAAAAAAAGGATATCAAAGACAAGTCTTCTGGAACAGTTTTGAGAAGTAGTGATGATGGTTCAGGAAACAGGCTGAGGATCAATGAGGCCTAAGGCTTCTGGAAGGATATTGGTCAAAGGATTATTCCCAGCTATTCAGTGAAAGAGAGTTGCATTTAAGGCTGAAAAGATGGCATGGGAGGAGACTTTTGGCTAGCTGGAGTGGAGAGTTCTAGACAGTAGGCTTAAAGGGGAAAGAAGGGGAAGAAAAATAATAAGAGACAGAAGAGCGAAGGTCCTTGAGGTTCTAGATGAGGATTTTATTTCAATGAGATAACTGTAGACTAAATGGCAAGGGAGAGAAGAGAATGGGGTTTGGTTGGGGAAGATCATGTGTACAGGAGATATTGAAGTGATTAGAAATAACCAGGAGATTATGTCAATAATCTAAGAGTAAAGAAGCCATAGGTGAGACTGTGGGATGAGGGAAAAAGAGAAAATGAAATATAGAGAAATAACTGGAAGGAAGAAATGAGGAGGGGAGAGGAAATCATGGAGTTGAAATTGGCATAAAAGGCTATAAGGCTCATGGCTTCAAAGGATGATGATGGAGAAAAAGAGGACAAGGAGATGAAGGTCCTCAAACTTATTCAGTTCAGGGAGTCATCCAGACTGTAAACTGTCTCTTCCTCTGCTTTACTTCTAAAGTGCTTCTAGTCCACTCAGTCCTTTTGTCACATAGCACTAGAATCACAGAATATCAGAGTCGGCAGGAGCCATAGAATACAGACTGTTAGGATATATAACATAAGGAATCTTAGAGAATGTGTGAATCGACTCACTCATTTTATAGATGAGGGAATGGAGGCTCAGAAAGACAAGGTATGAGGTCATACAGTTAGTAAGTGGCAGATATGTGATGGGAACCAAACCAAACAGCTTCACATGTTATGTTTCATTCATTCATTCATTTCTTTGTTCTTTAGTTCAGGACCTGTGATTTCACATTTATAGGAAATCCCAGGAAAGACAGTGAGGATCATATCGGAAATTCCTAGTGAGAAAACTCTCTCTATAATTGGAAAATGGCACCTACTCTCCAATTTACAGTCTTCAGAGAGTTTCCTGAGACAGAAAGGGGTCAAGTGACCTTCTGAGGCTCACGTATTTAGTGTCAGAAGGTAGAAGTTAATCCAGAGGCTCCTGATTCAGAGGTACCTCTCATATATATATATATATATATATATATATATATGCTGTATATGATAAATACTGACTAGCATTGTTATTTGACTGTGTATGTGTATGTCTTATTGAAATCCCTTCTTTAGGGGCATTATACATTTTTTGAGGCAATCAGGGTTAAATGACCAGTCCAAGTCACCCAGCTAGCATCTAAAGCCAAATCTGAACTCAGGTCCTACTGACTCTAGGGTCACTGCACTACCCCTAGCAACCCAAACCAGAAATTTAGTATGGTGTCTTGTATATAGTAGGTGCTAAATAAATACTTTCTGATTGATTAAAAGAATTTATTGGAAAGAAGGGGACCGGAGCTAGAAATCTGGACAGGTGAACAAAAACTAAGTTGTTCCCCACAGTGGTGGTGATAGGGGAGAGACAGAGACACACAGGGAAAGACAGAAAAACCAAGACAGATAGAGATAGAGAGAGAAGAAAGATAAATACAGACAAAGAGATAAAGACAGAGAGACATGGAGGAAGACTACAGAAGGAAGAGGGGCCTTGTGGAATGCAGTGTTAATGGCTTGGGTCAGAAACGGACTCCATGGAAGGAAAAAAGGAAAGAGCTTTGGGAAAGGGAGAAAAGGGAAAAAGTGCCCCTGAAGTAATGAGATAACCAGTAAGAATTTCTGACTCAGAGTGACATATGCCAGCCTCCCTAAGGTAGGGGATAAAGCATAAAAACTTGGGAGAACTAGAACATCCTCATCCCCATCCCCCACTAAATTCTTTGGGCATTTTCTTTCTTTCTTTCTTCTACAGACGTTGCCCACCCGCTCCCCTAGAAAATAGCATTAGAATATCTACTGCCCTCCATGTCTATACTCCCCTTCCCTAACCTCTCCAGTGAGAAGCCCTTCCTCATTCCTCATTCCTTACCAAATCCTGTCTTCTCACCTTCAATATTCTACTCAACAATACTCATCAGCCCCTATTTGCCCAGTAGCCTTCCCTAAATAACACCACCTGGTGCTACTCTCTCAGTATTGCTAGCCCACATGGTTCTGCCTCTGAAGAGTTTGGATTTATTTCCCCATTTTCAATTTCTTCTCTGTCCCATTCAGACTTTAAATTAGATCAGAAAACTGACCTGTATCTCTTCCCATCATCATTATACTGGGAGTTTTCTGAGTCCAGAGACTTTGTTTCCCACTCCCCCAGACTGGAAGACTGGAGAACTCATTTTATGGGGAGATACCAATATATAGCATTACATATACAAAGACTTAGAATAGACAAAGGTAGAACTATCTTAGTCCCAAGTCCCAGATACTTCCATCTTCCTTTCTTAGTCTGTCCTATATTTTCTTATTTCCTATGTTAAAGTGCTATGCTTTCAAACCCCTCCTGAAAACAAGAAGATAAATAGTTGGATTAGAGATTTCTGATTATTAATAATTAAGAGAAGAAAGTCCTACTAAAATAATTTCTAGCTTTCTCCTCTTCCATTCTCCTAAGTTGAATTACCATTCAGTTATATCTGCTCTCCCACCTCAGGATGCCAGTGTATGAGGAAGGGAATGAAGGGGAGTGCCCCTTCTCACCAGCTCAGGAAGTTAGGCATAGGTGTCATTTTCTCTGACACTAGGGCAACCTTTGCCCCTTCTCTCCCTGATTCTCTATTTTCCCCCTCCTCCTCTTCCCCAGCAACAGGAACCTGAGTGACCTGGTGATTGATGCCATGGAGACTAGCCAAATCTAAGATCCAGGCTTTCTCCTTGCTTGCTCTTGCCCCAGGAGACAATCCTATCCCCAAAGCCCAAGGCCCTCCCTTCTCCATAGGGTTCCCACTACTGTACAAAGTCCTAGCATTAACACTAGTCTAGGTAATATATACCCCAATAAACTCCCTCTTCTAGCTACTCCATCCCCAAATATGTCTTTTAGCCCTCCTGCTACCCACCCCAAACAAACATAATATGCACAGACATGCACACATACACACACACACACACACACACACACACACATCTACAATCCTGAGATTCAAAAGGGGGGAGGGAAGAAGAGGAGGGTCACTCAGTTCCCCAAACAGAAGGAACCTCACCCTCATCCCAGAATTTCCTAAAAAATATCTTGATTCTAAAATGCCAACAGAACACTGAGATTGTAGTGGAGAGATGAAGGAGATTAAACCACCATCACAATGAAATTCTGACATCTCCTTCTTCATTCACCTCCTATTCAGCCCAGAACTAATAAAAAGGAAGTCAGGACTACAATTCCCAGGAGGCTAAGCAGCAAGGAATCCTGGATCTGGGTGAGTGATGCATGGTGGGAAATGTAGTCTCTGTACGCTGCACCTGCCGCAGGAGCCAGAGGGGGAGGGAGTAAAGAAGGAATCTGAGCATGGGTAGGGTGGAGTAGGCTGCAGTGTGCAAGGTCCTCACCCCTAGAGCCTGTCTAGGAGAGATGTTGCTCAGCCTTCTCTACTTCTGCCAAACCAGGGAGGGGACCATCTTTAAACCAGTGCCTTAGAGAGTTAATGGGGTCTGATAGAGAAAAAAGAACTCCCTTCTTATTCCTCCCTGGAGCTCTGCAGCTCATACCCAGAGCATTGATGTAAATCTAATCAGGACAACATCTAGAATGGGCCCGTGCAATCTGACATTGCAGAAAAAGAGAGCTTTCAGGAGCTTAGAGCAAGGACTGTTGGGAAGGGGTGATCGGGAAAGCAGGGCAGGAACAAAGATTTCTCAGCCTAGCTTTACAAAATTAAGCATGCAAATAGAATGCTAACAATATGCAAATGTGTGTGAGCACCACCCCCTTTGGGATTCAGTAGCTGGGATACGTAGAGCAGCAGCCACTTAACCCTTTCCGTCCCATTCCATCCTACCCACCTCCCTCCAAGCATCCCTCATTACTCCTTGCCCTTCTATTTCCATGGGTCACTCACCACTTTCCAGCGCTCCTTGACCACGTAGTTGGCCGGCAGGATGTCGGCCTGCTCCCCTCCCCCACTCATGTTGGCCTCTTCCCTGAGGGCAGCCGCTAGGCACTGCATCCACCAGCCAGAGGGAGGGGTTTCGGTGGCACCTGCCTGGTTTGGGCCATCTACCTGGGGAAGTGGGGAGGGTTTGTGAGTGGGTGGGGATGAAAGTAACTAGGGTAGTGCATAGGACCCACCTCGAAGATAAGGAAAGTCCAACATCTCCCAAATCTAAATTTCCCAACCACCACCTCCCAAAGGGAAATTGTTATCTGTACCATTCACCTTCCCCACCCAGAGTAAGTCCATCTGGAGAACATTTTGAAGAGGGAAAGACATGAATCTTGGTGTGAGAAAGGAATCAACAGGAGAAGCCATGCTAGCCAAGAGCAGAACTGAGGGAGACACCAACAATAACAATTTATGGGAAAAACATTAATAAAGAACCCCCAAACCAAAAAGAGACATGTTTGATGAGAAGAGGAACATATTAATCATAGGCATCTTGATAGGCAAGTGAGAGATATACTAGCCAAGGTGAGACATGTTGGTTAACCAGAGACACAATGGTAGTTTAAGAGAGCTATATTAAGTCTGAGAAACATGCTAAGGTGAGATGCTACTCATTGTAGGAGAGCTATTTTAACTAAGGAGACACATGCTAGAGTAGGGGTGCTACATGCTAATGTAAAAAGATTTGATAAAAATTAATGGAGAAAGAGACAATGTAACTGAGAATTATCTAAGATGAGATATTATGTAGGAGATCCATGCAAACAAAAATGAGACATGTGAGTACAGAAAAGACATGAAATCTAAGGTGAGACATGCTGACCTTGGAAATCACCCTAGACAAGAAAAGCCAAAACAATATAAATGCACCCTAGGCAGACATATAAATGGGAAAGAAAAAAAAACACCAAAACCTCAAAACCAACTTTGGAGAATTTCTACCTGGAAAGAGAGACTCACTAATACAGACACAGGGGTAAGAAAGATGGAATAGAGCATCCCCTTGTGAAATAGGCCCAAGATATCCCTTAGAAGTAGAGACAATTAATCAGCTGGAAGGAGAGGAGAGGGAAAGAGAAGAGGCATCGGCAGGAGGGTGAGAGAGAAGCAGGGAGCCAATATGAATTAGAAGATGAAGGAAAATGAAGTCACTTAATAGAGTAAAGGAGGATTAAAAGGAAGAATGAATGGGCAGATGACTTTCTCATAGAGGAGTTTTCTTGGTTGGGATAGAGGAGGGAGAGAGACTTTGACTACTCTGTTTAGGACAGGACAGGAGGGGATGAGACTTCAGGGGAAAAAAAGAGCAAAACAAGGTAGTCATAAGAAAAGGCTTCCTAAACTTGAGAGTTTAGCAAACTGCACCTGTCATTTAGGGAGGTAAGAGCAGGAATCTTCTCTTGAGATTTTTGAATGAAAGAAATAATTGGCTATCATCCTCCCTCTCTCTATGATCATGTGGGCATGGAAGGTGATAATATTATTTGGGGATTTAGGGTCAATTTTCTCTTTTTTGCTCTTCTTTTTTCCTCCTAAAATAGCTGTCTATCCCTTCTTCAAATTAACTCTGTAGAAAAGGTATACTTTGTTAAGAAAGATGAGAGAGAAAAAAGTAGAGTATCTAGGCACCCAGGAAAAAGAAAAAGTTGGTAAGGCCATGGGTAGGAAAGAGTATCTATACCAGAATGGAAGTCTGAGAAGGTATTAAGAAACTGCTTCTTTTTATCATTGGGATAGGATGTGTGGTTTCCCTGGGAACCAGCATTTAGACATCCTAAAACCAAGTTCATGGGTGGGGAGGCCTAGATAAGAAATGGGGTATGAACCCTCCCAATTTCCAATAGTTTCTTGCTGGAGGTAAATGATTCAGAACTCCCTTTAGTGGTTGGGTTTTGCTATCTAGGCAGGAGGAGTTGTGTGTAACTGATGGGGGAAAAAAAGTCAGTTTATTCAACAGCTGAGACCCCACCAAGTCTCTCACCAGTACTGAAATATTTTGTTATTGATGCCGAGCCATTTCAGTGGTGTCCAACTCTTCATGGCAAATGTACTGTAATGGTTTGTCATTTTCTTCTCATTTTACAGTAGGGGAAATTGAGACAAACAGGGTTTTATCTTAGCCACAGTCACACAGTTAGTAAATGTCTGAGGTTGCATTTGAACTCACAAAGATGGGTTTTCCTGAAACCAAGTCTGTGTCACCTAGCTGTCCTTGCTAAAATGGGACAGGGGTATTTAGGAGGAAGATTCCCTTGGATAGTATAAACCATGACAGAATGAAAGGAAGAATAGAATCCAAGACATAAGGCTTGAAGAAATTGTAGGGAGAAATTATGGATTGTGTTTGATGTGACTCTGAAGTCTGTCAACTTGTATCCCCCTCTCCTTAGTGATCACCTTATCTATTTTAGGTGGAGATGGAAGTAGGTATACAGGAAGAAAGAACTGAACCTCCTCCTTCTTCTTTGGGTCAAGACTTCCATGACTTGGATCAAGGGATGCATATGAGGTAGAACAGGGAAAGCCTGTGCCTGTGTATATTTTTATAAGTATGTGTCTGTTGGTATGAAATAGTAGGTACATGTTAATAGTACATGTGTGCAGCAAATGTGTGTATGTAAAGATGTATAAATAATTGTATAAGTAAATGTATAAGTAATTCTAAGTTAAACTCATGGAGGTATACATTAAAATTCCTGTGTGTGTGTGTGTGTGTGTGTGTGTGTGTGTGTGTGTGTGTCTATGTTATAGGGAGTCTATATTAAAGAACTCAAGTAATGGGTATGAAAAGACAGAGTGATGGGACAAGTGGAGAGGGTAATGGGTCAGGTGGAATGATGGAAATAGGTGAGGAGATAATGGAGTCAGTGAAGGAGGTAATAGGAAGAGCTGGAGAGTTAAGATCAAGTTTGGAGAACTGGGGCAAGTGAAGATAGGAACAGATAAGGGGTGATGGGAACAGGTGAGAGGTAACAGGAATAGATGGAGATAACAGAAAGTGGATCGGGACAGATAAGAATGATGGGAAGAGATGAGGGAACATTGGGAGTTGTTTAGAAAATTGAGGAAACAGTTTGAGAGGATTATGATCACTCCTCACCTGAGGGCATGATGGTTACACAGGAGAGGGGTAGAAAAAGATGGGATCAAGGGAAGATTGTAATAGGATAGATTTATGCGAGAAAACTGATGGTAATAGATGAAGGATTGATGGATACATGTAAAGGGGTAATCTGGACTAGTAAAGGGGCAATGGGGACAGAGAAGCGATGAGAACAGGTGTTATATAGACAGATAAGAAGGGCTTGCAGGTGGGCAATATGAAAGTCATGAGGGCAAAATCCATGGAGGAAACGGGGATGCCTGATTCCTTAGAGCATTAGGAGGAATGAGTGAGCCGGGGCTGAGGACAAGGACGGCTCTCGGTTCTGCTGCCTCTGGCCCTGCTCTGGGTGGTGACGGGAGGGCGGGGGAGTAGGAGGATATAGGGAGCCTGGATCTGAGAGCGGAGGGATGCAGCAGCAAGGATGGGTGAGAACGGGAGACCGAGAAGCCGGGAGGCCCTCCCTGCCTCCGTTCTTTTCCTTGGCCCCCGCCCGGGCCTTCCCCGCCGGGTTCCTGCCGCGGCCTCCTGCGGCCAGCCCCCAACCCAGGCTGCTCAGGATCCAGGCTCCAGGGCCCCGATTCCCGGCCCCGCCCCGCCCTCACCTGCTCTGTCTCCGCTGCGGCTGCGGCTGCAGCGGCTCCGGGCGGCGCATCCCCCGGGGCCCGGGCGGGGCGGGGGCGGGGGCGGCTCAGTGCGGCTTGGCGCAGCCGGCTCCCCCTGGCAGCGGTGGTGGCTGCAGCGGCAGCGGCTGCGGCGACCTCCCGACCCCGACCATCCCGGCCCGGCCCGGCCCGACCCCGATCTTCCTCCCGCGGCGGCGGCGGCGGCGGCGGCGGCGGCGGCGGAGCGGGGAGCTGCCCACAATGCACTGCGCCGCCAGCATCAGCACCAGCCCTGACATCACCGCCCCACCGCCCGGGCTCTGACATCACCGCTCCGGCTCTGACATCACCACCTCGGCTCTGACAACACCCTCTTCTGTCTGTGGAGAGAGGATCCCCCTCATTTAATCCCTTTAATAAGGGATTGGTCCCTCAACTCCGATTTCACTGATCCTACTGAGTTACTCTCCAAACCTGTCCCACTTTTATTTCCTCACCTGTTCTCCCACCTGCCCTCACGTCTCCCCACCTGTCCCCATCACCTGACTTATCCCCATAATCACCCCATCTTTTCCTATTATCCCTCCTTTCCTCAGAATCCCTCAACAATCTCCATAACACTTCCTCTCTTCATTTTCATTTGTTCTTTATCTCTCGACCTACCTTCTTTAGAGATTTATTTTCCTCTTCCTATCAGCCCCAGTATCCTGCCCCCTTTGGATTGGGATCACTTTAATTCAGGCAGTGCTTGATTTTTATCTCCTATTGAAGAATTTCAGTTCCTCGCCTGCTGAATGAGACAAAATATGTGACAAAAGGAGTACTGAGTTTGGAATTGGAAGACCTGGATTCTAATCCTAATTCTGACACTGATTTATATTATATGGCCTTGGGCATTCAATTTTCTCATCCATAAAATAAGAGTATTGACTAGATGATTTCTAAGATTCTTTCCAGCTCTAAATTCTTTTTTTCTTTCCCTTTGATTGGCAAGAGAGGCTGATGCCAGAGACATCAGAGTAGTAAACTCAGAGAATGATAGGCTAGGATAAAACAATTGCTTTTTGTTGGTGAATATACACATTAAGATATATGCTTGGGGCAGCTAGGTGGTGGGGTGGATAGAACACCGACCCTGGGGTCAGGAGTACCTGAGTTCAAATCCAACCTCAGACACTTAATAATTATTTAGCTGTGAGGTCTTGGGCAAGCCACTTAACCTATTGCCTTGCAAAAACCTAAAAAAAGGGTGTATGCTCATCATCTATGGAGTTTTATTGAAAGAATTCTGTAGTAGCAGACAGGATAAAAGGGTGATAATGTGCCTCATCCTAGTCTACCATGATTTTGTTTTCCCACACTGTCTCTATGTTTTGAAAGCTTTTCATTCAATGTAGCTTAGAGCTACCAAATGCTTATGAGCATTTGGTATGGTGATTTAAAATGTGATACTTAAGTTTTTATAGGTCAAAATTATATCCAGGCAACAAGGTTTGTATTTGTATCATGGATATTTATCTGTCCATGAAAAATTCTGATGTCTAATAATAGACACAAGTCAAATCATTCTGATTATTCAAGTGCTAAAAAATTAAAACCTATGGTGATATGTTGTTGCACTAAATCTGGGATCCTTAAGGATCAATTTTCTGTAATTTTTCATGGCAATAACCTGGTCCTGAATTGCCATCAAAGACCCTTCCACTTCCACAAACAAATCCTCATGACTCAATCATTTATTTCTTGTTTCCCTGTTGATTTAGTACTGGATGAGTTCTTGTGGCTGTCACACGTGGAGAGCTTTTTAATTTTGTCCTTGGTTCTAACTAGCAGTAAACCACTGTTGGTTCCACTCAACAAATCTAAGGGTGTGTAAATGTTATTAGCCTTTACTATTGCTTGGTAAAGTGATATCTACTAGTTTTGTTTTGTTTTAGGTTTTTGCAAGGCAAATGGAGTTAAGTGGCTTGCCCAAGGCCACACAGCTAGGTAATTATGAAGATTTGAACTCAGGTACTCCTGACTCCAGGGTCAGTGCTCTATCCACTGTGCCACCTAGCTGTCCCTGTCTACTTGTTCTAAAAGTATTTCTGTAGATTTCTGACCTGTTCTACAAACAACTATCATTTCCCTTCTTTTTCTGAGGAAGTTGTAATCTTTCTCTAGCTTTGTGTAATAGGTCCTGTATTTCATTGATATCTTATGCCTTTTGTAAGGAAATTTTCCATAGTAATAATAATTATCATTATTACTAGTCACATATTGGATTTGTGATACAGTGGAACTGTCACTGAACTGTTCAAGAGTCAGAAGACTCAGTTTTAGTCTAATCTCATTTTTTCCTCTTTGGTTTATAGTTTCCTCATCTGTAAAATAAAGATTTCATCATCAGATAGTTAACTACCAAATGATGATTTTTTTTTTGGCCACAGTAACTCATTGCTATGTATTTATTAAAGTGTAGAGGGAAAAGAGGGAAGTAGAACCAAGATGACAGAATTATAAGAAGCAGGATAGCCAAGCACTTCTCCACAAACCTCCAAACAGATCTAGAATATATATACCAGACTAAATTTGATGGATAAATTCAGAAAAAGTCACTTTGAATCATTTGTCCAGCCCAATTTGGCCTGGGGAGCAAGACAGAGAAGTCTTTGGAAGTTGAAGAAGTTGAGTAGGGCAAGGGTACTCTGGTGCCCAGGGAGAGGTTGTACACCAGGGAAAAAGGAATTTCAGGCCCAAACTTGGGCACTGAGTTGGGGACAGTTGCCAACTGGCAGCATATTGCCCACTACCAAGTTCTAAGTTGCAGAGCCAGGGTAGACTGAGAAAGGGCCCTGTGCATGAGGGTGGTGTTCCCAGGCAGAGAGGTGGTGTACTGAGAAAGGAAAAAAGTTTGGAAGAAAGCTGCAGAAGTGAAGTTTAGAATCCAGAAGAACAAGAGTCTCAATTCTAGAATTTAATTCAGCCTGCATTGAAATAACTATAATAGGAATTCTAGATCAAAGGAAAGCACACAATTCTATCACTCTGTACCAACAGAGCTTTCCAGATAGCTGATAGTGGCTGAATCTAGTAGAATCTACTATTGCTTAGACCAAAACTCAGATAAGGAACTTGCAAAGCTAAGGGGAAAAGAGGGAAGTACAAATAGGCTTTTTTTCAATCAGATCAAGATGAGAGCACTGAAAGCTTGCATGTCCTAGGCCTGTCCATGAGATCTTGAAATAATACAACAATCACTAGCCCAAGAAGCCAGCAATAGGACCTGTCCAGATTACTACAGAAGGATGACAAAAACCCAGCTCTCACATCAAGACTAGAACAATGAGTAAACAGAAAAAGAATTCCACTATAAAGAGTTATTATGGTAGCAGGCATGCTTAAGAATCAATCTAGAAGAGAATGTTTCCAAAATACCCATAAGCAAAACTTCAGAAAAATATATAGCTTGGTACAAACTGAACTAGAATATCTCTAAGAGATTAAGAATAAAAGGTTTACAAAATTTTAATAGCCTTAGGAAAAGAAATGAGAGTTAAGAAATTAGAAAGGAAATTAATAGTTTGCCATAATAAGTACAAAATTTTGCCAAAGCCAAACTCCCTGAAAATTAGAATAGACCAAAAGAAGCTAATGACTCCATGAGACAACAAGAATTAAAAGAAGTCAAAAAGTTGAAAATATGGAAGGAAATATAAGATATCTCTTAGCAAAAACAACTGACTTGGAGGGGGCAGTGAGGTGGCACAGTGGACAGAGGACCAGCCCTGGAGTCAGGAGGACCTGAGTTCAAAAGCTGTCTCAGACACTTAATATTTACTTAGTTGTGTGATATGATCTTGGGCAAGTCACTTAACCCCACTGCCTTGCAAAACAAACAAACAAACAAACAAACAAAAAACTGCTTTCCCAAAGAGCCTAGATATCATATTTCTATGAATCTTAAAAGAAAACTACCCAGATGTCTTAGAACCATAATAGGAATAGAAAGAATTCACTGGTCACCTCCTGGAAGAAATAAAAAAAATGAAACTTCCAAGAACATTATGGCCCAAATTTAGTTTCCAGGCCAAAGAGAAAATAATCCCCAATAGCCAGAAATAAAGAATCCAAATACAAAGGAGCCATACTCAGAATTAAACACAATTTAGCAACCATCACTATAAAGTAGAAGAGGACCTGGAATCCCAATATTTCAGAAGGCAAAGTATGTGTGCTTTCAGCCAAGAATAACTCCTCTAGCAAAACTGAGTAGAATCTACAGGGTTAGGGGGAAGAGAATAGATCTTTAATAAAATAGCATTCCTAAGCATTCCTCAAAAAAAAAAAAAAGACCAGAGCTTTGTTGAAACTTTGAAGGTCAAATATAGGAGTGAAGAGAAATATAAAAGGTAAACATAAATGAATAATCACAAAGAAATACAGAAGGATAAAGTGCTTACATTCTGGTATGAGGAGATGAGACAAATGTTTCTTCTGAACTCTATCATAGCTAGGGATCATAGAGGGAATCTAAGTATACTAGGCCTAGAAATGGTTCTGTTATGTCCTGATGAACTTAAAAGAAAATGGAAAGAGAGAGGAAGAGGAAAACAATGGGAAGGAGGGAAGGAAGATTAGGAAAAACTAATATAATCAGGGTGTGCAAATAGATATCTACACAAACAAGGAGGGGGTGGGGAAAGCAGCTTGACACTTCAACCTCACTCATCTGAAGTGGTCAAAGGAAGAAAGAACACATACACACACAGAAAGGGATCTGACTACTGAAATACATTTCACTCAACAGGGAAATAGGAAGGAAAGTGAAGAAGAGAGGAGGGGGAATTAGAGATTTGGTTAAGGGAATGATTAGTTCCAAGCAAAATAAATTAAAGATATATAAAATATGTACGACTCTAATTGAGGTAGCAAAGAATGGAAATCTGAGAGAGCCCCCATAAATTGTAGAATATAAATGGAATACTATTATGTTGTAAGAAATTATGAAGGAGGGCGGCTAGGTGATGCAGTGGATAAAGTACTGGCCCTGGAGTCAGGAGTACCTGGGTTCAAATCCAGTCTCAGACACTAAAATAATTACCTAGCTGTGTGGCCTTGGGCAAGCCACTTACTTAACCCTATTGCCTTGCAAAAAACCCAACCCCCCCAAAACCAAAAAAACAACCCCCCCAAAAAAGAAATTATGAAGGAATTAAAAAACACTTCTTACACAAATAAAATCAGATTTAAATAACTGGGCAAACATCAACTGCTCATGGATAAGTTGAGCTAATATAATAAAAATGACAATTCTACCAAAAACTAAACTACCTGTATAGTGCCCTACCAAAATTACTTTAATGAGTTAGAAAAAATGGTAAGTAAATTCACATGGAGAAATAAAAAGTCAAGAATTTCCAGGGATTCAATGGGGGAAAAAAAGTGCAAAAGAAGGTGACTTAGCCCTACCAGATCTAAAATTATATTATAAAGCATCAGTCATCAAAACCATCTGGTCTTGGTTAAGAAATAGTGTGGTAGGGGGGAGGCTAGGTGGTGTAATGGATAGAGCAACGGCCCTGGAGTCAGGAGTACCTGAGTTCAAATCCAACCTCAGACACTTAATAATTACCTAGCTGTGTGGCCTTGGGCAAGTCACTTAACCCCATTTGCCTTGTGCAAAAAAAAAGAACTAAAAGAAAAAAAGAAATAGAATGGTGGACCAGTGGAATAGATTAGGTGCAATAGCAGTAATCTGCTGTTTGATAAACTCCAAAAGTCCAGCTATTAGGATAAAAACTCTCTCTTCGATAAAAACTCTCTCTTTGACAAAAACTGCTGGGAAAATTGGAAGTTAGTATGGAAGAAACATAGCTTAGACCATCTCACACCCATTCCAAGATAAAATCAAAATGAATACAGGATTTAGACATAAAAAACAATATTATAATCAAACTAGAAGATCAAGGAGGAGTAGTTTACCTGTCAGATCTATGGAAAGGGAAGCAGTTTATGACTAAGGAAGAGATAGAGAACATCACTAAAAACAAACTAGATGATTTTAATTATATTAAATTTTTTTTCATTTTTTTCATTTATTTTTTATTCTCATTTTGTACAAATTTTTTTACATTAATAAAATATTCTTGTTTACAAGTAAACAAAGCCCTCCCCCCATGAATATAGGTAGACTTGCTTGGGCAAAAAAAGGAAAGGGGAGAGAAAAAAAAATAAAATTAAAAAAATAATAGTAATAATTGTAGGTATGGCCAGGTGGCGCAATGGATAAAGCACCTGCCCTGGAGCCACGAGCACCCGAGCCCACATCCAGCCTCGTAAACCCAACAATCACCCAGCCGTGTGACATGCAAGCCACCCGATCCCCACTGCCCCGCAAAAACCAAAAAGAAGAAAAAAAAAGACCCAAAATAAAATAAAATAGTAATAATAGTAGGGGTGGCTGGGTGGCAGACAGAGCATTGGCCCTTGAGCCAGGAGCGCCTGAGTCCAAATCCAGTCCCAGACACCCAAAGATCATCCTTTGCTATGTGGCCCCAGGCAGGCCACCCAGCCCCACTTGCCCTGCACCCTCCCCCAAATAATAATAACAAAAAATGTGCTTCAGTCTTTATTCCAACACCAACAACTCTGTCATGGGTGGATCACATTCTTTATGATAAGTCCATCACAAAAGTTACTTCCATATTTTTCCAACGTTGCCATTGCTGATCGCAACTCCCTCCTTTCTTATTTCTCCACTACCACTACTATATTTTCTCTCTCCTGTCACTCTGACTCTGCTGTAGGGTCGCTGAGTGGCACAGCAGACAGATCCCTGGTCCTGGGGCAAGAAGCCCTGAGCCCCCATACCACCCCTTAGGCCCAGAATCCACCCGGCCCTGTGGTCCTGGGCAGGACTTCCAATCCCAGCCCCTTGCAAGAAGTAAAAAAGAAAATGTGTTATATCTGACCACTCTCCCCTCATGGTCCATCCTCTCCTCCTTTATTCACATCCCCACCCCTTCCCCCTGCTCCCCCCCCTCCTTTTTACTCCAGTTGTCTATACCCCATTGAGTATATTTGATGTTGCCTCTCCTAGTCATCTCTGATGAGAGAAAAGGTTCCCTCATTCCCCCTTGCCTCCCCCCTTCCATATCATTGCAATAGCTCATTGTAATAAAAAAAATCTTATTATGTGAAATATCTTGGACTATTCCCCCTCTCCTTTTTCTTTCTCCCATTCCATTTCCCTTTTTTTCTATTGACTCCATTTTTACACCATATTTTATCTTCGAATTCAGCTTTCTCCTGTGTTTCAACTATAAAAGCTCCCTCTACCTGCTCTATTAACTGAGAAGGTTCATATGAGTATGATCAGTGTCATTTTTCTATGCAGGAATACATGCAGTTCATCATCATTAAGTCCCTCATATTTCCCCCCTCTCCTCCAATCTGTATCTGAAGATCAAACCTTCTGTTCAGCTCTGGCCATTCCAAAAGGAACATTTGAAATTCCCCTGGTTCACTGAAAGTCCATCTTTTTCCCTGGAAGAGGACATTCAGCCTTGCTGGGTAGTTCATTCTTGGCTGCATTCTAAGCTCTTTTGCCTTCCGGTATATTGTATTCCAAGCCCTACAAGCTTCCAATGTAGTTGCTGCTAAGTCCTGTGTGATCCTGACTGCAGCTCCACGATATTTGAACTGTGTCCTTCTGGCTGCTTGTAATATTTTCTCTTTGATTTGGGAGTTCTGGAACTTGGCTATAATATTCCTAGGGGTTGGTTTTTTGGGATCTCTTTCTCGGGGGGGATCGGTGGATTCTTTCCATTTCTATTTTGCCCTCTGCTTCTAGAATATCAGGGCAATTTTCCTGTAGTAATTCTTTGAAAACGATGTCAAGGCTCTTTTCCTGATCATGACTTTCAGGTATTCCAATAATTTTTAAATTATCTTTCCCAAGTCTGTTTTCCATATCAGTTGTTTTTTCAATGAGATATTTCACATTTTCTTCTAATTTTTCATCTTTTTGGTTTTGAAGTATTGATTCCTGATTTCTGGTAAATTCATCAGTCTCCCTGAATTCTATTCTTTGTCTGAAGGATTTGTTCTCCTCAGAGTTTTCTTATCTCTTTTTCCATCTGGCCAATTTTACTTTTTAAAGCATTCTTCTCCTCAATAACTTTTTGAACTGTGTTATCCATTTGACCTAAGCTGGTTTTTAGCATGCTATTTTCTTCAGCATTTTTTTGGATTTCCTTGACTAAGCTGCTGACTTCATTTTCATGTTTTTCCTGCAACTCTCTCCTTTCTTTTCCCAGTTTTTCTTCCAACTCCCTCATTTGATTTTCAAAGTCTTTTTTGAGCTCTGTCATAGCCTGAGCCCAATTTCTGTTTTTCTTGGAGTCTTTAGATGCAGGAGCTTGTGCTTCCTCATCTTCAGACTGAGTATTTTGATCTTTCTTGGGCTCATTTGCAAAATATTTCTCAATAGTCTTCCTCTTATTTCTCTGCTTGCTCATTTTCCCAGCCTGAGCCTGGTTTTGGGGGTGCTTCCTGAGCTTTTGGGACACTCCCAGAAGGGTCTCAGTGTGTGAGGCTCTGTCCTCCCTCCTGGTCTGTGAATGACCATATGTGCCCCCCTCTGCCACGGGGCCGAGGTCGGGGGGCCCTGTTGTCCTATGGTGGGGCCTAGACTGGGATCAGGATCTGAATGTGGTCAGAGCCCCAGAGTCCTGTTCCAGGGGCAGAGGACAGAGCTCTGCAGTCTCTCTCTCTTCACTCCCCTCCCTAGGTTCAATGGGCTCATGCCCTGGGGTCTCCTGCTTACTGGCTCCGCCTGCTTCTGTTTCTGGGTCTGGGCTGCCAAAAAACCAAGCTGCTCGCTGTGTGCCCTGAGGGTTGGGCTCCACATGCTCACTCTCACAGAGGTCCCCCGCTGTTCCCCCACTTTGTGCCCAGTGCTCCCTGGGGTGCAGCTCCGGAGACTCCCCTGCTGCTGTGAGCCGTGGCTCCCAACGCCCTGCAGCTGCCTCCGAGAGGCTGAAGTTCTTTCGCTCTGTCAGCTGCCCCTCCGACCCCAGGGAGAAGAGCCTTTCTGCTCTTTTCCAGGTTACCTTGAGTAGGAGAACTGCCTCACTGAGTCCCTTTGTGGGTTCTGTCTCTCGAAAGTTTATGAGTTTTATCAGAGAGCTCCTAAGACTGGATCCCTTCTTGTCGCCATCTTGGCTCCGCCCCTAATTACATTAAATTAAAAAGGTTTTGCACAGCCAAAACCACTGTAATCAAGATCAAAAGAAATGTAGTAAATTGGGAAACAATTTTTACAACTAGTATTTTTGACAAAGGATTCATTTCTAAAATATAAAGAGAACTGAGTCAAATTTCCAAAAAAACAAGCCATTCCCCCATTGACAAATGGTCAAAGGATATGCAAAGGTAATTTACAGATGAGGAAATTAAATTAATCCATAGTCATATGAAAAAAATTGATTTAAATCACTATTTATTAGAGAAATGCAAATTAAAGCATCTCTGAGGTACCACCTCACACCTCTCAGACTGGCCAATATGACCAGAAAGGACAATGAACAATGTTGGCAGGGAAGTTGGAAATCTGGGACACTAGTTCATTGTTGGCGGAGCTGTGAACTCATCCAACCTTTCTGGGGAGCAACTTGGAATTACACCCAAAGGGCAACAAAAAAATGTGCATTTCCTTTGATCCAGCAATACCACTACTGGGTTTATACTCTGAAGAGATCATGAAAAAGGGTAAAAACATCACTTGTACAAAAATATTCATAGCAGCCTTGTTTGTGATGGCAAAGAATTGGAAATTAAGTGAATGTTCTTCAATTGGGGAATGGCTTAACAAACTGTAGTATATGTATGTCATGGAACACTATTACTTTATTAGAAACCAGGAGGGATGAGAATTCAGGGAAGCCTGGAAGGATTTGCATGAACTGTTGCTGAGTGAGATGAGCAGAACCAGAAAAACATTGTATACCTTAACAGCAATATGGGGGTGATGATCAAACTTGATGGACTTGCTCATTCCATCAGTGCAACAATCAGGGACAATTTTGGGGTATCTGTGATGGAGAACACCTGTATCCAGAAAAAGAATTGTGGAGTTTGAACAAGGACCAAGGACTATTACCTTTAATTTAGAAAAAACAAAACTGATATCTTATTGTCTGATCTTGCTATCTCTTTTACTTTATGTTTCTTCCTTAAGGATATGATTTCTCTCCCATCACATTCATTTTGGATCAATGTATACCATGGAAACAATGTAAAGACTGGAAAATTGCCTTCTGTGGGGGGTGGGGGGAGGGAAGTAGATTAAGGGAAAAATTGTAAAACTCAAAATAAATAAAATCTTTTAAAAAAAATTTTAAAGGGCAGCTAGGTGTTGCATTGAGAAGAGCACTGGCCCTGGAGTCAGGAGTACCCGAGTTCAAATCCGGCCTCAGACAACTTAATAATTACCTAGCTGTGTGGCCTTGGGCAACCACTTCAACCATTTCCTTGCAAAAAATTAAAAAAAAAGAAATTATGAAAAAGATGATTTTTAGAGAAACCAAAGGATACTTATATGACCCTAATGTCAGATGAAGGGAATAGAACAGGAGAATAGTTTATATAATGACAATAATACGGTAATGGTAAATAACTGAAAAAATTAGAAACTTTTTTCTGTGTAATGAACAACTACAATTTCAGTGAACTAGTGATACAACAGTTACTCATATGCTGATCAAGAGGAGAAAGATTTTAAATTGTAGAAAGAGAGAAATTTTTGGATATGACTAATGTGAAATTTTTTATTATATATATATATATTTGCAATGGATTTTCTTTTCCTTTTTTCTCATGGGCAGATAAGGTAGATTTTTGCTATTTGATACTCTCTGTATAAATATGTGTGTATACATAAATATTTATTTATTTTTGATCAGCAAAAATATACCTCTTCTTCCCACTTTATCCATCCCCTCCACAGTTGAGAATTAAAGAAAAACAAAACCTCTTTCATAAACATATATAGTTAAGCAAAACAAATTTCCACACTGACCATATACAAAATGAAATTAATATATGTATAGGTATACATATATATAAATTATATAATCAGTTCTATTATGATCCTTATTTTGAAAATATGAAATTGCTCCAACTGATATATTATTAAGGATTAATTTAAGCATAACATAAATTTCATGTTTGCTTATGGATGACTTCAACCTCAAGAAATACTAGGTGAACACAGAAAACTGCACTTAGCTCTACTGAGCTGCGTAGAAATAGAAAAAATGAACATTACATACATATATACCTCAAACATTTACTTTAGTTTTCCACATATTATCTTACAAAGTTGTGTTTCGCTAAATCTTTCACATTTGTGAATTTCTCCCTCTCATGTATATATATATATATATACAAATATATATATGCATATATTCATACATGTATACACATTCATACACCTATAGAAATATATCATTCGTTCAATATCCCAAATATGCCTAAACATTCTAGTTCAAAAACTACAAGTAGCCTTTCCACGCTGCCCAGAAGAGGGGTCCATATGGTAGTGTTCACGGTTTCGGTTGTAACTTTCAAGGGAGACTTTCACAATGTCCAGAGCCCTGGATATCTTGCAGATGAAGGAGGAGGATGTCCTCAAATTCCTTGCTGCAGGCACCCATCTGGGTGGCACCAATTTAGACTTCCAGATGGAACAGTATATCTACAAAAGGAAGAGTGATGGCATCTATATCATTTATTTGAAGAAAACTTGGGAAAAGCTTCTGCTGACAGCTCGTGCCATTGTTGCCATTGAAAATCCAGCTGATGTTAATGTCATCTCATCCAGGAACACTGGCCAGATAGCTGTTCTGAAATTTGCTGCTGCCACTGGCACCACACCTATTGCTGGACGCTTCACCCCAGGCACCTTTACTAACCAGATCCAGACAGCTTTCAGGGAGCCTTGCCTCTTGGTGGTCACTGATCCTCGTGCAGATCATCAGCCTTTGACAGAAGCATCATATGTTAATCTTCCAACCATTGCACTGTGCAACACAGACTCACCACTTCGCTATGTGGACATTGCCATTCCGTGTAACAACAAGGGAGCTCACTCAGTCCTGCGGATGCGTGGTACCATCTCCTGTGAGCACCCATGTGAGGTCATGCCTGATCTTTACTTCTACAGAGATACAGAGGAGATTGAAAAGGAAGAGCAGGCCGCAGCTGAGAAGGCAGTGACAAAGGAGAAATTTCAGGGTGAATGAACTGCACCTGCCCCAGAATTCACTGCTGCTCAGCCAGAGGTGGCTGATTGGTCTGAGGGCGTCCAGGTGCCATCTACGCCCATTCAGCAGTTCCCTCCTGAAGATTGGAGTGCTCAGCCGGCTACTGAGGACTGGTCTGCAGCTCCTACTGCTCAGGCCACTGAATGGGTAGGAACTACCACAGAGTGGTCCTAAGTTTTACCCAGATGCTCTAACAGTGCTGGAAAAATGCTGATGGAAAATAAACATTGGTTTCTTAACAAAAAAAAAACAAAAAACCACAAGCAGAGTATGCAAAAAGAAAGCTTTAACGATTAAAAAGTTGCTTGAAAGAATAAATGTTTTGAAAGAAATGAGAGAACATATGCTATTTCCTGAGTATTAAGGGAAGAGGAATGCAAAGACAAAGTTACAAAAATAATGAATGAAAGACAAAGTTACAAAAATAAAAGAAACATTTATGGCTAGAAGTGTTGTGTTCCAAAACCCATTTTTTTTTCCTGCAAGCTCTGAGTTTTAATTGTTGAATTTTGCAAAGAACAGTAATTTTTAGGAACACACACATATATAGAACTCCCTTTCTCTCTCTACATATTTACATATATATATATATAATATATATAAAAAATCATTACAGTCTAATTATACAAATGTCTCATTATTATGTCATATTTTTATGTCTTTTATAGTTGTCTGTGTGTATGTGATTCCATATTCTGAGTCTTTCCCCTTACTTTTAGTAAGTGAGGGGAGAGCACGTTGCATCATCAGTCCTTAGTGTTCCTGACTTTACAATACAATTGTCTTTACAATATTGTTGTCATTCTATATATTGTTCAAGTTCAGTTTACTCTGTGCCAATCCTTGTAAGTCTCTTTAGGTTTCTCTAAAACCATCTCCTTTATTTTCATTTTTTACAGCATGATAGCATTCCATCACATTTATAATATATATTATTCATCCATTCCCCAATTTATGATACCTCTCAGATTACCATTCTTTGTCACTTCAAAAAAGAAACCCATGAAATTTTTTGCATATCCTTACAGTATATTTTTCCTCCCTTAGGACTAATTCTTCCCTTAATCTAAACTCCTTCTAATTTCCATTTCCTCTTCTCCCCTTTCTGCTCCTTTTCCCCAAATGTTTTTCACTAGGCAAATGTTTTGTAACTATGTAAAATAATTTTCCTTAACCTTTTCTTTCCCTTCTCCCCTTAGTGTATCTCTCTTCCCTTCTCTTTCCGTTTTTCCTTTTAAGATCATCAGGACATAACATAAACCATCATAGGTTTTCTGTCTAATTAAACTGTTATCCCTAATAATAGGGTTAAAAAGGGTCACATGGAAGAATTCCCTTATACTAGAAGTAAGCAGTTTAGCTGTTATTTTCTTCATTCATGTTTATCTTTTTATGTTTCTTTTCACTCCTATATTCAACCTACAAAATTTCTCCAAAGCTCTGGTCTTTTTATGAGGAATGCTTGGGAGTCCTTGATATCATTAAAGGTCCAATTCTCTCCCCCCCTCACCCCTTCATTCTACTCAGTTTTGCTGGATAAGTTATTTTTTTTTAGTTTTTTAGTTTTTTTAGTTTTTGCAAGGCAATGGGGTTAAGTGGCTTGCCCAAGGCCACACGGTTAGGTAATTATTAAGTGTCTGAGGCCGGATTTGAACTCAGGTACTCCTGACTCCAGGGCTGGTGCTCTATCCACTGAGCCACCTAGCTGCCCCGGATAAGTTATTCTTAATTGCAGTCATATATCCTTTGCCTTTTGGAATACTAGATTCCAAGTTCACTTCTCCTTTATGATGATGGCTGTTAAATTGTGTAAAATTCTGACTGCAACTCCTCTAGATTTGAATTTTCTTTCTGGTTACTAGGAGTACTTTTTCTTTGATCTAAAAACCAAATTTTGGCCATAATGTTTCTGGAAGTTTCAATTTGGGATTTCTTTCATGAAATATTCTTTCTATTCTCATTTTGCCTTCTGGTTCTAAGAGATATAAGCATATCACTGAAATATGACATCTGAGGTTCTTTTTTGATGGGGACAGGGGGAGGACTTTAAAGGTAGTCCAAAGATTTAAAATTTTTTTCTCTTCAATCTTTTTTTTTCCAAATCAGATGTTTCTGCCATTTCCTGCCATATTTTCAATCTTTTGACTTCTTATAATATTTCTTGTTGCTTCATAGTTTCTCTTTGGTACATTTTAAATTTCAGGAAGGTTTGTTGCTTGGATAAGGTTTGCTTCTTGCGTCAAGCATGAAGCTCCCTTTCCAACTCTTTCTTCCACAATTCTCATTTTTTTCCTCCAGAGCTCTCATTTCATTGATAAATACTTTTGGAACGATTTATTTAAAAAAAAAAAGCAATCTTTCTTTGTTGTGTCTTGGAATTCTAGAGAAAAGTGTGCCCAAGCTATATTTTTCTTTGAAGTTTTGCTTATAATTGTTTTGGAGTCATTCTTTCTGGGATTGTACCTTGAGCATGCCAACCATCATAATAGCTCCTCTTTATAATGGAATTTTTATTGTTGTTGTTGTTCATTCTTCCAGGCTTCTTACCATCTTCAGATTTGATATTTGGGTTGGGCTTTCTGCACTTATTTAGGGAAAATCTGGACTCTAGACTGTTCCTGTTGCTGCTTTCTTAGAGTATTGATTCTTGTGTTAGTCCAAGATCTCAGGACAGTTCAGGCTGGGGACCTGCAACCTGACCCCTCTTCCTATCTTTTGTTCTCATTGCCCTGGTATGGGTCTTGGACCTCCTATTGATCTAGTGCACAGTGTCTCCCCTGTGTTCCAATACTCCATAGAGTTTTCCACTGGCCAAACTCCATGGCAGGGAAGGGCAATAATGATCCTGCCCAAGGAGAAAATATCCATAGGAATAAAATGATGAAACTTTTAAGTATTGAAGTAAAAAGTTAAAATAGGAATAATTAAGTAACATATGCCTTAGGTATTACTGTGAGGAAAATATTGTATGAACTTTTAAGCACTATCTAAATGTGAATTGTTACATCTTTTCTGTGCATTTATGCCATTTTCTTATCTTCTGTTGTGTCTTTTTAAGGATTCATAGAACTACAGAATTTTTTAGAATTTTGGTATATCCTTTTTTTGCATATCTGCTAGTTTTTACAAAACTTTCTCATTTTGCGGGTCAGGAAACTGAGATGCACATAGGAGGAATAATTCTATGAGATTATAAAATAATAGACTTAAATCTAGAGAGACACCTTAGAAGCCATTGTGTATGCCTTGAGCATGCCTGCCACCATAATAATATTCATCCTCCTAAATGAAGACACAGAAAAGATAAAATGATTTGTGCAAGGTCAAACAAGTAGTACCAGAACTGGGATTTGAACCCAGGTCTTCTGACTCCAAATTCTGAACTCTCCACTGTCACTATACTTGTCACCATGATAATAATCAAAATAACAGGTTTGAGCATTAGATGAATCTAATAAGATCAAATTCAATTGAGTATAAGAATCTTCTTCACAAGTATAAGCTAGGTGAGGGATGGTTAGACAGTAATTCAATTAAAGAAGCTCCAGGAATTGTTTTGTATTATATATGTTCAAATGAGTCAGGAGAGTGATGTGAAAAGCTAATGCGGTTTGGTGTTCTGAAAGGCAAAGTTTCCAAGAATAAGAATTATGTTACTAGTATTGGGTCTGGAGTCACAAAGACCTGAGTTCAAATTCAGCCTCAGATATTTCTATCTGTGTGACCCTGGGCCAAACATTTTATCTCTGTCCTCTTCAGTTTCCCCATCTGTAAAATGGAGATGATAATAGTGCTTACTTTCCAGGATTGTTGTGAGGATCAAATGAGATCATATTTATAAAGTGTTTAGCACAGGTCCTGAAATATGTTGTTGTTCAGTCCTGATTCTTCATGGCCTCATTTGGGATTTTCTTAGCAGATATACTAGAATGGAGTACCATGTTCTTCTCCAGTGGATTAAGACTTCCACCTGAAAACTAAACTATCTGTTTAGTGCCCTACCAATCAAAATTCCAAAAAATTACTTTAATGAGTTAGAAAAAATTGTAAGTAAATTCATATGGAGAAATAAAAAGTCAAGAATTGCCAGGAGCGTAATGAAAAAAAAAATGCAAACGAAGGTGGCTTAGCATTACGCAATCTAAAATTATATTATAAAGCATCAGTCATCAAAACTGTTTGGTATTGGCTAAGAAACAGAGTGGTGGACCAGTGGAATAGACTAGGTGTAAAAGCAGGAGAGGATTATAGTAATCTGCTGTTTGATAAACCCAAAGAGTCCCGCCACTGGGATAAAAACTCCCTCTTTGATAAAAACTGCTGGGATAATTGGAAGTTAGTATGGAAGAAACTTAGATTAGACCAACACCTCACACCCTTTACCAAGATAAGATCTCCAAATGGTTACAGGACATAGACATAAAAAACAATACTATAAGCAAATTAGAAGATCAAGGACTAGTCTACCTGTCAGATCTATGGAAAGGGGAGCAGTTTAGGACTAAGGAAGAGTTGGAAAACATCATGAAAAACCAATTAGATGATTTTGATTACATTAAATTAAAAAGCTTTTGCACAGATAAAACCAATGTAATCAAGATCAAAAGAAAAGTAATAAATTGAGAAACAATCTTTACAATTAATGATTCTGACAAAGGACTCATTTCTAAAATATACAGAGAACTGAGTCATATTTTTAAAACAAAAAGCCATTCCCCAATTGACAAATGGTCAAAGGATATGCAAAGGAAATTTACAGATGAGGAGATCAAAGCAATCCATAGCCATATGAAAAAATGCTCTAAATCATTAATTATTAGAGAAATGCAAATTAAAGCTTCTCTGAGGTACCACCTCACACCTCTCAGATTGGCCATTATGACCAGGAAGGATAATGATCATTGTTGGAAGGGATGTGGGAAATCTGGGACACTATTACACTGTTGGTGGAGCTGTGAACTCATCCAACCCTTCTGGAGAGCTATTTGGAACTATGCCCAAAGGGCAACAAAAATGTGCATACCCTTTGACCCAGCAATACCACTACTGGGTCTATACCCTGAAGAGATGAGGGAAAAAGGGTAAAAACAAAAATATTTATAGCAGCCCTGTTTGTGGTGGCAAAGAATTGGAAATCCAGTAAATGTCCTTCAATTGGGGAATGGTTTAGCAAACTGTGGTATATGTATGTCATGGAACACTATTGTTCTATTAGAAACCAGAAGGGATGGGATTTCAGGGAAGCCTGGAGGGATTTGCATGAACTGATGCTGAGTGATATGAGTAGAACCAGAAAAACACTGTACACCCTAACAGCAACATGGGAGTGATATTCAACCTTGAAGGACTTGCTCATTCCATCAGTGCAACAATTGGGAACAATTTTTGGCTGTCTGCAAAGGAGAGTGCCATCTGTATCCAGATAAGGAGCTGTGGAATTTGAACAAAGTACAAGGATTATTCCCTTTAATTCGGAAAAAAAAAAACCCAGATGTCTTATTGTCTGATCTGGTTACTTCTGAGAATTCTGTTCTCTTTAAGGATATGATTTCTCTCTCATCACACCCAATTTGGATCAAGGTACAACATGGAAACAAAGTAAAGACTGACAAGTGCTATCTGTGGGGTGGGGGTGGGGGGAGGGAAGCAAGATTGGGGGAAAATTGTAAAACTCAAATGATATCTTTAATAAAAATTTAAAAAAAGACTTCCACCTGAACTCTAAATTCCATAACTATGATTGCTATTAAGATTATTGTTTGCAAAGCTCTCTACATACAGACACTTGATATTTGTCCCTCATTTTTGAAGTAGACTGTGACATCAGGAAGGTGCTCAACAAGCACATGAATTGGATTTGAGTGAGAGGGATGCTGTGCTAAGTCACCAGCCTCACTTTCTGTTCCAGAGACATCTGAGTCCGTGGCCAGATATGAATCAGGATGACAGGAGATGGCCCTGGATTCGAGGCAATGACTTGCCTGAGGTCACACAGCCAGTATGAAGCCACTGAATCCGGACACTTAATAGTTGTGTGATCCTGGGCAAGTCACTTAATCCGTTTTGACCCAAAATTGAGCTGGAGAAAGAAATGGCAGACCAATGGGGTCCCTCAAGAGGAGGTGGACACCGTGGAAATAACTTTGAAACAAGCACAGGCTACAGGAAGGTGCTTTTATCTATTAATTAATTAATTAATTAATTAATTTTTTTATTGGTGTTCCCGTTCTGTTGCTGTTTGTTAGTTGTGATCTCATTCGGGGTTTTCTTGACAAAGATACTGGAGTGGAATGCCCTTTCCTTCTCCAGCTCACTTTACAGATGAGGAAACTGAGGCAGACAAGGTTGTGTGACTTTGCAATGTCCGAGGTCAAGTCTGAACTCCGAAAACGCCCTGATCCCGGGCGCCGCCACCTACCTGGCTGCCCTATGCCCATTTTACAGAGGGATGATGTGCCAGGCTCACTGGGGAAGGGGAGGGCCACGGGAGACCCACGTGCTGTGCACGTGCGAGCGTCAGCTCCCCAGCGCCAGGGGCGGGGCCTGCGCCTGGAGCCACTCCCGGCGGCACCCGGGGCGGTGCGTAGCCTACGCAGGGGGCGGAGCCTGGAGGGAGCGTACCTGAGGCGCGGATGGCGGCCGCATCGGCGATGGCTCCGGGGCGGGAGCCCGAGGAGCCGGGCCCACGGGCCCTGTACTTCTGCGGGAGCATCCGAGGTGGGAGGCAGGACCGAGCCCTCTACGGGCGCATCGTGTCAAGACTGCGGCGCTACGGGGCGGTGCTCACGGAGCACGTGGCGGCTGCCGAACTGAGCGCGTGCGGTGAGAGGCGGGCGGGGGGCGGGGCGAGGGCGGGGCCTGCTCTCGCCCCAGTGCTTCCGGGAGGGGGGCGGGGTGCTTCCCTCCTCGCCCCCTGCCGAGTCTGCGCGGCGCGTGGCTGGGAGCGAGGTCTGGACTGGAGAGGGGCGGAACCTGGCCGGGGGTCACGGGGCGGGGCCTGACCGGGGTCACGGGGCGGGGCCGACTGTTAGCTACGGGGAGAGATCCGCCTCCCTTGAACTGGCTGACCCGAGATCCCGGGAAGGCGCTCCGGGGCAGCTGGGGGCAGCTGGGTGGCGAGGTGGGCACAGCGCCGGCCTGGGAAAGACCGAGTTCAAATGTAACCCCCGAGATGCCCGAGGGGGGGCCCTCTGAGCACGCCACCTAAAGTCATCTGCAAAATCGGAAAGGTTAATAAAAGACAGTAAAAGCTTCCCTGGTTGCTGTGAAGCTCAGATGAGATGAGCTTTGCAAAGCGCTTAGCATAGACTCTGGTGCAGGGTCCGTTGCTAATGTTATTATTAGCAAGTGGGGACCGAAGGATGAGGTGACCCATTCTCTCAGCACCCAATCCCTCCGCCTCGATAAAGTCAATAATTTTTTTTGTATATATATTTTAATATATTATATTCAATATATATATTCAGTATATTATATATATAATGAATTGAAATTTGCTTTCTACAGAGAAAGAATAGTGGACTTTGAACAAAGACTAAAGACTTACCGTCAAATTAGAAAAAAAAGCATTACATTATAATGTAATTTTGCTATCTCATACTTTATTTTTCTTCCTTAAGAATATGATTTCTCTGTCATCACATTCAACTGAGATCAGTGTAAAGACTAACAGAATGTCTTCTGTGGGGTGGGGAGCAAGAATGGGGGGGAAATTGTAAAACTCAAACTAAATAAAATCTTTCTTTAAAAAAAAAGAAAGAAAAAAGAAATTTGCTTTCTACAATCAGTCAGATATTAAGTGCCCACTAAGCACAGGTGTTAGTTGCTGGGGTTACAAAACAAGGCAAAGATAGACCTTATCCTCAAGGAGCTTAGAGTCTAGTAGCCACCAAGACCAATGACCCTGCCACAAAAGGAAGGAAGTTAAAGTATTTGTTTTTAGTGAACTCAGCTCTTGGTAATCACCCCCTGCCTTTCTAGAGTCACAAGCTCTCTCTCTAAAAAATCCATTTAATTTTGTTTCTCTTTATTAAAACTTGAGATATTTGCCTGTTTCTAGTCATTTAGCTCTTCTCTTCCATGTCAATTCTTAAAAATTGCTCACACTATCTCCACAATCACATCTGTAAATTCGGTATATAATTGCCTTTCTAGTCTCTCAGTCACTTTTAAGTTCAATTGTCTCATAGTGATATTTGTCAGAACTTTTTTTTTACAATTCACTGACTGTTCTTTCCAGAATAATTGGAAATAGAATAGTGTAATTCTATAATAAAATCTAAGCATAATAGTTTTTAAAAGAACCTCAGAAGTCATGTAGTCACACATCCACAACTGTACCTTTACAATACCTCCATGGAGTAGTCTTTAATCTCTGCTTGAAGGCTTCCAGTGGCAGTGAAAAAGGCAGTCTAATGCTACTCATTGATCTAATTCTTTTTTTTAGGTGTTTTTTTTTTTTTGCAAGGCAATGGGGTTAAGTGGCCACACAGCTAGGTTATTATTAAATGTCTGAGATGGATTTGAACTCAGGTACTTCTGAGTCCAGGGCCACACTGCACCACCTAGCCACCCCCAACAGTCTAATTCTTAGGAAATTTTTTTCCTTATAGTGACTTGAAATCTATTTTTCCTCAACATCTACTTTATATATTTTTTTAGGTTTTTTTGCAAGGCAAATGGGGTTAAGTGGCTTGCCCAAGGCCACACAGCTAGGTAATTATTACATGTCTGAGACTGGATTTGAACCCAGGTACTCCTGACTCCAGGGCTGGTGCTTTATCCACTGCACCACCTAGCTACCCCTTTCCTCAACATCTATCCATTGCTTCTTGTTCTACATCTTGGAGACCAAAAAGAAAAAGGCTAATCCTTCTTCTATAGGGTAGCTTTTCAATTATTGTTATTATGCTCTCCCTAAGCCTTCTTTTCTCCAGGTTAACTATATTTGGTTCCTTCAACAGAGCCCAGAATCATGATTTTGAGCTCTTTTACCATTATGGCTGTTTTTTTTGTTTATCTAGGAAGTTTTAGTCTCCTGGAAAAGGCCTCCTCAGGGTCCTTTTCCCACATGTCCCTTTGCATCTGCTAACATTATATACTCTTTTCCTAAGTTTTTGGTGACATGTCATATCTTCCATCCTTCATACATATGTCTTTCTTTTTAGCTCCCTGTATAGCTACATTGATTTCTTTTGATAATTGTTCTCTCATTGGGAATATTAAATTAATGTAAATCCAATAGCCTTTTTCTTTAGGACCTCTCTGTAAATACCTTATATTAGTTGATCAGCTTTCTCTTCTGGAAACCCTTTGCTTCTGAGGTTTTCCTCCAACCTCTATTTAGTTCCTATAGTGCTCCCTTGCTAATTCTTATTTCTCACCTTTTAAGTATTAGTATCCTTCAAGGATTTATCTGTGATCCTCTTTATACTAACCTTTGGAAATCTTATTCATTGCCTTGACTTTATCAGTTCTAAATACAGATGAGTTCCAAGTCTTTATCTCTAGCCCTCCTTAACCTCTCATAACCTGCAGACCCACATTTCCAATTATCTGAAATACATTTCTTCCCAATGTTCTGCTGGAATCACAAACTCTAAAACTAGTTGATCAGAGGCCTCTTTTAATTCTTAATCTCTTCCCTATCCTCCACATTGTCAGTTGACAAATCTTGTTGCATTTTCCTTCCAAGTATCCATGATGTCATGTCTTTCTTTCCATTAATGCAGTCACCAACCTAAAACAATCATTTCTATCTTAAAACTGTTGGAATAGACTCCTTTGTAGATCTTCTTGTATCCTGTTTCTCCTCCTTCGATTCATTCTGGTTTAATCTTCCTAAGATATTACTTTGATCATGCTTATTTTCCTGCTCAAAAATTTACTTTACTGCCTACAGAATAAAATCTAAACTTCCTAGCCTGGCATTCAAGGCTTCCCACAATCTACAGTAGTTTTATCTCCCACTCTCACTTGAAGAAGACTCACTTTGACCCACTCCTCTGTTTCTCGATTTCCCATTCTCACTTCAGCTTTTGTGTATATACCATCCTTCACACCGAGAATACTCCCCTCACTCTAGATAGCCATTTCTTAACCATCTTTCAAGGACCAGAACACTTATTGTGTTCTCTCTCTTATCTTGAGGACAGGAACTCAGTTCCATACAGCTCCATCTTGGATACAACCTAGCATATAGTGGATTCTTACTAAACATTTTTCATAGAATCTTCAGTTTGAAAAGAATCTTATATAACTCACACAAGCTAACTTCTTATTCTTTAATCCTGTTAATAGTGAGTGACTGTGGGATAAAGAAGACTGAGTGGGGACAACTATGAGGCTCAGTGGGTAGAATCAAGAAGACCTGAGTTCAAGTCTGGTCACACAAACACTTGTGACCCTGATTGCCTCAAAAAAGAAAAAAAAAGACAGTGGGATTATGGATAGTGAGTAGAGAGGGGCTCAGGGATAGGTGATGGGGCAGGGTAGGAGTGGGTCTCCATCCTTGCTCAGCTGACTCCTTGTTCATTCAATCTCTGCAGGGGAAGAAGCAGCAGGGGGTGACAGACTGATTCATGAGCGTGACCTAGCTTGGTTGCAGCAGGCAGATGGTGAGTTGCCCCCTTTGGATTTCCAGTTCATGGAAGCACAGTATAGATTTATATGGTTTTTATCCACATGCATGCCCAAAGAGTCTTTTGCCCTTCCCTTCCAAAGTTGACATCCAGAGTGTGCTCTCTGCATACCTTTCTAGAATAATAGTCCCACCTTACATTTAATTGTACCCATGCTACATCATTTCTTATGCAATCTCTAGCCCTCTAGGCTTCCATACAAACACTGGAGAAACTTTAAGCCAGCTCATCATCTACTTGTCTCCCTGTAGTGGTGGTGGCTGAAGTGACTCAACCTTCCCTGGGTGTCGGCTATGAGCTTGGCCGGGCTATGGCTCTCAACAAGAGAATTCTATGTCTGTTTCGCCCTCAGTCTGGCCGAGGTGAGTGCCCCTATGCTCTGCCATCCACTCCTAGCTTCCTGAGAGGACAGGAGCATAAGAGAGGCTTGAGCAGTATGGGTCAGAGTGTGTTCATCACAGCCCCATCTGTATAGAATGAACTCTTGGAAAGAGAGCTGAAGAAGAATGCCATCTACAAGACCCACCACAAGTGATCTCCAAGGCCTGCTCGAAGACCTTCCCTGAAGAGTGCTCAGCTGCCTCCAAGGGGCAGCCCCCAACATTTGCAAACAGTTTTGACCCTGAGTCAAGCTCTTCCTCTTCTTAGGTTCCAGTCATTATTCCTAGCACTGCCTCCAGGGCCTTATTCCTGGTCCAGATGGTGTCCTTTGAGGTGCTGGAAGGCAGCTCTACTGAAACAGACTCACAGACTAGTACCCTTCCCCCAGAGTGATCCTGGACTGAATCTGGACATTTGGCACTACTGTGCCTCACCCCTGCTTCTGCTCTTCCCCCAGTGCTCTCAGCCATGATCCGGGGTGCTGCTGATGGGTCACAATTCCAGGTGTGGGACTATGAAGAGAACGAAGTGGAGACACTGCTGGACCGGTACTTTGAGTTCAGTTCTCCTGAGCCTGGAGCTTCCTCCCCATCTCCAACTCTTACTTCTTGACTTAACCTTTATATTTAAATTTCTACTCCAAAACCTGCTTGATTTCACTTCTTCCATATGTTATTCTTGGCCCCAATCCCCAATCCTGAATTAAAACGTGTATTCAGGTTGTATTTTTGTGTCATATATTGGGGGTGGGGAAGGTGGAAAAGAGATGGGAGTTTACAGAAACCTGCTCACAGAAACAAAGATAGAATTCAACAAAGATTTCTTCAGAATGTTTAAGGCCCAGGGGTGGCTAGGTGGTGCAGTGGATAAAGCACCAGCCCTGGAGTCAGGAGTACCTGAGTTCAAATCTGGCCTCAGACACTTAATAATTACCTAGCTGTGTGGCCTTGGGCAAGCCACTTAATCCCATTGACTTGCAAAAAAAACCTTAAATAAATAAATAAATGAATAATAAAAATAAAATGTCTATATCCTTTTTCCCAGATTCTCTTTACTGGGTTTAAACCCCAAGAAAGTCAGTGATAAGACTCTTCAGATGCACCAAAATATGGTAGCATTTAATTTTAAAAATCGAAGAATTGGAAACAAAAGTAGCAGCCCATTGATTGACTAAACAAATTGTGATAAATGAATATAATGAAGTATTACTGTGCTGTCAGAAATTATATATGGGATGAATAGAGAAGCATGGAAAGCTCTATAGTAAGAGACATTGCAAAAGTGAAATTAATAGTCAAAAATGGCAGTTGGGTTGTGAACTTGGAGAATTAGAATAGTGGTGCCCTTCTCAAGTAAGAGGGAAGTTTGGGATGGAAGAGGGTTGGGGAAAAGATGAATTCAGTTCTGGACACGAGTTTAAGATGTCTATTGGACATCCATTTGGAAATGTCTGAATGGCAATTAGAGATGCAAGACTGGAGGTTGGCAGGAAGTTTAGAGTAGTATAGGTATATTTAAGAATCATCAGTATGATAATCAATTGCATGCGTATTGCAGAACTCACCACAGAATCACATGGGATACTTACAGGTAGGGGGCATGATAAGGATGAGGATCTATCAATGGAGAAGTGGTCTGATAAGTAGGAAGAGAATCGGGAGAGAGCAGTGTCCTAAAAACCTAGAGAGAAGACAGCATCAAGGAGAAGAGGGTGATTCACAGGGCCCAAAATGACAAGAGTACCTACAGTGTGCCAGAACAATCCTGGGAAATTTGGATTGTCAGGAGGTTAAAAAAAAAAAGAGGTAAAAAGTGATCCCTGCCCTCAAGGACCTCACAATCTAAGAAGGGAGATAAGAAGAAAAAATATATACAAGCAAGCTTTATACAGTATAAATGGGAAATGATTAACATAGGGAAGGCATTAGGATTTTGGGGGGAGAAGAGGCTTTTTTTATTTTATTTTTTTACATTGGAGGCAATCAGGATTTAGTGACTTGTCCACAGTCATACAGCTAATAAATGAGGTGGAATTTGAACTCAGGTCCTCCTGCTTATCTATTTACTATGCCACTTAGCTACTCTGGAATAAAAAGGGTTAGGTAAAGATTTCCTATAAAAGATAAGATTTTATATGTGTACCATGATTGTGCATGTATAAAATACAGATTACTTGCTATCTTAGGGAAGAAGAAAGGAAGGATGGGGGGAAGAAATTTTTATAAAAATGAATGTTGAGGAGAGACAGAACCCACAAAGGGACCAAGAGAGGCAGTTCTCCTACTCAAGGTAACCTGGAAAAGAGCAGAAAGGCTCTGCTCCCCGGGGTCAGAGGGGCGCCTGCCAGAGGGGTGGCCCCCCAGAGCAAAAGAACTTCAGCCTCCAGAGGCAGCTCCAAGGCGCTGGGAGGGAGTCTCCTGAGCTGCACCCCGGGGAGCACCAGGCACAAAGTGGGGGAACAGCAGGGGACTTCTGCCAGAGCCAGCACGTGGAGCCCAGCCCTCAGGGCACACAGCCAGCACCTTGGTCTTTCTGCAGCCCAGAAGTAGGCGGAGCCCGTAAGCAAGAGCCCCCAGGGCATGAGCCCATTGAGCTGAAGGAGGGGAGTGAAGAGAGACTGCAGAGCTCTGTCCTCTGCCCCTGGAATAGGACTCTGGGGTTCTGACCACATTCAGATCTTGATCACAGTCTAGACCCCCTCATAGAACAGCAGCCCCCCCCCACCTCAGCCCCATGGCATTCACAGACCAGGAGGGATGACAGAGCCTCACACACTGAGACCCTTGTGGGAGTGCCTCAAAAGCTCAGGAAGCACCCCAAAACCAGTCCCAGGCTGGGAAAATGAGCAAGCAGAGAAATAAGAGGAAGACCATTGAGAAATATTTTGCAAATGAGCCCAAGAAGGATCAAAATACTCAGTCTGAAGATGAGGAAGCACAAGCTCCTGCATCTAAAGACTCCAAGAAAAACAGAAATTGGGCTCAGGCTATGAGAGAGCTCAAAAAAGACTTTGAAAATCAAATGAGGGAGTTGGAAGAAAAACTGGGAAAAGAAAGAGAGTTGCAGGAAAAACATGAAAATGAAGTCAGCAGCTTAGTCAAGGAAATCCAAAAAAAAAATGCTGAAGAAAATAGCATGCTAAAAACCAGCTTAGGTCAAATGGATAAAACAGTTCAAAAAGTTATTGAGGAGAAGAATGCTTTAAAAAAGCAAAATTGGCCAGATGGAAAAAGAGATAAGAAAACTCTCTGAGGAGAACAAATCCTACAAAGAATAGAATTCAGGGAGATTGGTGAATTTACCAGAAATGAGGAATCAATACTTCAAAACCAAAAAAATGAAAAATTAGAAGAAAATGTGAAATATCTCATTGAAAAAACAACTGATATGGACAACAGACTTAGGAAAGATAATTTAAAAATTATTGGAATACCTGAAAGTCATGATCAGGAAAAGAGCCTTGACATCATTTTCAAAGAATTACTACAGGAAAATTGCCCTGATATTCTAGAAGCAGAGGGCAAAATAGAAATGGAAAGAATCCACCGATCCCCCGGAGAAAGAGATCCCAAAAAACCAACCCCTAGGAATATTATAGCCAAGTTCCAGAACTCCCAAATCAAAGAGAAAATATTACAAGCAGCCAGAAGGACAAAGTTCAAATATCGTGGAGCTGCAGTCAGGATCACACAGGACTTAGCAGCAACTACATTGGAAGCTCGTAGGGGTTGGAATACAATATACCCGAAGGCAAAAGAGCTTAGAATGCAGCCAAGAATGAACTACCCAGCAAGGCTGAATGTCCTCTTCCAGGGAAAAAGATGGACTTTCAGTGAAACAGGGGAATTTCAAATGTTCCTTTTGGAATGGCCAGAGCTGAACAGAAGGTTTGATCTTCAGATACAGATTGGAGGAGAGGGGGGAAATATGAGGGACTTAATGATGATGAACTGTATGTATTTCTGCATAGAAAAATGACACTGATCATACTCATATGAACCTTCTCAGTTAATAGAGCAGGTAGAGGGAGCTTTTATAGTTGAAACACAGGAGAAAGCTGAATTCGAAGATAAAATATGGTGTAAAAATGGAGTCAATAGAAAAAAAGGGAAATGGAATGGGAGAAAGAAAAAGGAAAGGGGGAATAGTCCAAGATATTTCACATAATAAGATTTTTTTTTATTACAATGAGCTATTGCAATGATATGGAAGGGGGGAGGCAAGGGGGAATGAGGGAACCTTTTCTCTCATCAGAGATGACTAGGAGAGGCAACATCAAATATACTCAATGGGGTATAGACAACTGGAGTAAAAAGGAGGGGGGGGAGCAGGGGGAAGGGGTGGGGATGTGAATAAAGGAGGAGAGGATGGACCATGAGGGGAGAGTGGTCAGATATAACACATTTTCTTTTTTACTTCTTGCAAGGGGCTGGGATTGGAAGTCCTGCCCAGGACCACAGGGCTGGGTGGATTCTGGGCCTAAGGGGTGGTATGGGGGCTCAGGGCTTCTTGCCCCAGGACCAGGGATCTGTCTGCTGCGCCACTCAGCGACCCTACAGCAGAGTCAGAGTGACAGGAGAGAGAAAATATAGTAGTGGTAGTGGAGAAATAAGAAAGGAGGGAGTTGCGATCAGCAATGGCAACGTTGGAAAAATATGGAAGTAACTTTTGTGATGGACTTATCATAAAGAATGTGATCCACCCATGACAGAGTTGTTGGTGTTGGAACAAAGACTGAACCATATTTTTTATTATTATTTGGGGGAAGGTGCAGGGCAAGTGGGGCTGGGTGGCCTGCCTGGGGCCACATAGCAGGGTGATTTTGGGGTGTCTGGGGCCAGATTTGGACCCAGGTTCTCCTGGCTCAAGGGCCAGTAGTCTGTCTGCCACCCAGCCACCCCTACTATTATTACTATTTTATTTTATTTTGGGTCTTTTTTTTTCCTTCCTTTTGGTTTTTGCAGGGCAGTGGAGATCGGGTGGCTTGCATGTCACCCTACTGGATGATTGTTGGGTTTATGAGGCTGGATATGGGCTCGGGTGCTCATGGCTCCAGGGCTGGTGCTTTGTCCATTGTGCCACCTGGCCATACCTACAATTATTACTATTATTTTTTTATTTTAATTATTTTCTCTCCCCTTTCCTTTTTTTGCCCAAGCAAGTCTATCTATATTCATGGGGGGGTATTTTGATTACCTGTAAACAAGAATATTTTATTAATGTAAAAAAAACATTTGTACAAAATGAGAATAAAAAATAAATTTAAAAAAATGAATGTTGATCCTCAAACACTTAATAATTACCTAGCTTTGTGACCTTGGGCAAGTCACTTAACCCCATAGCCTTGCCAAAAAAAAAGAAAAAAATTAATTTTTGGTTTTTTTTTTATTTATTTTAGGGGTTTTTTTGCAAGGCAATGGGGTTAAGTGGCTTACCCAAGGCCACACAGCTAGGTAATCATTAAGTGTCTGATGCTGGATTTGAAGTCAGGTCCTCCTGACTCCAGGGCCGGTGCTCTATCCATTGTGCCACCTAGCTGCCCCAGAAAATTAATTTTTTAAAAAAATGAATGTTGACCTCAAAGACAATTCTAAAAGACTGGATGGAAAATACCATCATATCTAGAGAAAGAACTGTGGAGTCTGAATGCAAACCAAAGCATACTATTTTCAGTTTTTAAAATGTTTTTTTTTTCTTCTCATGGGTATCCCTTCTTTTTTATTCTGATTCATCTTTTTTTTTTGTTTTGTTTTGTTTTTTAGTTTTTTTTGCAATGCAATGGGGTTAAGTGGCTTGCCCAAGGCCACACGGCTAGGTAATTATTAAGTGTCTGAGGCCGGATTTGAACTCAGGTACTCCTGACTCCAAGGCCAGTGCTCTATCCATTGTGCCACCTAGCCGCCCCATAATTCATCTTTTACAATATGACTAATATGGAAATATGCTTGACATAGTTGGCCATGTATAACCTATATCAGATTACTTGGCGGGGAGGGGGAAGAGGATGAAGGGGAGGGAGAAAAATGTGAAAGTCAAAATCTTACAAAATAAGAATGTTGAAAACTATCTTTACATATAATTGGAAATATAAATTAATTAAAAGACAGGATTTTAGTTCAAACCTAAAGAAAGCCAAGGGAATCAGTAGGTGGAATTGAAGTGGAAGATCATTCTAGGCATGTGGAAATTCTAGACCAGAGAACATCCAGGAGTGGAAGGATAAAGGTCATTGTAGGAGAGGTCTGGGACAGAGAGCTTTCCATCTGCCACCAGGACACTTATCTTTTGACTAATCAGATCTCAGTGAGTTGGGTGAAAAGCCTCTGGAAATGGAGAGGACCGGCTTCCCTAGCATATATATTGAATCAAGGGGCTCACAGTTAATTTCCACCTTGAGAACCACAATTCCTACCTTCATTGAGGTCCTGGAGCAGGGGAGAATCAGGAAGAAGAGAAAGAGAAAGAGCAGTAGGAGGACTTGTGGAGTGGGAAAGGAGATGTAATGACTCATTCTTGAATAAATCTGATTCCTCTAAGACCTAAGGGGTCTGTATTGGCTCTTTGCCCATCTCCAGGCCTCTTCACTGTAAGACACATTAATCACCTCTCCTCCAAATCCTCAGTCATCTCCTCCTCCTGCCCAGCTCTTAACAGCCCCTCCTTAGCAATATACAATTTCTTGATCATGTTCTTAACTCCTCCAGGACCCAGGTGTCTGGGTCTCAGTCTCTTACTTCTGACCTGCTCAGTTCTTGATCACCCTTAAGAACTCAAGTGCCTGGCCTCTTCTCCACTTCTCACCCTGACCAACCTCTTTGATTATAGCCTAGTGCCTCAAGTGTTCAGCACTCTAGTCAACTGGCTCCCTCCCTCTTTCAATCATCTGGTGTCCCATCCCTATTCTCAGTACAACTCTGTTTCCTCATTCACAGTTTCCCAGGACTTCCCCAATTTCATAGCTTCTCCTAAGACTATCCCTGTTATTCCCACAGGGAAGAAAAATTCCCATCTAAATGCAGGGGCAGGAAGGAAACAGGAGGGAGCTGGGAAGGATTGGAGCCCAAGACTCCCCAGGCTAGAGAAGCATCCTGATGCTAGAATAGCATCATCTATTTCCACACCTTCTTTTCATACCTTCCTTCTCCTTCCAGCTTCCCTCATCCCACTCCATTCCCTAGGCCTTTTGTCAAAGTTCAAAGACACCAGAGCCTGTGTTTGGGGAACAAGGAGAGGAAGGCCTATGAGAATTATTGTAAGGATGGCTTTGTGACCTGTTTGACCACTTTCCTTCAGTCAGCTTATTATTTAGTAAAAGGAATTTCTTTCCTAGGAATTCTCTCTACCAAGGAAAACACAAGTCCAGTCAAAAACAAGAAGAACCCAACATAGTCAGCTTTGTGCTAAATTTGCAAAGTACTTGCTTACTGTACTATCTACTTTTTTGGAAAAATTTTTTTTATTTTTTTGCAAGGCAAATGAGGTTAAGTGGCTTGCCCAAGGCCATACAAGTAGGTAATTATTAAGTGTCTGAGGTCAGATTTGAACTCAGGTACTGCTGACTCCAGGGCCAGTGCTCTATATCCACTGCGCCACCTAGCCACCCCTGGGTCATAAGCTTCTTGAGAGATAGGACTCTGATTTCTTTATCATCTCTGGACCTCTACTGCACTCACCATAGTGTTGTACAAACAAAACATGCTCAAAAAAAGTTTGCTGAATTAGTTTTTTGCTCGAGGGGAGGTTTTGGACAATGACAAGGTGTTAGTTCACTATAAAATGCCTGCCTCCCTTCAAGAGATGTATGTAACAATTAAATTTAAGAATTTCACTTCATGTATGAATATGTCTGAAGCTTACTTATATACTTACTCTATAGGTACCAAATTGATATTTTCCCTGGACATGAACCTTGTTCCCCAGGAGAACAATACCTGGACTTGGACTGGTTAGGCAAAATGGCACCTGGAAGGACACTAGAAGTCCCCACAAGAGAGCCAGAAAAAGCGATGAGGCTCATAGCAAGGACAAATATTACCTGGAAGGAATGAATACAAACTTTATTTTTAAAAATATAGTTTTATTTATTTCATGAGATATTTACCAACTAAGAACAAAAAATTTAACATTCATTTCCAAAATTTTGAGTCCTAAATTCTCTCCCTCCCTCCTGTCCCTATATAAAAGTTCTATATAAATTATACATGTGAAGTCCTGCAAAACATATTTCCATATTAGCCATACCTAAAAAGAAAACTCAAACAAAACAAAAAAAAGAAAGTTTTAAAAGTATGCTTCAATCTGCACTCAGAGTTCATCATTTCTCATTCTAGAAGTGGATAACATCTTTTGTAAATGTTTGATGCTGTGATGTCTGAAGAGGGTGAATAAGAAGATCCCTGAGCTAATTTTTGTTTCTAATTCTATACAGAGGAAGGGAGGAAAGAAGTCTGTTGAACTACTCACAGTGGAGCAATAAGTGGATCCTGGGAATGCAGGAAAAATTACAGTGCAGAGATTGTATATGACCTTCATACAACTGATGTCATCAGAGCAATGCAGGCATAGAAAGCATTGCCAGCAATGGTCTAGATGAGATAAGCACTCTAGAGTTTCAAGGGTCAATATTGCACAGAACTCAGCCTCAGTAGGTTCCAGGCTTTCCAAGTGTAGGCCACAGGAGAAAAATGAGATAACAGCACCACCAGAGTTGAATTGCAGGCACAGAACCCAAGACAATCAGATGAGAGAAGTAAGAGTACATTATCCTTCTCTCCTTGGAGAAGACTATGGAAATGGAGGCCAGGAAAAATTAACATAAGAACACTTAAGAGGTAAATCATCAGAGTAATTGACCTAGCTTTTGTTATAATTGTAGAATGGATGGCTATGCTTATGTTGGAGGTAGCAAAAAGAATGTAGCCTGGGTCACAGAAAAGCTAAAATTTTCTGATCCAGTTTTGGGAAACTGGAACAGGGCCAGGGGAGGTCACCCTGGGTCCCAGGAACACTAACATTGACCTCATCCTCAATTCCTTTTGCATAGATTACACCTGAACTCACAGGACATTATGCTGAGGTGAAGGTAAAAATTGAGAATATGGACTGTGATGCTGTCCTGCATAGTGGAATTTCAAGAACATATCAATTTCCCATATTTTTATGACAGCATTTGGGGAAAATATCTTTAAATTCTATAACAGGTGGAAAATGACATCCACATCCAAAAACAAAGAAAGGAAAACACTATGGAGTTTAAATGCAGAGCAAAGCATATTATGTTCAGTTTTTAAAAAAAATTTACTTTTTTTCTTTCTTTCTCATGGTTTTCCCCCATTAAACCTAATTTCTTTTTTACATATGACTAATATAGAAATATGTTAAACACAACTGTACATATACAACTTTTCCTAGATTGCTTGCTGCCATGGGGAGGGAGAGGGGAAGGGGAGGGTGGTAGAAAAATGTGGAACTCACAAACTTGCTAAAGGATGCATGTTGAAAACTACCTTTGCATGCAATTGGAAAAAAAGAAAAGTTAAAAAACAAAGTCTAAAACAGGGTTTGGACCTGATGATCTCAGTGATACTAATATGCTTGAGAAACATTCAGGTGAGCTTAAAATATCCTAAAATATTGTTAATGTCAATAGAAAAGGGGACATTCTGGCTCTGGTATGTCCAGACCCTACAAAATTCATTGGAGTTTCAGTACCAATTGTAACTAATTCTAGTCTTCAAAATTCTAGCAGGACATTGTAGGCAAAAAACTAACAGACCATCCATGTGGACCTACAAAGAGAGATGCAAGAAGTTCTAGTGAACATTACAGGAGCACCCACTGTTCACCTCTTTGATGTATCCTGAGAAATATGACTTTGGGGTCTCTTCAGTTTCACAAGTGTGGAAGGATAGGTTGAGGATGAAACTCCGCAAAAGGACAGGCCAATTTTCATTTCATGAATTTGGGTGCAACCAAGAAAATCCAGGGCACCAATTCTTGAGCACTCAGATAAAGATAAAGGAGGATTTCTCTGTCTATGATGGAAGATTTCGTAAACCATCTCAAAGAGATGCTGATTAATTTGGCATCATCACAGAACTCGGCAATCCTTCTGTATTACCTACAGTGGTAGTGACTAGGAAAAAAATGGAAAGATGCACATGTGATTTATTACTTAACTTGAACAAAAGAACTAAAATGGACCAGTAAGTACTTTGGCACATATGCCATTTGCCCTAGATTGTTTATTAGAAAGAACAGTTTTCAGTCCCGAGTTTATGATAATGGTCATCTGTCTATGAATTCACAAAGTTTTTTGAAAGTTTGGGAAACTTGTCTATTTATAAAATAGTTTCAGGGAATGGAGGGACTCCATCAGGACTATTCACTCTAACCACTTATTTAATTAGCCCCGAGGAGAATTAATTGAATTTTCTAATACATAGTTGGAGAGAATTGATGGATACTCATCTAAACAAAGGCAGCTGGTGTTGCCAGGCCTGGAATCAGGAAGACCTGAGTTCAAATCTGACCTCAGACACTTACAAACTGTGTGACCTGGGCAAGTCATTAACCTTTGTTGGCCTCAGCTTCATTATCTGTAAAATGATCTAGAGAAGGAAATAGCAAAGCTCTTTAATATATTTGTAAAAAAACAAACCCAGGTTTGGTCATGAAGAGTCAGACACACTGAAATGACTGACTGAACAATCCCTAAACAAAGTCTGAGAAAAAAAGATAGCAGCTAAATGAAACTATGTGACCCAGATATGGGCTTAGTGTTGTATTCAGTGAAGGAAACTGGATTATCACAAAGCAGGAGTGTTTGAAACTAGAGGCAATTCCTTTCCTGCCCCAAACTGCTAAAGATTCCTGGGATATAGTGCATCCACACATTGATAGCCAACTTGACATGACTATGTGCCATGTTCTTCTCCAAATGCTTTGCAATTGTTATTTCCTTTGATCCTCACAATCCTGGGAGGTAGGCACTTTCAGATGTGGAAACTAAGGCAAAGCTTAAATAATTCCTCCAAGATTATCCAGCTAGTGTCCTCTAGCATCTGTGTGCTTCACCAGTTTTGCCACCTAATTGTTGAATGACCTTGGTCTAATTCTAATTCTTCATTAGCTGACTGACAGAGAACTAAGCTAAGCTATGTTATAGGTCAACTTGAAGATCTAGTTATATCCTAGATTCTAGGTGATACTATAGATTGTTCAGGTGATATATGACTGCTATGTGAATTGAATTCTGTGTTTGAGCATCCTGTGCCATCACTTACATTTCTGTGATGTCTGTTTTTGTGTAATGTCTACATTATAGCAATGAGTGATACATATGATACTGCTTATAACTAAGCTGTAATATGGGTCTATTGCTAGTGTTTCTTTTTAAACTGGGTAACTGCTTTGCTTGTTAGTCATACTTGCTTTTTGATTGATCATGGACTTTCTCATTGTGCATTGTGTTTTATGGAATTGAGTATGTAGTAGCTACAGCATCCTCTCAGGTGATGCTCTGTAGAGTGCCATATCTACTGCAGAAATGTTAACATTCATTTATTTTAGTTTCAACAATACCAAAGAAGAACTGTGGAGTTTGAACAAAGACCAAGGACTATTTACTTTAATTTGGGAAAAAAACATGATATCTTATTGTCTGATCTTACTATCTCTTATACTTGATGTTTCTTTCTTAAGGATATGATTTCTCTCTCATCACATTCAATTTGGATCAATGTATACCATGGAAACAATGTAAAGACTGGAAAATTGCCTTCTGGGGGGGGAGGGAAGTAAGATTAGGGGAAAAATTGTAAAACTCAAAATAAATAAAATCTTTAAGTACAAAAACTCTCCCAAAAAACCAAAACAATACCAAAGGATGATCATCTTAGATACAAGGAAAAGACCACCCTTGTTTTAAAGCATTCATGTTTGCATTTATACTGCATTGTTACAGGTTTCAAATTTGCCCTGGCTGTTCTTTGCAAGGGACTGTATTATTTCAGTTCAAAGGAGGAATGCCACCTTTGGCCTGAGGGTCATGTGAAGGGGGCTCTCTCTTCATTGGTAGAGATTGATTGCTCAGTACCCTCAGTCTCAGCTTAAAAGGTTTAGTTTAAAATTCAAGGTCTTCTACTATTTGCAAACAATATGCAAACTACTAGCAAACATTTAAAAGCCTACTATACCCAAAAAGGAAAACTTCCTTTTCTCAGCAAGTATATGTGCTACTTTCTTTTACTCTATCATCTTTATTTACCATTCCCTTAAATTCCCCTGTGCCTTTCTCTATATATTTATACTTAGAATGTTTCAACTCTCATTTTTGCCCACTGAAGTTTTACTCATTCTTCAAAAACCAGTTTTGGTGCCACATCCACCAAGACACCTTGCATGTTATTTCCCCTTTCAAGTCTCATAAACCTTTTTTGTTATATCTTGTCCATATTTGTCATATTTTCATTGTGGTCATATAATAAGCTACAGGCTTCTCTTCATTTCTGTGGGTCCCTAAGCACCTTTCTTGCCCATTACAGACAATAAAGTTACTGAATTGCTAATCTTTAAAGCTCCCTAAATTAGGTTATGTTCTTCCTCATTCTCACAAAGGCAAAAATCCATCCTCACAATCCTCAAACCAGCCACTAGGGGGCAGCACACAGACAACTAAATAAAAATGCAAGGCCCACCCCCAGGCAGTGGGCTAGCATTATATATTGGGTGTCAGGCACTGTCCAAAGCACTAGGGATACAAAGGCAGAAAACTCTCTGTGTCTCAAGGAGAAACAAGGTGCAAACAATGATATATAAAACAAGTACATTCAAGTTCAGCTGGGAGCAGTTTCAGAAGAAAGGCACTAAGATGAAGACAGATACAAGAAAAGCCGTTTATTTAATAAACAGAACAAAATACAATCCCTGGTGGTTGGTTTCCCCAGGGAGTTTCAGGGCAGCCCTCCTGGGGACCCCTCTATGGGAGAGGGATGACCCACCCCCATCCCCCCTTAACTCCTAAACAATCACCCTAGGCACTTTCTACCCTCTCTGGGGGGAGGGGTTGATTTTGGGGGGAGGCACAGCCACCACCCCTTAGTCATAGCCTTCATCCTCATCCTCATCATCAAAAAAGAAAGTATCTCGATCTAGGTTTTCTGACTCATCATCATAGGAGAAGTTGTCATCATCCAGCTCCTCATCATCATACTCATCCTGCTGCCATCCCGGCACTTCATCATCATCCTCCTCATCTTCCTCTTCCTGGCCCAGCTCTGAGGATCCCTGTGGCCTGGGGTAAGAAAAAGGAGGAAGAGAGGAGAGACATATTCAGCAACAGCTTGTAGAAGGAGGACCTAAAGGATTCAGGGCTTTCCCACATCCCACAACCCTTATCAGTTGCAAGAACACCTCTTACTCCTCTACTTACTGGTTGCTAGGCACATTAGACACCTTCATTTCTTGTGGTTCTGAACTTGGTGGAGTCTGAAGACCAATTCGGAAATCCTGCCAGAGGAAAGGAAAGATTTGGGGGAGAGGGTCATTAGCTATGAGTTACTGGATGGTGAAGAGTTTCCTGCTCATTCACATATCTGTAATCAACATCAGATGTCTTGGGGGGGGGGGTGGAGGGAGGAAAGGGAGAAAGGGAAAATAGGGGACAAAAAAGAGGGAGGGAAAAATGGGAAGAGGGAAAGTAGAAAGGGCGAGAGGAAAGGGGAGAAAGGGAGGGAAGGGAGGAAAGGAAAGGAGGGGAGAGGGAAAGAGAAAACAAATCTAAATCTCCCAGACCAAAGCTTGAATGCAGGAGGTAGTAGATGAAATTTGTTGAGTTTCCTCCTTTCAAAGTTTAGGGCAGGGCTACTGTGCAGTCCTATAGAATGGGGTATGTAAAGGGGCCAAGGATAAAAGTTACCTAGAATGCCCTTCTTTACTTAACTGAATCTCACTCATTTCTTCAAGATCAGATCAAATAGCAAATTTCTGTCCTCATTTACCCCAAAATACCCAGTGATCTTTCTCTCTTGTGAACTAGAATACTCAGTTTTTTGACTCCTTATACAATACTCAAGTGGTAATATAAAGTGGTACAGCTCTCTCTTATTATGTAGTTAATCTTTCAACTTAACTGCCAGTCTTCCTAGAATGCAAGAAAAGTTTCATTTCAAAAGTGCTGATGTTTTACAATGATTTTTCTTTTTTATTAGTTTTTTTTTAATAAGGCAATGGGGTTAAGTGACTTGCCCAACCAAGGTCACACAGCTAGGTAATTATTAAGTGTCTGAGGTCACATTTGAACTCAGATTCTCCTGACTCCAGAGCCGATGCTCTATTCAGTGTGCCACCTAGCTGCCCCCTTACAATGATTTTTGGGTAGAGAAGAGGCTCAAATATTTTGCTGAAAGTACCAGGAAGGAGAGGAGTAGTGTGTATGTTGGAGGGATGGGCTGTCCATATGTGTACAGAGGAAGCCCAGGCAGGGGATAGTCACCTGTGTGGAATGCTGAAGGATGGCCAATAATCTCTCCTGAATACGTCGAAGAAGTTCCAGGCCTGTGCTTAGGTACTCTGCCTTGAAGAGTTTCAGGGAGGCAGCCAGGTCCTGGCACTGCAGTAGGGTCTCCTCTGCAGGGATGGTTTAGCACAGGGTCTGTCTTTATTCCTTGTGGGCAGTGAGAACACTGAACAGAGAAGGAAGTGAGGGGGGAAGGAAGAAGGGTGTCCTCTCTATGGGAATCTGTGACAGAGAGGAAGGGGGAACGTTGTTCCTGGCCCAGCCTTGAAGCTGTGGGAGGGGGCAGGTTTGAGGTATCCTACTCTACGACTGGGGGCCTCACCCAAAAGGATCTGCAGAGCATTGGTGTGAAGCTCCAAATTTTCTGTTTGCTGTTCCACCACATCCATTCGCTCTGTGTCCTGGTTGTAGTAGCTGTATACACAAGCATAGGCGAGGACCTAGGGGATGATTAGAGAGCCTTCCAATTGCAGCTGAGAACACCTCCCTCCTCAACTCTACTTTTTTCCTATACCCCCTGTCCAGGGAGGTTAGGCTTGTCTCCTCTACTCCCTCCTTCACTTCAATTTAGATAATGAGAAGGAAGCCAGACCCATCAGCCTGCCTCTCCCAAACCCCCATCCAACCTTTCTGGCCTGTTCTAAGCCCCGGCAGGCATCGATGAGGAAGGTGAGGGGCTGTGGTGGGGGCATCTCTGAGATAGCAGACACACAGCTCCGTAGATTCAGTGTAAACTCCTGCCCAAAGAGACATTCATTAACATCAGCATATGCAGGTTAAATTTCATTCCCCAAAACTTAGGCAATTCAGGGACTCTGCTGCTTCTGGGCCATCAGTTGTATCTGAGACCACAGACTTCCTGTCTACCTCCCCGACCTTCTTTCACCTGGGCCTGGTGATGGAAAGTACATCTTTCATTGTAGTCCTGAAACCGCTTTTCTTGTCGGGCAGCTTTGCTTACCTGGATGAGGAAACAGGAAATGGATTTTCCCTTTTTTTCGGGGGGGGGGGGTAAGGAAAGAGCTCATTGAACAAGGACTCCCCATCTTTGGTTCTTTATGTAATCTTCCCCACCTCAATCTGAAGTGTGATGAATGGTGTTCTAGGAGTTGGGCCCCTCTCCTTAAGGAGGAAGGACAGAGCCATCCCAGCTTATGCATCCCATGGATAGGCTTTATCTCTGAATAGACTGATCAAGCAGAGGGTTTCCATGTCCTAAGACTTTCTTCCCTTTTTCCCCATCCTACTTCCACCAGCCTCTCTGAAGGGAATGAGAGGTAACCAGTGCTCTAGAGCACAAAGCCCAAGCTGGAACCTGTGAGGCTGCCATGTCCTGTTCCTTCTAGGAGCTTCAACTTCCTATCCCCAACACCCTCAGATCTCCATTTCTCTACTCCTCTCACCATGGCTGAGCAGTTGTAATAGTCCTTGTGTGTTGGCTTCCAAGGCTTGAGACAACGCCAGCAAAAGCCATGGTTACATTTGGCACATGTCATGCTGTTGAGGAGACCAGAGATCAGAGGTCTGTCTTGGGATAATGTTGCTACCAGCAATGCCAAAGACCCAGAGCACTTGGAATAGCTGCCCTTGCTACAGTACCCCCAAATCCTTTCTAAAATGATTGGGGAAATTTTGATTCCGCTAAATTTATCATAAAATCCAAGAGCTGACATGAGCAGGACCCAGGCCTTTAACTTATCCAACCCTTGCATCACCATTCTTCCACTCTTCTCCCATGCCTCAGAAATTCTACAACCTGATCACAAACCCACTCCAATGAACAGCTCCTTCCTTTTTAGTTCTCAGCACTTCTCCCCAACTGAAATATGTTCTTTCTCTTGAATCCTCTTATTTGTTCTAGTCAGGCAGAGTTTAAAGGCTTTAAAACTAAGGGCTGATCATTCCATGGGGACCCCTCCCCCATCTCTTTACCACAGCCACCTCCTTCTCCCCTTCTTACTGTAGACATCCCTCATTCTTCTCAATGGGTGCTTGGCAGCTAGGACAGCGTTTGGAGATGAGCTTGGCCAGGTGCTTGCTTTGGGCTTCCACACTCATGCCTTCATAATAGCCACCATCATCTACCCATTGGGACATGTGGCTACAGCTGGCAGGATAGTGAGCCTGAGTTCAGAAGAGGGGTAGAAAAAGGGGGGCAGAGGCCCTAAATCCATTAAGCCAGAGGAGGAGGAAGGGGAGGAAGGAGAAGAAGGGAAGAGGAGGGATATCAAAGGAAAGAATGGGCCAAATTCTGGAGAGGAAAGAGGAATAGGCATATCTCAATGCAGCAAAAGAATGGGGGTAAGGGGGAATGGAGAGAGAAAAAACAATACTGGGTTTGCATGCACACATGCTCATGAACACACGTGACTATGTACATCATATGTGAGGAAACCATGTGAGTATATGTAGAGGGATGGGGTGCCCACCTCAGGAAAATTACAATTGAAGCAGGAGGCCCAGCCACACTTAGAGCAGGCAGCCCCACAGCCCAAGCCCTGGCGGCACAGGATACGGTCACAGCCCTGGGGGTTGGTGCACCAGGTCATGTTGGAACAGCTTTCCACATAGCCCCGCAGAAGGGCCTTTTCATACTATAACAGAAAGAGAGACCACGAGAATCAGGAGGGAATTCCACGAGATCTTCTCTAAATCTCAGAATCATATCCCTCCTGCCCCAGGCCTAGAGTCAGTCCCTGCAGTTTCCAAGGCACTGGAGTTGCAGAGGCAGGGGGAGTTGGGAAAGGAATAGTCAAGTACCTTGGCAATGACTTCAGGGGAGGAGACAATGGCACGAATGAAGGCACTGGTGGGCTGGGCAGGGCAGTCAGCAATAGGACAGGTGCAATTCAACACTAGGTTCTGCTCAATCCGTGTGGTTAGGTACTCATTCCAGCAGGACTAGGGACACAGGACTGAGATGATCAGAACCAAAGACAGCTTGAGAACAGACAGCAGAAGGTAAACACTGAGGTTGTACCTGGGGCCCTGTGACCTGCCCCACACAGCCAGATATTTCCCCTTAAGATTCAGCTGGAGTGATCTGGGTCTCGGTGCGGTGGAAAGCAAATACTAGATTTGGAGCTAGAAGACCCAGACTGTAATGCTAGCTTTAACACTACCTATGGACAAGTCATTCACTCTTTCTGAGTCTTTCTTTCTTTCTATGAAATTGGGACCCTTAGAGAACCTGTATGACTGGATTGCTGTGAGAAAACCACTTTGTCACTCCTCAGTGCTAACTAAGGGCAGTCATTGTACTTAACCTCCTGGGGCATGACCCATATCTACACCTCTGGGAGCTGGACAAGGAGCATGTATGCATAATAGAGATGACTATAATAGAGTGAGGAGAATCAGAGACATTAGCTCTAAGCAGAATTCAGACAAGGTAAAAGGCAGAGAGGACAAGATTTAGCTACTGTGGTTGCCTTTCAATCTTTCACTTCACCTGGACCATTTTTTTCTATTTCCCGTCCTCTGTTGGACATTTCCACTTGACTGTTTTGAAGTCACTACAAATTTAACATCTAAAACCAATTAGCAAAATAGCATCCTTTCACTCAAGACACTGTGGATGGTTTATGTTGTCTCTATTGTCAGATGTGGTCATCATGTTAGCTAGTTTTGCTGATGTGCTTTTCAAAAAAATCTTATGAGGAAAGCCTAGATTGGGACAGGAGAAGGAGGGATTATATTCAGCATTGAGTATGACATAATGCTGAAGGCAACAATGACCCTTAAATGACCCTTAAAAAAAATCATCTTCCTTCCTCAAAATAGGGTTCCTCTATTTCTGCCAATGATATAACATTTTCCAAAAACTTCAGGCTCCAAAAACTTCAGCAATCCTTGACTTCCTTTTTCCATTTTAATTTTCAGTCTATCAATAAATTCTTCCCACACATTTTTCTTTCTGTAGCTCTACTGCTGCCATTACAGCTCCAACCTTCAGTATCTCCCACCTGTATTCATGATTCTCCTAATCTCTCTTCTCTCCCATTTTTTTTCCAATCTATCCTATACAAGACTGCCAGGTTAATCATTCTGAATTTTAACCATCTCATTCTCCAACTCAAAAATGTAAAATGATTCACTCTTATGTAGAGGATAAAGTTCAAGTTCCTTGGTTAATCAGTTAGGCATCAACTTGAGCTCCCACTACTCCCCTACAAGTATCCTCTGCCACAGCAAGTCTACTCAACTATAATAGAAAAGTCATCTCAACCCCTAACATTGGCTTGTCCTGCCTTTCTTACCTGGAATATCTTCTGTCACAGAGATGTCAAAATCAAATAAAAAGGGACAAATTAACGGTGTCTCTGTTTTTTGTATTTTTATTAAACATTTCCCAATTACATTTCAATGTGGTCTAAGGCCCCATTCAGGAGTTTTATCAACACATCTGGGTATCTGGCCTTGAGTCGGACACTTCTGTGCTAACCTATCTTCCCTACCAGCCACTGCTAGCCTCAAGAAGTGGCTTCTTTTTTTTTTTTCAAGGCAAATGGGGTTAAGTGGCTTGCCCAAGGCCACACAGCTAGGTAATTATTAAGTATCTGAGGTCAGATTTGAACCCAGGTACTCCTGACTCCAGGGCCGGTGCTCTATCCACTGTGCCACCTAGCTGCCCCCAGTGGCTTCTTCTAAACTCTGGGAGCATTTCTACCATTTATTTAAGCATTTAGCACACAGTGCTTTATATTGTTATTGAATTTTTCATGTGTTTTGTCTCATCTCCCTGTCACAATTCTAAATTCCTCATGGTATGGATTGTTTCACTTTGGGCTTAATGCCCCCCCCCCCACCGACCTCAGCATAATTCAGTGGCTTGGAAAAGGTTTGTAATCTGATTGAACATCTCTCATTGGTGCCTAGTGAGGAGTACCATGCACATACCAACATCTCATGAATATAGTGCTCATCAACTTTTTTCTCACACCCCTGTAATTTTTTTTGATATTTTCAGTCTTGTCTGACCCTTTGTGACCCCAAGAACCACACTATCCATGGGGTTTCTTTTTGCAAAGATACTGAAGTAGTTTACCATTTCTTTCTCCAATGAAATAAGATAAAGAGAAGTTAAACGACTTGTGCAGGGTCACACAGCTGGTACGTGTCTGAGGTCAAATTTGAACTCAGGTCTTTTTGACTTCAGGTCCGATGCTTTTTCTATTGAACCACCTAGCTGCCCCTAAAGTATTTTTCTCACAACCCTATAATGTAGATAATGAAGTTATAATTGTCACTTTATAGATCAGAGCTGTCCAAAATGCGGCCTAAATGCTTTAGTAAACAAAGCCAAGCTACCGCAGAGTTCTCACTAAAATGGCAAATCAAAATGTATTGTCTATTGTTTCAATAAAAAACTTTTAAAAGTAAGGTTGGACAGCCCTGTTATAAGTGATGAGACAGAGACAAAAATAAATGAATCTGTCTAAGGTCACTCAGCTAGTCAGGACTAGAATTAGGACCACAACTCAGATCTTCTGACTCAGTCCTAACATGCTTTCTATTAGGCCATTGGCCTTACATAGTAGATGATCAATAATTATTTGTTAAATGAATGATTGAGGGTGGCTAGGTGACGCAGTGGATAGAGCACCGGCCCTGGAGTCAGGAGTACCTGAGTTCACATCCAGCCTCAGACACATAATAATTACCTAGCTGTGTGGCCTTGGGTAAGTCACTTAACCCCATTGCTTTGCAAAAACTAAAAATAAATAAATGAATGAATGAATGAACGATTGAATCAATGTAGTAAAGAGAAGGAAAAGAAAAAACATTCCGAAGAGAAGAAAGAGATCCCAAAGGAAATGAGAACCATGTTGTAAGGAAGACTAGGGGAAAGAGAAGAAAAACTGATGATGGAAAACAGAGAATACTGACTACTTTAGGCAGGGGCAAGATGAAAGTCTAGCTTAGGTAAAAGAAATTAAGGGCAGGGGATCAAAAAGAGAGAAGTCAAGAAAGGAAGAGAAAACAGAACTTTGGTTAGGTGGGGGAAGGATGTGTGGCTAGAGGTAGGGGATCCTCACCTTGCAGCAGTAGTGCATGCAGCAGAGGGTAGGTGGCTGGTCTTCAGGTTTCAGGGGGCTGACACAGACAGGGCACTGGGTGGGGAGTGGTGGTGGAGGCTGGACCAGAGGTACCCGAAGGCCTGAGGCCAACAGCAAGGGCTCTGGATCTTCACTGTAGCTCTGCAGTAGCTGGTCAGCCCCCCATCGAGTGTGGGCCAGTAAGTGCAGGGCAACATCTGGCTCCAAGTTCAGGGTCTCCTGTACCTGGCTCACTGTCTGCTCCATTAGGCCTTCTACCTCATGGGGGCTCATGGTTCTGCCTGCAGGTAGCTGCAAGGATGCCAAGGCAGCCACTTCTTTGGGTCTAGTTGGGGATGGAATATGGAATATTAGTAACCATCTCATACATACAACTTAGATAAGTCTAACCCATCCCAATCAAGATCAGGCTAGAGACAGATTATCTATGACCATTTACAAGTAAAATTTTGGTAAAAATTAATCTTATATTTTTAAAATATTAAGAGAGAGCTGTAGCGATTCTAAGACGTGAATTTATCTGTCAATTTGCCTTTTGTACAAACACAGGTTTTCATGTTTTTAGATGCATTATAGGAGCTTCTATTAAATGGAGTTACATTTTTGGTCTAATCTAAGTTTCTTCCATACTAACTTCCAATTTTCCCAGCAATTTTTATCAAAAAGGGAGTTTTTATCCCAATGGCCAGACTCTGGGTTTATCAAACAGCAGATTACTATAATCATCTCCTGCTTTTACACCTAGTCTATTCCACTGGTCCACCACTCTATTTCTTAGCCAATACCAAACAGTTTTCATGACTGATGCTTTATAATATAATTTTAGATTGGGTAGGGCTAAGCCACCTTCTTTTGCACTTTTTTTCATTAAGCTCCTGGCAATTCTTGACTTTTTATTTCTCCATATGAATTTACTTACAATTTTTTCTAACTCGTTAAAGTAATTTTTTGGAATTTTGATTGGTAGGGCACTAAACAGATAGTTTAGTTTTGGTAGAATTGTCATTTTTATTATATTAGCTCTACCTATCCATGAGCAGTTGATATTTGCCCAGTTATTTAAGTCTAATTTAATTTGTGTGCAAAGTGTTTTACAATTGTTTTCAAAAAAGATTCTGAGTCTGTCTTGGCAAATAAACTCCCAAATATTTTATATTGTCTGAGGTTACTTTGAATGGGATTTCTCTTTCCAGCTCTTCCTGCTGTTTCTTGCTAGACATATATAGAAAAGTGGAGTTACATTTTTAATACAGATTTGCTTATTGTGAAATATGCTTAGTAAGGAAAATATAATAAACTCTTTGAGTACAGATGGCTATCTTTGCAACTTCAGTATCTTAGAGTACAATGTGGTTGCAAAATGCCTGTTCCACTGAACACTTGGCCTGATGAGGGCATGAGAAGGAGGGGATTTGGGGCGGTAAGAGCAGAACTTGGGGCCCCAGTAGTCAAGCTACCCTAGCTTGCTTCGAGTACATCAGAAAGTAAGGGACCAAAGTGGGTCCTCCAGCCCTACCTGAGCTGGGAGGTCACAGAACTCCGAGTGCCACAGAAAGGGACATTGGCCTGACCCCACTGGGGATCTGCAGGCTCCGGGGCTGCATATGCCAAGACTTGGGGCCGGTCTTCCTGCCTTCGAACATAGCCTTGGCCCAGGAGATGGAGGATGCAGGAGAGGACATCGGCGCTGCTGCAACCAGCCTCCCCACCCATGTTACTGCCCAAACCCCTGGGGCTAGCTGGGCCCTTCTGCCAGGCTTCCAGCACCTAGGGGCACACAAAAGTCATTGTCACCCAACCCTGATCTCCTCTCTGGTTTCCAGAGAGTAACAATAACTAACACTTATTCAGCACTTTAAGATATATAAAGTGCTTTCCATGTTATCCTCATCTGATCCTCACAGTTCTGTGAGGTAGGTGCTACTATCCCTAATTTACAGATGACAAAGCAGGCTTAGAAAGGATAAAGGCCTTCCCAGGATTGCAAAGTGAGGTGTCTGAGGCAGGAACTGAACTCAGCTCTTCCAACACGTTGTCCCCTTTGCTACCTAACTGCGAGAATGACCCTCTATGGTATCCAGTACCCCCAGATCCACCCATGCCCCTTCCTCCTGGTGGCCTCTTCATGATGGAGCTTCTCTGTAACCATTCCCCAGGGAGCTCCCACTTCACCACCTTCCAAGGACCCCTTCCCCCATACCAGACAGACAAGCTGATCAATATGCAGGCCCTTCTCCCCATGGGCTTTGAGGATTCGGACAAGGAGGCAGCTCAGGAGGTTCCTCTTCCTCTCCAGGGTCCGGCACTCATCCTCCTCCACACTCAGGTATGTCTGGGGGGGGAGCAGCCACAGGGCCTCCCCCCCAGGCTCCTTCTCCACCTCCCGAAGTCGCAGCACACCTGAGACACCACCCCCACCCCCAATGCCCTCAGAAACATGACCAGGGGACAGGACACAGCTCCTCTGAGGGGAAGAAGTGGTGTAAAAGCCTAAATCCCTCCCTTCTCCCTTCACCTCCCCTTCCCTGTTCTGCCCTTCCCCAGGGCAGAGGGCTTGCACAGCATCCATTACCTACCTCCAGGAGGAAAACCCTGACCCTCATGAAGGCTTAGAGGGCCCAGCCCTGAGGTGAGAGGTTGAAGGGCTTGATTCAGCAGCTCAGAAGAGAGGTCTGAGCTCTGAAGCAGAGTATCCAGAGGTACCTCCTAATGAAAGGAATAACAGAATTAAGAGTTATAAAGCACTCCTTCCCCTAGCAATTCTGGCAAATGGCTGGCCTTAGGAAGAAGATCAAAGGGCTGGAGGTGGTAGAAGGAAACCTGTATTTAGTGGGTACCTACTAAGAGAGGTTACTTAGGGATAGAGGCAGAGTTAGGTCCTAAAGACTGGAAAAAAAAAAAGATGGAGGAAGGCATACAGGACAGAGAAAAGATAGGAAGATCAAAAGCAGTGTGGAACAGAAAGAATATACCTCCATCTCGTTGAAGTGCAAAAGAAGCCACATCTGCAGAGTGGAGACATGCAGTGTCTGTGTTCCAAAGAGCAATTCAGCCCGGCCCAACCATGACCACTGTAGCCGACGACGAGGCCCCAGTTCTAGGACTGGTCGATTCTGACCTGGAAATGAGGTAAGAACTGTCCACAGAAGTCTATGTCTCAGTATCTTTTCTCTGCCTCTCTTCTAATGCATTTTTACTGACTTTCCTGTGTGTTCAATGCTGTGCTTGGTGCTATTGGAAACATGAAACTAGTAAGGCATGAAATCTAATTCTCAAAGCAATCTTTCAAAGCTAAGGAAACAAAGATCATGAGATTTGGAGGTTAGTGAAGGCAAAAATGTGTCTTCATTACACTGGCTGTTTCCCCTGTGGGCATGGGAATTATCTAGGGGCAGGAGCAAGGCTAAATGTTTGGGATCTCAGATGAGATTTAAAAATTACACTGTCTACACATTATGGTCCTTTGATAGTCTGAGTTTTCATTGTACTTGTTATTACAAAATAGTCTACTCCATAGAATGTGGAATTTTCTGGCATTAAAAAGGATATTACAAAAGTAATTTTTAAATATTCCTCTGCTGTACCACACATTGTGCATTTTGCCCTAGATAGCTGTTTCCATTCTACCCTTGAGCCAGGAGGAAAATTCCCCTCAAAAGGGATCACCCATCTCTTGACTTCCCCTTTCCCAAAGTTCAGAGCAGGGCTTAGCTCAGTGAAGAAGCTAAGGAAATATGACAGTGCTAGACTTTTAAGGCAGGAAAATAGTACTATATAGTAAAGATGCTGCCACTAAATATGTGATCTTGGGCAAGTGATCATCCCTCTAAAGCCCAGATGCCTCACCTAAAAAGTGAGAAAGTAGAACTGCATCATCTGTAATGTCCTTTCCAATTCTTTATTTGATGAAAGAACAAAAGGACTTTAGATGCCATAGGCACCCATGTACCATACTTTTCCAGAATCACTTATGGCCCCTGGTGACCATGGCTGTCCATTCCATTTTTCCTCCCCTCCACAGAACTCTTGACCTTATCAAAAACAGGATGCTGAGGATTAAAGACTCCAGTGGTAACTCAGCACCTATAGTTTAGAGTGCTATCCCATTTCCATGTACCGTGATGTTCATTATATCTTCCTACATAAACCCTCTCCTAATAGGCCTTCTTCAGGCTGCTCTGCCAGATGCTTTCTAGTCCTTTTTTTTTTTTTTAAGGTTTTTTGCAAGGCAATGGGGTTAAGTGGCTTGCCCAAGGCCACACAGCTAGGTAATTATTAAGTGTCTGAGGTCGAATTTGAACTCAGGTCCTCCTCACTCCAGGGCTGGTGCTCCATCCACTGCACCACCTAGCCGCCCCCAGTCTATTCCTTCTTGAAAAGCCCTTCTACCCCCCACCTCCCCATTGTCCACCCCATCCTCTTACTCTGACTATAGAAGTTGGAAAACCGGCTGAGGTTAGTACTGAGAACCAGGGGAAGGTACTTGTTGGGCTCATGGAGATAGCAGAGGGGGGACACAGGCCAGCATCGGGGAGACAGGACCAGCACAGACACCTCAGGGGTTGACTCCTCAGGCAGCTCCTCCCCTGGCTGTGGGAGCAAATGGCTCTCAGGGATCTTCTTCATTCAAATCAGTACAATCTAACAAATACTTAATAAAAATCTTACCATGTGCAAAGCACTGGGCCAGATGCCCTACAAACATGAATACCACAGATCCTTCTTCTACCCAGGCAAGGGCTTCCCTAGTTCTTTATCTTTCCTGTTTTCCTATCCCTAAATCTTGTCCCTCATGTCGCCCTGGGGATAGGTCTCTGGCTTGCCATCACCTCATTTCCTTCTGGGACTAGATCTCTGACAACTATCCCTCACCTCCCCCTGGGTATGGGTCTCTAGCTTCTCTCTCACTTCAACTCCTCCCAGGAATAGGACTCTGGTCCCTATTCCTCAACTTCTCCTGGGGATGGGTCTCTGGGCTTTATTGCTTGCCTCCCCCTGGAGTTGGGCCTTTGGGCCCTGTCCCTCACCTATCCCTGGGGCTGGGCCTCTTTCTTTCATCTCCCCTCCCCCTGGGGCTGAGTCTCTGACTCCTGTCCTTCATCTTCCCCTGGGTCTGAGCTACTCTCTCACCTAAAATCCCCCTGGGGATGAGATTCTGGGCCCTGTCCCTCACCTCTCCCTGGAGATGGTTTTCTCTCTTTCACCTCCCCTCCCCCTGGAGCTGAGCCTCTGACCCCTGGCCCTCACCTTCCCCTGGGGATGGGCTTCCAGCCTCTTTCTCTCACCTTACCTCCTGCTAGGACTGGGTTTCTGGCCCCTGTCCCTCACTTCCTGAAGCCCCGGCATCTTGCCTCACCTCCTCCTGGGAATGGGCCTCCAACCCTTGCTCCTCATCTTCTTCCTGTTCTAGGAGTTGCTGGTCGATTTGCTCAAGCTGGAAGAGGTGGAACTGGTGCTGCAGCTCCTCTGATGTGCTCAGGCTGCTCAGCATCTGTTGGGGCAGTCGGTTGGGGAAGCAGAGCCCAATCTGCTCCAGCACAGCCTGCTCCAGCCAGCTCGGGCCCAGGCTCAGGAGGCGGTCTGCCAGATAGTACCTGTAGTGCACACAGCCCAGGCCTTACCAAGGATGGACTCGGTGCCAGCCTTTTCTTGTGGCCTTGGGCTCCCCCTTCCCTGATACTTCATGGGGCTCTTCCCTCCCTCCAGGCTGGAGGACCCTGTCTAGAGTCCCCACTCAGCCATGACTGGCTCCCCTGTCTCCCATCCCTGTTGGCCCTCTGCCTTTCCCTCTGAGGCCCCACACTCACTGGTAAAAGTGCTCAAAGGTAGTGGCAAGCTCTAGGCCAGAGAGGACCATCATGGGCTCCAGGCTCCTCTGTAGCTGACCCAGCATCTCTTCCCCCTGGGGTCCACCTACCCGGCTCCTCTGGATCTGCTGGTCAATGTGCCGGGCAAACTGCTCACTCACCTGGGCACAGGAAATAGAAGGGAGAAGGAGTGAAAGGGAGGCAGAGGTAACAAGGGAGGGATGAGGGGCCTGGGAATCTAGACATGCATATCTGAGGATGAGGGGCCAGAGGGGACTCACATGGGCAGCAGTGAGAAAGGAGAGCTGGAGCAGAGCTCCAGAAAAACCCTGGCGGAGGGCCAGTGTGAAGGCTGCACGTGGTCCAAAGAGCTCTGCCCCAGCACTCTGGAGCCGTTCATAGATGTCACAGTATCTGGGCACAAGGTCCGGGGCCTGCCAGGCTGCAGTCAGAAACCTGCTCACCTGGGGGGCAAGATGCTGGAGCATGAAGGGGTAGCCAGTCATCTAGGCCCTCCTCCAACCCTGCCAGCCCCCATCCTGCCCACCTGCTCTTGAACCACACCCCTCCAGCACAGGGTGATACCCCTCAGGCTGCCACCAGGAGGTCCCAGGCCAGCCCCTGAGTTCAGCTCCCGACTCTTACTATTCTTGCCATCTGTGGAGACAGAGTTAAAAAGAGGAAAAATCGTAGGCTTTGAGTCTTCAGTTTGTGGATGCTTTCCTGAGGCCACCCACCCTAGCCCCCCAACTTTTCATGAAGAGTAGTAGATATAGTAAGGAACAAAAGACACCATCCCTTCATCCCTAACCTATAATAATGTTCAAAGATGGATGAGAGTAGCAGAAAATGTAACAAACTTGGAAGAACAAAGGAAATGGGGACTTAGGGAGAAACAGAGGGAAGGGAGGCAGTGAACTGAAATAGGGGAAGTACCGGAGTGATTTTTTTCTTTTCAAACAGGCTCTATCTGTAGAACCTCAACCAGGACTTATTCCCTGACTCACTGGGTCTGGTGGGAGGCTCAGGAGGGGGTCCTGGGGGAGGTTCCACATGCACCAGCAGGTGGCTCAGGCGACGGACCCGTGAGGTAAAAGAATCTGCTCGGCCTTGTGGGCAATGGGCCTTCTCTCTGTGCTCCAAGTACTGACCCAGCAGCCAGGCCAGGGGGCTTACCCCACTGCCATCTGAAAAGGGAAGATAGTTCAGGGAGACACTCCAATATGGGAACAAATAGCAGGTAAAGGGTCAGGAAAAAATGAAGAAATTTTGAGCTGGTTGGTAGGATACAGACTGAGGACAGTTCTTGAATGAAAGCTATCATTGGAGAAGTTACAGGATGGTTACCAGGGAATGTGACAGAATGACTACCAGGCAAAGTTCATGAGGAAAAGCTCCCAGAGCAGAGTCTATAGAAGTTACCAGGTTGGGGGGGGGGGGGAACAATGTCTCAGGGAGAAACAATGAGATAGTTACCAGGGGCAGTGATGCTCTGCACCAAAGGGCTGACTAAAGCCTCCCAGCAGGTCCTTCCCAAGGCCTGGGCAGCCTCATCATCAGGGAGGAAGCGATCTGCAAAACTCTGCTCATGGCGTAAAGCCCCGTTCAGTCTGGTGACAGGGTCAGGAGCTAGAGGCACGAGCCCCTGGCCCCAAGACTCTCCCTCAATACCATACCCTGAAGGTTCTCATGTCAAGAGCCCTCCATGGACATCAGGAAGGCCTCATCCCCAGAACTGTTCTATCCCCCCTCCTTGACTCCCCCAGGACTCTCCCAGGCAGTGACTCCCACCCTGCCCCTGACCTCTTTGCTCCTGTCCTACTCCCACTGCCACCACACCAGTCCCAGCTTCCCCTCCTCCCCCCATGTCCCTCTCCACACCTAGGGCAGAGTTGCAGAAGGCGCTTCCGATCCTGAGCAATATCCTGACTCCAGGCTTGGGCTCGAACAGTGTAGAAAAGGTGTGTGCGGCGACACAGCTGCTCTCGGAACAGTGGCCAAAATGTAGGTTTGGGGCCCAGAACCTCCACCCCTCGCACACGGGTGTCAATGCCACCCTGAAACATGTGGTTGTCATTTACTTCTTGCAACAGCCTGGCTCCCTCCCCAAGCCTTCCTTCAGCCCAGCTTTGGAATAAAGTGCTGGTAGAAAGTTGGGACCCCAAATCCCACCAACATTGAGTGTCTTAACTGTCTAAAAAATAACTCTCACGTTATTAGAATTCTTTTTTTTTTAAGGTTTTTTTTTTTTGCAAGGCAAATGGGGTTAAGTGGCTTGCCCAAGGCCACACAGCTAGGTAATTATTAAGTGTCTGAGACTGGATTTGAACCCAGGTACTCCTGACTCCAAGGCCGATGCTTTATCCACTATGCCACCTAGCCACCCCACATTATTAGAATTCTACTGCCTTTAGAACCTCTCCCCATCCAAGTGAGAACTCAAACTGAAAATCTGGTATCCATCCTTCAAATACTTCAAATGCTAGGATAACTCTCCCACTCCTATTATCTCCTCCTGTTCCTTGGACACAAGGTTCTTGTTCTGTTTAATGTTTTCCTAACCTCTTCAAGGAGGTCTTTTGATCTCCATGGACCCTGCATTATGCTCTACCTGCTGGCATCGCTTGATTCGGATCTGAAGAATGGGCCAGAAGCGGGTCAGGTTCTCCAGAAGCAGCACTCGGCTAGCAGAAGGCATCACATTTACCTGGGGCATGGGTAAGAGTTGCTATGTTCCTGATGATGCAGAAGGGAGCCGTACTCTCTTCCTCTTGCCCCTAATCAACTTACTAGAGCCCCCTGGCACCACTAATCTTTTCTTCCTTCACAAGCTCCAAGGGACCTCATGCCCCGACAATTCTACAATCCTAACTCTTAGTCTCACTAATTTATTCCTCCTGTGGGACAAAGGGTTAGAGTTCCCTCTGGGGGAGGAGGAATCGTCTCTACATAAGGTTCAGGTCATATTAGCTGTTGGGAATGGGAATAAGGTATATGAGGGGGGTTCTCACTGTGTTGAGCTCAGTGCTGACAGAACTGGCATTGTCTCCCCCCAGAACCACCACACGAGCCGGCATGTAGCTTGAGTCTTCACTGGCCACCAGCAGAGTTAGCTGTCTGGGGGGGAGGAATCCATTAGAGCCCATGCCCAGAGGGTAGCTCCTTAGTCAGGATTCAAAGATCTCCTTCTCTCCTGTACTTCTAGGCTCAGAGAGTCAAGGAATCAAAACATTTTAGACCTGGAAAGGATCTTAATAAATCAGGTAAGTCCCCCTCTCCTGCCCTTCCTTTTACAGATGAGGAAAATGGGGCCCATAGGAGCTGAGTGGTTTGCCTAAGGTCAACAAGTGAATTAGCAGCTGAACCAAAAGCAGATGCAGGTAACCTCATACCAAGTACAGACATGCTCCCTTACATATGGGTCCTGGGAGGGACAGATATAGCAACCCAATGTGTGACAGTGTATGTTATCTAGAACACAGGTAATACATAAGCATGCCTCATGAGACTGCCCATTTCAACCCACCTGACAAGGACCCCTCGGTGCATGTGCAGGGTGATATAGTGAGAGCCGGTGCTGCCATTGGATTCCCAGTAGGTCTTAGGGTTTCGGTCAGTCAGCTTGCTGGCCCCATGAGGATTGGATGATACCTCCACCTTCTCCCAACACTTGTCCTCCTTTACCTCCACACTGGACCCTGGGGCCAAAAAAGAAGGAAAGAACAAATCACAGTCTGGTTGAGGAAAGGACAAGTGACAGAGAACAACAAAGAAGGAATGGAAATACCACTAGGCCGAGAAAGATGGGAATGGGAGAGGCAGACACTGACCCTAGCCAGAAGTAGGTAAAAGACACTGACCCTGGCAGAGATGTCTGAGGAAGACATCAAAGAAAGGGATGTTAATTGGTCGGTGGGTTCTTCTGTGTTCTTCAATCTGGCCAAGTACCATCTATAGAAAGACAACAGAGGTATGAGTGGATTTGTTTCATGGGAATAAAGGGGCAGAGTGGGGCACAGAAACATGGTTTTATGAGAAAAAAAAAATTGAAGAACTAAGATTTTGCTTTTTTTCTCCTCCCATCAAATCCTATAGACTAGAGTATCATGGAGGAGAATATCCCACTCCCTTAATTGTCCCAAATCATACTGTTAGGTCAGATGCTCTCTCAGGTCAGATGCTCTCTCCCTTCCTCTTAAATAAAAGCCACTAACCCCTCTTTCTTGTTGGTGTGGACCCATGCTTTTACCTGGTACTTTCCCTCACCTCCCACCCCAATTGTTTTTATTTCCTAGGCTCTCCTTCATTTCCCGTGCTTCTGACCTGGATACATCCAGCCAGGATGCTCGTTGTAAGATTACTGTAGAGTCGGGCATGCTTCTCACACTCGCTCACTAGGTCCCGGAGCTCAGGTCCCAGGAGCAGCTGGGCTGTGTGCTTGTCCAGGGCCTTGGTGAGGGCCTCTCGAGCTCCCAGGCGGCACAAAACCACTGCACAGTCCTTGTGTAATGTGGCCAGGCGATGCAGGAAGCGAATTAATTCCTGAACCACCTGGGAAGGGGACCAGGGAAGGTAAAGTAGAAAAGGGCCGAAGATCAAGAGATGGGCAAAATCAAATACACAAAGTTTAGTCAAATAGATACAAGGAGAGAGACACAGTAGAAAACAGGAGTCAGGCAAAAGGGAATAGCAACACATGGAGTCTTCTATTTTGTATTTTGGATGCTGCTCCCCAGACTCCCTCCCCATTGAAGAGTCATACCTCCCGGTCATTGCTGGGGGCATTCATGCAGGCCAGACATGGTTCCATAGTCTCATGCCAAGGGAGGAGGATGGCCTCAGGGAAATCCAGCAACCTGATCAGTATTCTGGTGGGGGTTGAAATAGTCTTTTTACTTCATACTGACCACTGACTTCCTCTTCTGCATAGTCTCTACCCTAACTCAACATCCTCTGATTTCAGGTTCTACCCCTCCCCATCGCCTAATAAGCCCATTATTTCCTTTCCACCCACTCATTCTCTCACCTCAAAACTGTCATATGCAGTGACTTGTTAGGCCCTGGGGTTTCCAAGCTCTGTAGCAACAGCAGGAAAGGCTGGGGCTGATGTTGAAGCCTCTTCAGTACCTGGTTCACATCACTTTCCCGGGATCCTTCAGGGCAGATGCTTCGTTCCAGCTCCAAAAGTAGCTCCCCAGAGGGGCCAGCACTCCCCACCAGGCTCCGCAGCAATGGTTCATCTGCTCCAGCTTGGGGCTCAGGGCAAGGTGGCTCTGCTACTATAGTTCAAACACACAGAAGGAAAAGGGTAAATAAAATAATGCACAACTAAAGGCCTACCCCCATCAACGTAGGAATATGTAGCAAATTCTCTTTTATTTTGATCCCTTCTGTGAGTTTTTTTCCAAAGAAAGTCATGTAGCACAAAATACATTTTTATTCTCCCAAATTAAGTGATTTCAAATCTGTAGAGGGAGATTAAAAAAAAGTGTTACCCCATTTCCATTTCCTCCAATAAATTAAAAGGAGGCTCATCTTTTTCAAAGCTTCAGAATTTCCAAACATTTTCTACTTTTAGCCTTGTTTTTTCTCACTTCTTGGAACCACTTTACTTTTTCCCACTCTCTGTGACCCTTGGGGAGTTCTAGATTTCCTCTCAATTAGAGGAAATCAAGAAATCATCTTATCTCTCTCTCTCTTTCTCTCTCCCTCCTGTGTTCAAAGTCTTCTCTAGAAGGGACTCCCCAGCCTCTATTCATTGTCCATTCTAAGACCTCCTGTACCTCAGATTCAGAAAATCTGTACTCAGATCTAAAAAAGACCACTGAACCCCATTTTTCTTATTTCTCCCTTGACTTTTAATATGACCCCACAGTGAAAATGCTGATAATTAATGTCTCAATGTTCAACTAGAGACCAGCAGTCCTTGATTTCTTCTAAATTCCAGAACAAATTACCACTCCCCAGTCCTTCCTGGTCCACTGGGGGTACCTGCATGCTCTGGAGTGCCAGGGGGTCCATGCTCAGAAAGCCGACTAAGCAGGGTGAGGATGAGGGTGCAGGTGGGGGGCACAGGCTCTGGCCCTCCACCACAGTGGCTGTGCAGCGCTTCTTGTAGGTCTGTGGTTGCCAGTTGTTCTCCTAGGGCCTGATGGTTGCACATAAGCATGTTGAGGAGGAGCAGCCCATTGCCTACAGCTGAGGAACACCTGGAAAGGAGATGGGTGGAGGAGGAGGAGAGATAGGGTAGAGGAGGATGAAAAGGAATAGAAGGAAAGGAAGAACATAGGACTTAAGAGCAGGAAGAGACCTTGGGAAGCATTTAATCTAAGCTCCTCACCTAAAGGATGAGAAAACTGAGTAGCAGAGACTTAATTTTAGTGACTTATTCAAGGCAAAACAGGTAATAAAAGCTTCTGAGCTAGATTTGAACTAAAACTTTCTGAGGCCAAATCCAGTGTTCTTTCCATTACACGATCCGTGGCTGAAGTTGGAAAGAACTCCAATAACAGGCTCCCAGATTTAATAATTACTTCAACAATGATCAAGCATCTTCTGTTTGCAGAGTACTGCCCTAATACTGAAGAAGATACAAAATAATGCAAAGACACAGTCCCTGCCCTCATGGCCCTTAAAACAGTAGTCTATGTATATATAAGTACAACACATATTCATCTCCCTGCCTCTAGGAACATTACTAACTCAGGCCATCAAGACAAGAGTTATATGTAAGCATACATGTATGCATGTGTATACACACAGACATGTATATAAATACACGCACACATGAATGTATGTATATATTATGCCATGAACACAGACACATGCATACATACATACATGTGAATGTGTTCAAAGTAGGGATTTTTTTTTGTTTGACAGCATATTGGTTTTAAGTGTTTTTCCTTTTACTGTTCTTTCTCCAACAGGCAGGGTGTCAGAGGAAAAGAAAATAGATTTCTGTTCAATGGAAAAAATTAATTTTTAAAAAAGAATTTCTTTTTCTACAGATCTTTAAAGATCTCCTCACCCACATTCCCATACAGAATCTGCCCCAACATCAGTCAAGGTAGACCATCAATGTTTAACCTGATGGTTAAAGGGAATTTCTACAATGAGGAAATAACACTTGTGGTCAAGTAGTACTAAGCTCAGAAGGGTGTAAGAGATAATGATATTCTTGGAGACAGAGGTAATGGGCAGTAGGGGTGAGGCAAAAAGCAGCAAACTCCTTTACCCTTCAGTCTGAAGCATAAGGATGACAGCAGCAGGAATTGCCCCCAACAGGTTGTCAGTGCCAGGGCGGGCAGCTGAGCCAATGCTGGCAAATATTTCCCGGATCATCTGGGCTTCAGAAGCTGCCAAGGGGGATGCTCGACCACTGTCTCCACTGGGGAGTTCACAGGGCCCAGCACTGGCCAAGACTTTCAGTGCCTACAAGGAAATGTGGTGTGATGGGAAGATATGACCAGAACCAGCCACAATACTCAGTGTTCTGTTGAGCCCTGTGCTAGTAGTAGCTGATCAATGCTTTGAGGAAGCAGCTAGTGAACGAAAGGTACTTCGAACAATTGCTACTAAAAATGATAAAAGGTACAATATCATCAGGCGGCAATACTCTCCCTTACTTCATTTAAAGCAAAGGTGGGGGGAAGCACATCTCTCACTCTGAATCGGACCACGTGGCTGTGATTTCCTGTGATTTCTTTTTCACTTTCGAAATTGCTTTGGATACGAAGTATAAAATGATTTCTGATTTATACAAAGTATAAAACTGTGGGGGACCCCAGAATACCACGATCTGTCTAGGCCCTATATAATCCTAGAGATGGTACTGGGAATGGTCAAGTATTGAAGGTCATGGTCCATCTTCATTTCTACTACTCACCGCCAGCCCAGCCTGTTGCACAAGAACTGAAGTCTTATACTCCTGCATGCAGACCAGCACAGCATAGACCCCACCTTCTGTGGCAAAGAGGGGACGCCACTCATGTTTAGCCATGAGCAAATAAAGAAGGCGTAATGCCAGTACCACCAGCAGTTTCTCCCCAACCTGATTGGTCAGCAGCTCAATCAATGTCTTGACTAATTTCTCTCTAAAGGGAAAAGATATTAGAGCAGCAAATAATTTTGATTTGAAGATTAGGGTTGTGGGGGGAAGAGGATGGAATAAATTTTCCCAATTTCCTATCTCAATTCTCAACTGTTCTAAGTCATAAACTCTCCCTCATCTATTTCAACTGATTCTTCCTAACTCTTATTCTACCCAAGATACTCTACAATCTTCTCCCCTCACTTTAATGAATTCTTCCTTGCCCCAACCAATCCTTTTTTGCCCAGCTTCCAATTATTTTCCATTACTCTGAAATCCTTCTTCTCCCTCTACATTTCCTTTCTTTAAGATAGCTCCCATTCCTTCTTCTTCTGCCTCATGTCCTAGTCTACCTGGCTTTGTTCCCTTTCCTCTCACACTTGGTCTCATGCCTCATACCACCTGCCAGTCATTCCCAACCTCTCCAAAGGTCTGACCTGAGGGCTTTGTCTGGACGGAGCAGAGGGTGGTCACGCCCTATGGCTTCCTCTACAGCTTTAGAGAGAGCATAGAGCCCTGAAAGTTGCAGATTTGTTTCGGAGCTGGATCTCTGCACCATGGCAATAGCCTCTGTCACATGCTGTTCCAGACTGCTCCTCCGACCAGGGCCCCTCAAGGCACTGCACAGTTCTGCAGTTTAGGGAAAAAGACATAATGTCTCAGTCTTCCTTGATGTACAATGCTCCCTGGATTCCCTGGTCAACAATCACTCTAAAGGTTCCAAGTGGTAAAGCAATTTTCAACACTGAGGAACCTAGAACATGAATTTTCCTCTTTTTACAGATACTGGAAACAGAGAAGGAAGATAAGGATGGTTGGATTCCAATCAAATCATGAGGAATGGATCCTTATAGGTAATAAACACAGGCCACGACCTCACCTAGGGCTAACTTACAGGCCAAGGTGGCCTTCCCCACTCTTCTCCTTCAGGACCACCACATACCTAATACAAGTCACTACTGCACCTTATTATGGCTGAACTCACCACTGGCTGATTCTTTCAGTTCAGAGGGCAGAACCAGCCCTTCCACCACAAGAAGCTGGTTGAATAGCTGGGAATCATTCTGAGCCTTAGGGGACTCAGCCTCCACCTTGATTTTCTCAGGCGATGATGCCTTAGGGGTACAGGTGTCCTGAGGCACCACAGGGACTGGGCTGGTTGAATTTCCTGTATTAGGCTGTGGCCCATACTTGCTGTAGACATGAGAACTCAGCAGATCATTGTGGGTGCTGCCCTGGCACTGCCCACTAAGTGCTAATACCAGCTTCTGTGCCAATTCCATTGGCACTGAGAGCTCACCTAGGGCTTCCTCCTCCAGGGTCTGTGGACAATGAGGAAAACTCATTATACTAAACAATAGGGGAAAGGAGCCATCGGGATTAAGAGGGAATATAGACCTTGGAATACCTTCTTATATTTCTCTACCCTGGGTAGTTATGGTTTGCTCAGAACTATGTCAGCTTCTGAATCCCTCTCCTGACCTCCACTTACTAGCTCCTCCCATCCTGACTCACCTCCCCGTTACCAACAGACCAACTTCTCAGAGCTCCACTACCAGGCTCAACATACTTCCCCATCCAGGTTCTCCTGGAGGAGCCGAAGAAATTCCTGTTGTTCGGGCCCATCCAGCTTCTTGATGAAGAAAAGTAGCTCCCACCATTCCGCCTGGCTCAGGCAACCAGACTCTGTGTTGTTCTGAGCCTCAGGTTTAAGGTATGGCAGAGCATACAATCCCCCAAGGGGTTTCCAGTCTAAGGAAGGAGGTGCTGTGGGCATAAGACATGAGGGTATTGACCAACTAACCAGAAGAATGTGACACTGGACACCTTCAGGGAAGCTCACTGTCAGGGTAATGTGCCTCTTCGTTCACAGTTCCACTACCCAGAAAAGCCTCCATATACTACTCCCCAGGGAACCTGTATTCTTGCCACCCCAAGCTCACCTATACCTGAGGCTTGGGGACCACTGCCCCCTGTCCCTTTCTCTGGCTCAGCAGTGACTTTATCCTCAGTAACAGGACCCAGAATCTCCACCATATGCCAATGTACCCAGTATGTACGACCTGTTGATTGCCACAGCACCTGGCATGGAGAAGGAGGAAGTTTAGTCATCTAGGTTAGCAGAAGCAACCTCAGCTTGGGCATATAATAATAATAATGATCATAATAACAGCTAACATTTATATAGTATGTCCTATGTGAAAAGCACTATACTAAACACTTCATAATTATTACCTCTTATAGTCCTCTCAACAACTCTGGGAGGGAGGGGCTATTATTTAGCCCCATTTTATAGATGAGGAAAATTAGGAAAGAGGTGAAGAGATTTGCCCAAGACAAAAAGGATCCAAACATGCATCCCTTTCTCTTCTGCCAAATGAGAAGAAAATATGTCTATCAGTATCCTAAGATGTCTCTGTTTCCTTACCACCTACAAGGAATCCTCTCTCTATCTGCCCTCTTGGTGAGACAATCTTCTCCAAATGGCCATTTTCCCTCCCTGGGGGGTTAGGTAGAAAGAAAATCACTCTCTCATCTTCTTCCCCTACTTTATAGGGTCTTCTTTCCCAAGGATGCTATTCTACCATCTGTATCTTCAGGTCACCATTTTCAATCCACTCACACAGACCTGTACAGGGGGCATTCCATTGTTGCTCTGCCGGAACTCGCCCTGGTCCCCAGCACTGATCTCCTCATAATCCTCCAGCATTCGAACACGCATCCCCGGCTGCAGTGTCTCCTGAACATAGTCAGCATAACCACTCAGACTCGAGAACTCAGACCGTGGTCTGAAGGCCCGGCTTGGCCTCCTGGGGGACGTAGGGGTGAGCAGGGTGGGGAGGATGGTGCTCGGCACAGACGATAGGGGCTGAAAGATAGATCGGGCAGGCCGAGGGGGAGACACGGGCTGCCTCCCCGGGCCCCGGTCCCATCCCATGCCCCGAACCAACTCTGAAATCAGGTTGCCCATGGCCATGCTAAACTCCAGTTCCTTCTGTCCTCGGCTCTTTTCCACAACAGAGGCCTTGTTAGGGGAGCACCGGTTCCCCCACTCCCCAGACCCTGGATCCACACTGCTACTTAGCTGGTCCAGGAGTGATGTGACACACAGGTAACGCTTCACTAAGGAGAAGAGCAACTTTCCAGGGATCTGCAGGATAAACACACTGGACTCAGGCCAGTGATCTCCCTACTTTGCTGCTTCTAACCATACTGCCAAGAGATGGGGGCAGGGGAAGGAGATGAAAGTCCAGTCCTGAGACCTTTCCTCAATTCCCTTAGGTTACCTGGGGCAGGTGGATCCCTTCAAAGGCCATGCAGTGCTCTTCGGAGGATGTGGTCTCCGCGAACAGCTCCAACAGAGTGGAGCGGCTATCGAAGTCCATGTGCTGTTCGATGCCATCCTGCTGACTCAGTGACAGGAGCACGTGGGCCCTGCTCCCTAAAATACAAACTCTGCTCTGCAACCTGTCCCAGGGAATGTGCTTTACCTCTCTCTCTGCCCACTCCTCCACTCTTATCAACTGCCTGCCTCTCTCTTAGCCTCACTCTCTTCCACCCTCCTGCAGAACCAAGTCCTTTTTCACCAAAGGACCCGACAGGGGGAACGACGTGCTCTGAGAAGTGAGATCACATCTTGTACAAAAGCCATCTATCCTAATGCCTGACCTGTAAGTTCTAAACTAGTAAGGGAAGACACTGTCTCTTGATGTCTCTCTCTTTCATCAGTGGGTGTGAACTGTAGCTCTAAGTTCACTGTAACTGAGCACAGGCAGATAGCACGCTGTCTCTGATGAAACCAAAAGGTTCTGACATCCTCTCTTTGCAAGTGCTCCCTGATCCCTGGTCCTGCTGTCGTCCCACCTCTTTCCTGCTTCCCCTTCTTTCCCCACTGGCCCTTACCAGCATCATGGGCTGCCAAGGCCTGGAGCATCTTTCCGGCACTCCTGCGAATCTGTGGTTCTGGGTTACCCAGCATGTGCATGAGCAGGTCCAAGGCCCCTGTCTCCCTGAAGACACCGGCAAGGGGTCCGATGCTGGCATAGGCGCTGAGCACGTGGATGGTGTGTAGCACCGAAGCCGCGGGACTCGAGTTCCCCCCACCATCCAGCTGTCGGGCAGCTCTGCGCACCAGTCCTCGGACATCTGCGGCCATCTCTCCCAGCGAGGCTTCGTCCAGCCCCCCAGCATCCCGGGGAAAGGCGCCCGCGCTCCCCACTGGTTCGTGCTGCGGCCCCTTGGCTGGTGCTCTTTCGCCAAGAAGCATGGGGCAGTTGGCATAGACCTCGGGGGCTGAGAGCCACATGAGGATATGCTCCGCCTTGCCCTCTAGAGAGCTTCCACTGCCCACTCCACCCTCCTTCCCACGCTGAAGGACAGTCCAACGGATCAAGTACTCTGGATGCCCATCGTGACCCTGGCGCTGCCGGAGCAGTTCCTCAGGGTATGCTTGTAGTCGTGGCCCCAAGGGCACCAGCAAATCTCTGGTTCTACGTTCTCCCACCATTCTGGGCTCCTAGATCAGAGGAAGAAAAGGAGCAGAAGTGAGGAAAAGTACCCATTGTGAAATAATCTTCTCAGGGGATGTGGAGGGTTGCAGAACACAATGATCATATCAGAGCGGAGGAGGGGAAGAGGAGCCCAGGACCAGTGATCCAGGGCAGGGATACAGATAAAAGGAATTGGGGTTGCTGTTGGAAGGTGACAGACGGTAGTTGCAGGAGAGCATAAGATGCCAGACATGATTAAACTAGGACTAGAATAACATGGAAGGTAAAATATGCAATGTAACTTAAGAAGACAAGGAACTGAAGTGAGGCATAATAATAATGAATGAGGAAGATGGGTCATAGAATTAGAGCCTGAAGGACCTGGAGAGATCATCCAGTCAAACATGTCTTTTGGAGATTAAAAGAAATGAGAGGATAAAATAATTGGTAAAATTTGGAAGAATTGAAAATGAAAAGATTGACAAACAGAGCAATAAAAAAAGTAAGGAACGATGGTTCCAGTAGAAAGAAGAGCTTATGGCAAGCTTGGTGGCACGTGGTGACTATATTAAAATTAATATCTGGGGGATGGTATAGGAAGATAATCACATAGGGCTATTTCAGAGAGAGCAGATATGGACAAAAAAAAATTAATAAAGCCAGGCTATGTCAAAGTGTAGGGGTATGAAAATGGAAAATGATGATACAAATGTTTCTGGGATCACCCCAAAACAGAACCTCACCACGCTTGTTTGGATAATTCCTTCCAAAGGGGTATTCCTTTCTTGCCTTTCCTACACCATTTCACCCTTCAATTCAGTCCAGACAGAATGTGTGCGGTGAAAATCAGGACTGGCTTCCCGTGTCCTGGAGCAAATGGGTTAGTAAGGAGTGTGTTTCTACCTGAAGGGGAAGAGTAGGCAAGGAGGAGGGGTGGTTGTCTGTGTGTGTGTGTGTGTGTGTGTGTGTGTGTGTAAGGGAGGATTCCAGTAGGGTGTATGCAAGGGGAAGAGTGTGTGTATGTGTGTGTGTCTGTGTGTCTGTGTGTGTGTGTCAGGGAGGATTCCCGTAGGGTGTATGCAAGGGGAAGTGTATGTGTGTTTGTGTATGTATGTGTGTGTGTCAGGGAGGATTCCAGCAGGGTGCATGCAAGGGGGAGTGTGTATGTGTGTCTGTGTGTGTCAGGGAGGATTCCAGCAGGGTGTATGCAAGGGGAAGTGTATGTGTGTTTGTGTATGTGTGCGTGTGTATCAGGGAGGATTCCAGCAGGGTGCATGCAAGGGGGAATGTGTGTGTGTGTGTGTGTGTGTGTGTGTGTCTGTGTGTGTCAGGGAGGATTCCAGCAGGGTGCATGCAAGGTGGAGTGTGTGTGTGTGTGTCAGGGAGGATTCCAGCAGCGTGCATGCAAGGGGGAAATGTGTCTGTGTGTCAGGGAGGATTCCAGCAGGGTGCATGCAAGGGGGAGTGTGTGTGTGTGTGTGTGTGTGTGTGTGTGTGTGTGTGTGTCAGGGAGGATTCCAGCAGGATGAATGCAAGGGGGAGTGTGTGTGTGTGTGTGTGTGTGTGCGCGCGCTTGTGTGTGTGTCAGGGAGGATTCCAGCAGCGTGCATGCAAGGGGGAAATGTGTCTGTGTGTCAGGGAGGATTCCAGCAGGGTGCATGCAAGGGGGAGTGTGTGTGTGTATGTGTCTGTGTGTGTCAGGGAGGATTCCAGCAGGGTGTATGCAAGGGGGAGTGTGTGTGTGTGTGTGTGTGTGTGTGTGTGTGTGTGTGTGTCTGTGTGTCTGTGTGTGTCAGGGAGGATTCCAGCAGGGTGCATGCAAGGGGAAGTATATGTGTGTTTCTGTATGTGTGTGTGTCTGTGTGTGTCAGGGAGGATTCCAGCAGGGTGCATGCAAGGGGAAGTATATATGTGTTTGTGTATGTGTGTGTGTCTGTGTGTGTCAGGGAGGATTCCAGCAGGGTGCATGCAAGGGGAAGTATATGTGTGTGTGTCTGTGTGTGACAGGGAGGATTCCAGCAGGGTGCATGCAAGGGGAAGTATATGTGTGTTTGTGTATGTGTGTGTGTCTGTGTGTCAGGGAGGATTCCAGCAGCGTGCATGCAAGGGAGAAATGTGTCTGTGTGTCAGGGAGGATTCCAGCAGGGTGCATGCAAGGGGAAGTATATATGTGTTTGTGTATGTGTGTGTGTCAGGGAGGATTCCAGCAGGGTGCATGCAAGGGGAAGTATATGTGTGTTTGTGTATGTGTGTGTGTGTCTGTGTGTGTCAGGGAGGATTCCAGCAGCGTGCATGCAAGGGAGAAATGTGTCTGTGTGTCAGGGAGGATTCCAGCAGGGTGCATGCAAGGGGAAGTATATGTGTGTTTGTGTATGTGTGTGTGTCTGTGTGTGTCAGGGAGGATTCCAGCAGGGTGCATGCAAGGGGAAGTATATGTGTGTTTGTGTATGTGTGTGTGTCTGTGTGTCAGGGAGGATTCCAGCAGGGTGCATGCAAGGGGAAGTATATGTGTGTTTGTGTATGTGTGTGTGTCTGTGTGTGTCAGGGAGGATTCCAGTGCATGCAAGGGGAAGTATATGTGTGTTTGTGTATGTGTGTGTGTCAGGGAGGATTCCAGCAGGGTGCATGCAAGGGGAAGTATATGTGTGTTTGTGTATGTGTGTGTGTCTGTGTGTGTCAGGGAGGATTCCAGCAGGGTGCATGCAAGGGGAAGTATATGTGTGTTTGTGTATGTGTGTGTGTCTGTGTGTCAGGGAGGATTCCAGCAGGGTGCATGCAAGGGGAAGTAGTATATTCCAGCAGGGTGTGTATATGTGTGTGTGTATGTGTGTGTGTCTGTGTGTCAGGGAGGATTCCAGCAGGGTGCATGCAAGGGGAAGTATATGTGTGTTTGTGTATGTGTGTGTGTCTGTGTGTGTCAGGGAGGATTCCAGCAGGGTGCATGCAAGGGGAAGTATATGTGTGTTTGTGTATGTGTGTGTGTCTGTGTGTCAGGGAGGATTCCAGCAGGGTGCATGCAAGGGGAAGTATATATGTGTTTGTGTATGTGTGTGTATCTGTGTGCGTCAGGGAGGATTCCAGCAGGGTGCATGCAAGGGGAAGTATATGTGTGTTTGTGTATGTGTGTGTGTCTGTGTGTGTCAGGGAGGATTCCAGCAGCGTGCATGCAAGGGAGAAATGTGTCTGTGTGTCAGGGAGGATTCCAGCAGGGTGCATGCAAGGGGAAGTATATGTGTGTTTGTGTATGTGTGTGTGTCTGTGTGTCAGGGAGGATTCCAGCAGGGTGCATGCAAGGGGAAGTATATGTGTGTTTGTGTATGAGTGTGTGTCTGTGTGTCAGGGAGGATTCCAGCAGGGTGCATGCAAGGGGAAGTATATGTGTGTTTGTGTATGTGTGTGTGTCTGTGTGTCAGGGAGGATTCCAGCAGGGTGCATGCAAGGGGAAGTATATGTGTGTTTGTGTATGTGTGTGTGTCTGTGTGTCAGGGAGGATTCCAGCAGGGTGTATGCAAGGGGAAGAGCAAGAATAGGACTGGCTGGACAGAAAAAAAAAGGGCCACCAGGAGGAGAGCTTGGGAAGGAGAAGCTTGTGTGTCAGACGGGGTGGAGGGGAGCGCGGGTGCACGGCCGGGGAGCCCCGGGAAGGCGCCCGCCGTGGCTGCACGCTGCGAAGGGGAAGGGTCGCGGGGGGGGGGGGGGGGGGCGCCTCGAGGAGCCGGGGCGGAAGTCGGGGCGTGCGGAAAGAGAAGGGTCCGGGCAGGTGTGCACGGCGGGGAGCCCCGGGAAACGCATGGTGGGGGAGGGTCGGCGGGAGGGGGCGCGTGCGCGGGGTGGGGTGGGGACAAGGCTGCGAGGGGGAGGGTCAGGGCGGGGTGACCGTTGGTACAGGGAGTGGGCTCCTGGGGCCGCGCGGCTCGGGGCGGCGGGGCAGGGTTCGAAGTGGAAGGGGCTGGAGAGAGACAGGGGACCCCCCGTGCGCACGCTCCTCTCACCTCCCGCCGCCCCGCGCGCCCCCTCTCGCCGGCTCCGACTAGCCGGTCCCGCCGGAGCCGGCCGCCTCAGTCAGCGGGCGCCCTCACTTCCGGGTCCCTACCGCACCTGCGCTGACGGCGCGGCTTCTACGGAAGCCAGGCGGAGCGCCCGCCGGGGGGAGGGGCGGCGGGGGCCCGTGCGCCTGCGCGGCGCCCTCCGGGGGGGCGGGGCGGGGCGGGGCCGCCCGACCTCTAGCGGGATGGGAGCCGCCTCCCTGCGGGCGGGCCCGCGGCTCGGGAGGGAGGACCTCGGGCTCACTCTAGCTGAGCTCTTCCCTGACCCTATCCCAGCTTCCAGCTACACTTCCCTCCCATGCCCCTATTTCTTTCTTTTTAAGCCTTGTTTCTTTTTTTTTTTAATAAAAAATGTGTTGATTTTTATTTTCCCAGCTACACGCAAAAGATAGTTTTCAATATTTATGTTTTTGGGTAAGATTCTTGAGTTCCACAGTTTTCTCTCAATCCTTGCCTTTCCCTATTTCCTAGTCTCACCCATGCTCTTATTTCTTGGACCACTTTTTCTTTTAAAATAAGATTTTGAAAAATGTTTTATTTTTAAATTTTAAAAATTAAAGTTCTAAAATTAACGTTTGATTTAAAAAAAAATAAACATTTTTTAGGGGCGGCTAGGTGGTGCAGTGGATAGAGCGCCAGTCCTGGAGTCAGGAGGACCTAAATTCTAATCCAGCTTCAGACACTTAATTACCTAGCTGTGTGGCCTTGGGCAAGCCATTTAACTCCATTGCCTTGCAAAAAAAAATTTTTTTTAAAATAAGCATTTTTTTTTAACAATTCTGCCCTTATTTCCATAACCTCCACCTACAGTGACACAATTAAGATTTCCCAATAAATGGTTAAGTAAATCAAACCAGCACTTTAACTACATTATGTAGCATCATAGAACTTTCATTCAAATGAGAGAAACAACACATATGGGGGCAGAGTGGGCTAGGAAGAAGCACTTTAGTCTGGAAAGATTATACGGATGGTAAGTGAGGTCATAAAAGAATATTTTGACACATTCCATCCAGGAACAATGAATGTCAGAGTTAATTTGATTGTGGTTCATGGTTCCAGAACCAGAAGGGAATGGCCCTAGTAGGCTGGAGTTTTCTTGAAACAGAATTTTCCTGAGGAATGAAATGTTTCATCATCTTTCTACTGAATTCTGGTATCTTTGGTTTTATTTTCCTTGACACTGGAGTTACCAAGAGAAGTACTCTGCTTTCTTTTTATCAGCTCAAAAGTCTTCTCAAGTTTCTCCAAATTCCTGAATCATTTTTTCTTTTGTTGCAATAAGATTCTATGGTATCCATATATCACAATTCATTCAATTATTCCTCTTCATTCAATCCATTGGCACCCACTGTTTCCTACTTCATTTTGTTTATTTGGGTTTTGTGGGGGGGGGGTGCCATAAAAATCCTGCTTTGAATAGTTTGGTCAATTTTGAACTCTTTTCCATCTTTGACTTTCTTGGACTATAATTCCATATGGTAATTCTGACTCAAATTGTATGAATCCTGGGCCCTATTTTTGAGCCCCAAATCAACTTTGTTTTTATTTTTTTTCCTTTATCCTTCTCGATCCTCATGTCCTGGGCTCTAAGGCTTTCTCTGTTCTGTGACCCTATTTCTGAAATTGTATCTACCTTTCCTTCCTGGAGCTTAGACCTGACATTCATGCCTGACATTTTGGCCTTATTTTTGAACGCTTATATTCATAATCTTTTTTTTCCCCCTCAGCTTTCAGGAATTCTCATTTTCCAGACTTTTTTTTCTTCCAAAGTCCTTCTCTATTTTTATTCTCTTGAAACTTATTTCTGACATCCTCTCTCCTGGAGCTCTATTCCTCAAACACATGGGCTTGCTTGAATTCAGACAATTTTCTTACCTATTATCAAAGGGAAAAAATGAATGAATAAAAAAGCATTGATTAAGGGGAATGTCTCAAACATTATGCTGTCTGGAGATAGGAAAACAATACAAAGACAGTCCCTGATCTCAAACAACTTTCATTTTATTGAGAGTAAACAACTCATATGGGAAGGGGGGATGGTGGACAGGATGGAGCACAGGCATGATGAGGGTATCATCACATTCCATCCAGGAACAATGGCAAAGTTAATTTGATTGTAGTTCATGATTCCAGAACCAGAGGGGAATGGCCTTAGATGACTATTCTTGTAATAGCATTCCAAGTTTCCAGGACAGAAAATTTTCCAGGATATGGTCTCTGTTAGTTGGCAACATATTTATTTATTCATCCATCCATTCATTCATTCATTCATTTGAAAATCTGCAACATTTTATTTTTTTAATTAACAGCTTCAGAATAGTTCTTAAATGTAACAAATTTCCCCCCAAATACCAAAACTTAATGTGTAAAGCACCTTTTCATTAAATACAAATTTTCTTTTCATGATGCATTGCATTGATGTTTTGTATCAATCTTGATACAAAAAAATATGTTGTATTCTATAACATAGAAATTGTTTGCCCTGAAACACGATAACTAATACCAATTACCTGCTTAAAACTCCACCAGAGGGACTCTTTCCCTTAACAATACTGAACATTTTCCATGTTTGATAAATGTCAACACTCAAGTAATTCAACTTAGTTGTAGCGAATTTGGCAACATATTTCTGTGAGGCAGCATTGCCTAGTGGATAAAGGGCCACTTTGGAGTCAGGAAGGTTTCCCTATTGCATCTGGAATACCATACAAAAGCTTTTGACACTTGAAGCCACTGGCAAATCTGGATGCATCCTACTTTTGTAGGCTTATTGCATTCAATTACTCTCCCCTTCACAAACTACAATACAACCAAATGGGCCTTCTTGGCCTTCCCTCTGTATATTTCACTTCCCATCTATGAACATTTTGCGCAGGCTGTGTATGTCCTCCATCTAAAATGAACTCTCCCTTCTCACCTCGGTCTTGGAATACTTGCAGTCCTTCTGGGAATGCTCTTCTCGCCCCTTCATTCCCAATAACTGTGTTCATAATATATAGAATATATTTGTATAGATTTTATTTGCTTCCATATACATCATAGGTTGCTTCCTACCTAGAATGTCATTTCCTTAAAGAATTTTCCATTTTTGTCTTTAGACCCCTATCTACTAGTATAGTACCTGCTATATAGGTTTGACAATATCCTTTGTTTTCAGAGGACCAGTAACTCTTGACTTAATTATGAATTGGATTTAAGTAAGACAGTTATACAAAGTAAATAACCTCTTGTCCAGGGACAGGATTAAAGTCAGGACCACTGGTGATGGAAAAAACTGGCTTTGTGATAGTATACCATTAATGAGGCAGCTAGATGGTGCAGGGGGCTTGGAGCCAGGAAGACCTAAATTCAAATTTGACCTCAGATACTTACTAGACAAGTCATTTGTTTGCCTGATTCCTTATTTTTAAAATGGTGATAACAGAACCTAACCAGTCTTGTTGTAAGGAAGAAACAAGATATTTATAAAACACTTATTCTCCATTTGTAAAATGAGGAATATTAAGAGTTGTTGTGAGCATCAAATGAAATATTTGTAAAACACTTGCTCTCTGACTGGCACACAATAGGCAGTAGGCTTATTCTCTTCCTTTCATATTACAGTCTTCTGGGTTAACTCACTAAAACTTTAAATGCTGACCTGTGCAGGTCCAGATCCTAAGGTTTCAGGATGTTGGGAGGAAGAAAGAATCTATCTTCATTTGTTTGACTTTTATTTCTGAGCCTTTATCTGCATTTACTTCTTGAATCCTATTTTTTCTTCTGAGCCCTCCTCCATTATCAACAAATTTAGTAGTTTGGATACTAGTCTCCAAAGAACTGGGTGACTGTAAAAGGCAAAGAAGAGGGGGCGGCTAGGTGGCACAGTGGATAGAGCACCTGCTCTGGAGTCAGGAGTACCTGAGTTCAAATCCAGCCTCAGACAATCTGGCCTCAGACACTTAGTTACCTAGCTGTATGGCCTTGGGCAAACCACTTAACCCCATTTGCCTTGTAAAAACCTAAAAAAAAAAAAATCCATTATTAGGGCCAGTTAGGTTGCAACATGTTTCCAGAGATGACTTCAGTTAAAAAAAAAAGTGTATAAAACTTTATTAGAACATGTATCAGAATAAGTCTATCTTCCTGTTCTGAATGAGGGACAGCTCACATATTGCACTTAGATCCCTTGGAAAGTCTCCCCCCATCTGGAGCAGATCCTCTGTAGGACACAAAGAAGGTATGGCTGCATTGTAGTCTACGTTACATCTTGGATCTTTTGAAATATTGAGATGCTTTTTCATTGGTTCCGTAAATCTTATTTCAGAACCCCTCTCCAACCCTTACTTTGTCCCCAAATGCTATTTTTGAGTCCATGTTATTTTCCCATCTCTTTAATTTTCTATTCCCTCCTCCAACTTTAAAAATTCCATCTTTCCCAAAGGGGGAGGGGAGTATAAAGATAAGTATTTACATGATGCCCACTATGTATACTAGGCATTGTGCCAAACACTTTTTACAAATATTCTCATTTCATCCTCATTTTAGTTAAGGAAACAGGCAGTCAGGTTGATTTGCCCAGGGTTCGCACAGCTAGTGTCTTAAAGTCAAATATGAACTCAGCTCCTCTATCCACCAGCCCGAGCCTAGGAAACTCAAATTGTCCTCTCCATTCCAGACACCAGCCCCTAGGCCCTCCCCAACCCAGTACTGGACTCTTTTTTGCCAACAATACCAACTCATACTGGGAAATGACCAATCTTGGCTATAGAAATAAAAATTTATTATACCTCTTTTCCCTTCTTTGCAGTGGTGAGGGACTATGGGTTTGGAAGAGTACCCTATATCTAATTGCCATGGTTTATTTTGTATTATCTTTTTTATTTTTATTTGTACAGTGGATGGATTTATGGGAATTGAGAGATATATTGGGAACTGAAATTGACTTTATAAGATCAATATTTTTTAGATTAATTTTTTTTTTAGGTTTTTTCAAGGCAAATGGGGGTTAAGTGGCTTGCCCAAGGCTACACAGCTAGGTAATTATTGTCTGAGGCTGGATTTGAACTCAGGTACTCCTGACTCCAGGGCTGGTGCTCTATCCACTATGTCACCTAGCTGCCCCAATTAATTTTTATTATATTTTTTAGGGGTTTTTTTTGCAAGGCAACTGGGGATTAAGTGGTTTGCCCAAGGCCACACAGCTAGGTAATTATTAAGTGTCTGAAACTGCATTTGAACCCAGGTACTCCTGACTCCTGCGCCGGTGCTTTATCCACTGCGCCACCTAGCCACCCCTCCTGATTAACTTTTAAAAGAAAAAAAAATCACCACCACTTAACACCTCTCATTTAAAGGTCTGGAGTATAGCTATCGGCACTAAGAAAAAAAAAAGAACCAAGACTCCAGATTCTGTGCACAAAATGATACATTTATTGAAAGAGTATTTTTTTTTTAATACAAAAGAAAGCTCTGTACATAGAGGACTGTGATCATGTCCATGAAATCCTGGGTCAGCACCCCAGGGATGTAGAAACCACTGACACTCAAACACACGCCACACACTCATCACACATACACACACCCACACACCCACACACTCACACACCCAGAGCCGCCAGAGGAGGGGGAAAGCTAAGGGTCACCACACAAGAAATGCCATCTCATCCCTGAAGCACACATGTTCTTACAAGGCTGCGCTCACATAAACATTATAAGCACTTAACCTTATCTCACTGGATCTTGCCTTCTTTGGGGAGATGATGGAAATAAAGCTCTCTTCCCAAGGAGAGACAAGGTGGGTCCTAGGAGGACATGGCTGCAATTCAGAGAAGAGAGGCTGGGCACATTACAGACCTGAGTCCCTAACTCCCCCAATCCCTGACTCTGAGAGGCAATTCCTAGTCCCAGACACCAGCCGTGACCCATCCTTGCAACCCATCCAGTATTATCCATCTGCCCCACCAACCAGGTTTTGTGGGAAATTTCAGTATGGTGGCTCCCACTCCAGCACCCCAGATTTGGGAAAGAGAGCATGGAGAAAAGCAGATTACAGGGCTCTTTAGTTTGTTGGTAAATCAATCCCCTTGAGATCTGGGCTGTGAGCAGAGACTCTGCATCCCACCACCAAGCTGTCAAGGCAGGGTTATTTTTCACTGAATTAAAAGCAGTCAAAGAAGGGTTAAACCAAAAAACCCCAACTCAACTGCAGTTCCCCGCTTCTGGAAAACCAAATGCTCAGAATACAGGTAATAGAGGAGAGCAGGTTCACTGGGTACAAAACCCTCTGCTAATAATGCTGGCCTACCCTGCACATCCGCCTAATGGGGGGTAGAGGGGGGGGTGGGGCACGGCCCCTGTAAGAAATACATAAATACTGAGGTTACACTTAGAAAAATAAAGTCATTTTCTTCAAGGCTTTTTTGTCTTAAATTTAAAAAGTTACAGTAGCTGCTCACTCCCTGGGAGAGCTGCCCTTCTCTGGCTCCCCGGTACTGCATCGATCTCTTGAGCTGCTTCCCAACTCTACTAGTCAGTCCCAATCCCCACCACCCCATCCCCAATTCCCACCACTGCACACTGCAACTTGTCCCAGGCAGCTGAGGCCTGATGGAATACATGGCCAAAACTCCCATACACATGGCACAAACAAAATCCAGGGCCTCTGCCAGAGTGGGGTTGGGCCAGGTCCCCACAAACCCTGATCCTAGAAGCTGGACCCCCTTCTCTGCTCCCTAGAAACAGTCTCACTCAACACTAAAGGGCAGACGAGGTCCAGAGCCAGTGGAGAACCTTCTCTGCTCTTTTGAGGCATGGCCGAAGGGGCCCTTTCCCCACATCTTCCTGACTTATACACAGGATCTGTTAAGATTCCAAAGCATCTTTTACCCTTCCATACTGGTGGGATGATCCTGGAGATCACAGGATGGCTCTACCTCCTATAGCCCAACCAGTCCTGGGGAAGCCAACAGCATTTCCCCAGGGAAGAGGATGGGAAGAGGAGGAGGAAAAGGGGAAAAGGAAGGAAAAACGTGGTGGTGGGATAATGAGAAAAACGCCATAAAAAAAAGTTAAATATTTTAAAAATATATATTTATAGATTTGTTTTCACTTGTCTCCTCTCAAATAAAAGGTTCAAAATTAAACCTTAAGTAAAGCAGCAGGGGGGGGTAAGTGGGGATGAAAGGGGATCCAGGCCATTCCTTCCATCCCAGAAGCCACTGTGGCACAAGTGGCAAGGGATGGAGGCAGTGTGCCCACTGGCCATGGACATTTGCCCCGTGCATAGGCCCAACTGCTGGGAGCTAATGGGATTGAGGGGATGGGAACATGGTTCCCCAGCAACACAGTTGGCTCTGAGGGAAGGTGGTCTCTCACCCAGCTATGGCAGACACAGTGCTAACCCAAGAACAGCAAGGAGGTTGAAGGCAGAACTTCCAAGCTGCTTCCTTAGAAGGATGCAGTACCCTAGTAACCACCGGTCCCACAGAGGGAAGGAGGGGGCACGGTCCCATTGGGCATAGTTAATACTTGTGGCAAACATTGAGCCAAGCTGCAAGGGGGGAAGCAAGGCAGCCCCACAGTAAACAGAAATGAGAGGTGGAACCAGGATGGGAGAGAGGGAGGAAAAGGGTGGAGGGCAGGCAAGTCCATTTCTTTGGCTGGAGTGAGAGGGTGAAGTCCTGTGGTGGCCCCTCTCTCCTCCCTGCCTCCCTCTGCGGCCTGTCAACGTGTGTGTAAAGAAAACGTGAAAAAGGCAACAATAAATAAGTGAGGCCGTCCATCTATCAGTCCAGGGTTGGCAGGGCTACTCATTCACTCTTGGTGCTGTGCGATGTTGCATCTAGGTTCACCACCTGTAGTTCTGTCAAATTACTGCTGCTGCCCGCCTGCTGCCCAATAACTGCCATCTGTAGGAAGGGAAGAAGGGGAGGAATGAAGGCAATGCATGCTTTAAACTTATTCAACAGAAGGTAAAAGAGTCTCTAGTAGAAGAGCTTCATCTTGCTCCAGTGCCAAGGTAGGAGACAATGAGGGACTATGTAATACGAAGGACTTCACTCTTATCTTTAGAGGCAGAAGCCCCGAGTTTGCTTTCTAGTTCTGACCCTTGACATCTCTGCAACTTTTCTGAACCTGCCCCCTCATGTGTAAAACACCCATAGTACCCATCCCTTGGGCAGAGTCCCTCCTAGGCTGCTGTATGGACAGTACAGAATGGAAGCACAGTGTGGGAGATAGAGTCAGAAAGACCACCCACCTCTACCAGTGACTGGTGACCCTGGACAAATCACCAACCCCTTAGTGTCCCAAGTAACTAGCTTAGAGTATACTAGCTGCAGAACAGTTACTGATCTGAATTGGCACATGGAGATTCTTCATTGGGAAATTCCTACACTGATGATGAATTCTCAATCTGATTCAAAAAAGCTGCCCTCCCCCAAATGATAACCACCACAACCACAACAGCTAAGTGTGTTCAAGAAATGTGAATGATGACTATGATTGTAGTAGGACTGAAGAAAGGTACCCCATCCAACTACCTGATGAAGCTGAACAGCAGACACTGGGATTTGCACAGTTCCTGAGGGTGCAGTCAGGAACACCTGGGGGACTCCACCTGAATCAGAAAAACACAGGGGCTGAGGTCAAAGGTCTTAACATAGAAGCTTCTGGGGGCAGGGCAGCAATTAGTGAATTGAATAAGCCACCCAGTGTCTGTGGTCAAGACCACCTTTCAGAGAATGGGGAAAGCCTTCCTTGCTCATTCTTCTCCTCCTCCCCCATAACATAATTTACCTTGTTCCTGGACCTGTCCGTGGGAAACTTGCATGGCAGAAGGCGCCTGGGAGAAGGCATTGAGCACGGTGAGGCTGCCATCAGCCAGTCCTGGGGTGGGGGCGTACATCACTGCATGGGAGCTGGGGTACATCATATGACCTCCCACTGTGGTGGGCACGGATGAAGTCATAATGGTAGCGGGCAGTGTCACTGGTAAGCAGATAATTGAGTGTCACAAGAATCTGGCTAAGAAAAGGCATTTTCTCTCTTACCCCCATTTCTTCTGGCCTATCCCCATACATATTCCCAGGCAGAAAGGATCCTCCAACAAAGGATTGGAAAATAAGGAAGAAGACAGACATAATTACCCTGGAAGTTCAGAGACAGGAACCACCTATGTTCAACTTAATGATAAAGCTTTAATCAGCCTCTTTTTCCCGTGATTATTCTTTTACCCAAATGCAACATCAATACCTAAATCTTATTCAGAAAGTCTATTTTAAATTCTAAAATAATCAACACGAATTTTATCACCATTTTCAAGCTAGCTATTCTGCCCATCTGCTCATGGGCTTGTTTTAAGACTATGAACCACCCCCATTCCCTAAGTAGGAGCCACACCTGTTTAAACTGATTTCATACACTGAAAAATCTCAATAAACTCCTCTGGAGTTAGAAGGCCATGCTGTTTGTTCTCATTCCCCATTCACTAAATATGCAGCTGTTGCACTTATCTTTTAAATCAAGGAGAATTCTAATACATTTCATCTTAAGAACTTCATGTTACTTTTTTTTTTAAGGTTTTTGCAAGGCAAATGGGGTTAAGTGGCTTACCCAAGGCCACACAGCTAGGTAATTAATAAGTATCTGAGGCCAGATTTGAACTCAGGTACTCCTGACTCCAGGCCCGGTGCTCTATCCACTGCACTACCTAGCTGCCCCAGAACTTCATGTTACTCTTGAAGTAACTGGAGGCATGCCCAGAAAGTCTTCCATCCTATCAACTGCCAGTTGAAATTCTACCTAGCCTTCAAGGCTCAACTCTACATCTGCAATTCCTCCGATTCATGCCCTGATCCAACCACAAGCCATGTGCCTTAAAGGATTCTCTATCTGGCTCTCATACTATGCTCTATATATCTGTATATATGTCTTGTTTCTTGACTGGGTCATAAGTTCCTGGAAATAGAAATGTGTTTCATTTAACTTCATTTTATTCATCATAGAACAGTCTTGGAAGAGCTCAATACATAGGGTTTCTATACACTTCAGGGAATCCAATCCCTGGTACAGCACCATACAGAGATGGATACTGATAACTGTCCAACCTCATACAAATTCCCTGCCCCCCCCTTCTTGTTCTCCTCTACTTATCCTCTGCTAATTTCAACTGTACTGTTCTATAGTCTTCCAGTCTAGGTCTAGTCTACTCTGATGCCAAACAAGAGAAAGTTTCAAAACCTTCTTCCATTCTTGTCCCCTTACAAAAGGAAGAAACAGCCCACTTTCCCCACCACAGTTCTCAGGTGTAAGGATAAAGTCTCAAGAACTACCTATAAGCAAAGGCTTTGTCAGGGTCTCATATCTATTCCTTGGGGAAAAGGAAGAGCAAAGATCTGAACCCTACCTGTCCCACTGGAGGAGGTTTGTGTGAGGTCTGTGCTGCTGTCACTAGAGGGAGACGTCTGTTGAGGGGCCTGGTGAACTTGAATGGCCTGGACTGGAACCTGCTGGGCCACAGCTCCACCTGTCAGAAACAGAGACCCTACTCATGGTTTATCCCAGCTAGGATGCAAGTCTCAGACACCAATGGACTTCCAAAGCACACCCAGTTTCTATGGTCTGACATAGTTCCTTTCTCACTCTTCATTTTCCCCTCTACCCCCACTGAATATAGCACTACTGCCTTGTGGTGCTATAGAATGAATGTGCTTCTATTTCTCTCTCTCTCTCTCACACACACACACACAGATTTTAAATAAACCCTGTAGATTGGCATTCAAAGCCTTTCATAATCAAGTAATCTCTCTTTTTCTCAGCACACTATTTCTCAACACAGAACAACTGGTCCCCTGCTTCCCTTCCTTGTTATTCTGTTAACAGTATTCCCTAGAACATTCCTTTCCTGCCCTCTGATCACTAAGTAGACTATCTCCCCTTCCCCTCCAACCTCAGTAACACTTTCATTGGGTACTTCTCTAACATAGCTGACATGTACTAACTGTGGATGGAAGCTACATCTTATTTCCTTATTCCTAAAAGGAACTGCACCCAGTAGGAACTGAGGAATTGGTGAATTGAAAATGGTACTACCAGAGGTCTGAATTGGAGTAGTTTGAACTCTCTCTTCCCCCTAGACTTCTACCCCTGCTCTAGATCTCTCTACTCCATTCCCCTGCCTGGTCACAGGCCCTCACCTAGGACAAGGCTAGTTCTGCCCATCAACATGGGTGGGAAAGCTGTCCCCATCACAGCTGGAAGCAGCAGGGCTTGGTTGACTAGATAAGGCAAGTGAAGGCAGCTGTCCCTGCCAGAGTAAGGTGGTAGCTTTCCTAACAGGGAGGGGAGCACCTGCCAATGAATGGGACATAAGAGGTTTTAAGTCAGGCCTAGTCCTTGCTGCTACTATTTGCTCCCTTTCTCTTGTGGAAAAGATCTTCTTGTGCCAACCCTACTCTCAGAACTGGCTTGCTCTTCAAGGCACCAAGCATAAAGTGGGAAGTAGGAAAAAACCCATCAATTCTGCTCCTCTCAACACTCACCAGGCATGAGGGTGAAGCTGGTGGGCAACTGCATGAGGCCTCCGGAGGAGACAGGACCACTGCCTGTACTCTTCAGCACAGTCCCATTGGCACTGCTGACAGCACTGGGGCTGACGCTAGCGGAGACAGGTGCCAGGTAGTTGGTGATTGGGAAGGAGGGGCCGCTGCTGACTTGCATGGTTGTAGAGGTGCTGGGTGCCGTCTGGATGGTAGAAGTTGTACCCGGCAGGTTGGTGACTGTGAACACTGGCTTCAGTGTATCCTACAGCCAGGGCAAGGATGGGGCTGTGAGCCTAGATCAGATGATCCTACCCATCATGACCTGTCACTGAAACACGACCCCCAATATCCCTGAGCATTAGGTCCCCAGTAGCAATGCTCAGTTAAGAAGGACAATCACTTTGGACCCCAGCAGGCCTAACCATAAAATGAGTTTAAACTAGTAGTCTCTAAAGTCCCTTCAAGTTTTAAAGTTGAAAAAATCTAAAACAAAGGTCTGACTGATAATGACAGATGATGATGATGATGATTTATAAAACATTAAGGTTTGCGAAGCACTTCTCATTAGAGCCTCACAAGCACCCAAGGAGGTATAGGTGCTATCATTATCCCCATTCCTTAGGTGAGGAAAGTGAGGCAGACAGATGCTAGCTCTCACTCCCTAGCTCCAGAGAAGAGGAGTCCTATTCCAAAGAAGTACTCAAGATCCCACTGGCAGGGACAGTGAGGAAACAGCAATTCAGTCTGAGTGCCTGTTTCCTTTCCACCAAAATAACACCTAATCTTTTGGCCATCCACTCCCAACACACATGTGCTGGAGGAAAAAGCCCCAGTTATAGGTAGAGATATAGCAGGCCAGTCTCTTCTGTCCTCAGAAAAGTACAAGGGCTTGTAGCAGGGGGAGGAGGAACAGGAAGAGGAAGAGGAGAAAGGGATCCTGACTGCCCAGTGACAGACAAGAACCAAGATCTGTAGGATGGATTAGAGACCAGGCTGTATGTGGAAGTAAACTGCCTGTCTGTGGCCACCCATTGGTGGAGGTGTTGCTAAGAGAGTTGGAGGGCTTGGCTGAAGACCACAAGAGGGCGGAGCTGCTGATGACTAAAGGGAGAAAGCCCAGCCCATTCCCCCAAATGGGGGAAGGGAGGGAAAAAGGAGGGGCGGGACAGGGGGTGACCCAGACAGTGGCTAGTGAATGGCCCCACCCCACCACGCTTAGTGACATGCTTGGCAGGGCAGGCTGGATAGGTAGTCAGTCTGCCGCTAAGCCAGCCAGGCATGAGGTATGCCGGGTTCCCAGGATCATCCTGGGACCGGTGAATGCTGGCCTCCTAACCCACACAGTCAGGCAGGATTCAGCTACACCCCCACCCCCACCCCCACCCCCAGTGGGGAGACAGCTGGCTGGAGGAATGCAAGGGCCCCTGCCAGGCAGGCAGCCGGGCGGGCGGGAGGAGGCTCATGTGGAGCCGGAGCATGCCTTATATGGGCACGGAGGCCACCCGCTTATCAGGGGGCTGGGCTCCAGCTCAGACAGTGGGAACTGGGCACCTGTCCTTCAGGCTGGGGGGAGCACTAGCCCAGTCCCTCCCTACATTATTATGCCTTTTTTTCCCCCTTCCTTCTCCCCTCCAAGAGGTAGTCCACCATGTGCACACCTTCGTCTCACCACTGCTGTCAGACTCAGACACCTGGTAGGTGAGGTCTGTCTCTTCAAAGCCTGTAGCACTCATTCGCTGGTCTGTGGTGGGGTCTGAGCGAGGTGGTGAATCTGGCGAGTTGAGGCAAGTCTGGATCAGTGCCTTACCAGTCTCACTGGTGATCATGGGCTGCAGTTTTCGAGTGGCAAAGGTGTATACATGTCCCGTTTCACTGGCCACAAGTAGCAAAACCTGTGTTCCTGTCAGTGTAGATAGCTCATAGGCCTGGAAGTGAAAGGAGGAAGTAAGTGTTGTCAGTAAAAGGGTGGGAGTACCCCTATGAGACCCTCAAAAACTTCTTAACTCTATGCTCCTCTGAGATACTGGAATGGATTATATAATGACCTAGGCCTTAAGACTCCATGCTGACTTGAGTTTCGATCAGATTTCTGAGAACATTAGAAGTTGAACTATAAAGGCAGCACATTTAAGACATATAGATCCATGCCCCATACTTCAACTAAGTATCTCCCCCCCCAATCATCCTCAGGGCAATATAACCAATACCCTAGCTTAGTTATAGGTTCCAGGTCCCTCTTGATGACCTATGTCAACTCTAGGGGAGAAGGAGCCCAGTACAGCTACTCTCTTATCCATTTGGTCACATTCAGGGTCCTACAAGCATAGCTGCTGGGAGGCTTAGGGGTGAGTGTGCATATGTGTACACACACACACACACACACACACACACATACAATCTCACATTCTCTTTTTACCTCCCCCCCCAACTTTTTATATGCCCACTGTTTTGAAAGGCAAGCAGGGCACTAGGAAGAAACATGTGTCTGGGATTTCTACAAACAGCTGAAGTCACCTTCCTGTCCAACATGATCTGTCCCAGGATCCATACTTGTGTCATGCCCTTTCTCACTCTTGGCAGGACTTTTAATGCCATCACCCTTCCTTTATCTCCTGAATCCTAACAGTAATGGTTAGTTGCCATTAATTGCATTGATCTTCCTTCTCCCCCATTTTGAGGAGTTAATTCAAAATAAAGAATGTTCAGAGTTGAAAGAGATCTTGGAAATAAATCTAATTTTGTCCCATCCCCTCATTCTGGAGAGGAAGACTATCAGAGGCCAGAGAAGAACTGATTTGTCTGAAGTGACCATCCAGCTATTTCATGAAAGAATAAGAACTTTCATCTGGGTTTTTGGAATTCCTATCTGGTGCTCATCTGTTTGTTGGACACCAAATTGCCTCTTTGATCATTGCTCTGCTTAGCCTTATATCAAGCCCCTGAACATACCAACCAACAATAATCTTCCTCTCAATTCAGGAACCTTTTACAGCTCATAGCTCAATTTCCAAGCATCTGTATTTCAGTGGGAGGTGAGGCTCCCCTTATCGATCACTGTGCTTGTGCCAAGGATTGGAGTCTCTCAAGAAGCCAGCTCCACAGCTACATTCTAGTTTAGGTCTTCCACATCTTTGGGGGGGGGGGGGGGTAAGAGCAACAGCACAATGCTATTTTCGGCACTGGTCAGATACAAGGATAGTACCTTCCAAGGTTCTGACATCTTTTCTTTCTTCAAGAACCTATTCGGAGTACCTGAGTTCAAATCTGGCCTCAGACACTTAATGATTACCTAGCCGTGAGGCCTTGGGCAAGCCACTTAACCCCCCTTGCCCTGAAAAATCTAAAACCAAAAAGACAAACAAACAAAAAAGAACCTATTCCTCTCTCACCGGAAAGAAATCTCCTGAACCTCAATTAACAATTTAGACTCCTCCTCTTCCCACCCACTTTTTACCATGTTGGAGAGCATAGGAAACTTAGGCCCTCTTCCACAAAAGAGAGTAAAAGTGTTGAGGGGAATTGGGATTTCAATGTTCAGGTGCAGTACGATCCATCAGCCAGCTTTCCCTCAGAATTCTCACTTTCTCTGGAAAACTGGACAGTCTTTCTTCTTAAGGTCCGGGGGGGCTTCCCCTCCCCCATGCTTCTCCACTTTCCCTCCCAATGCTCGTGGATCTCCGTTTTGTGCCAGCCTTCATCGCCCCTGGAGCTGGTACTCTTCCTCACCCCACTCACCAGAGCTATACACCTCTGCCTCTTTCCCAGTCTGTGCTATCAGAGCTCTCCCCAGCCATGTGCACGTAAGTCTGTCTCTGAAGCAGAGCGCCAGCTGGCTCTCCAGCCGGCCATGGCCCTACCTCCCCGGCCCCGCGGGGCCGCTGTCCGCTCGGGGGGTCTTGGCTTGCCGGGGAGGCGGACCGCTGCGGCAGCTCTCCTCGCCCGGTCCCTTCTTCGCCTCGGTGCCCGCCCTGCCCGGGCCGCGCTTCCCGGCAGCCTCCCCCGGGCGCGGGGCGCGGGGCGCCGTCCTCCTCCTCCTCCTCCTCCTCCTCCCCGCGGGCCGGGTCTCCCGGGCCCGCAGCGCGCCGCCCGCCGCACCACCTCCCATTCATCCCGGGCCCGCCCGCGGCGCCCCCTCCCCCGCCGGCTCCCGGTGGCCGGCGGCGCGGCTACCTTCTTCATGATGCCCGTCTTCCGCTTGCTGAAGGTCGTGTAGCGCCGCAGCTTGTTGTCGATGAACTCCATCTTGATCTTCACGCGGCCGCGGGTCTTCTTGCCCGGCTTGGCCCCGCTCACGGCGCCGCTCACCGGGCCGTAGCCCCCGGCCGCCGCCGCCGCCACGGCCGCCGCCGCCGCCTCGGAGCCGCCGACCACCACGCCGAGTTCCATGTCGCTCAGGCCGCGCTTGAGGCCGCGCCGCTCGGCGCCCAGCTCCTCCTCGTCGCCGGACTCGGAGTCGCCCTCGCTGCCGCTGTACAGGGTCCCCGTGGCCGCCGCCGCCGCCGCCGCCGCCGCCGCGGCCGCCGCCGCCTCCCGCTCCAGGCGGCCGGGCCCCAGCCCCGCGCCGTTCCCGGGGCCGCGGCCCCCGTTGGCCCCGCGGGGCCCGCCGCCCGGCCGCCCCGTCGGGGCCCGGCCCAGGCCGCCCGCCAGGGCCGAGCCCCGGCCCAGCGCCGCCGCGGCCCCGGCCTGGCTCGGTAACATGGCGCTCGGGACGGGCGGGCAATCAGCGCGGGGCCGGGGCTGCCGCCGCCGCCGCCGCCGCCATCGGTCTCCGCTCCCCGCCCCGACTCGGCCGCCGCCGCCGCTGCTCCTGCTCCCGCCGCCGCCGCCGCCGCCGCCGCCGCGAGCCCGGGGCCCCTGGCACGGCCCGCTCCGGGCCCTCGCGCTCCTGCCCCGGTGGCCCGGGCTGCCCCAGGCCGCGTGCAGCGCCCCCTGTCCGAGAGCTTGGGCGGCGCGCCCCGCGGCCGTCAACGTGCCCCCGGGGGCTGGGGCCCAGGCGGCAGCTGCTGGAGGCGGCGGCGGCGGCGGCAGCGGCGGCGGCGGCAGCGGCGGCGGCGGCGGCGGCGGCGGGCGGGAGGGCGGAGGGGGCCGGGACCACGCGCTGTCGGCGGAGGGATCCCCCGACCCTTCCCCCCATATAAAGAGATACAATGTTTCCTTTTATGGCGAGGCCGCTCCTTATATGGTGAGCCCCAGCGCCCCCGCCCTATTGGTCGGCGGTTCCGGCACCTCCGCTTCCCATTGGCCCGCCTTAGGGGGGGGAGGTTGTTCATTTGCATTGGCATACCGGGCCAGCTGCTGTCATTCTAGCGTCAGGCCGAGGCGCGGAGTTCGGAGGCTCCGGCGTCTCTTAAAGAGACAGGCTCCTGGAGAGAGGAGGGTTTCCGCCCCCTCCGGACGGCGGGGGGGGGGGGGGGGGGGTGGTGGTGAGAGAACCCAAGGATGGGGTGGAAGGGGCGGAGGGAAGCCCGGGAGATGAAGTGGGCTAGAACGTACATCCCGGGGAGGGAAGGAAAGGAAATTGGAACCCAGAAGGGGCACAACACGCTGGATCGGATCGGTGAGGACCGCGCGGGGGGCCAAACGTACTGGAAGAGGCACAATGGAAAGCATTCCGGAGGTGGTGAACAGAAGCGGGGGGCTGTGCGCCGGCCTTGACCCCAGGTGCCCAGACCTCAAACATTCTATCCCGATCTCCCTCTTAATGAAGGCAATTCATTTACAGGGCCAGCTTTCCATCCATCAACTTCCACTTGGGGGGGGCAAAGGAAGATCTTTGGGAAGAATCACAGGACATCAGGAAGAAAGGGACACCTGATTATTTAGCTATAGAAGAGCCAAACAGGACAAATCCAGGCCTTTCATTTTACAAATAAGAAAACCGAGGCACAGAGGTTTAAGTCCCTGGTTTATGGCATCTGGACTCTTGACTTGCATTTTGGGGGGGGAGGGGAGAAGTTTGGGTGTTTGAAACCACAACTTCCACCAAGATGAGGCCGGGAGAAGTTTCAGAGTTATGTGTGCAATCAGTCTTACTGAGGAATGAACCTTTGTTTAGTCTCCCCCAAACATCAGATGGAAGAGCTTTTGAAAGTAGGGAGAATAAAAAAGAATTATGATCAGCTCCCTAGTCTTTTCATAGGAAATATGAAAACTAACTAGAATGTGATCTATAGGAATTAGAACTGGAAGGGATTTTTGGAGATCATTTATTTAGAGCCCTTGGGCTCCTTCCCCCTCTTTTTACGGACAGTGGAGGCACAAGGGAGGAAGTATCATACTTAATGTAAAGAGCAAAGCTCTTTTGACTCGTGCTGTATTCCACTGAATTCCAACGGAGTGGAGGAATTGTTTAATTCTCTATATCTTGTAGCTCCTAGCAATTAATAACATTGGTTAATTGATAAATGAACATGGACTTATCAGACCCCACAATACCAACACAAAAAAAATCATAATCCTAGTACTCCTCTCCAACCTTGAGTCACCAGATATTTTTAGGAAAAAAGTAAAAAAATACCAACACATAATATTCTTCAACGCATGAAAAGATTTGATTTCATCAACAGCCTCAAACCATAACTAAGTTTCTTGAAGCAAGCTGAGATTTGAGTTCAACTTTTACCTCTAAAAATTACCTTGGTAAGAGGCGGGGATCCATAAGGTAATATTTAGAAATATATGGGACTAGAGATTCATTTATGACTTTGGGAACAGAAAACCAAACAATACTCATGTCTGGCCCAAGCCACAAGCCTAGGCCTTTCTCTAACCTCCCAGTTCTCTCATTCAATTCTGTTACAGTAGAAAGTCCTGGATTTGAGAAGTCAGAAAACTTTAGGTCAAAGTCTCTGAATACCAGCTTTCTGATTTGTAATATGGAGACAATGAAGCAAAATCTAACAGGGTTCTTTAAAGCTTGTATAAATGGAAGTTATTACCCACCTTAGTCTGATTTTTTTTTTAGGTTTTGTTTTTTACAAGGAAATGGGGTTAAGTGGCTTGCCCAAGGCCACACAGCTAGGTAATTCCCCTATATTAAGTGTCTGAGGCCGGATTTGAACTCAGGTACTCCTGATTCCAGGGCAGGTGCTCTATCCACTGCACCACTGAGCAACCCCAGTCTGATATGTTTTAACCCCTTTTCTAAACCAAGGTTGGGATTCTCAGCTTTAAGCTAGAAAATGAGAGAATGTTGACACTTCCCTGTTCAACCCACTTTGCCTCTTTAGTTAAAGTGAAGTTTTTCAATAGAGAGCAGCAGAATCAAAGAATTAAAACTGGAAGGGTTCTCAGAGGCCATTTTACAGAAGAAATGAAGCCCAGAGATGATAAAAGACTTGCCCAAGGTTGTCATAAAATATGTATGTATTATGGAAAGTTTTGGACTCAGGTCTTCTGATTCCTGCATTTAGTGCTCTTTTCACTACACTATATGGGTGGTATATATCTATATCTATCTATCTATATATGACTTAATCATGGCAAAATTTTACTGCAGTAAGTCATAAGAACTTCTTGCTGGGGTGCCCACATTCCTTCCTTGGGGCTTCTTATATCCCTGAGATTATATGTGGTTGGACACATCTCTGGAGCAGAGTCATAGTGGTCACAAGGTTTTTTTAGGTTTTTCTTTCTTTCCTAGAATGCTCTGGAATCACAGGATTTAAAAAAAAGTCATAAAACTTTAATCTAGGTTCTAAATTTAGATTTTAGTTCAATTCCATTATTTTACAGATGAGGAAACAGAGAGGGGAAAAATACATTTATTTGTATCTTTAAGAAGCAGCCCCAGAACCTAAATCTAAGTTTAGTCCAAGTCCTTTCTAATGATTCAAACTGAGATCTTGTGCAACAGAGCAGTTATTATATACACCTCAGCCTGTGCAACTCTTCCATAAATCTCCACAAGGAGTCTACTCAGTGAGCTAGAGGTCTTCCCCTGGACCTGTTCCATTTTATAAGGTGTATCTATATCTTATGTTTTACTTGGCTACTGATTCATTTAGTTTTTCTTATGCTACATTTTTCAATAAAAAACACAGTAAAGGGGTGGCTAGGTGGTGCAGTGAATAGAGCACCAGCCTTGGAGTCAGGAGTACCTGGGTTCAAATCCAACCTCAGACACTTAATAATTACCTAGCTGTGTGGCCTTGGGCAAGCCACTTAACCCCACTGCCTTGAAAAATATAAAAAAAACCCACAGTAAATGTGCTTTATAAAGCTTATTTATGCCTACTTCTATATCTCTTTATTGCCCCTTTGGGTTGTCCATTTTTGATTATTTTTGTTTCAACAACCTAAAAGAACTGCCCAATTTCTTATATGCAGTTTATGACATTTTTCCAATTAGACCCAGCCCATTCCAATCAAATAATGTCTATCCAAGATATCCAAGATAATGGGCAGACTGGCTGTCCCTGGACTTGACAATAGAGCACATGGAAAACCTTAAAGCATACATTGCATATAAATTTTATGAGCAGTTATTCATCCACTTCTTTTTTCCTATGTGGACTTTTAGAGGCTTAAACTGGAGTGGTTTTGAATTTCATTTAGGAGGCAACTGTCTTTTCATGCTTGAAGCAATTAGTTCCTCCACAGACATTTAGGGACTTCATCCTTTACCTCTATGAGTCTATTGAAGCCTAGGAATCCCTTCTTAGAAAAATGCATAAAATATAATGCAGAAGATTACAAGGAAATCAAATCTTGAGGATCACATTCTGATGGGACAGGTTAATACATAAGGTTTCAGCTGCAAATCAGATGGAAAATCCCTTAGTCCTTTAGAAAAAAGTAAACACAACTCAAAGACAGTAATAGTTGTCTCCAAAGACTACCTGTCTTAGGAAAGATTTATCATCTGGCATCTTTTGGTCTGAGAGGACAGAAAAAAAAAAAAGTTAAGCTTCATGTAAAATATCCCCTAAAAAAATCCAACAATAGAAGCATAGCAGAATGGCTGTCTTTGGGCTTCGGGTGGAGATGGGGAGTTTAGAATGGATTCTCTCTCACTTGAAATTTTCAAAGGCTTGATGACCACTCATTGGGTACCTTGTAGAAAAAAATTTGTTTCCATGGATGGGTTGTACTAGAGAGCTACCAATGTCCTTTCCAACTCTGAAAATCTGTGATGCTGGTATTTGGTTCCAACTCCTTATTTTATAGATGAGGAAACAGACTAAGAGAAGTGATCTACTCAAAATCTCATTCAAGATTATTCAGTGGAGGGGGGCAGCTAGGTGCTGCAGTGGATAGAGCACCTTCCCTGGAGTCAGGAGTACCTGAGTTCAAATCCGGATTCAGACACTCAATAATTAACTGTGTGGCCTTGGGCAAGCCACTTAACCCCACTGCCTTGCAAAAAAAAACCAAACAAAAACAAGATTATTCAGTGGATGCAGAGGTTTTATTAGCATCTCCAATCCCAGGCTGAAGATATTCATGATGGCAATCTACTGAGTTCATAAAGACTGCATACAAGAAAATGGAAAGGATACAAATCCTTTCCTGATCCTGGGGGGAAAAACCGAACCCCAATGTCCTATGGGAAACAAAAGGCAGGAGGGGTCAGGCGAAACCAGAAGAACAGGGGCCACAGTATAGCAACCCTGTAAACTGGGGAAAGGAAGGTTATTGGGAATATCACCTTCACATGTGGAAAACACTTTACCATGACCTCCCAAATGAACAGCTGAAAAAGGGGTATCCTGAGGCAAAGCAGTTTATGCATAGGTGTCACAAATTTAAAGGGACACTTGCTACTACCATGCTCTATCCATGAAGCAGCATGAACTCTCTTTCCTCACATATCTTTTTGCTATCCTCTTTTTCTTCCTCCATCTGTCCTTTCCCTTGCTACTCTTTGCACTCAAGGCTAAAGAGATTCACTGATTTCCCCTTTCTTGAGAGTAGTTCAAGAAAATGAGATATATTACTTCTCCCAGTAAGCATAGCATTGTGGGTCCATTCGAATTATTGTCTTCCCCATTAGAATATAAACTGCTTGAGGGAAAAAAGCTGTTTTCACTTTTCTACATATCCCCAGAGCTTATTTCATAGCGTGGTGGTTGGCAAATTAGAACTTAATAAATCACTTGCTGACAACTAGGGTACACCAATCCACAATAGATCTTGGAACTCTGGTTATCCATCAGGGAAATCCATTAGGAGAAGACTTGGTTTTGGAATTATGTCAGGGATAACAGAAGGGGAAAGAGCCTTTAAGACCAACATGGTCCATAAGGTCTCTTAGTGATCACTATGGGACTGTGTGTGAGAGACCGTTGGAATGGGACTTCAGAGATCCTCTCCCTAATCTATCACCACCCTGAAACAAACCCATTTTATAAATGAGAAAACTAAAGCTTAGAAGGTCAGATGATTTGTCCAAGAGTACAGACCTTGATAAGAGCAAATGCAGAACTTTTGATATCAGCTCTTGTTGCAATAACTTGCAATCTCAAACGAGCAGATTTTATTTCCCACATCAGAACTCTTAACCCTTACCTCCACAAATGCCATTATACTAATAATTTCCTCACGACACTTTCCATAAAGTTGCTTTGATGAACTGTATTAGAGGAAAATGAACTCAGGTTAAGTGACTATCACTCATTATTCCCAGCTATTAATGTTAGTAAGAGTGCGTTGTGATTTCTTCCACTGTTATACATTCTCATACCTAGCTTAGAAGGTAATGCAGGTTAGGGACCATGCCATCTACTTTTATATCTTTCATATAAATAAATAAATAAAATACCCACCTGGAAAGAGATCATATTATCTTTCTAGGGAAATGAAATGTAAATTCCCCCTTTTTGGGGAAGGAGCTAGAAATCACAGTGCAATCTTTATAATCAATGTTTTGCATATTCAGAATTAAAAGAAAACATAATCTGCTTTTAAAGACCTTTGAGATCATTTAGTCACTGAATTTGAGAATCTGAAAATGCTCTAGCTACAATCAGAAGAAGTCTCAGAAATATCTACTTTAATCTTTTCAATTCACTGATAAGAAAACTGGAGTCCTGGAAGATTTAAACATGACTTGTCTAGGGTCACACTGCCATTGAAAACATGTGAATTTAGGATGTCATGCCAGAGCTAGTGTGATTTTTTTCCCTCCAATCTATGTGCACTGTTCAATCCTTTCATATATACATGAAAAGACTGTCCCAACAACTTGCTTTGGCAGGGAATAAAAACTAGGTAGTCTTTTGATTCCAAAATGCAGGGCTCTGGAAACTGCCTGCAGCCGTTTGGACAGGTTTTTACCACCACCATCACATTACCAAAAAATAAAAGAAGTCCCTACCCATTCCATACTCTGTTTTTAGCTGTAACAAAATAGGCAAATCAACAGCACTTTTTATGAAGGCATTCAAAGATAAAATGTAATCATTCTGTTCTTATTAGAGGTTTGGCTTACATTCCATGGAGGAGATAGTCTAATAAATAAAGTTCTTGTGGACTGTTTGGCTGTAAGGTTGAGGAATGCATCTTTCTATCATATCACACTGCTTCATGATCATCTAGTAAATATAAGTAAAGGAAACTGAGGTGGACTTGTCCAGGAACATTACTACTTATAGCACAGCCAGGATTTTAAGTTACCTCTAGGTCTCCTGACCAGTACTAGCTCTTCCCAACACACCTTATTGCCTCAGCAGATGCTCATCTTGGTTTAATGAATCACAGTTTCAGAATTGGAAGGGTTCTTGGAGGCCATCTATATAGTTCAACAGATTCCCTAAGAATCTTGTCCATTCCCGGCAAATTGGCCATCACTGAATTTGTACTAAAAATCCTCCAATGAAGGGGGAACCTATTAGCCCCCAGAAGAGTCCATTCCACTTTAGAAAATTCCAGTTACTGAGAAACTTTTCCTGACATCAAGCCTAAATCTATCTCTTAAACTTCCAAAGCTGCTATTAGTTTTGCCCTCTAGGGTTAAGCAGGATGAATTTAATCAGTCTCCAAAGAGCAGTCATCTTCTTAGCAAACACTGAGATAGCATAATGGAGGGTATGGAAAAGCACTCTGTAAACCTTGATATGTTATATAAATGTCAGTTATTACCCACTGCAAGCAATATGAAAATGAATTATTCCCTATAAACTATAATATAAAGCTCCATTCATTGCCTTGAAAATAAAACACAAATTTTACACTGGCTCCTACACTTTCTTCTCTTTAGCTGACTACCATTTGGAACCTGCTGTTTCTTCAATCCTGGATCACTCACCATCCTTTTTCTTTACTTGTACACTTTAAGATCTGGCTAGAAGAAATTACACCATCTAATTGACTGAGTCCACTGCAAATTCAGGTTATCTGATCACAACTGAGCCATAGCTGTTGTCTGACAAAATTTCTGGAAAGAACTTCACTAACAATCCAGGCCAACTCATATTTTCTCAGTCTTCATCTTGACTTTTCAACAGTTATTTATAACCTGAACAAGACAGCTTCCACATTAACCTTCCCAGTTTCCTGGATTTCCATGAAACTGCTCTCTCCTGGTACTGTTCCTACCTCTTGACTACTCTTCATCTCTCTCTATCTTTTTAAAATTTTATTTAAGGCAATGGGGTTAAGTGACTTGCCCAAGGTCACACAGCTAGCCAATTATTAAGTGTCTAAGGCTGGATTTGAACTCAGGTCCTCCTGACTCCAGGGCCAGTGCTCTATCCATTGTACCACCTAACTCCTCATCTCTCTCTCTCTCTCTCTCTCTCTTACTCCTAAAGCACAGGTGGTCCCCAGATCTCTCTTCTCTTTACATTCTTGGGAAAGAGCTCATAATTGCCCATTGAATTATCATCTCTACACAGATGACTCTTAAATATGCTTATCTTAAACTCAACCTGTTCAGAAATAGAAAGCAATGACTTTGCCACCTGAACCTTAACCAAAAACTCCTTTTTCTTGAAGACATCACCATTTTCTCCAGCCACACCATACGTGAAGTCTTATTGATTTTACTATCCCCCTCAACATTATTCACTCACATGACCACTACTACTTCAAACCCTCATCAACTCTTGTCCAGAAGAGAATTAATCTAACTATGCTTTCAGACTCTCTTCTCCAACTCATTCATACAACTGCCAAAATAAAGTTCCAAAAGCACAAGTCTGACCATTTCATTTCTCTGCTCAAAAATTATCTAAGAATCTGTACAATCTGACTCCTACAACTGTAAAACCTTCCTAGCAATTAGATTTATTCAAAAGTAGAATGAGCTGCTGTTAGGAGGGAATGGGTTTCCCTCTCACTTTAAACAAAGACTCTATGACTACTTGAGGGGTCTGTTTTAAGAGAGAATTTTTGTTTGAATAATGATTTCAACTAGAAGACCGCTAAGATTCCTTCCAACTCTGAGATCCTGCATTTCCATAAGGATTACTATTTAGGATAGTAAAGTCAAGGACTTGGTGGGAATTCCAGGAGTGTAATTCTAATAGGCCGTTGAAAAAAAAATGTGAATTTAGAAATCAGAAGAGGTCAGGGCTGGAGCCATTGCCTCACAGCTGAAGCTGCTGACATCAAGGATGTTGTCAAAGGATAAGGAGAGCAGAACAAAACCCCGGGCAGGACCATGTAAGGGACATGGGCAATGAATGGATCAGAAGTACTGGAAAGAGGAACTGTCATCTTTTTAACTGCAATATCTAGAATGGATGCAGAGAAAGTGAGGCTGGTGACTTTGCATAGCCCTCCTTCACTTTAAATCAAATCTACTTGCATGTCATGGCATCATATCCCTGATGTCACAGTCTTCTTCAAAAAACGAAGGACAAGTAACAATCTAGGGGAGCAGTAGGAGCTACGCTATTACTAGCTAGTTGGGTAATATATCTTCTTCTTTCCTTTTCTTTCTTTTTCTCCATCCCTCCCTCCTTCATTCCTTTCTGCCCTTAGCAGTGGGGATCTGTCCAAAGAAATAAAAAATTTGATCATAGAAACTTGTCCTAGGTCAATCCCCACTTGGTCATTGTTTTGGTTCAGATTGGCTCAGGGTGAACGTAAATAGCAATTGTTTCTGTTTGGGCTAGAATTTCTGAGGATCTTCATCTTCCAAATTAATTTTTTTTTCTGACTAGGTAAGAGAGGCCATTCTTTACTTCATTTCTTTCTTATCTAGTCCCTGAAGGGATTCTTCCTCAAACTGAGAATGATTAAACATTTTAGTTTAATAAGGCCAAGGTCTCCCAATACATTCAGGGCCACCCGCAGTTGTCCTGATCCATATCTGGCTACTGAACCCAGATGATTCTGGAGGAGAAAAGTAATATAAATTCAATTCACTTGCATGTCACGGCATCACACACCTGATGTCATGGTCCTCTTTGAGAATGAGGGACAAACAACAACAACAATCTAGAATGGGCTATGGGGAAAGGGTCAGAAAGATAACCTTTATAGAGGATAGTAAGCAATGTTGATGCTACAAGTCCAGGAGGATGAAGACTAAAACAAAGCCTTCAATTACAGACGATAAAAATTTAATGATTAAGAGATCCCAAGTGACTAGGAAGAGAGCAGTTTTAGTAGAGTAGAAGATAGATAACAAGTTACAGGAGGTGAAAAATGAGTGGATGGTGAGGAAGACCTGAAAGTACTTGAAGATTGCCCTTTCTAGAAATCTGTCAATGGCAGGGACAGGGAAGACTGGAAGCAGATTAAAGGGGAAAGTTTTTATTTCTTTGTTTTAAAGGATAAAGGAGACCAGATCAAGATTTAATGAATGAAGTTAAAATTCAAAGATGAATGAGTACAAAAGCAGAGTCACCACGGTAAATTATTAAAATCTGATTGACCTTCAAAGGTCTGACCTTCTTCCAGTGTCCCTCATAGACAAATCCACTCTCAATCTTTCTTTGGATCCTATTCCCTTCCTTTAGCCCATGGATCTACCCACCCATCCATACACTGACCAAATGTGTGAGGGGTGAGACAACCAGAAACCAGTGTCAGGGAGTGGTCAAGATGATTCCTAACAAGAGGGAAGGGTAATGTGAGTCAGTGTAATGGGAGTCAAAGCTCATCCATCACCTCCTTCCATGAGACCACCCCTGCTAAGACCTTCAATCTTTCCAGTTCCAAGTCTTAATTGAAAGGGAAGGGTAAGGAAACCTAGGGCTAGACCAGTGCCAGTTGCCACTTTCTCCAGATTTCTTCCTGTGACTGTATAAACCTGGCACCAGCTTTCATGCATGAATACTGGTATCAACCACAAGGTGCAGAGCTGCATCTGAGCCTCACCAGACTCCATGAAAGCCACTATAAGGGAGGGCATGGAGATAGGAGTCAGGTGAAGGGCAGTTGTTAGAGGTAGGATTGAGGAGAACAGGTCATGAGTCTTAGAAGAAAGTTACAAAAAGGGCTTCTTTATTGAGAGCAGCGAGTTAAAAAACCCCATCCCTATGGCAGGCATGGGGCAGGGGTGGCCCGGCCCTCCCCACCCCTCCAGACCCTTCCCTCCCTCCCTCCCTCCCACCCCCCATAAACCCCACCTGAAGTTAAGTACAAAACTCGCCCATGGTGCATACAAAAGGGGCAGTAAATATAGTGTCAAAAGCTCCTGAAAAACTCCTTCATCTGCCAGGCACTTAGTAAGGGGAAAGGAGAGAGGGAAGGCAGAGCAGAGGGTAACAGGAGTAGGGCAGGCACAAAGACCAAACCCTGGGGCATTCAAAGCAGGTACACACTCAGGAATGACCCCCTCCCAAACCTGATGCAGCCATGTGCTTCACTGACAGGTACTTGAAGACTCCTAGATTGTCCCCAGATCCAAGTCTAGCTCCGATGCTTAGTCTTGGTACCTTAGGAAAAGTCCCAGGACCTCACCTGGCCAGACCTCCCAGGGAAATATGCAGGTTAAGTGGTAGGATTGGGGTTCAGAGCACAAAGAAGGCCTATGCTGCTAATTAGTGTTACCTGAGGTGCCAATGCTGCTCCTGGTGTGTGTGGGGGGAACAAGATGCCCAGCCCCCAGGTCCCAGTGACCCAGCCAAAACAGGGGCCAAAGGAGCAGTTGCAAGGAATTGAGTTGGGGGGAAAAGCGGAAAGCCCAGGCTCTGCCCAGGCTCAGGTCTACCTGTCCATGCCAGGTTAAGGAGCCTGAGACTAGAAGGGGAGAGGGAAGCTGTGCCCAATCTGCCACCAGGTCGAATTTTTAATGGTCCATGGGAGCAGCTGGCACTCTCTGTTGGGCTTCCCCCCCATCCCTTGCCCATACTGGGACACAGCCTGCCCCAGGACTCCCTCCTCACGGCTTTCCATCAGCAGAGCTCTCTCCGAGCACATTAGCAATCTCACTGAAAGACGGTCGATCTTTGGGACTAGGAGCCCAGCAGCGCTGCATCAGCCGATACAACTTGGAAGGACAGCCCTCGGGCTGCAGGAGCCGTGACTTTCCGGCCTGTAAATCTGCAGGGGCAAAGGATGGATCTTCAGCTCTGTTTCTCTAACCCCTTCTCTTCCCTTACCCCAGAATCCCATAAGCACAGGGTTCAAAACCTCCCTATGGGGTTCACAGAGTCCCTCATCAAAGCCATTAGGGAGTCACAAGCCTAAGAGGTGCAGAAAGGTAGGAGAAAAACTACTCACTGGGGGAATGGAGCACCAAAAACGGGATATTGCTTCTCTCTCTCTCCCACATACCCCCACCCTCATTTCTCTGTCAAATCATAGATCTGGAGCTAGAAAGAATCTTAGTCTGATCCCCTCATGTTAAAGCTGCTGAAACACATAGTAATTAAATGACTTGCCCAGGGGGTCACACAGCTAGAAAATATCCAAAACTGGAACCCTAAGTCCAATGTCCTATGCTTTGCACTCATGGGAAGAGACGCTTACCTGCCAGCACCTCATCATTAGCCTGCCCACCATGGGGCATCTCGCCGTGGGTAAACACCTCCCACATCAACACCCCGAAGGCCCAGACATCTGACTTGGTAGAGAAATCACCCTCCAGGACAGCTTCTGGGGGCATCCAGCGCAGTGGGATCCAGGCCTGACGGAAGTGGTAATATTCACTGGGGAACACAAAAGTAAGTCCTTAACAGCTGTTCTGGGGTCCAATCTCAGCTCCCAGGACAGCAGTCCCTGATGTATGAAGAGCCTCAGGCACTTTAGAACCTCTGCGAACTCCTAATTTTTTTTTTTCACTTGAGTGACATCAGAGAGGTTTAGAGGATCAAGTGAAAAGAGTATGTGCCCATTGTAAAATACTGTGGTAATTCTCATAACATTAAAAAAAAAAGACCTTGAGCTTTAAAATGTATATGTAGTATGTCCCAGACCATAGAGTCTCAGGTTCCCCCTCATCCCATAATCCCTCTATCAAAACAAGTAGGATTAGTGCCACTTTGGGGTGTTATTGATGGCAACTGGGCTCTGCTCTCAAAAACACAAAAGTTTATTTACTATTCCATAGTCTATATTTGGCTATGAGGTCTTGCTCTCCATAACTCTAAGTTGAACTTTGTGGTTAGAACAGATTGTAAAGGAAGAACAGGGAGTGAAGAGAGTTGAGCACCAGTTTGTAAAATGCTCCTTCACCTAAACAGAGAATAGAAGGTCCTTTCCATTGGATACCCTCTTTGGAATTCTCCATATTCAAAACCATTGAGAATTCTCCCATCCTACCCTAAAACCCTACAGTTAAATTTTCTGTGACTGTTGTCCATATTTCTGGATGTTTGACAGGAAAAGGAATGGGTATAAATAGAAAAGATCACATCTAGGACAGTATCCTCTTAATGATAATACCTGTTATAGACATCCTTGCTGAGGCCCAGTGAAGACACCTTCACTTGTCTCTGGGCACTGATGAGGCAGTTTCGGGCAGCCAGGTCCTTATGCACAAACCGACTATTGGAGAGATGTTCCATACCCAAAGCTACCTGGGTACAGAGGGAAACCTGCCAGGGAGAAGGAGAAAGGGGAGTCAGAAAAGCTGAAAGTAGGGAGCTAATGGCAACAAGCTTTACTGAGAGGTGAAGAAAGAAAAAAATATTTTAAATGAGAGGACTTGGGTTCAAATTCCACACTGTCACACCATCTATGTGACCCTGGGCAAATCTCTGAACCTCTTAAGACCTAAATTTCCTCAACCCAAGATCTTGGAAGGTTGTTTAACATACAATATGTTCAAGACAGTGACTGACATTTCTATATTGAAATGGTCTATTGATTGGTCTCACTATATCAACTCTCATCTATTCAGTTATCAAACTGAATTTCTTAAGCTCTTCAGGTCCCATTCAATAAACTCAGGTGGCTCCCTGTTATCTTCAGGATCAAATATAAAACCTTCTGCTGGAAATTATTAAAAATAATTTATTTTTAACATTCATTTTTTAAAAATGTTGAGTTCTGAATTCTTTTCTCCACCAATTAGAAGAAATTTGATATTAATTATATAGGTGAAGTCATGCAAAACATATTTCCATATTAACTATATTGCAAAAACAACAAGAAAAATAAAGGAACTGAGAAAAATATAATTCAATTTGCATTCAAACTCCATCAATTCTTTCTGTGAGGATAAATAGCATTTTTCATCATGATTCCTTTGGAATTGTCTTGGATCTTTGTATTACTGAGAATAGCTAAGTCATTCACAGTTGATCACCTTACAATCTTGCTGTCACTATCTACAGTGTTCTCCTGGTTCTGTTCACCTTACAATGCATCAGTTCATATAAGTCTTCCAAAGTTTTTCTGAAACAATCTTGCTCTTGATTTTTTTCCCTTTTCCCTCTCTCAACTATTTTTTATTGTTTTTTGAATTTTATGATTTCCCACCCCCCAAACTCGCTTCCCCTACCCCCCACCCCACTGAAGGTAGTCTGATAATCTTTATATTGTTTCCATGCTATACATCAATCAAAACTGAATGTGTTGAGAAATCATATCATTAAGGAAAAAATAAAATACAAGAGATGGCAAAATTACATAGTAAGATTACTATTTTTTTTTAATTAAAGGTCTTTGGTCTTTGTTCAAACTCCACAATTCTTTCTCTGGATACAGATGGTAATCTCTATTGCAGGGACCCCAAAATTGTGCCTGATTGTTGGACTGATGGAGTGAGCTAGTCCATTAAGGTTGATCATCACCCCCATTTGCTGTTAAGGTGTACAATGTCTTTCTGGTTCTGCTCATCTCACTCAGAATCAGTTTGTGCAAATCCTTCCAGGCTTCCCTGAATTCCCATCCATCCTGGTTTCTAGTAGAACAATAGTGTTCCATGACATATACCACAGTTTATTAAGCCATTCCCCAATTGATGGACATTCACTTAATTTCCAGTTCTTTGCCACCACAAACAGGGCTGTTTTTGTACAAGTGATATTTTTACTCTTTTTTCATAATCTCTTCAGGGTATAGACTCAGGAGTGGTATTCCTGGATCAAAGGGTATACACATTTTTATTGCCCTTTGGGTGTAATTCCAAATTGTTCTCCAGAAAGGTTGGTTGCTCCATTTCATTTCTTTCTTTCTTTCTTTTATTTTTTTAGTTTTTGCAAGGCAATGGGGTTAAGTGGCTTGCCCAAGGCCAGATATGAACTCAGGTACTCCTGACTCCAGGGCTGTGCTCTATCCATGTGCCACCTAGCCACGCCCTGCTCATCATTGTGTATTTCAATCACAACACCAGAACTTGTTCAGTCATTCCTCAATTGATGGGTGTCTATCCCCTCAATTTCCAATTCTTTGCCACCACACAAAAAGTTACTATAAATATATTTATACATATAGATTCTTTTCCTTTGAACTCTCTTTAGGATATAGACTGGCAGTGATATTACTGAATCAAAAAGTATTCACAGCTGTGTAATCCTTTGGACATAGTTCCAAATTGCTCTCCAGAGTAGTTAGATCAGTTCACAACTCCACCAACAGTGTATCAGTGACTCATTTTTTATAACCCTTTTAATACTTGTCATTTTCCTTTTCTATCATATTAGCCAATATTATTGGTGGCCTCTGTCCTCACACAGAACAGAACCATTTCTCCAAGCTGTGCATTTTCACTGGCTGTCTCCCATGCCTGGAACTCTCTTCATCAACTTTATCTGCTGCAATCCTAATTTCCTTCAGTTCTCAGATAAAAATCCAACAAACCTTTCCCAATCCCCCATCTTCCCCCTAAGATTATCTTATTTATTTGTTTGTTTGTTTATTTATTTATTTTTATTTTTTTAGGTTTTTGCTAGGCAATGGGGTTAAGTGGCTTGCCCAAGGCCACATAGCTAGGTAATTATTAAGTGTCTGAAACCGGATTTGAACCCAGGTACTCCTGACTCCAGAGCCAGTGCTTTATCCACTGCATCACCTAGCCGCCCCTAGATTATCTTTTCAATTTATCCTGTCAATATCTTGTTTATACATAATTATTTACATACTGTCTCCCACATTAGATGTAAAATTCTTGAGGGCAGAGAACTATAACACTTTGGCCTTTTATTGCATCCCATGGTAGGGGTTTAATAAATGTTTGTTGACTTGAATATAATGTTTTAAGTTTATAAGGTACTTTCCCTCACAACGTGCTTGGGAGACAGACAATGAAAGTATTATTACCCTTCATTTTACAGATGAGGAAACTGAAATTCTGGGATATTAAGTAATTTCTCCAAAGACATATGCTAAACTTCAGAGTCAGGATTTGAAACTAACTTGCCCAAATTTAAGCCCCCAGTATTCTTTCTACTATATGACTTTGACCTTAGATGGTCAAAGGTAGAAATCCTAACAATGTTTCATATTATCAAGTGATAACTATGTAGCAAAATGTACAGAAGAGTGGTGCTGAACCTGGAGTCAGAAAGACCTGAATTCAAATCCTTCCTGGAAGCTTACTAGTTATGTCACTCTGGACAAGTCACTTAACTGTTTTAACTTAGCTTCTTCACCTGTAAAAGGAGCACCAACCTCCCAGAACTGTTGTAAGGATAAAATGAGATAATATTTGTAAAGTCTTATATAAATGCTAGCTATTTGTACAGTATGGTACTGGCAAGAGGCTGATGTTTGCATCCAAGAGACCTAGGCACATTGCCAGTAAATTGGCAACCAGGTAACAAATGCTTTGGCCAAAATATTCCATTTGTTTAGTTCTTTATGATTTTCAAGGATGTTTATATTCCATTTCATTTGAACAAATGAAAGAAAATGGGAACACAGAGAAGTTGAGTTTTTCCAAGGTTGCATAGTAGGTGGATCTGAGACAAGAACCCTTTACCTTCTGACCCCAGTGTTCTTCCATTACATACATGACTTCTTGGTCCCCAGAGAAAGACAGGGGACATAGAACACAGATTTGAGTCACTGGGGGAAAAATAAGAGTGTAGAGAAGGGGATTACCCAGAATTGGGGAGTAATTATTATTGGTCCTTGGGCAAGTAAAATGATTGTAATTATAAATACCCAAAACGTGACAATGCTTGCTTGGCCTATGGGTACAGTTGTGGATGCTATTAAAAGAGGCTCCTAGATGAATGTCAGTATCACTAATTCTGAGTTACTTCAATGCCAGGAAGGCCAGGCTATCTCTGAGTTATAGGAAAAGTGCTAAGGCAAGAAAAAAATGGACCACATCACTAGGAGAGCTGTCACCCCAAGACAACCATTCTTCTAGGATGTAGTCTATATTTAAATTATAGCAGCCTTGACTGGTCTGTTGCTTTTACCATATCAGATGGGTGTGTACTAAACTGACCAAAGACAAATGATTCCCACTTGTGCAAAAGGGCACCTCAACATTACCATTAACAGGAGGAGAATCCACTTCTGAGGCAGGGATAAGTACGCTAGACTTTCTGATAACAAAAAACATCAGCAAATAAATACCAGCACTGGATATGAAGATCAAAGATCACCTCACCCTCCATCTCCACCCCCTTTCAAGGATGTTCAAACCAGTGACTGATGAACTTAATTTTTTCATTTTCCCCTTAATGTTTATGGATGAAAGAGAAAAAAATAAATGCTTATTAATTACTTATTAATTACATTAATTGGCTAAAAGCCTTCAAGTTAACTATGATTCCTTTATCTATCAACTCCCTAAAACTAATCATCTGCCCTCTAAAATACCTAGAACATCGCTCCTATTTTTTCCTGCCCTCATACTGGAAATCCAAGTCCTTATTACTTCTCACATGGACTATTAAAATAGACTCCTTCTCTCTCTCTCTCTCTGGATTGTCCTTTGCCTTAAGAAGATATTTGGCAGCTGTGTCAAGGATGAGCTGAAGGAAAGATAGCAGAAATGAAGAATTATCAGGGTATTATAAAAATATAGGAGGAAGAAGACAAAAAGAAGAATGCAGATGAGGCATATTTTGAGAAAAATGTAGGCAAGAGTTGGGAACTAGGGAGAAAAAGGAAAAAAAAAGGAAGACCAAGGATAATTATAAGGTTTCTAACCTAGTAGAGTGGAAGGATGGCCCAAGATCACATAGTAAGTATTTGAAGCCAGATTTGATTTCATATCTTCCTGACTTCTGGCCAGCAAACTAATCCACCCTATCCACCGGTTGAAAATAGATTGTAGGGGCAGCTAGATGGCGCCCTGGATAGAGTACTGGCCCTGGAGTCAGGATTACCTGAGTTCAAATGTGACCTCATTCACTTAATTACCTAGTTGTGTGGCCTTGGGCAAGCCACTTAACTCCATTTGCCTTGCAAAAAAAAATGTATTGTAATCAGTAAAGAGATGATAGTTGAACACCATAAAGGCTGATAAGGCTACCAAGAGAGAGAAACTGAAGAAAAAGAAAAAAAGATCTCTGGATGGAGCTTTAGGGGTAACTACTGTGAAGGGATAAGAGATAAGGAGGCTGAGGAGAGGTTAGAGAAGGAGAAAGCAAGGCAGAAGATGGCATCCAGGGTTTTGCTGAAAAGGTCAAAAGCTGCAGGGAGTTCAATTAGAATAAGGATGAAAAGAAGACTCATTAGGTTTGTTGTTAATTATTTTTTTTTCCAGTTGTGTCTAATTTTTTGTGACCCCATGGGGTTTTCTTGACAGAGGTATTAGAGTGGGTTGACATTTCCTTCTCTGGCTCATTTTACAGAAAAAGAAACTCTGGATTAAGGCAAATAGGGTTAAGTGACTTGGCCAAGGTCACCCAGCTAGTAAGTGTTTGAGACCAGATTTTAATTCAGTAAGAGGAATCTTTCTGACTCCAGGCCCCACACTCTATTCACTGTGTCACCTTGTTATTAAGAAACCAAGGGTGGGATGGGGATGGGTGTGTGTGTGTGTGTGTGTGTGGAGGGGGGCGGAATAGGGGAGGATGGAGGGGGGGGAGCCAAGGAGGTAAAGAAAAGACAGATTTATTTGTTTTGAGTTCTCCCAAATTTCTCTTGAAATAACTTTAAATAATGCCTTAAAATGAATTCTGGAGCACCAGAACCCACAAAAGGAAGGGATAAAAAATAATTTTTCAGCCCAAAATAACTTAGAGGGTCAACAGAAAGTAAGAGAAGGGCGTAAGAGAAAAAGGTAAGGCATACTGATAAAAAGTAGACTGGGGGAAATGGTAGTCAAAAGCAAAACACTTTTGAGGAAGGACAAAGGTAAAAGGAGAAAGGAAGTTGGATAAATATGGAAAATAGGATGAAAGGAAATAGTAATCATAAATATGAAAAAAAATTGCAGCAAGTTTCTCTGACAAAGGACTCATTTCTCAAATATATAGAGAACTGAGTCGATTTCATAAAAATAAGAGCCATTTCCCAGTTGAGAAATAGTCAAAAAATATAAATAAGAAGTTTTCAAATAAAGTAATCAAAGCTATCTATGGTCATATGATAAAATGTCATCACTATTGATTAGATAAATACAAATTAAAAGAATTTTGAGGTACCACCTTATACATACCAGATTGGCTAATATAACAGAAAAGGAAAAGGATGACTGTTAGAGGGGATGTGGGAAAATTGACACAGTAATACACTACTGGTAGAGTTGTGAACTGATTCAACCATTCTGGAGAGCAATTTAGATCCATACCCAAAGATTTAAAAAACTGTGCATGCTCTTTGACCCAGTAATACTACTACAACTGTACTCCAAAGATATCAAAGAAAAAGGAACAGAACCTATATGCCACAAAATATTTATAGTAACTCTTTTTGTTGAGGCAGAGAATTGGAAATTGAAGGGATGCCCATCAATTGGGGAATGGCTGAACAAGTTGCAATATATGATTGTAATGGAATAGTGTAATAAATGGCAAGCAGGATACTCTTAGAAAAACTTGGAAAACTTAAATAAACTCATGCAAAATGAAATGAACAGGACTAGGAGAACACTGTAGTACACAGTACATTGACCAACTGTGAATGACTTAACCTATTCTCAGCAATATAATGATCCAAGACAATTCTGAAGGGCTTATGATGAAAAATTCTAACCAAATCCAAAGAAAGAACTGATGGAGTCTGACTGCAGATCAAAGCATACTTTTTTAAACTTTTTTTGGGGATTGTGTTTTCTTTCATAACAAGGACTACTATGGAATATATTTTGCATGACTGCACATGTATAACCTATATCAAACTGCTTGACTTCTCAATGAGGGGGGTAGGGAAGGGAGGGAGGTAGAGAATTCAGAGCTCAAAATTTTAAAAACAAATCTTAAAAACTGTTTTTATATGTTAATGGGGGAATTTTTTTTTAAAGTAGAAAACAAAAATATGCTCTCTGGGAAAGTTCCTTTGAGGACAGCTATTTTAGAAGAGCAATGGAGTTTGAAAGAAAGACTTTAAGGGGAGATCTGATAAGTGAGGAAGTCAAAGCATTTATCACAGATGACTTCTGAAGGGGGATCAAAGGGAGAAGAAAATTAAGACAATAGCTTGAAAGAATGATAGCAAGGTCAAGTAAAGGATCTTGTTTTGTTTTCTTGTTTGTAAAGAATAGGTGAAACCTGAAAAATTTTTTCAGTTGAGGGGTCACAGTAGAGAGAAGAGGAATGATTGATAGAACAAGTTGTAAAGATGACAAAAAGGAATGGAATCAGAGATTAAGATGGAAGGTATGTGATTAGCAGAGTAAGGCTACTTTTTTTGAGAAGAAAGGAAAGGTGAGAACAACATTAGAGGCACAGAAGAGAGTTTATACAAGATGGCCTCCATCTTTTCAGTAAAGTAGAAGTACATTTGTAAAAAGAGAAGAGGAGGGTGGGGGAGGAAAGTAAGATTAGGGGGAAAACTGTAAAACTCAAAAATAAATAAAATCTTTAATTTAAAAAAAGAGAAGAGGAGGTTAAAATTGAAGATAAAAAAGATTTGAAACATTACTTTGAGAAGTTATTCATGGATGACTGCAAGGATTACATTACTGTGAACTATTGAGGTTAGATAGCATAAATTTGTGGTGGACCCTGTTAGAATAATGTCATAATTTTCCTCTGGCTATAACTGATAGAACAGGGGTGAAGTGAAGGAAGCCAATAACTGCTTTAGTCAGGGTTGAAGGGTAGCTGGTTGTAAAAGGCAGGGTAAGTAATTGAAGGTTGGTAGAAAGGATATGACTGAAATGGTAGACCATAAGATCAAGAATGAGACTAGAACAAGATCAAAGTGAGACTAGAACAGGATGGATGGACTCCATAGAATTCTTTCCTGATTTCCCTGCTCTTTCCTCCCATCTCTTATGCTACTCTATTTGACCACTTATAATCATTTAGTCATGTATTTTAACTTCTAGAACTTCTTATATAAGACTTATTCTTCTACTCTTTTGTTGCTGTTGTTCAGCCACTTCAGTCCTGTCTACTTCTTCATGACCCCACTTGGAGTGACTGGAGTGATTTGCCATTTTTTTCTCCAATTCATTTTACAAATGAGGAAACTGAGGCAAAAAGGATTAAATAATTTTCCTATGATCAGTTAGAAAATAGGGTTAGTTAAATATCTTGAGGCCAGATTTGAACTCAGGAAGATGAGTCTTCCTGACTCCAGGCCTGGTACTCTATTCATTAGGCTATCTAGCTGCCCAAAATAAAGATGGGAATCATACATCTAAAATTGTAAGGGACCTTAGACTATATCTAGTTCAATCCCCTCATTTTCTAGATTAGTCAGTCAATAAGCCTTTATCAAATGTTTACAATGAATCTCTCACTGTGCAAAGATCTGAACATACAAAGAATGAGGAACTAAGGGTGAGAGATGGTAAAGTATCATGGGATTAAGTGACTGAAGCCAGCTCTTTCTGACTCCTGAGTCCAGTAGATTATCTATCATACTGCCTCTTGGCTACACAAAACCAAGTATGTGTAGAGGACATTGACTCCAGAGACAGCACAATTATGAGAAATCAATTTTCCAGGTAAATACTATTTGAAATAATATTTGGAAAATATTGGAATATTTGGAAAATATTATCATCAACAACTACTGAGATATATGGCAGCTAAGTGGATAGAGCCTCAGGCTTAGAATCAAGAAGACTTAGCTTCATGAGGTCAAATCCTAACTCAGAGACTACTAGTTGTGTGACTCTGGGCAAGTCACTTCACCCTGTTTGCCTCAGTTTCCTCATCTGTCAGAAGTTCTAGAGAAGGAAATGGCAAATTACTTCAGTATCTCTGCTATGAAAACCCCAAATGGATTCATGAAGAATTGGATATGACTGAAATGAGTGAACAAAGATAGCATTGAGGTATATGGCTACTTTTTCACATCTACACAATTTTTATCTACTAACCTCCAAAAAAGAGGAAAGTGTACTTGAAGAACCCAACAGAGGAATACAGGCAGATTTTTGCAAATGACCTTTAAGAGTAGATCACATCCTCATTGTTACACAAATGACTATAAAATATTGATAAAATAAATTCTCACATTGTGCTTGTTTATTGATTTTTTTAAAAAATTATTTAGTTAGATCAGGGGTAAAAACTAGGCCTCAGCTCAAAGACTGAACAAAAACTGGTAGTTTGACTGGATTTGGTAAACTGAAGTTTGATGACTCTGGGTTAGAGCAAAAATGCCAGTTCTTCCTCTAACAGGTCCTTCCTCTAACAGGAGCAAAAATGTATATTGTCAAAATCATTTAAGACTTTTTTTTTTAGGTTTTGTTTTTTTTGCAAGGCAAATGGGGTTAAGTGGCTTGCCCAAGACCACACAGCTAGGTAATTATTAGTAAGTGTCTGGGTCAGATTTGAACCCAGGTACTCCTGACTCCAAGGCTGATGCTCTATCCACTGCACCACCTAGCTGCCCCTAAGACTTCTTGAAAGATGTACTAGATCTAACTTTGCTAAATGATGTGTTTGTGAAGTACAAAAATGGGGAAATGGAGACACATGCTTGGATAAAATGTTTGTCAGTGTCATAAAGGATATCCTGCACAGAGTAAAAATAAAGGATTCTTCATACAGGGTATAGTTCTATCATGCTCCTAATTGCAGAAAGCATGGAGAGGATTCCAGAAAGGTTTTGAACATTACAGAGCCTCAGGGCAGCTAGGTGGCAAAGTGGAAAGAGTCCTGGTCCTGGAGTCAGGAGGAACTGAGTTCAGATCAAATCCCTTCAATTATAAGTAGAGGAGATATCTTTAACCATTATGGATCAAGGAAGAGTGCAGAAGTAAGCAAGGGACAGAGAAGATCATGAGAGAGAAAATGGACAATTTGAATATATAAAACTGTATGGGGTGGGTGGGGTGTCTTTATATGGAGTAAAAGCCAAAAGGTTGGAAAACTATATATATATATATATATATATATATATATACACACACACACACAAATATATTTGGAATTAATTCAATCATATAAGAACAAGTCATACCCCAATATATATAATGTCAAAACTACCAACAACCATAAAAAAAGACAATCAAATCAAAATAATTCTTAAGTTCTACCTCAAAAATGATAAAAAAAAAAAAAGAAGAAAAATAGTTGTTAGAGTTAATATGGAAGGACAGGTACACCAATGTACTGCTCATATAATTGTATATTGGTCCAATCAAATATCTATATAATGCATCCATTTGAAGTTTATTAAGGTATGGAAATTAATTTGGAACTATAGATCTCTTCCCTTTCCCCAAATCACTAAACTCTTTTTAAAACTAAACTTTTTGACCCAGTGAAAATACTATTGGAAATATATCCCAAAAGGATAAGGCAAGGATCCATATGTATAAAAATATTCATACCAGTATTAATTGTAGCAAAGAATTGGAAATGAAAGGAGTGTCCATCAACTGACTCTACAAATTATTGTATATCATTGTAACGGAAAATTATTAAATTTTTTTTTAAAAGGACAGATTCAAAATAATCTGGAAAGACATGCATGGATAGAGAATGAGGTGAGCAACACCAGAAGAACAATGAATACAATGCCTAAAAAACTGTAAAGAAAAATAAGTTCAGGATACTTCAGAACTATGATCAATACAATACATTCCAGAGAAATGACATGGAGCATGCTTTTCACCTTCTGAAAAGGGGTGATGGATTCAAGGTCCAGAATGAGACATATAGCTTTTGTTATGGCAATATATGGGTGTATGTCACTTGACTATGCAAACTTATTTTAAATTTTTTGGGAAGTAGGGAGAAGAAAGTTTAAAGAGGAGGGAGTTAATAGTTAAGCCAAAGGTTAGCAAATCAATGGACTATTTGAAAACAAGACATCAAAGGGCAACACAAATATGCAGGACAGCTTTGGAACTAACATATAGAATTCGGTATATACTTTATAAAAGTTGTACACAATGAAAATTAGCTGTATATTACAAACAGTCCTCTTTTTCTGTTCTTTGTATACGGAAATATTCATGTTTGATAAGTACAGAGCTAAAAAAAAAGATTTAACTCTCAAAAGAGGTGATGGTCTCATTAAGAAGCATACCAGATAAGATAGCTGAACAGAACAGTTTTACTTAAATGCTTTTCCATTGTTAGAAGGAATAGTTCAATGGTATGGAAATAAGGTGAAATAATGATCAAGCTGTTAAAAAAAAAAGGCAACCATAAAACTTAAAACACAATTTCACACAATCCATCTTCTTCTCTCCAGAGTCTCTCAGGTGTTCCTAAATGTGATAAGACAACTGAGAAAACACTATCAATTGAGTCAATTCTGCCTCAAGCTTTAAAACCCCAGGACACTGTTCTTTCCTGACAAATAATCTGCATGCCACAAAGTCTTTTGTAATCTCTCCTTTCTGGTTCAGAAATTCCTTTCCCTGCCAACTCGCTGCTGATCTGGCTAACAAGGTAGAGAACCTCTGGTGTGGCAAAAGGTAGGCAATCGGTGGGGGTTAGGGGGTGGGAGGATGAGAGGGAAGAGGGAACCAGTTGCCTCACAGGGGCTCTTGAGTGAAGCAGGGAGTTTGGGGGACACAAGCCATGGAGAGAATTTAATAGAGTTCTGGGTAGTCAACCTGTAGACACAAATGGATTAAGTGTTTCCTGAAACTGCTGGGCAAGAAGCCATCTGAAGGCCCTCAGGATTAACACTGAAAACCTGACATAGAAACCTTATCTAAGAATTTATTTAGTTCCCTGTGGCCAGAAAGCAGACCCACCCCCCCCCACTTCTATTTTGCTTACCTAGTTCCTCATCCAAGTTCTGATTAACCCATTATGATACCACTGAGACCTTTAGATTCCAGTTTTTAGCTTCTTGGCCTCTTGAGCTACTTTGCAAAATATAGATGATAGAAGATAGACAGATAGATAGACAGATGATAGATAAAACTTTGCTTTCCAGATCCATTTCTGACTTCATGTTAGTGTCAATATCTGACAATGCCTAAATGGATTGCTTCCCAAACACTTGTTTTTCAGTTCTGTAAAATTTTCAATGTTAAGTGATATTTTCCCTTTCTAAAATATTAGATGTGAAATTACATTCATTATACACAGCAATTTCAGCCTGAAATTCCTCTAAGTTTATTCCAAATTGTACTCAATTCCATTCCTACCCCTGCCTTGATACTTGGGGAGTATTCCATGGCTCCCAACCCACTGGACCAGAACTTATGGTTCATCAAGATTTTTTAAGGTACATTATTCCAAGGACAGATTAGATCTGTAGATGAGTTTGATTAGAAACTGCCTAACTGTGCCAGCTTTACCTGCCAGCCTTATTTGCATTATTAACAGGGGCCCCCTGGAGAGAGATCTTGGCCCCAAAGAATGAATCCTTGCTGGGAGAATTTCAAGCACTGTGGTTAACCAGTGGGGGAGGTATTCTTAGGAAGGTGTTCTCTCAGTACATAATGAGACACTTTTCCTCTCAAATCACACCACAGATGCAACTAATTCTACTCACAGCCTAAGCTTCAGCCAGGAAAATGACACCCATTCTTTGCTCCAGCTCTTTTCCTTTAGTATTCAGGTCAGAAAGGTCTCTCTCTTTCCACTAAGAAATCTAGAGTGGAACAACACCCACTGACAGTATTATTGGGCATGTTCTTTCCAAATGTCTCATTGATGTCTTCCCTCAAATCCTACTCTGTTGTTTCTTTATGACCTAGAAGAGTCCCTGAATTCTTGAAAGCTAGGTCAGTGAAAGCTAAGTCTGGCAGCATCAAACTGGAAAGGGTTTGGAGAATAGACCCAGTGGCAAACTATGCACATGTCTTCCAAGGTCCAGAGTAGCTAAGTTTATAGCAGCAGATATTGGGATCAAATAACTTTAGAGAAGGAGCCTTAGGAAGCCATCTATTCAACTTTCATTTTACACATGAAGAAATTGAGCCTAAGAGAGGCTAATTAAATTAAATCAATTATTCATTAAGTGGATAAATTCAATTACAATAAATTAAAGAGGTTCTGTATAAATAAAACAAATATTGTCAAAATCAAAAGAAAAGCAGAAAATTTTGGGGGAAAATTTGTAGTTTCTCAGATAAGGGAATCTTGCATCTCAAATACATAAAGAACTCTATCAAATCTATAAAAATGAGTTATTCATTCTCCAATTGATAAATAGTTAAAGGCACTAAAATAGTCAAATACATACAGGCAGTTTTCCTATGAAGTAATCAAAACTATTTGTAGTCCTATGAAAAAATTCTCTAAATTATTATTGATTGGAGAAATCCAAGTTAAAACAATCCTCATATCATTTTTACATTTACCAGATAGGCTAAAATGACTGAAGGGAAAAACAATGAATATTGGAGGAGATGTGGAAAAACTGAGATGCTAATTCATTGCTGGTAGAATTGTGAACTGATGCAATGATTTTGGAGATCTATCTAGAATTATGCCCAAGGAGTTATTAAACTACCTATACCCTTTTACCCAGCAATATCACTACTAGGTCTATTTCTAAAGATGATTAGGGAAAAAGGAAAAGAACTTCTATGTTCTAAAATGTTTATAGTAGCTCTCTTTATAGTGGCAAAGAACTAGGAATTGCCATCAATTGGGGAATGATAACAAGTTGTGGTTTATGATTATGATTTAATACGAATGGACAATAAACTGTTTTTGTGGTGGAGTCAAGATGGTGGCACAAAGGTAAAAAGCTCCTGGAATTTTTCCTGAAACAACTTTGAATGAAGCCCTCAAACAGATCCTAAAGTAGCAGGACCCAAACAATTTTTCAGTGAGATGTCATGGAGGAACCTTAAGAAAAGGTATGTCCCATGGGTAAAAGGGAAATATAGCCCAGTGGGAAAACTGGGAAGATAGGGAGAGGCTTTTAGTCATAGTGCTGCTAAGGTCTCAACCCAGCTCTGCCAACAAAAGATTCCAACCCCAGCTTTGAAAGCAAAATCTTAAGATATGGGAAGCTAGTGCAGGGAGAAAACTAGTAACACAGCAAATGTTAGAGCTGAAAGCCAGGAACCAGAACTCTAGCCTCTAGCAAAAAAAAAAAAAAAAAAAAAGCTTGGAACTATACAAACTATACCACAGGAAATGAAGTCATAACAAAATGACCAGAAAAAACAAAAAAAAGCACTAACCACTGGCAGCTACTATTCTGATAAGGGTAATAAAGACCCCATAAAGCAATAACAAAATGCAAATATATGAAGCCTATAAGAGATTGTTAAACTGATCTCAATTCCAAAAAGACTACTTGGAAGAACTCCAAAAGGATTTTAAAAACCAAAAAAGAAGGGGCAGCTAGGTGGCATAGTGGATAAAGGGCCGGCCCTGGAGTCAGGAGTACCTAGGTTCAAGGACCGGCCCTGGAGTCAGGAGTACCTGGGTTCAAATCCGGTCTCAGACACTTAATAATTACCTAGCTGTGTGGCCTTGGGCAAGCCACTTAACCCCGTTTGCCTTGCAAAAACATAAAAAAAAAAAAAAAAAAAGAAAAATGGAGAAAAGAAATGAGAGTCACGTAGAATTATAACAAATTAACTGAAGAAAACAATTGTTAAAGTAAAAATGGCCAGTTGGAAAAGGAAACAAAAAGGCTAACTTGAGAAAATAAAATCCTATAAATAAGATTTGGGGTCAGCTAGGTGGCGCAGTGAATAGAGCACCGGCCTTGGAGTCAGGAGTACCTGGGTTCAAATCTGACCTCAGACACTTAATAATTACCTAGCCATATGGCCCTGGGCAAGCCACTTATCCCCATTGCCTTGAGAAAAAAAAATCTAAAAAAAAAAAAGATTTGGACAAATGGAAATGAATGACCCTGCTGAGATACCAAGATTTCATCAAACAAAATCAAAAAGCTGAAAAATAGAAGAAAATGTAAAATACCTCTTAGGAAAATCAACTGACCTGGAAAATAGATCCAGGAGAGATAATTTACTAATTATTGGGCTACCTTATTGAGCACCTGATAAAGAACTCTGGATTTAGGGTCAAGAGATCTGGGCTTAGCATCAGCTGTTTCATGAACTTGAGTTGTCATTTCCCCCCTTTGGTCCTCAGTTTCTTCCTCTGTAAAGCAATGGTCTCTTAGGTCCATTTCAAATTCTGACATGGGTATCTGAGATAGGTATCTGGCTGGAAATTGTTAAAGACTATTCTTGTTTCTGCATGTTGTTGGAGAAATAAATAAATAAACGAAATATGCATGCAAGAAGGCCTTGACCAAGAAGCCCATAGAAGGATCCTAGACAAGGAGAAAGGAATAATGAAGCAAAAGGGAAAAAAAAATAGGAAGCCCACAGTCAAAACAAAAGGGATGGACTCCATATAGATGACTACAGATTTCTCATCCTTTTCTTGCTACCATTTAGGGAATATTTAAGGTGACATAAAGCCTAGGGCATGTTGCTTGTTACCTTTGAGCTTTTTGGATTGGGAAGATACATAGCTGTTCCTGTCCCTAGAAATACGGACGATCACAGAACTGCAGACTCTTTCAGGACTTTAAGGGATCTCAGAGGTCACATAGTCCAGCCACACTTGAACAGGAATCCCTTCTAATAATAATAGGATTCTTTGATTTTGCTGTTCAAGGAAATTCCTTCTACAGGTTGACATCTTTTCTTCATGTCTGGTGTTAAGAGAGTTTTCTAGGACACTTGTAGGTTAAATGGCCTTCCCAGCCAGCCAGTATATGCAAGAGATAAAACTTCAACCCATGTTTTCCTATTTTCAAGGTCACCTCTCTACCTAGTTCATTATGATAATAATTAATGTTTATATGGCACTTTAAGGGCTATGACACATTCCATTTGGGAAACTGAATCTGAATTGAAAGGGACCTCTAAAGAGCACTGAGTATACCTACACCCACAGGGCACAATATATCCAACTGTTCATGTAGTTTTTCCTTTAATAACTAATAATTAAATTTAATATTTATATAGTACTTGCCCTTTAAAATAATTATCTCAATTGGTCCCCTAAACAATCTTGAGACATAGGTGGTATTTGTTATTACTCCTATTTACAGATGAAGAAACTGAGGCAAATAGGTCATTTGCTCATGCTCACAAAACTAATAAATGTTTGAGGCTGGATTTGAACTCAGATCTCCTTGTACTCTAACCACCAGCTGTCTCCTTAAAGATCTCCAGAGCTGGAAATTTTCTAATGTCTAACAAACCTACTCAGTTTTTAGAGAGCCGATTATTAACTTTTCCTGACCATCAAGCCTTAAATTGGTTCTCTGCAAACTTCTAACCATTGTTCCCAGATCAGATCTAGGAAGAAGCAGAATTCATCTGATCCTCTTTCATAGGACTGTTCTTTCACTTTTAAGTCACCTTTCCAGGGTCTCACCTTCTCTCCAAAGTTCTTTTCTCCAGACCAAACATCCCCAGTTTCTTCCACCCAAATCTCCTGTGGCATAATCTTGGGGTGTGGGGGAAGTAAGTACAGGGAGTTAGAGGGCTTATCTCCCACCATACCACCACAACTCTGGTTCTATTGCTCTTAGAAGCTCTTTTTTCTTTTAAAGGTTTTTGCAAAGCAAATGGGGTTAAGTGGCTTGCCTAAGACCACACAGCTAGGTAATTATGAAGATTTGAACTCAGGTACTCCTGACTCCAGGGCCAGTGCTCTATCCACTGTGCCACCTAGCTGCCCCACTACTGATCTTACTAGAACATTCACTCTCCCCTCATCCTCACCTTCTGTTTGGTGCTGAGAGGTTGTGGCTTCAACTTTTCATCCTTGCTCTTGGAGATCCTCAGGAACTGTTTCAGGTCCCCCTAAGGGAGAAAGAAAGACAGTAAAAGATACCAGGGTTTCTTTAGCCCCAGGATGAATCAGAGAATTAAGTACATACCAGTTCTGGTTAGCAACACTAAGGTGACCAGAAACTCCCCTAAGGGAAAACCCAGCACTGATTTAGATAAGCAGAGGGGCTGAACTGATGATATCCCCGGAATAGGAAGTTCTGAATGAATTCCTTCCCTCTGTATCTTCTCTGCATTTTGAAGCCTTAAAGGGTTGCCTGTAGCAGTAAAGTCAAACTCAAAATAGAAAAGGGGAGCCACAATAAGGATGCCTTCAAGTATATACTGTCTTAGAGCCATATATCATCTATGTTTTGTAGTACTTTTAATTATTGTTACATTTTTCCCAATCACATTTTTAAAAATTTTTATTTAAGGCAATGGGATTAAATGACTTGCCCTAGGCCACACAGCTAGGTGATTATTAAGTGTCTGAGGCCATATTTGAACTCAGGTCCTCCTGACTCCAGGGCTAGGGCTCTATCCACATTGCTACCTAGCTGCCCCCCAATTACATTTTAATATGGGTCTGGCCTGACAGAAATGCTTCAGTTATTGTGTTTGATATATCTGGTCTAGAATCTGTAATGGTTAAGTCACACAGACTGTGTCAGAGGCAGCACTGAAATCTTGGACCAAAGCATACTCTCTGTTCATTGTGTCATACTATTTCTCAAGATGATAGAAAAGAATAGGACATTAAAGGCTATAGAAGTAAAAGGAAATATTTTCATTATCCTTAGGGCAACTTGACTGGTTGATTCAAGCCAACTAATTTGACTTGGCATAAGGGAGAGAAAAATGGCAAAGATGTTGGTTTCATAAATCCATGTCCAGAGGGGCAGTTAGGTGGCACAGTGGATAGAACAATGGCCCTGGAGTCAGGAGGACCTGAGTTCAAATTAGGTCTCAATCACTTAATAATTACCTAGCTGTAACAAGTCACTTAATTCCACTGCCTTGCAAAAAAAATAATAAAATAAAAAATAAATCCATGCCAGGATGATTAGGACCTATAATGGTAATAGGATAGAGTGGCTTTTTCCATGAAGAATAAAGGGTCACATTTTTAAAAAAACAACATAACAGTCAACATTGATAAACTCCTTTACAATTTGCAAAGCACTGTATAGACATGATCTCCTAGGATATGATTCATACAACAACCTTATGAGGTAGATGTTATTAGACTCAATTTACAGATAGGAAAATTGAAAGCTCAGAGAGCTAGGGTCATATGGTTTATAAGTGACCAAGGAAGATTTCAAACTCAGTTTTTCCTGACCACAGGTCAAGGTTACTAAAAATATTGCTACTGTTAACCAATTGTTATATTACAATGGAAGAATCAACAAATGTTGGGCAAAGAAGAATGGAAAGTTGAGGCCTGATGAAAAACAACAAATCTGGGTCTTAGGGTGAAGCAGAATGAGAGAGGCATTTTGAACATGTCAAATGCAGAAATTTGCTTTACTTGGCAATTTTCTTTTTGTTTGGAAAAGGTGAAAGGGAGAAGTAACCTTTTTGTTCATTGAAAAAAATTAAATAATAAAAAAAAGAGGGGCCTGGAAAAAAGGAAGGGATGTAGCTGGTCACAGAGAACATTTGGGTTTTTTTAATAATATTTTTATAACTATATTCAGTATAGTTACTTTGTAATCATGTAGATTTTTATATTGTGCATTTAAAAATATAATTTGGAGGAGTCTATAGGGTCTCAACAGACTGCCAAAGGGGTCCATGCCACAAAAAAGGCTAAGAACTCCTTGAAGAGACCCCAAGTAAATCCTGAATTAACTACAGTGGAAATAGCAAAGAACAACCAGCAACCAGCAATGGTGAAGAGAACTCCAAATGACCCCTAAGTGGAAAGTGAAATGCAAGGTTTGGACAAGGTGTATCTGGTATCAGGGAGGAACTCTAAATGGCACCTGCTGCCCCCAACTCAATCTAATCCTTTTGCCTGAGGTCCCCATCCTAGCACCATACCAGGTCCACATACTCCAGGATCATATAGTGGGGTTCGGCCTCCCGGCAAAGGCCCAACAACCGCACCAAGTTGGCATGGCTCAGCTTGCCAAACATCTCAAACTCTCTCCGGAAATTCAACTGCAGCTGTTCGTCCCGGCTCTGAAGGCTCTTCACTAGTACCAGCGTCTCAGCCACACCATCTTCCAGGCCTTGGGCCTTTGCCAAGAATACATCCCCAAACTCACTCTTTCCTATGGACAAAGAGCCAGGTCAGCCTCTACCCAGAGTGGTAACATTGGATATCGCATTATCTCCTACATACCCCTAGGGGAACATGGTTCTTCCTCCCATACCCCTGATAACTGCTGATCTGGGGAATGACCTTCAGGTTCAGAACTGGGGGGAAAAGGCTGGTGACAGCAGATGGATCATAGGATCCTTGATTTAAAGCAGGAAAGAGTCTTAGAGGCCACAAAATCCAAACCCCTCATTTTACAGATAAGGAAACTGAGGCTCCCCTTTAAATAGGGAAAGTGACTTGCTCAATCACATTACTAGTCAGTGCTTTAGGCAGATTCTGAATGCAAGTTCTCCTGATTTCATATCTAAGGCCCTATCTCCTCTACCACGTCAATACAAGGAGTACAGCCAGTTCAAAGCAACAAACCCAGGGTGGTGATGGACTGCAGGCTGGCACGTGGAAAATGCATCTTATCACTGGTACTGTGCCGCTTGTTGGTAGCTGAAGAGCCAGAGCCCAGGTTGGTCAGAGCCACTTCTTCTCGAATTTCTGCCGTGGGTTGCCCATTCTGCACAGGTCCACCTGAAAAGAAGAGGAATGAGTTGAGATTCAAGACCCCAAAAAGTTCAATCACTTCCTTCTCTTTTCAGTTTCAAGCCACAGCTAAGACTGATTAAACTCAACCCACTGTTTCCCATATGATTGGGTTTGCCAGTCAGCATCCATGTGCCATTCAGGTGGTAATATTTATGTGGAAGTAGCTAAATCACAGGTCAGATCACACTGTCTGATACTCAACTTTCTGGAGAGAAATTGGATGTCAGTGCCTACTAACAAAAAAGGTTCATCGAAATTGAAGAGGTCCACCAATTGATGAATGCAGCAGACACTGGGTACCAAGAGAAACAGAAACCAAGAATTTACCTACCTAATCTGAGTCAGTGCTAAACATGGAGTTATGTAACTAATTACATACTACCCTCAAAGAGTTTTTAGTCAATGAAGAATCCGCACTCAGCATTCCCCATGGCTTGTCAGAACCTTGCTCTCTGGATTGATGACTGCTTCTCCCACACCATCTCCTCTCTTATCTCTTCCAAAACTTGCTAGTCACTTTCTCCATTCCTACCACCCCATGCCCAGTTCTGGAATCATGAATCATGATCAGTTAAATTCTACTGTTGTTCTTAGATGGGGTATTTCAATCCACTGCCTGAGGGCCCTACTTACCTTTCTGCCCAACTTTCAGAACCTCAGGGTCCCTCTCTCTAGCTACCATTCTCCCTTGTGTGTTGACTCTTGCTTTAAAATATAAGGATTTTCTTTAGCTTGGCACAGTTAGTGTTTAATAATATGTTTTTTCATAGAATCATTCACTCACTGGGGAGTTACCTATGATGACCAAGTTCTCAGAGAGTGACTAATCCTATTATCAAGACAAATTCCCTGTACTCAGGGTGTTCCCATTCTTATCTAGTTCCTATCCTCAAGGAGCTTCAATTCTGTAGAAGAGGGACACATCATGGTTTCCAGTCCTATGAGAAGACAGATTCCCATGGGTAATTCTATATCAAAGCTGCTTTGTGTTCAGGGCTTGGGGGGATTGGTCAGATCAAGACCAAAGAGGAGGGGGAATCATTTCTTTCTTAGATGACCCTAGCTCTGGGACTCACTGTATCAAGGTCAATCTGAGAACTAAGTAGACTCTAATGCCTTCTCCTTCATCACCCCCTGGGGGCGCTCAATACTCACACACCCCCTGGCCCCCCACCCTCAACCACTGCCCTGTGGGTCCTAGGCTCACCATTGAGGCATTCCATCTCAGGCTCCTCACCCTCTGGTTGTTTCTGAAGCCTTTTGGCCTTGCATCGCTTTTTGCAGTAGAACATGAGGCCCAGCACAGCAATAATATAGGCCACAGCAGCCCCCACCGACAGCCCAATGGTTTGAATCATTTTATACGGCGGGGGGCTGCCAAGACCCTCTGAGGTATCCAGCACTGGTTTGTCTGAAAGGACAGAAATGGGTGGTCAGTTGGAGGCTGCCCTGGAGAGCTGCAGAGCAAGGGGTTTGAAATTTTGGCGTCATGGGGTCCCTTTGGAAAACTGGTGAAGCCCATGGATCCATTCTCAGAATAACTGTTTTAAATATAAAGGAAACCAATTATGTTGAAACACTGTTTTCAAAATATAGATTTTTCAAGGTGCAAAGATCCCAGGTTAAGCATCCTGTATATAAAGTATCCATGGTCCATCCACTGTCATACTGCTGACCACATCTTGTCCATCACCAACACTATCTAATCTCCACTCATCTTTTTTACTGTTCCAGGATTGCAGTCTCATGGTTCCCACATGAGTTGCTGCCCTCTATCAATTTAATAGGAATAATGTGCATGATGAGTTTATGGTGGCAATGGGGCCTTGCCCTTGAGGACCTTACATTCTATTCAGCATCCCATCCTTGTGTCCACACCGTTATCTGCACCTATCTACACCTCTCAGTCTGCTGGAACCCCAATCCATACCCACAACATGGAGAGAAGCTTCGGTGTGTTTGATGTTACAGCTATTGCCAGCGATGCAGGTATAGCGGCCAGAATCCTCGGAGGTGACATCATGGATGACTAGGGAGCCATTGGAGAAGATATGCATCCTGAAGGAAGAAAAATCCCAGGACCATCTTAGCCCTCCCTGTGGTCACTCAACTTTTCACATAAACCTGGGAGCTCTTACTCCCAAGAGCCTACAGTCAGGGCTGGGGCCAGGGAAGAAGGTGGGGAGTGGATGTGAAAGCTACCTGGGACCAAGCTGAGCAGGATCCAGGATTCGGTCCTTGCCCTTCCACTGGATGAGGGGGTCAGGGTCCCCTTGGGCCTCACACTGCAGCATGGCTGTGTGGCCTTGATAGACAGTTGTACGCTCAGGTTCTCGCTTGAAAGTGATGAAAACTGCATGGGGAGTGGTAAGAAGACAAGATTCAGAGTCAGAAGACTCTGGAGGAGCCTGTGAGAGACAGAATTGATGCCTCCCTTCAGAAGCTGATTCTCACCGCTCTCCTCCTGTCCCCATCCTTAAGCATCTACCTGCCACAGTGAGCTGCACGTGAGCACTGATCTGGCCCTGAGGCTCATTGGAGGCAATGCAAGTGTAGTTGCCAGCATCACTCCTGGTCACCCTGGAAAAGTGCAAGGTTCCTGCATTGTCTGTCACACTGTCTGGGAGACTGCTCCCATCTAGAAAAAAGGAACGGAAAATTGGTAAGCTGGGATGGAAAGTCATCATCTCCACTGGGAGTCACACTTATAGAGTAGAAGAGAAAGTGACTATCATGGAGAGGACACTGAATTTAAGGTCAGAGAACCTGATCAATTTTTGACTCCACTATTCAAGATTTATGTGACTTTGGGTAAGTTAATTCTCTTCTCAATTTATCTGTAAAATGAACTGAGATGGAGCAGACCAAACTCTAAGGATCTCTTTTGGGGGTTGAGGATTGCAAACTACTTTATATATACATATATATATATATATTCTCTTATCTGATCCTTGGAGAAGCCCTGTAAGGTGGGATGCCATCATTATTCATCATTTTGATTCAGAAACATAAAATGATTTATCCAAGGTCACACAGCTAGTAAGTGTCTGAGGTGCTAGGTTTTCTTCAAATCCACTGTCTCACAAGGACTAGCGTAAGAAATATCTTCCATTCAACTGAGGTCCAGATTTATCCATAGAAAGGGGTTAAAATGCTCACTTTCTGCTGGCCCACCAGGGTCAAAAATCCATCCAGTGCTTTCCCTGCAGTCTACAAAATTAAGTTCAAACTCTCCACCCTGGGAGAGGGGGAAGGAGCACAGTGGGAACAGCTAGGATAGCCCTAGACAAAGTCATCAAGCCTCAAAATGGGAATTCATCCTCATTCTGCATTCACAAAAGAGGGATATTAAGACTTCACTCACAGCTCTACATAGATCAAAAGCAATGATTTCAGTCACTCCATAATTCAAACCAATCTCAAAGGTAGAAATAGAGACTCCAAGAAGTTGAGGAGATTTCCCTAAGGTTACAGCCAATTAGTGGCAGATTCCTAGGATTAAAATTTAACAGGCAGCTAGGTAGTACAATAGATGGAACACCTGACCTGGAGGTAGGAAAACTCATCTTCCCCAGTTCAAATCCACACTTAGACACTACCTGAATGATATTGTGCAAGTCAATTAACCCAGTTTGCCTCAGTTTCTTCAATTGTAAAATGAACTGGAGAAAGAAGTGGCCAACTCTTGCTTAGAAAACCCCAAATGGGGTCATGAAGAGTTGGATACAATTGAACAATGGCAACATTCTCCATATGTGAAAGCAAGAATAGTAAGGCTGAGGAAAGCTGTAATTTTTCAAGGTCAGAAATGCCTTTATAACTATCTCTTTCAAAGTTCACTTACAAAATACTCCACAGTTAAGCCCAATAGACCAAGTCTCCACTCTACTGCCTCCAGCCACAGCCTCCCTGGAACACAATTTCTCTCAGCTGTGCTGCATTCTAGTCCTGGAAAGTTATCTCCTTCTTCTCTGCCAATCCCAAACCTATCCATCCATGGAGGCCCAGTGTTTAATCTCTTGTTCTTCCATCTTAGATCAACATAATCCTCAGTGATTTCTCTCCCCTCTTTAAAACTTACAGTAAAGCAGAGCAGAAAGTAAACACAAGGAAACAAAATACCTAATGATTACAATGAAAAAGGGCAACTAGAGGGGTAACTAGGTGGTTCAGTGAATAAAGCACTAGCCCTGAGGTCCATGTGAGTTCAAATCCGACCTCAAACACTTATTAATTTCCTAGCTGTGTGGCCTTGGGCTAGTCACTTAACCTCATTGCCTTGCAAAAACCAAAAATATCAACAAGGAAAGGTTGGTCAAATTCTGGTCAAAAACAATGGTCAATGTTAGGGGAGAAAATATTAGGACCACATCTCTCCTTTATATTAATCATGGATCAACTCTTTTCAGGGAATGTTCTTTGTAAAGGGGGTTTGTTGGGAAGTGTTTGTAGTGTCAGGACATAAAAATAATTAAAAATAATTGTAATTTTTAAAAATCAAACGCAACTTATAGCACTTATTATCTATGTTCCATTCATTGATTAATCAAGGACTGCTTGGGAATACTAATGTTTAGGTTGTAATCTGATTTTCGTGTGTGTATGGCTGTACCTTTAAACTACATTATAAATTTGAAAACTAAAATAGCATGATAAAGGGGAAAGAGCACTGAGCTTAGAATAAGGACTGAGGCATAGCAAGGAATGGTGGAAGAAATGTTTATCATGAACAAAGAAGGGAAGACTCATGCAGGACATGGCAGCTGTCTTTGATCAAGAAAAGAAACCAAGCTTGTTCCCATTGGTTTCAGAGGACAGAACTAGGTGTGACAGGTAAAAAAGGAAGAAGGGAGATTTCTGCAGATTTTTAACTCTGGTGGATGAACAGAAAGTGGATATTTTCACCCCTTTCCTTGGATGAGAGGAAGATATTTCTTATGAGAATCCATGTGAGACAGTGGATTTGGAGAGAGAAGACCTAGGTTCTTTTTTTTATTTTCTCTCTCTCTCTCTTTTTTTTAAAGGTTTTTGCAAGGCAAATGGGGTTAAGTGGTTTGCCCAAGGCCACACAGCTAGGTAATTATTAAGTGTTTGAGGCTGGATTTGAACTCAGGTACCTCTGACTCCAGGGCCAATGCTCTATCCACTGCACCACCCAGCTGCCCCAAGACCTAGGTTCTTGAAACAAGATAAAATAAGACTCCCTAGAAAGACCTTTCCCAAGTGGAAATGGCTACCTTCCAAGGAAGTGGGTTCTCCCAGAGTAGGAGTAATAATAATAATAATGATGATGATGATAAGTAATAACTATGATAACAACAATAGTTAGCATTTATATAGCACATTAAAGTTTGTAAAGGTATTTCACAAATGCTATCCTCATTTTATCTTCACACAAACCTAGAAGGTAAGGACTATTATTATTTCAATTTTACAGAGAAGGAAATGAGGTAAGCAAAGGTTAAGTGATTTGCCAAGGGTCCCATAACTAGTATGGATTTGAACCCAAGTCTTCTGGACTCCAGATCCTTTGGGTACTCTATCCACTGTGCCAACTAGCTGCCTCTGAAATCCTATCCTTTCAAGGAACTGCTTGATATGACTCCTTGCTGGCCGTGTTGTGGTTATAACTCTTAAGAAATGGGCTAGCCTAGATTAGGTGGCTTCCCAACTGGGATTCTGGTTTTGTGTCCTGACTCCTTCACTTTTTAATTATATGACCTTATGCAGATGGATCTCTTTTCTTCTCTGAACCTTAGTTTCCCATCTATTAAAGGCAGATAATAGCACACACAGGCTATCTCATAGGCTTATAATCCTTCAAGAATTATTTAATGATAACGTGAGGATATATAATACCCTGGGCATATAATAAGCAGCAGGGCACTCACCTGCCCTCATCCATCGAATTGTAGGCTTCTCCCGACCTGTGGCCGAGCATGATACTGTAGCTTCTTTGTCAAACTCCATGCACTGCTGAGGTTGGGGAGGTGGCGTGAACTTCAGTTTCTCTGTCCATGAAGGAAAGGAGGGTTGGATGAGGACAGTCAGTTTAGGTACACAGGTCCCTGTACAACCAACATACTGCTATTTTTTTTTGAGGAGGGGGTGTTCTGAATATATGAACAGCAGATGTAGAAACTGGGGATATTTAGCCTGGGAAGAGATGATTTATTGGGGTGGGACAGACCTGTTTCCAGAAGACAGAAGTAGGAGCTGTGGGTGGAAGTTTATAGATAGGCAAATTAAAGCTTGATAAAAGGAAAAATTTTCTAATAATTGGAGTTGTTCAAAGTGGAAAGGGTCATTTTAGAGGACAGAGAGTTCTCCCATGATAGAAACCTTTACTAGGTAGAGGCAAGACAGTCTCTTGTTAGGGACATTATAGAAGGGATTCTACATGCTGTCTCACTCAGGTCTGGATTTTACAACCCTCATCCCCACCCCACCCCCCAAATCACTGGTTTATCCACAAGACAACCAACAACCAAACCTCACTCACCTAAGACTTGGACTCGAGCCTGGGCCTCAATGCTGCCAGCAGGGGTACTGCTGACACATCGATACAGATTTCCATCATAAACCTCTACATTGTTGATGCGAAGAGTCCCATTCTCTGAAATCTCGAACCTTGAGTCCTGTGACACAACCCATCCCACAAAGACCTCAATTCATTCTTCCACTTCTAGTTCCCAAGGGAGAGGCAGAATCTATTGCAAGCTTTAGACTTCAAAGGCCAGGGGCAGAAGGCAAGAGGGAGTAAGGGTATGGAATGATACTCTAGTCATCCCTAACCCTCTCCAATCCAGGGACTCCAGTTTTCAGAGGGAAGAAGGAATCTTTCCTGGGGTGGTGGTGGTGGGGAATGCTACAGAGAAGGCAATTATACTTTAAGTTCTCTAAGGGGAAAGGCCAGGAAGGACTAGGAAAAGTCTATGACAAATGGCTTTCTAGAGATAAGCAAGGGAATTAGCAAAAGGATATTTCCCTACCCACCTACCTTGAAACCTACTCACTCTCACCTCAGAGATGAGCATCTGGTTCCGGTACCAGACAACAGTGGGTTTAGGTGTGGCTTGGCTCAGACAGTGCAGGTAACCCGGCTTGCCTTCTTCTAGCTGGCTGTCCTGGGGCTTTTTCAGCCACCTGGGTAGTGCTGTATGGGAAGATGGAAGGAGGTTACTGGGATAATGAAGGATAAAGAGCCCAAACCTCTCTAGTACTAGAGGGATTGCTGACATTTAGGCACTATCTTGCAATGTATTTTATAATCCTTTTTTTTTTTTTTAAGGTTTTTGTGAGGCAAATGGGGTTAAGTGGCTTGCCCAAGGCCACACAGCTAGGTAATTATTAAGTGTCTGAGGCAAGATTTGAAGTCAGGTACTCCTGACTCCAGGGCCGGTGCTCTATCTGCTGCGCCACCTAGCTGCCCCTTGCAATGTATTTTAAACATATTATTTCATATACAGAGGCCTCCCCAATTGGACTGTAAAGATTTGACAAGCACAGACTATGTATTAATCTCTCTAGAGGTTCTGTCAAAAATTTCCATTGTACATTCCATAGAGCTCAACACAGTTCTGGACAAACAAACAAACAAAAATTATTACTATTATCACTACTTCAAAAGTAAGAGAGGTCATTTTGATTTGAGTGGATCTGGAAAGGCTTATGGAAGATGTCATAAATGTAGAAATAAAGATTCTTAGTAGCCAGATTCTAAGTTCAACCTTTCTATGTTACAAACAAGGAAATGAAGGCACAGGAGAATTTAAAAGGACAACTGAGGTAGCTCTCAAAGGATTGAAGGGTCAGAGTTCAAAAGACATAAATAGGGAGATAGCATTTCAGCTGTAAGCACTGGTACATTCAAATGTACAAGGGCAGGAAAGCACAAGAAACATGGAATAATATAGTTTGGCTGACTGACTATCTATCTATCTGACTATCTATCAAGGGGAAGTAAGATAATGTTGAAAAGGTAAACTGAAGTCAGATTATGAAAAGCTTTGCATACCAAGACAAGGAAGCTTAACTTTATATATTACAGACAACAGGGAGCCACTAAAGCATCTAGAGAAGAGTAGTGACAAGTGAAGCAGTACTTAGAAAAATCTATTTAATAGATTCTTAGGAGGTGAGAGTTGGAAATGTCCATAAAAACCATCCTTTCTCCTTTCTCTCTATCAAATCTGGCAAAAAATGCACAGGCTAGAATGGAGTAGGAAAGAGCTAGGACATGTGGGAGTAGACACCTGATTCATCCCATCCCTTTACCTTTCTTGACTATATTCTCCTCTCCCTTCCTTGCACTCCCTTAATACCTGGAAGTCTGGTTTCCAACCTCATTATTCAATAGAAATTGCTCTCTCCTAAGTTATCAGGGATGTCTAATTTGCCAAATTCAGTAGCCCTCTCCTCATTCTCATCCTTCCTGATCACTCCTGATAGTGTCAATCATTCTCTCCTTTTTTCTAGAATTTCATGAATCTATTCTCCCATGGTTAAGGCTTGTACCTGTCTTGACAGCTTCTTCCTTATCTCTCTTGCTGGATCTTCATATCCAAGTTATGACTGCTAACTATGAGGGGTGCCCCAAAACTGTCCTCAGCCTTCTCTTCTCCCTCTATATGATTTCACTTGATCTCATCAGCTTCCCTGATTTCCATTATCATCTCTAAGAAGAGGATTCTCAACTTATCTCGTTTGGTCCTAACCTCTCTACCAGCCTCTAGTTACATATTTTCTACTGCCTATTTATTAGACAACCTGAACTGGATATCTCATAGATACTTTACATTCAATATATCCAAAACTGAACTCTATCTCACCCCTCTCCCCACCAAACTCTTCCCTTTATTATTAATCTCCCCATTACTGTTGATACCACCATCCTCTAGTTGCCCAGCCTCCCAAACTAGATGTGATTCTTAACACATTACCTTCTTTCACTTCCCTATATCCAATTGTTAAGTCCTATTGCTTCTACTTTTGTAACATCATTTGTTTTTGTTTTTTTCTTTGTTTGTTTTTAGGTTTTTGCAAGGCAATGGGGTTAAGTGGCTTGCCCAAGGCCACACAGCTAGGTAATTATTAAGTGTCTGGGGCCGGATTTGAACTCAGGTACTCCTCTGACTCCAGGGCCGGTGTTCTATCCACTGCACCACCTAGCTGCCCCTGTAACATCATATGTATATCCCTTCTTTTCTCCTCTGACATTGCCACCAACCTGGCACAGCCCTCATCATCTCCCGATCAAACTATTTTAATAATCCTTTGAATGCCTCAGGTCTCTCTCTCTTCACACCAGTTCAACTTCCATTCAGCTGTCAAGCTGATGTTCCTACACTGCAGATCTGACTTTTTCACTCCCCTATTCATTCAACTACAGTGGCTCCTATTACATCTAGGATCAAATATAAAAATCTGTGTGGCTTTTAAAATCCTTCAACATCCAGTCATTTTCTATCTTTCAAGTCCTTCATATACTCCCCATACATGTTGTGACCCAGGGATGCTGGACTTGTGTTCCTCTGAATAAGACACTCCAACTTCCACCTTTGAATGTTTTCACCATCTGTGGCCCAGACCAGGAATGATCTTCCTCCTCACCTCTACCTCCTAACTCCCTCTAAGTCCCATCTTCTCCAAGAAGCCTTTCTTAGTCATCCTAAAGCTTAGTAAGTAGTGCCTCGCTCCTGAGATGACCCATCAATTCATCCTATATCAAGTTTGTTTGTATAGAGTTGTTAGCATGGTGTTATATGTTATATGTTCCACTAAAATGGAAGCTCCTAAAGGGAAAGGATTGTTTTTTGCTTTTTTTTGTAAGCCTAGAACATAGATGTTTAATCAATATTGTCCAACTGACATGTTGGTTGGTTATTTGACTCTGGTTTGGAACATCTATGGATCCTTGTAGAAGTGCTCTAAATTCCTTGAGGAATTTCCACTTCAAATAATGATAATGATATAATTTCAGAAATGGAAGGGAAAAGCATACCACCTTTCTTTAAGTCTGTAAGAGTTACATCTCAATATTTCAATCCCTTGAAAGAGTTTATAGTTTCTTGGGTTTTCAAGGTAGAAAAAGAACTGAAGAAAGCAAAGTCCCATATAATAATAACATAATATTTATGTTTATATATCAAAACTTGTAAAGAATTGCACTACTTTACAATTATTACCTCATTTGATCACATTCAACCATAGTCAAGTATGTGAGTAAATATCAGAAATTATAACATTCAGATTTGATGCTTTAGGAAAATTGGCTATGGTTGTTTCAATTAAATTAGTACAGTAAAAAAAAAAGAAACTCAGATTTCAATCAAATCTTATTTTGTTTTAAGGTTGAATTAAAATAGTAATAAGATCAGTCATTTTTCAGTCACATCCAATTCTTTGTGACTCCCCTTGGAATTTTCTTGGCAGAGACACTAGCATGGTTTGCCATTTCCTTCTTCAGCTCAATTTACAGATGAGACAACTTAGGCAAAGTTAAATGACTTGCCCAGGGTCATACAGATAAGTGTCTGAGGCTAGATCTGAACTCAGGTCTTCCTAATGATTCCTGGCCCAGTGATCAATCTACTGTGCCACCTAGCTTCTAAATAACAAGATATAGAGACTAAAAATAGTGTCTACTTAATCAATGTTGATTTATAGCTGAAAAGAGTAGCTAAGAAAGCTACTATTAAAAAAAAACTTTTATGGGAAGTTTTGAAAACATTTCCTTAGGAAGACTTGGGCTTTACAAATTAAAAAGGAAGAGGAAAATTCTGTTTTGGTATTGTCTCCTTCACAATGACCACAAAAAAAAAAAAAAAAAAGAAATTCTGTTTTGCAGAAAGATAACATCAGGATATTAATCAAAAGTATGATGAATATTTTTCTCAATAAAGAACCTTAATTTATCTGCAGACCACAGTCACAAATTATTCTAAGTAGAAATGGAAAAAATTAAAACATTAATCCTCACCCCTACCTCACTCCATTAGAGAGTTAATTTTTGGTTAACTCAAAAAATAGGCAACTCTTCATGATCTACTTTTATGGACTTCAGTCTAACCACATCACTTTCATCTTGTATTAATGCCACTGTTATTGGAAGGTTTTGTTTTTACTCTAAATTTAACCTTATGAAATGCTATCTTTTCATCTTTCTTTTGTAACACTTATCCAAATCCAATGGATTCTAGTTGTTGTTCCATATCCCTCCAGTTTCCTGTCATCTGCCAAAATGATTAGGAATGTCCCCAATATGTCTTCAGTGAAGGCATTAATACCAGTCACCATTCTTTGGATTCAGTCAGTCATGAATGTACCTTTTTTTTTTCCAACCATTTGTCTGTCAAATTTTGTCAAATCCAAGTATATAATGGTTGGTTTAAGAGTTAACCCTCAAAAACAACCTGGGTTCAAGTTCTGCCTCTGATTAAGAAGGATAAGTCACTTAACCTCTTGGTGTTCCAGGCAGTTCTAAAAACTATAAGGTTGCAGAAGTGTTAATACTTTACTATAGTAGAGGGTTACTTCAAAGGGAGCTCTCTATGCTAATGAAATCCTAGGTCCAGACCTAATGCAAACAATTTTCCAAGTCAGTTCTTTAAACAAGTGTCTTGGGATCATGAGGGGTAAAAACCCCTCCTCCCCATGCAGTGGACCCCCTTCATCCAAGTTCACTCACTGGCTACAGTGATGTTGATCTCCTGACGCCGTTGGCCAGCCTGGTTGGCTGCAAAGCAGGTATAGGTGCCAGCGTCGTTCTCAGTTGTATTGGCAAAGACTAACATATGGCCTTCTTGGTAGACCTCACCATGGTGGGGCACCCGTGTTCCAGACCGTTCCCACCACACGGTGGGCTCTGGTACACCATGGGGAGCAATGCAGGCTACCTGCTCCTCTCTGCCCACTGTGAACACTCGAGGCTGGAAGGGTGGCATATCTTCAATCTCTGTGGGGAAGAAGACAATTCTATCATTTGTGGGGGATCAAGGTAGCCATGACTCACTTCCTACCATTTTCCTTCTAGTCCAATGCTCCAAGGCCCCCTTTGACCTCTACAATCTCTCATTAACTCCCCTTAGCTCCCTGCCTCCAATCTTCCAATCCTGTCTTTGAATCTCATGTCTGATCATAACATAAAGTCCCATTTTTCCCCATTTTGTGGGCAAACAATCCAGTCTCAGAACCATGGGCTCAGGCTTGCACTGACCTTCCAGGTGAAGAGTGGCCTCTAGCACAACAGCTGGGCCCCTCTGACCACGGCCTACACAGCGGTATACCCCAGCATAACGTGTTCGGACCTGTGGCAGTAGCAGAGAGCCATTGGAAAACACTGTGGCCCGACGGAGGTGAGGAATCCTGGGGAAGGAAGATAACAGATCAGTGTGGGGAAGGGTTTGGAGACGGGAGATAGGGAGATAAATAAGGGAGGGAGACTGACATGAATACTTCTCATAACTGGGGAGGAGAAGTACCCTAGCATCTTCACCAACCTTCCACAAGGACAAGAAACCACTCCAGGGTCCTGCTTCCTTTGCTGCCCAGCTTCAATCAATCAATCCAAATATATCCTATTAAGTAACTCCTATGTGCTAGGCTTTGTGCTAGATACTGGGTTGATACAGATATGAAGAATGAAACAACATGAAAGGAAAAATTTCCAGTCAACTTTTAGAGAGGCCCTAAGAATTCAGGTACACCTATACCACCTAAGCTCTCAGGTAAGTCACCTCCCCCTCCCTCCTCCAAACCTCCAACCTTGCTCTCAAAGAAGAGCTAACCTCTTATGTCTTAATATGTATAAACCATATTTCTTGTGACTATTCTGTGAGGTAGACCATGAACAACGAATTATCTCCATCTTACAAATGAAGAAACACACTCAGAATATGCAATCTGATTTGTTCAGGATTCCACAGCTGGTAAGCAAAGAGGTTGAAGTGAAAAGAAACCATCTCAAAGACTCTCGGAGTGTGGGTTATCATCTCAGATGCTGAAGTGGGAGTATGAGCTTGATTTCTACAAATCACTAGTATTTACTTTCTACCAGAATCCCAAGGTGCTTAAAGATCTTTAGAGGCCAACAAGCTCAGAGTCATTGCTTTCAGCATACTTATACCATCAAGATGTAGATTTGTCCTTTTATTTTCTTTTTTCTTTTTTGTTTTTTTTTTTTTGCAAGGCAATGGGGTTATAAGTGATTTGCCCAAGGTCACATAGCTAGGTAATTATTAAGTGTTTGAGGTAAGATTTGAACTCAGGTCCTCCTGACTCCAAGGCTGGTGGTGCTCTATCCACTGTACCATTTAGCTGCCCCAATTTGTCTATTTCTTAAAGAAAAAGGGAATTCTTTAGTGCTTCTTAGAAATGTATTCTAAAGATATCAAAGTTAAAGGACCAGTGTTTGAATTCCAGGCTCTGGAAGACAAGTCACTTAAGCTCAGTTTCCTCACCAGCAAAATGAAGGGTTGAATGACATGATCTGTGAGGTTCTTGTCAGCTCTGACTCAATGGCTTTTTAAGCTCAGGCTTCTTTCCATTGTGCTAATAGTAATTAGGGATAGTTTTGTACTCTTGAGAGTCTGGATTAGAACAGAGCTCCTCAAGGGGCAGTTAAATGTGCAATGGATAGAACACCAACCCTGGAGTCAGGAGGACCTGAGGTCAAATCTGGCCTTGGACAGTTAATAATTGCCTAGCTATGCGACCTTGGGCAAGCCACTTTACCCCATTGCCTTAAATAAATAAAATTTTTAAAAAACGGACTCCCCTCTGGGAAAGAGGGTAGGAAGAATTTTGGGGGAAGGGGAAAAGGTTCCTTCTCATTTCTAGATGGGTTCAGATTAGATCTAATAATAACCAATATTTATATAGTGCTTAAAGGTTCACAAGTGCTTTATAAAGGTTATTTCAGGAGCCAAGATGGCGACAAGAAGTGATCCAGTCTTAGGTGCTCTGTGATAAAACTTGAAACTAAGGACTCTAACTAAACTTTTGAGAGACAGAACCCACAAAGGGACCCATTGAGGCAGTTCTCCTACTCAAGGTAACCTGGAAAAGAGCAGAAAGGCTCTGCTCCCCAGGGTTGCAGGGGCGGCCTGCCAGGGGGTGGCCCAGCAGAGCGAAAGAACTTCAGCCTCCCGGAGGCAGCCCCAGGGAGCTGGGAGCCGCGGCTCACAGCAGCAGGGGAGTCTCCTGAGCTGCACCCCAGGGAGCACCGGGCACAAAGTGGGGGAACAACAGGGGACCTCTGCCAGAGTGAGCACGTGGAGCCCAGCCCTCAGGGCACACAGCAAGTAGCTTGGTCTTCCCTCAGCCCAGATCCAGAAACAGAAGCATGTGGAGCAGGTAAACAGAAGCCCCTAGGGCATGAGCCCATTGAGCTGAGGGAGAAGAGTGAAAGAGACTGCAGAGCTCTGTCCTCTGCCCCTGGAACAGGACTCTGGGGTTCTGACTACATTCAGATCCTGATCCCAGTCTAGGCCCCCCCATAGAACAGCAGGGCCCCCCCCCCCCCACCTCAGCCCCATGGCAGAGGGGAAATACTTATGGTCATTCACAGACCAGGAGGGAGGACAGAGCCTCACACACTGAGACCCTTGTGGGAGTGTCCCAAAAGCTCAGGAAGCACCCCAAAACCAGGCCCAGGCTGGGAAAATGAGCAAGCAAAGAAACAAGAGGAAGACCATTGAGAAATATTTTGCAAATGAGGCCAAGAAGGATCAAAATACTCAGTCTGAAGATGAGGAAGCACAAGCTCCTGCATCTAAAGACTCCAAAAAAACCAGAAATTGGGCTCAGGCTATGACAGAGCTCAAAAAAGACTTTGAAAATCAAATGAGGGAGTTGGAAGAAAAACTGGGAAAAGAAAGGAGAGAGATGCAGGAAAAACACGAAAATGATGTCAGCAGCTTAGTCAAGGAAATCCTTAAAAATGCTGAAGAAAATAGCATGCTAAAAAACAGCTTAGGTCAAATGGATAAAACAGTTCAAAAAGTTATTGAGGAAAAGAATGCCTTAAAAAGCAAAATTGGCCAGATGGAAGAAGAGATAAGAAAACTCTCTGAGGAGAACAAATTCTTCAGACAAGGAATAAAATTCAGGGAGATTGATGAATTTACGAGAAATCAGGAATCAATACTTCAAAACCAAAAAGATGAAAAATTAGAAGAAAATGTGAAATATCTCATTGAAAAAACAACTGATATGGACAACAGACTTAGGAAAGATAATTTAAAAATTATTGGAATACCTGAAAGTCATGATCAGGAAAAGAGCCTTGACATCATTTTCAAAGAATTACTACAGGAAAATTGCCCTGATATTCTAGAAACAGAGGGCAAAATAGAAATGGAGAGAATCCACCGATCCCCCCGAGAAAGAGATCACCAAAACCCAACCCCCAGGAATATTATAGCCAAGTTCCAGAACTCCCAAGTCAAAGAAAATATTACAAGCAGCCAGAAGGACACAGTTCAAATATCGTGGAGCTGCAGTCAGGATCACACAGGACTTAGCAGCAACTACATTGGAAGCTCGGAGGGCTTGGAATATAATATACCGGAAGGCAAAAGAGCTTAGAATGCAGCCAAGAATGAACTACCCAGCAAGGCTGAATGTCCTCTTCCAGGGAAAAAGATGGACTTTCAATGAACCAGGGGAATTTCAAAGGTTCCTTTTGGAATGGTCAGAGCTGAACAGAAGGTTTGATCTTCAGATAAAGGACTCAGGTGAAGCATGGAGATTGGAGGAGAGGGGGAAAATATGAGGGACTTAATGATGATGAACTGCATGTATTCCTGCATAGAAAAATGACACTGATAAAACTCATATGAACCTTCTCAGTTAATAGAGCAGGTAGAGGGAGCTTTTATAGTTGAAGCACAGGAGAAAGCTGAATTCGAAGATAAAATATGGTGTAAAAATGGAGTCAATAGAAAAAAAGGGAAATGGAATGGGAGAAAGAAAAAGGAGAGGGGGAACAGGCCAAGATATTTCATATAATAAGATTTTTTTTTATTACAATGAGCTATTGCAATGATATGGAAGGGGGGAGGCAAGGGGGAATGAGGGAACCTTTGCTCTCATCAGAGGTGACTAGCATATATACTCAATGGTATATAGGCATCTGGAATAAGAAGGAGGGGGGAGCAGGGGGAAGGGGTGGAGATGTGAATAAAGGAGGAGAGGATGGACCATGGGGGGAGAGTGGTCAGATATAACACATTTTCTTTTTTACTTCTTGCAAGGGGCTGGAATTGGAAGGCCTGTCCAGGACCATAGGGCCAGGTGGATTCTGGGCCTAAGGGGTAGTATGGGGGCTCAGGGCTTCTTGGCCCCAGGATGAGGGATCTGTCTGCTGTACCACTCAGCGACCCTACAGCAGAGTTAGAGTGAAAGGAGAGAGAAAATATAGTACATGGTAGTGGAGAAATAAGAAAGGAGGCAGCTGCAATCAGCAATGGCAATGTTGGAAAAATATGGAAGCAACTTTTGCGATGGACTTACCATAAAGAATGCAATCCACCCATGACAGAGTTGTTGGTGTTGGAACAAAGACTGAAGCACATTTTTTACTATTATTATTTGGGGGAGGGCGCAGGGCAAATGGGGCTGGGTGGCCTGCCTGGGGCCACATAGCAGGGTGATCTTTGGGTGTCTGAGGCCAGATTTGGACCCGGGTGCTCCTGGCGCTCAGGGGCCAATGCTCTGTCTGCCACCCAGCCACCCTTACTATGATTACTATTTTATTTTATTTTGGGTGTTTTTTTCCCCTTCTTTTTGGTTTATGCAGGGCAGTGGCGATCGGGTGGCTTGCATGTCACATAGCTGGGTGATTGTTGGGTCTACGGGGCTGGATGTGGGCTCGGGTGCTCATGGCTCCAGGGCTGGTGCTTCATCCATTGCGCCACCTGGCCATACCTACAATTATTACTATTATTTTTTTTAATTTTAATTTCTTTTTCTCTCCTCTTTACTTTATCACCCAAGCAAGTCTATATTCATGGGGGGAAGGGTATTTTGTTTACTCTTAAACAAGAATATTTTATTAATGTAAAAAAAATTTGTACAAAATGAGAATTAAAAAAATAAAATAAAATAAAAATAGAAAAAAAAGAACATACAAAGAAAAAAAAATAAAGGTTATTTCACTTGATTCTTACAATAGCCCTGGGAGGAAGGTACATTTTACAGACTGAAGGAAGCAAAACAACTCATCTTGGGAAAGAAGGGGTATTATGCAATTAGTATCTGGGATCTAAAGTACCACCCAGCCATCCCAAATGAGGCAGAAGAATGGGCTTCTTTAAGGGCCCTGGGCTATCTAATACCTCCCTGGGTACCTATTCCTATACACAGATGTTGACCTATCATGCTAGGGCTTCTCCCATTGGCCAAGTCTTGTTCATTGACATCATGGGCACACTGGGGCTTCTGTGAGCACTGCATGACGAAAGAAAGATGCAAGTCCTCCAGCCTACCTTGACCCTGGGTTCTGGACCATCTACTGATTGGATAGAGAAGGCTTACCGACTACGGTTAGTGATGGGGGAGTCATTCTCAAAGAACCACTCCAGGGTGGGAGGTGGCTGAGCCGTGAACTGGCAATGGAACATAACATCCTCATTCTTCCCCACCACCTGGTCCTGGGGTACCACCAACGGACGTGCAAAGCTCTCATCTAGGGATAGAGGGAAAGAATAATGGTATCAAGGGGCAATGGGAAGAGAATAGAGACAATATCCCAAAGGGAGAGGTTATCAGCTGAGCCGAAGTCTTCCTTCCCCTCCCCAAAGGTCACCCCTTCTATGATGCCATGCTGGTCATCTCTGGCCCACCCACCCCCATTGACCCCAGGAATACCAGCAATGCTTAGGGTGATGTTCTGGTTGCTGCAGATGTGGCCAAAGGAGTTGTGGGCACAACAGCTGTAAACACCACTGTGGTCAGGGCTGGCACGACGCAGGGTCAGATTTCTCTCTTTGCTGCTGACTGAGTAGTTGCCCTGACTGTCGGAGAGAGGATTCTTATCTCGAAACCACTGGTATGTTGGGCTGTGGGGCACAAATGGTCAGAAACTAGCAACAGTTAATCCATTCTCCCCACCTTGGACAATGGAATCATGAAGGGGGCACCTTCCTAATCAAAAGTGTCTGTTCTACTTAGAGTGGCAAAGAATAGTAGAGTCCAAAATGGCAGTGATGAACACTATGGATAGTATATAGTAAAGGAAGGTATAATGACAGGTGAAAGCAATCTTTTAAACAATATTAAATGAAAGGATTAAAGGACACAAAAATTTGGGGAGGACCAGAAGATAAAACAAGTTGTGATTTTTCTTCATTAATTACTACTATTACCCCAAATGATAACAATAACAATAATAATTGGTATTTAGGAAGCTTTCTACATACCAGGGCATATCATTTAATCTGACCATCCCAACAATTCTCATGAAGTATTACAGGCAATATTTTTCCCACTTTACAGATGAAACTGAGGTTCAGGTTAAGTGAGCCCAGTCTCACAAGAATTCCAATTATCAGAAGCAGGATTAAAAACCATGCTCCTAAGGGGTGGCTAGGTGGTGTAGTGGATAGAGCACCAGCCCTGGAGTCAGGAGCACTTGAGTTCAAATCTGGCCTCAGACAACAATAACCTAGCTGTGTGGCCTTGGGCGAGCTACTTGTCCCCATTGCCTTGCAAAAACTAAAAAAAAAAAAAAAAAAAAAAAAAATGCTCCTCCTGGATTCAATTACATCAAGCATTCTATCATTTCTTCTCTCTCCATTTTTTTCTCTCCCCACCCCCCAACTGACTTGCTCACACCCTCTTCTCTCCCCCTTCTCTTTTTTTTTTTTAGGTTTTTGCAAGGCAAATGGGGTTAAGTGACTTGCCCAAGGCCACACAGCTAGGTAATTAAGTGTCTGAGGCCGGATTTGAACCCAGGTACTCCTGACTCCAAGGTGGGTGCTTTATCCACTACACCACCTAGCCGCCCCTCCCCTCTCTCTTTCTCTCATTCTCTCATACAAGAAGTACAAATTTGACCAAAATGTAAGAGCATAGTTTCACGAGCCTTACCGGGGATGTCCATCAATGTGACAACGCAGAGTAACCAGTGTCTGGGGCTGAACATCTGCCAGCGAGGCTGGATGCTTTAGGATGACAGGTCCAGTCTCAATCCCTAGAGTACAGAGACCAGAATATGACCTGAAAGCCCAGATCAAGACTTCAAATAGTGCATGGTGGGGGATGAAGAGGGAGGAGAGAATGGACAGCAGAAGGGGAATTAGAGAAAAGCAAAGAAGAGAAGTCAAAGAACCTAAGACATTTCTAGCCAAGAAATGTGCAGAAAATTCGGTAGAGGCGAGGTAAGCATGGGAAAGGTGTAGATTCTGAGGTAAGCAAAGCTGTTCCCCCACAACTCAAGTCTGGATCTTAAAAAGCTCCTCCCAATGACTGCCCTTCCTGTTAAGAAGGTCACTTAACAGACAAGGACAGGGAAAAAGAAATGGTGAAGCTTAAAAAAAAAAGATATTTTGCAGCAAAGCAAAGAGGCCATTTGACACTCATATGCACTGTATCTATCAGCAGTGGAGAATTTAACAGTTCAGAGTCCTTTGTTGTCTGAGCACTCCTGAGCCTGTGGCTGAGGCAAGGGATTTTCTGGGAGTTGGCAACTAGAGGAAACCTCATCCATCACTCACTCGCTTACTTACATTTGATGTTGAAGGAGGCATTGGTGCTGTAGGCTTCTTCACCCGTAACATTATTCCGAGCCACACACTGGAAGGCGCCTGCATCCTGAAGTCGGTCTACAGCTGCAAAGCTCAGGTTGTTCCCTTTGGTGAAACGCCGTTCTGAGTCTTGAATGGGTACCCCATTGAGCAGCCAGCGCACGTGCACATGGCCCGGAGACTCCACCTCACAACGTAGCAGTGCCCGGCGCCCCTGAAGTGCATCCTGGGAGGTAGGCTCTTTGGTAAAGATGATGGTGGCTCTTGTCCCTGTAGCTGGAGGTGGAAATGGGAGAAGGAAAGAGAAGGTGTTACTGTCCCTCTTCCCAACACATGATTCCTTTCCTTATTCTGACATATGATGCTGGAGAGCAGGGTTGTGGAGACCTAAGCATACTGTAGCTCTTCAATGTATGTGTGAGGGTGATTAAAAAAAAATTACCTACTAAAGACCAAGAATGATAAGAGTTCTCGCCCTTAAGGAATTTACAGTCTTGGTCTGGCAAACTGTATTTGTGTATACTTACACACACACACACATACACACACACACACACACACACAATAGTGAAGCAATAACAAAAGGCAGACCATGACAGTTGCCAGATGAGTGGTAAAGAAAAAAAGCTGTCAGGAGGCCAGAGTTAGGAAAGATCACAGGATCCCAGATTTAAAGATAGAAGGAAGATTCCAAAGGCTAGGATGGTCATGGAAAAAAATGTTTATTTAAGTTTAATCTTATAATTATGAATTGGATTTTGATAAGCAGAGGATAATCATTAGAAAGAAAAAAGTATAAGGCATTGTCTGAAAAGTATAAGGCTAGGAAGTATAAGTCTTGTTTGAGGGGCAATGAATAAATGGTTCAGGATGACTGGAGTAGAACTGTGGCTGGAGGACTGTGAATGATCTTATAAACATTCTAGAGTGTGTAGATTCTAATAAGCATTAAGATTATAAGAAAGGTTGCAGAAAAGAATTGGAAATCAAGTAAATGTCCTTCAATTGGGGAATGGCTTAGCAAACTGGTATATGTATGTCATGGAACACTATTGTTCCATTAGAAACCAGGAGGGATGGAAATTCAAGGAAGTCTGGAGGAATTTGCATGAACTGATGCTGAGTGAGATGAGCAGAACCAGAAAAGCATTGCACACCCTAACAGCAACATGGGGGCAATGGTCAACCTTGATGGACTGGCTCATTCCATCAGTGCAACAGTGAGGGACAATTTGGGGCTGTCTACAATGGAGAGTGCCATCTGTATCCAGATAAAGAGCTGTGGAGTTTGGACAAAGACCAAGGACTATTACCTTAAATTTAGGGAAAAAAACCCCACAGATATCTTATTGTCTGATCTTGTTATCTCTTATACATTTTGTTTCTTCCTTAAGGATATGATTTTTCTCTCATCACACTCAATTTGGATCAATGTACAACATGGAAACAAAGTAAAGACTGACAGATTGCTTTCCATGGGGCTGGGGTGGTGGGAGGGAAGTAAGATTGGAGGAAAAATTGTAAAAATCAAATAAAATCTTTAATAAAAGGGGAAAAAAAGAAAGGTTTCAGAGCACCAGTATGATAAAATGATTTTTATGGAAGATTAATCAAGCAAAACAATATACAAGATTAACAATACACAGCAAGTATAATGGGGTATTAGGATGCAGTTAAAATAAATGCATGTAGGACAAATAGATCAGGATATTTCTGTCCTAGGCCAGCTGATATAATCATAGAAGGTAAGAGGGAGGTAACACAAACAATGAGATATTAAGGTTTCAAATCAATGCAAAAATTAAATAAACAAACAAGTAAGTAAACAAATAAATAAATAAATAAGAGTTTACTTTCACCCCTTTGGAGGAGTAAAGGCCTTTGGAGTCAATTTGATGGAATTAAGGGCACTTTGACTGGCCTGAGAACCCTGATTTCCTTGGTGGTCTTTTAGAAACAAAGCTTATAGTTGTGGAAATAGTTGAGACTATAAGGAGCAGGGCTCCTGGAAGCAGAGAAAAGAGCCAGCTATGAAAGAACTCTCTTTGGAGAGGATAAAGGGGAGCAATGGGGGAAGGCTGGGTCTAGGGATTGCTTTCTTCTCCCCCCAAATGGCATGGCATCATATAGCAAGAGTTATTTGATCACCTGGAGATACTGTATCCTTAAAAGAAAATAGAAAGGAAAGACGGTCTTCAGAAGTATGACCCCTAGCACCAGAAAAGAACCAGTTATGAACTCAAGACAAAATTATTTCTGGCAGCCTAGATTCAAGCTGTTAAAAAAAATTAAAAATTAAAAAAATAAGAAGTCTAAGGAACTCAGCTGTTCAATCTAAGTCCTAGGTTAGAAGATATACCACAAGAGAGGGGACCACTTGGAGTCTTTTGGTATCAGGTGTGATATGCCCTTGATTCCATGTATGCCTATGCACAATGAGCACATCCAATTTTCCACTGGGGTCCCAACCTGCAAGTGTCAAGTTAGGAGTGGGGAGATCTCTCTAGAAGGGTTGCTACAGGAAGAAAAAGAGACATTAAAAGTCTTAAATGAATTGATGCAAAGCCGGAAAAGCAAAATTGGAAAAACAAATGTTCAATTTTTTTTTAACTTTCCAATTATCCAGTGATGAAGCAAACTGTTTGGGCCTCTAAATAGGAGGTAGAGAGCTAGGAGATCTCATTCAGAGTTAGCATGAAGTTAAGAGAACGTGACCTGGGTCAACATGGGGTCTCTAAGCTCATGGCAAGAGATCTACTCTTTCTATTGGCTATGCTACTTTCACAAATGAACTTGATGGGGCGAAAGCTTTGTAGCAAATTGCTTTAAGTTTGAACTTGCTCTCCACAAAGACTAAGGTGGTTTAAGGGAGAAAGTGCCCCTAATTTGGAGGCATGTTTTCTATTTCCATGCTTCTGTATCTTCTCAGTGAATATCTTATAAAAGCTAAAATAACCACCAAAAACCCCCAACTATCTAGATGACTGTTTTTTTCATTGCTTTCTTAAAAAGCATCAGCAAGGGGGTGGCTTGGTGGTGCAGTGGACAGAGCACCAGCCCTGGAGTCAGGAGTACCTGAGTTCAAATCCAGCCTCAGACACTTAATAATTACCTAGCTGTGTGGCCTTGAGCAAGACACTTAACCCCATTGCCTAGCAAAAACCTAAAAAAAAAAAAAAGCATCAGCAAAACTTAAGAGAATGAGTAAGTGAGAGAAGGAAGGAAGGAAGGAGGGAAGGGAGAGAAGGAGGATAAAGGAACAAGATTTGTTAAATATCTTCTAGGACAGGCATATTCTAAGTACTTTACAAATATTTGATCCTTGCAACCCTGGGAGGTTAAATACTATGTTAAGTTCCATTTTACAGCTGAAAAAACTGAGGTTGACTAGGCACAGACTTGCTAGTAGAAGCCCAGTGGATATAAAACAAGTTGATAGTGCTATTATCTTGTTGATTTTTACATAAATAAGAGTTATTAATATGAATAGTTCAGATTACATGATTTTAAGGTTAAAGACCTTATTTTATATATCTGTTGATTTTATAAATTATTTCTTTCATGGGCCCATGATTTTACCAGCATAGGTTCTCCTTTCCATTGATTCTGACAAATTATAATCTTTTCTTTACCTTAGTGGACAGTCTTTGTGAGATGCTACAGCTCTATAAATTCATCAGCTAGTGACTGACACTTTGACTTTTTGGGGGCCGGGGGGCTAATCTATCATTGGTTTGTACAGGAAATTACTTTCCAGTCTAGCAAGATATGCTTCATTGGCACAACCTTTGGGAACTCGAGGTCATCCTCACATCACCTTGAGACATCAGGACTTAGGCAGAGTGGGAAAGAGAAAAAAAAATCAGACTTCCATGAAGGGGAAATCTAACCCAGACTTAACTGACAGTGACTGCCCCAGAATCAGTCAGCTCTCAAGAGATCCCACCCTAAAACAATAGGGCAAGATAGCCAGAGTTATCTGGGGCCCTTGCTGCTAGCAGAGACTTGCCAGGACTGTCTCCCACCCACTGTACCAAAGAAACCTTCTGTTTGCTGCCAAGGTTGGCTTCTTAATGGAAAGGCAAAGAAGGGCCAAGAATGCCCATGTTTCTACCTGAATCCTCCCCTCATCTCCAATTCCCAACTCCATTGCTACCACTCAACTCTGGCCTGGGTCCAGCGTGCCACCCTGGAGAAGGGGCCCCCAGCAGGGAAGGGCCAAGTCCTGTGTTCCCCATGACATTTGAACAAAGGAAAAGAGAGAAGAGTGTGCTGAATGGCAACTCCAGCAGGGAGGTGGAGGGCAGGGCAGGGCAGGTGGCATGGTTACGGAAGCAAGAGTTAACACATGGGCCTTTGTTCCTGGGGCCCATGTGGGTGCACTACAGACAGAGAGTCGCTAGGACCTGGGACGGTATTAATGAACAGTCTTTCAAATCTGTGGGTGCTGACAATGGGTGCTGGGCAGTAGGACACAGTCTTCATCCTTATTAAGCCCAGACCTCCAACTCAGCCAAGAGGAGACCCAAATGGAAAGGCAGGAAGGGAGGGAGGAAGGAAGGATGGTAGGAGAAAGTGGGGGGGGGGGGGAGAGAGAGAGAAAGAGAAAGGAGGGAGGGAGAAAACAGTCAACACTATGTAGGTTTGAAATCCTGCTTGGATAACTTCCTAGTTGTATGAACCCTGGCCAAGTTATTTAATCTTTTTGTGTCTCAGTTTCCTTATCTCTAAAACAAGAAATTGGACTTAATGATCCTATGATTCCTCCAAATCCCCCTTTCATAGCCAGGTTCCTCAGAAATGACAGTGAAGAATTTACCAGAAAGTTAGCCCCCATATAGACTGAGTCCTGAATTTTCTGTGGACCTGTGCATCAAATATTTTAAAGCTTGGATCATGTAAACTGATAGATGGAATAATATAAAGCACATGGGACTTTGGAAGTCAGAAGACCTGGGTTTGAATCTCAGCCCTATTACTTAGTGTGTGATCTTGGACAATCAATTTTGCTCTTTGGATCTCTCAGTTTCTATATTCAAGATATGAAATAGATTAGACTAAATGCTTTCTAAGGTCTCTTCCAGCTCTAAGCTCTATGATTCCTGAGAAAAATACTGAGAAAATTTCCCTTCCATTTGGCTCATTTTCAATTATTCCGGGATTTCTGACTGCTCACTGTATGACCCAATTCCTCCCCTTCCCCATTTATAGAATGTCACCATTAGACAAGTTCCAAGACATAACCAAAAGAATTCTGAAGAATCCCATGTTATAACAAAAAAAAGACATGGGTTCTAATTCCAATTGTCACTAGTAGTAGGGTATTGGATAGGAGTGGGAAATGTACAGCACGCAGGCCTCAAAATCACTCATGCTGGAAGGGACATGGCAACTGCAGGCAGGACTCAAAATTCAATAAATCCAGGAGTTTTTTTTTTTAGGGATAAATTATATAGCAGGCTAATTTTATTTATTTTATTTTTTCAATATTTATTTATTCTCATTTTGTATAAATGTTTTTTATACATTAATAAACTATTCTTGTTTAAGAGTAAACAAAATACCCCTCCCCCAAAAAATATAGACTTGCTTGAGTGATAAAGTAAAGGGGAGAGAAAAAATTAAAATTAAAAAATAATAATAGTAATAATTGTAGGTATGGCCAGGTGGCGCAATGGACAGAGCACCAGCCCTGGAGCCAGGAGCACCCGAGCCCATATCCGGCCCCATACACTCAACAGTCACCCAGCTGTGTGACATGCAAGCCACCACAACCCCACTGCCCGGCAAAAACCAAAAAAAAGAAAGAAAAAAAGACCCAAAATAAAATATAATAGTAGGGGTGGCTAGGTGGCAGACAGAGCATTAGTCCTTGAGCCAGGAGCACCCGGGTCCAAATCTGGTCTCAGACACCCAATGATCACCCTGCTATGCAGCCTCAGGCAGGCCACCCAGCCCCATTTGCCCTGCACCCCCCAAAAAATAATAATAATAATAAATGTGCTTCAGTCTTTGTTCCAACACCAACAACTCTGTCACGGGCGGATCACATTCTTTATGATAAGTCCATCGCAAAAGTTACTTCCATATTTTTCTACCGTTGCCATTGCTGATCGCAACTCCCTCCTTTCTTATTTCTCCACTACCATGTACTATATTTTCTCTCTCCTTTCACCCTGACTCTGCTGTAGGGCAGCAGACAGATCCCTGGCCCTGAGGCCAAGAGGCCCTGAGCCTCCCTACCACCCCTTAGGCCCAGTACCCACCTGGCCCTATGGTCCTGGACAGGCCATCCAATCCCAGCCTCTTGCAAGAAGTAAAAAAGAAAATGTGTTATATCTGACTACTCTCCCACCATGGTCCATCTTTTCCTCCATCACTCACATCCCCCACTTCCCCCTGTCCCCCTTCTCTCCTTCTTACTCGAGATGCCTATACCCCATTGAGTATATATGCTGTTTCCTCTCCTAACCACTTCTGATGAGAGAGAAGGTTCCCTCATTCCCCCTTGCCTTCCTCCCTTCCATATCACTGCAATAGCTCATTGTAATAAAGAAAAATCTTATTATATGAAATATCTTGGCCTATTTCCCCCCCCTCCTTTTTCTTTCTCCCATTACATTTCCCTTTTTTCTATTGACTCTATTTTTACACCATATTTTATCTTCTAATTCAGCTTTTTCCTGTGCTTCAACTATAAAGCTCCCTCTACCTGCTCTATTAACTGAGAAGGTTCATATGAGTATTAACAGTGTCATTTTTCTAGCAGGAATACATGCAGTTCATCATCATTAAGTCCCTCATATTTTCCCCCTCTCCTCCAATCTCCATGCTTCACCTGAGTCCTGTATTTGAAGATCAAACCTTCTGTTCAACTCTGGCCATTCCAACAGGAACATTTGAAATTCCCCTGGTTCATTGAAAGTCCATCTTTTTCCCTGGAAGAGGATATTCAGTTTTGCTGGGTAGTTGATTTTTGGTTGCATTCTAAGGTCTTTTGTCTTCCAGAATATTAAATTCCAAGCCCTACAAGCTTTTAGTGTAGTTGCTGCAAAGTCCTGTGTGATCCTGACTGCAGCTCCACAATATTTGAATTGTGTCCTTCTGGCTGCTTGTAATATTTTCTCTTTGACTTGGAAGTTCTGGAACTTGGCTATAATATTCCTAGGGGTTGGTTTCTTGGGATCTCTTTCTTGGGGGGATCAGTGGATTCTCTCCATTTCTATTTTGCCCTCTGCTTCTAGGATATCAGGGCAATTTTCCTGTAGTAATTTCTTTGAAAATAATGTCAAGGCTCTTTTTCTGATCATGACTTTCAGGTATTTCAATAATTTTTAAATTATCTATCCTCAATATGTTTTCCATATCAGTTGTTTTTTCAAAGAGATGTTTCACATTTTCTTCTAATTTTTCATTTTTTTTTGGTTTTGAAGTATTGTGTCCTGATTTCTCATAAATTCATCAATCTCCCTGAGTTCTATTCTTTGTCTGAAGGATTTGTTTTCTTCAGAGAGTTTTCTTATCTCTTTTTCCATCTGGACAGTTTTGCTTCTTAAAACCTTCTTCTCCTCAATATCTTTTTTGAACTGTTTTATCCATTTGACCTAAGCTGGTTTTTAGCATGCTATTTTCTTCAGCATTTTTTTAGATTTCCTTGACTAAGCTGCTGACTTCATTCTCATGTTTTTCCTGCATCTCTCTCATTTCTTTTCCCTGTTTTTCTTCTAATTCCCTCGTTTGATTTTCAAAGTCTTTTTTGAGCTCTGTCATAGCCTGAGCCCAATTTCTGTTCTTCTTGGGAGTCTTTAGATGCAGGAGCTTGTGCTTCCTCATCTTCATACTGATCCTTCTTGGGTTCATAGATAATGTATTTCTCAATGGTCTTCCTCTTGTTTCTCTGCTTGCTCATTTTCCCAGCCTGGGCCTGGTTTTGGGGTGCTTCCTGAGCTTTTGGGATACTCCCACAAGGGTCTCAGTGTGTGAGGCTCTGTCCTCCCTCCTGGTCTGTGAATGACCATAAGTATCCCCCCTCTGCCATGGGGCTGAGGTGGAGGGGGCCCTGCTGTTCTATGGAGGGACCTAGACTGGGATCAGGATCTGAATGTGGTCAGCACCCCAGAGTCTTGTTCCAGGGGCAGAGGACAGAGCTCCACAGTCTCTCTCTCTTTACTCCCCTCCCCAAGTTCAATGGGCTCATGACCTGGGGGCTCCTGCTTACAGGCTCTGCCTGCTTCTCTGTTTCCTGGATCTGGGCTGCAAGGTGGCCAGGCTGCTTGCTGTGTGCCCTGAGGGCTGGACTTCACTGCTCCGTCTGGCAGAGGTCCCCCACTGTTCCCTGGGGCATAGGTCAGGAGACTCCCCCCTGCTGTGAGCCAAGGCTCCCAGCACCCTGGAGCTACCCCAGGGAGGATGGAGTTCTTTCACTCTGGCGGGACACCCCTCTGGCGGGCTACCCCTCTGGCGGGCGCCCCTCCAACCCCAGGGAACAGAGCCTTTCTGCTCTTTTCCAGGTTACCTTGAGTAGGAGCACTGCCTCACTGGGTCCCTCTGTGGGTTCTGTCTCTTGAAAATTTAGTTACAGTCCTTAGTTTCTAAGATTTATGAGAGAGCGCCTAAGACATGATCTGCTCTTGTCACCATCTTGGCTCTGCCCCCCCAACAGGCTAATTTTTAAGTTGGTAGTTGTGTATAGCCTGCCAATGATGTTATAAATAACCAAATGATCCTTGGCAGAAGAAAAAAGGTTCTCCACCCATAGTCTTGGGGAAAATCATTTATTTTTTCTCCCTGAGGCTCAGTACCATAAAATGAAGGGTTTGGCCTAAATTATCTATTAAGGTCCTGCTTCTCTCAAACATTCTCTATTTAATCCAAAGTAAATCCAAAACAAAACTTCATTTTATAGATGAGATAACTCTGAAATTCATAAAAGGAAGACAATTTACCCAGGATCATATGGCCAGTTGATAGCAGAACAATGGCTACAAGTCAGAATTCTTGATTTTTTTTTAATAGTTTTTTGAATTTTACAATCCCCCCTCCCAACTCACTTCCCTCCTCCCACCCCTCACTGAAGGTAGTCTGATAGTCTTTACATTGTTTCCTTGCTATACATTGATCCAAAATGTATGTGTTGAGAGAGAAATCATATCCTTAAGGAAAAAAACAAAAGCAAAATTACATAATATGATCACTATTTTTTTTAAACTTAAAGGTAATAGTTTAATTTAGAAAAAAATTGATATTATCTGATCTTGCTATCTCTTATACTTTATGTTTCTTCCTTTGGGATATCATTTCTCTCTCATCACATTCAATTTGGATCAATGTATACCATGGAAACAATGTAAAGATTGGCAAATTGCCTTCTGTGGGGGGTGGGGGGAGGGAAGTAAGATTAGGGGAAAATTTTAAAACTCAAAATAAATAAAATCTTTATAATTCAAAAAAATTAAATAAAATTAAAGGTAATAGTCTTTGGTCTTTGTTTAAACTACACTATTCTTTCTTTGGATACAGATGGTATTCTCCATTGCAGATACCCTAAAAATTGTCCCTGATTGTGGCAATGATGAAATGAACAAGTCCATCAAGGTTGATCATCACCCCCATGGGTGGACAATGTTCTTCTGGTTCTGCTCATCTCACTCAGCATCAGTTCATGTAAATCCTTCCAGGCTTCCCTGAATTCCCATCCCTCCTGGTTTCTAATAGAACAGTAGTGTTCCATAACATACATATACCACAATTTGTTCAGCCATTCCCCAACTGATGGACATTCACTCAATTTCCAATCCTTTACCACTACAAACAGGGCTGCTATGAATATTTTTGTACAAGTGATGTTTTTACTCTTTTTTCATGATCTCTTTAGGTATAGACTCAGGAGTGGTATTGTTAGATCAAAGGGTATGCACATTTCTATTGCCCTTTGGACATAACAGAATTCTTGACTCTTAATCCAGGCTCCTTTTACCTCATCTTGCCTCTTTAAAATAAATTATATATATGTGTGTGTGTATATATATATATATATATATATATATATATATATATAAACATATGAACTATCATTGTACAAATACTGATAGCACTGAAATGAAATCAAGACAATAACAGGGAGCACAACAGACAGAAAAAAAGAAGAGATGAAGCTTGTACACTGGATAAAATCAGAAGGGACTTTCAAGATGACCTTGAGGGAAATGTGAGTGTGATTTTACAAGTGAGAAACTGAAGCAAAGAATAATAGGAGGACAAGATGTCACAACTTCTCATGTGACCCCTTAAGAAATAGTGAGTCCTTGTCATTTTCTTTTTTTTTTTTAAGGTTTTTGCAAGGCCAATGGGGTTAAGTGGCTTGTAAATGTCACAACTTCAAAGATGAGTTTAAATATTGAGAATTTAAAAAAGAGGGCCAGCTAGGTGGCACAGTGGATAGAGTACTCAGGAGAACTGAGTTCAAATTCAGTCTCAGACACTTGATACTTACTAGCTGGGCAAGTCACTTAACCACATTGCCTTACCAAAAAAAGAGAGAGAGAATTCAAAAAATATTGTTCAATTCTAACTGCAATGTATTCAGTTGAATCAACAATTAGTTTAAACCAGAGGTAGACACAAGCTCAAAGGAATCATCTTCAATGAAGTTGAGGGAACGTCCCTAACAAGTGAACTTCAGAAAGGAAAGGAGTCATTCCTTCAACTGCCTTCTGAAATCCTGAAGGACTGGACTCCTGCTCTAGTAGTCTAAGATTAAATATGATGATATTAGCCTTGAACCTACAAAAGCCCTGGCCCTGTAGGGTTTCAACAAGGCCCAAGTGATTGGGAAAGAAGAGGGATTTCAGAAACAAAGAGGAATAAAGGAAAGGTTGAATTCATCTGAGTAGGAGTGAAAATATGTTGACAGAAAAACAGTGAATTTCCATTTAGAAGACCTGGATTGGAGATCTTGCAGGATTGGGGTTTTGGATAAATCACTTGCCTCTCTGTCTCAGTTTCCACATTTGTAAAATAGGAACACTGCTATAACCTACCTCAAATGTGGTACTAGAAGATAAGTGCTTTAAAAACCTTTAAAAACTGGCCAGGCAGCAGCAGGCCAGGAAGCTTCATGTACCCAGTTAAAGAGCTGACAGCCCAGAGAAGAAATGACCCTGAAGGATCCACCCTTGGCAATAGAGGCTGACAGGCTGAGCTGCCACCTGCCACAGTAACCTGAGCCAGGCCAAAAGACAGACAGCATTCCTTTGAGAGGCCGTGACTTCCCCCTCCCTTCGGACTCAGCCTGCAGAATCCCCTCCTGCGCTATATGAGGAAGGGGGGGGGGGGGGGGGGCTCAGAGATGACATGGAGAGCCAGAAGGACTCGCTGGGGCTTGAGCATTTATATTCCCAGACTGCCACACTCAGAACCCCTTCTGCTCGCACGACAGGGCCTGGGAAACATCAAAGCAAGACCCAAGGGGCCTTCTGTCCTTACGTCAGCCCACAGCAGGTCCTGGTTAGCACTTGGCTGGGGCAGATTTTAGACAGTACAAAGGCAGTCTGAGTTGTTGCCAAGACTTCTCCAAGCCCACAGCCCCCCACTCAGACTTAGCATGACCAACCCAACCCCCCCCCCAACCACCACCACCACCCACAGGGCCAGCTAGGCAAAGGACAACTCTCAGAACTAAATCCAAAAGGAAGAAGAAACAAATCACTGGACAGTCCTTCAGCCACAGTGTGTTAAGAAGAGAGACTGTGCTGTGGCCCAGGGCTCAGACCATCAGAGAAGCACACTTAACATTATTCAATTTGGGGATGGAGGCAGTTGCGGGGTACAGCTAGGGCAAGGAATTCCCCAGAAATACCAGAACCCTGACAAGCTCCTCCAAAAAAATGAACAACTTGGAGCTATTAACAGCTTTGGATCCTATCTCTAATGCAGGAGTTGCTTCAATAGATGTTGGATGATGAATGATGAATTAGTTAAGTTTTCTGAGAACACAGCCAGACCCAAGGGAAAAATAGAAAAGTTTTCGTCTTTGCCCCTAGAATGAGAGGCCACATGGGATGAAGATTTCTACTTCCTGTCACCCCACAAAGAGGGCCTCTGATGAGTACAGACTGAGAGATACCCATAGCTTTTTCTAGCACCTCCTCACTGGACTTCTTAAATATGCTCCACCTCAAAGAAAACAAAAAAAAAAGGCAAATATGTTATCCAGGTGAGGAACAAAATTCTAGTTAGAAGGAAGAGCAGAGGTGCCTGGGGAAGAGCAGAGGTGCCTAGGGAATCCAAGAGGAAGGCTCTAGAAGCATGGAGGAGTTATTCAAAGGCAGACATATACCGGCCAAAGCATAGGGTCTGATAGTCCCATAAAGATGTTTTCTAAGTTCTCACTTGCTTCCCTCTCTCCAACCCCTATTCTGCAAACAGACATTCAATCTGCACCCCATAATAGAGACACACAGACACACACACTCCCCCCTATAAACTATTTAGGGGGAGAGCTGGATGGGCACATATCCCAGCATTCTTTATTCCTGGGGCTCTTGTAGGGAAACAGACATCTCTGGTCTGGTGCCCAATTTCTCTGTTATTCTCCAGGCTCTTTGCCTAAAAGATCTCTGTGTGTACATGTGTGTGTATGTGTGTGAAGAGGAGGGGGTAGAGGGTGGGAGGACTTTTCACAAACGTAACCCCTCCACTACTCCTCAGCCAGGGAGCTTGGTTAGCCAAGATTCTTCCCTTCCTTATGCCTCACATTATTCCTCTGCCTTAAATCCCTTAGTTCTTATCAACTATTGACCTAATAGGAATAGGTCCCTAGTATCTAAAGATAGTCTCCTGGCTTGGAGGGAACAAGTCAGACCCATTATCACTGATCAAACTGACTGCAGAAAAACTCTTAACTTCCTACAATTGAGATACAGATTATATATATGTATGTATATATGACTGAAACCCGCAGGCAAGCAAACCACTCTTCTTTGAAATCTCAAGACCTAGGAATGAGACAGAAAGAAATGTTTTTCTCATGAGAATTCCTCCAAAAGGAAAAATCAAGAGAAGCATGGATACCGGTCACACAATAAATGGATCACAGCTGCAAATATTCACAAGCATCAACACAGGCCCAGGAATTTTCCACCACCCCTCACTGGAGGGAAAATCAGTGTACCCACATAATGAAGTTGAGGATATCTCCGAGAAACTGGGCTCTGGAGTTTCAAGGAGGGAAATAGCTTCTAAGAAGTCAAATCTCTTCCCAGTAGGGATACAAAGAGGTGGTAGGTCTAGAGAGAAAGCTCCTAATTTATTGAGATGACAACAGAAAATCCAGACTGAAAGATAGCATGAAGCCCTATTTGTAGATATAGAAAGACCCCCAAGTGCCTTTTATTTATTCATTTATTTATTCAATAAGCCTAGAAAGGGAGACTAGAGTCAAATTGGAAAGGCCTTTAAACATCAAACTGAGGAGTCTGTATTTCATCCCATAGTCACCAAGTCACCAAATGAGTGACTCATTCTCTAGAAAAATTACTTTGGCAGCCATGTGGAGAATGGGTTGGAAAGGTGAGAACCTGGAAGACAGAAACCTAAAACAGATGATAACCTAGCTCTAGATTAAAGACAATGAGGACCTAAACTAGGGTGAGTAGAAAGATATGGATTTAAGAGATGTGTGGTAGAATCAACAAGGCTGAACGAGTATGAATGATGAGAGAGAGTGAAGTCAAGTATTAATAAACTCCAAAATGAGGAAACTATAAGACTGGAAGAACATGTAGCTTTCAAGAGAAACAGGAAAAGTTAGGAAGAGGGGAAGGTTTGAGACAGTGCAAGATATTGAGTTGTTTTGGATAGTTTGAGTTTAAGATACCTATGGAACCTCGTGGTAGAAACATCCCATAGGCAGTTGGCAGGGTGGGGGCCCAAGTTCAAATCCAGCCTCAGTCACTTACTAGTTGTGGAACCCTGGACAAGTCATTTAGCCTTAGTTTCCTCATCTGTAAAAGGAGTTGGAGAAGGGATAGGTAAAACCACTCTAGTATCTTTGCCTCAAAATCCCAAATGGGGTTAAAAAGAGTTGGACATGACTGAAATGACTCAACGACGATGACAATGAATGTAGCTCAGGAGAGAAAGAGACAAGGGTGTGTGTGTGTGTGTGTGCATGCATGCATGCATGCGCATGTATGGTCTTTGTGTGTGTGTGTGTGTGTGTGAGCAATCCCATGCAGAGAAAAGAGTGACAGAGAAAGAAGAAGCCTGTCCCAGTTTCTATGTGATATCAGGCAAGTCATTCTCCCTTCTCTGGGTTTAAGTGTAGACTTCTTTTCAGTGACAGAGTTGAACTAAATGAATTTCAAGGTCAGTAAATCAACAAGAATCTATTAAGCATCAAATACTGTGTTAGAAGCTGAGGATAAGAAGTTAAAATATAAAGCAACCCCTGTCCTCAAGGAATTTACATTCTATCGGGGGAAACAATGTGAACAAGTAAGAACAAACAAAATAAACAAGGATATAGGGCTAAGGGAAAAACTGGGAAGAATCAGGAAAGGCTTCATGTAGAATGTGGGACCTGAGCAGATTCTAACACAGGGATTCTAAGACAGGTAAGAAAGGAAAACATTCTAAGCATGGGGACCAACTTGGGAGATGGCATATCACACATAGAGTGCATAAGGATAAGCATTATTATAAGGTTGGAAAGGTCCATTGAAGTCAGTCTTAAAATGCCAAACAAAGAAGACAACAAAGGTTTTTTCCCCAAATCTAAAATTCTATGATAGGGTTCAAAGGAGCAGATCTAATCTAAATCAACTTTAGCAACTTAATGTCTGCTCCTCCCCTCCTCTAACTATGCCATGATGTTGGTTGATTTCCTTTCCTAAGTTTCTCAACATCAACAAAACTCAAGCCATAGGAAAAGTCCTCACATCAAGCAGGGAAGATGGAGGAAGAGATCCTGGGGTTCCAAAATAAACCCAAACTTACTCATGGCTGGCTGGACTGAATGAACAAAATAAAAATCACCAGACGATTTGGGATTAAAAACAACCAATCAATTTATCTCATCTATCATAACTTCCATAAGGAGGGGATCACAATTAAGGAAGAGTAGAGCACTTACAAGACTCCTCTTTCCAAACTCCATATCTCTACAACCTAAGATACAACATCCTTCAGATTGTTCTAATCCCAATACATAGATTCAAATCCTGTAGGGAAAAAGGTAGTCTCTACAAATAGTTCTGTGGGGTCAGAGGAAGACCTATGACCATTCTAATTGAGGATATACCCAAAGAAATGAACAACAAGGAGGATCTGTAAAGAGAATAAAGTGTTTGGATAGGATTAAGAGCACTGGATTTGGGGCAGCTAGGTGGCACAGTGGACAGAGCACCGGCCCTGGAGTCAGGAGTACCTGAGTTCAAATCTGGCCTCAGACACTTAATAATTACCTAGCTGTGTGACCTTGGGCAAGCCATTTAACCCCATTTCCTTCACAAAAACCTAAAAAAAAAAAAAAGAGCACTGGATTTGGAATCATAAAACCCAGGTTTGAAACCTAGCTTCTGTTACCTACATAATCTGTGTAAACCCAGACAAATCACTTCCTCTCTGTTTCATTTGTGAAACAATCTCCTCCTATGCTCCCTACTCCTTTCATCCAAGTTTAGATCTATCTTTTCCCCTAACCACAGGCATCTCTCCTTCCTCTGAATTCCTATAACATTTATTCATAGTCTTGTGACATCTCTTATATTACTTAAGTCATATCATTGTTTAACTTTTCCTTTGTGTTGGTCTACTGGATCTTAAGGTTCAGGAGGGTGGGGACTCATAAACTGGAGGATTATTCATTATAAATCTACCACAGAGCCTAGGCTAGGATTGATCACACAATGGGAACTCAATAAATACTTGTTGAATGAATCTAAGGTTACCCAAGTGCCAATGGCTCAGTGGCAGACCCTGGGTTCTGTCTAATCTGGTCTTACGACTTTAGAAATTGGGAAGGAACCTTAGAAAGAATATAGGTTAAATCCTTCATTTTACTGATGAGGAAATTGAAAACCAGTCCTGGAGGACAGTGTATGAATGGACCCTGCCCACCCCCCATTCCTGTCTTAGATACAGCCCATTGCTCAAGCGGAGACCTCCCTGTCTGTGAGTTGTTTGATGTCTTTCCTAGGGAAAAAAAAGAGACAGCAACCAGCTGTCTTGCAGAGATGATCTGCTAAAGACAAAATGACAGAGGAAAACCCTACATCATTACAAAGGAGACATAGGACTTAAGGACCAAGAGGAGTGGGAACCAAGCCAAGATCTCTCCCTTGTAGTCAATACTTCTATTGGGATATAGGATATGAGCACTTGTAGACATCTGAAATAATCAAGCTAAAAAGAGAACCTTCAAAGTCTCTTATTACAGAAGAGGAGACCAATGTCCAAAGCAATGAATGAAACTTGCCTAAGGTTCATTCCTGAAAGGGATGAGGCTGGAGCTCAGGTCTCCTAACTGCTCAAGTAATCCATGCTCACTGTGCTGCCTTCCAGGTCCAAAGAGGTCTCATTCGTACAGTACATTCAGCAGAGGGAGAAGCACCAGAGCCCTGAGACTAGACATGCCAGTACCCTAAGACAGAACAAAGCCCTGAAGAGAATGGGAAATGAGCCCCTTGAGAGCTTTCCCAGAAAGGCTGCTAGACAGAGACTAGTTAGACTGAACTAACAGTGATTGATTTTTAAGACAACTAAAGATAGAGATCTAAGTCTTTAAGTCTCTAAGAACATTTTACTAGACCCTTTCCCACCCACCACAAAGTACTGTGGAGCTGCTGCAGTAACAAGGAAGCAAGCCACCAACAAACCCAAGGTAGAGCCTTTGGAACCTTCCCTCCAGAGGGTCTGTGGTCATGCATTACAATTTCTCTCTGGTGGGAAACATTAGCACCCCCCCCCCCATTATGCTTTTACACAGTAAAGCAACCTTATCCAGCATGCAATCTGTATTCCTCCCTGTTCATCATCAGTTCAAAAGCAAACCCTGCTTGCACGAATGAATGAAAAGGCATTAAGGAGTTACTACATCCAATCATTATGCTTAATACTGGAGATAAAAAGAAAAATGAGACAGTCCCTGTTCTCAAGGAATTCCCATTCTAATTGAGGATGATAACACATACAAGAAATAGGGCACCTAGCAAAACCTGGTCTCCTAAGGAAGTCAGCTAGATCCAGAAAATCCATCTTACTGTCAATGGCTTTCTCCCTGGTTATCCAAGGGATCTGAGAGGGAGGTGGAGATGGAGGGACCTAAGGAGTGAACCAGAGGGTCAAAGGCTGCAGTAGAGTAAGGACTCTGATTTCTCTCCCTCTCCCCTGGGGAGCATTAGATATATGGAGTCACTGTTGAGTCAAGAGAAAGAAAAGGAAAGAAGGGGAAAGAGGTATTAGCAGGAAGGTTGGGGGAACACCTGCTACACTACATAGGAAGAATTTCTCAAAGTTTAAAGGAATCAGTTAAGCCAGAAAGGAGTGGGGGAGGGGTGAAACTCATACCTCCCATGCTTTAAAAACTAAAAAACAAAACATGGAAGTAAAGAATTATTACATTTTATCCAAAGTCCTTGACTTTTCCTCAAAAAGGATGGGTAGGAGACCTAGCTAGATTGGAAGACATGGAGTTGCCCTACAAAAGGCTAACAATGTCACCTAACTAAGCAGTTCTTAGGAGGATAATCAAAGCATTTCCCCCAACACACCCATACTCCTATTCAAACTCAACCTGAAGGCATCTTCCTCTGCCTCCCCCCCAGGTCCAAGAAGAACTAGGGGGAAGAGAAGGCCAGACAAGAAAAAGAAATCAAGGGGCTAGATCTTGGCTCATACTAAAGGGATGTGAAAAATGCTGCTAGGGAGTGAAAAGTACTCTGAAAACCACTTAAAAGCAGGAAGATGTTGAAGAAATCATCTGGCCATGCCCAATTACTTGAAAAGCACCAGTTAATAGGCAAGGAGACCATCATAGCATGCTTCATCCGTGGCCTCGTCAAAGCAACACAAAATGATTCTTAACACACTTGGAAAAGGCTTAACATGATTCTTGGCAACTCAGACAGAGTCTGGACTTGAGAGCAGACTCCTAACAGCAGTAGAATCCAATGTCCCACAATGTGGGTAATGAATGACATTCACAGGGCAGAGAGGTCCAAGAAGGAAGGCTCAATTAAATATCCCACCAAGACCTCTGGAGCTCTGAGCTCCCTCTGATTGATAGGACAGGTTTCCACTTGTCCGAGGAACACCTGCTTTGGAAAAGTAACAATTCTCTCCAGACACTAGTCCTGGAAAGGAATGCTCTGCTCAGGACTGCCTTCTGGATGGACCCTGACCCAATAATGTGGCTCTGAAATAGTGTAGGGGTTTTGGACATTGAGAGGGAAGAAAGAATTCCCTGAGTTTGAGAATAGAGAGGCTGAAATGTGGAATAGGGGATAAAGCCCTGCCTTTGGAGATGAGGACATGGGTTCCAGTTCTGCTACCTGAGGGACTTGGGTAAATCCTTATCTATAAAACTAAACTAAAAGATTTTTAAGGTGCCTTCTAATTTTAAAATCTATGCTATGGACTCCAGATATGAGCCTAGAGTTGACTTCCTATCTGTGTGACCCTAGGGAAGTCACAGAGATAAATAAGCTTATCTCTGTGGGCACTAGCTATAGCTTCAGCAAAATGAAGGAGTTAAAAGAAATTCTTCTCCTGCCCTCTCCCCATAGCTAAGTGACCCAAACCACTGATTGCCTCTCAGGAGCCCTGCCTGAGCATCACAGCTAACTGCACCTAACCAAATTCAAGGAAAAGAGGTCATTGAACAGGCCAAAATGAAAGATCCCTTTCAACACTAAAATTCTCTGTGATTCTGGAATCTCAGACCTGGAAGAGATCTCAGAAGCCATCAAGCCCTGACCAGTAGTTAAACAGGACTTCCTTCTATACTATCCCTGACAGGGGTCATTCAGCCTGGCTGCATTCTGTTGACAACTCAGGCAATGACCCTCACACTAGCTTTCATCTTTTAAAGACTAAGTTTCCTCATTGACAGCCACTAGTCCCCATCCCTTCCAGTAAGTTACTACTCTGATTGTGGTTGAAGCACAAAGCTTCAATGGGTTGCCCCAGAGTTGGGGAAAAGGGAAGGGGTGGGGGAAGGGACTGAGCTGTTCCCAGATCAAATAATCACAGATCACTGGTGCTAGGAAAGACCCCTAGAAATCTGCTGTAAGGGTTCTTAACCTTTTTTGTTTTATGGCCCCCACTGACATTCTGGTTAAACCTTTGGACCGGGACGGATAGGTGGTGCAGTGGATAGAGTACCGGCCCTGGAGTCAGGAGTACCTGAGTTCAAATCTGGACTCAAATCTTAATAATTACCTAGCTGTGTGTCCTTGGGCAAGCCACTTAACCCCATTGCCTTGCAAAACCCTTAAAGAAAAAGAAAAAGAAAAAGAAGCCCTGAACCATATTTTTAAACATTAAAACAATTAGCACAGGGACTGACATATAACAGGCTCTTAATAAATGTTTGATTGATTAAATAATTGAAGGAAATGCAAAACTTCAGTTAAAGGTTAGTGGCAATAAAGATATCATTTTTCTTCTCATTCTAGTGGGTTAAGAATCCCTGATAAGAGTATTTCAGCTCATTTATGAGTTAGATTAGAGGGCCTAAGTAGATTATTTCTATGATTCCATAAAATGTCCACTGGAGAAATAGCTAGTTCAGGTTCCCTTATTTGATAAATAAGGAAGCTGAGCTCAAAAGAAATGAAGTGACTTACCCAAGCCCACACAGCATCAGCTACCTTTCCTTTTTTTATTTTAATTTTTTTTTTATTTTTCTTTAATTTATTTACACATTACTAAAATATTCTTGTTTAAGAGTAAACATAATGCCCCCTCCCCACACAAAAATATGAGAAATAAAATAAAGTAAAAGAAAGAAAAAAAATGTGTTTCATTCTGTGTTCTGATACCATCAGCTCTGTCTCTGTCTTGGGTGGATCACTTTCTTTATCATAAGTCCATCATAGTAGTTACTTCCACAATTGCTGCTGCTGATTGTAACTCCCTCTATCCATTCCTCCCCACTACCATGTATTATATTTTCTCTCTACTTTCACTCTGTCCCTCTTCAAAAATGTGCTGTGGGGCAGCTGAATGGCACAGTGGACAGAGCACAGGCCCTGGGGCCAGAAAGTCTCAAGCCTATATCCCATCCCAGAGACCCAGCAACCATCCAGTCCCTGGTCCTGGACAAGGCACCCAATTCCACCACCTTGTAAAAAGTATAAAATAAAATGTGTTATATCTGACTTTCCTCTCCTATGATCTACCCTCTCCTCTATTACCCACATTCCCCCCTTCCCTCCCCCTGTCCCCCTTCTCTCCTTTTTCTTCTAGATGTCTATACCCTATTGAGTATGTATGCTGTTTCCTCTTTGAGCCATTTCCAGTGAGAATGAAGGTTCCCTCATTCCCTGTTGCCTTCCCCCCTTCCATACCATTGCAAAAGCTACATGAAATATCTTTTATATGAAATATCTTAGCCTATTCTACCTCTCCTTTCTCTTTCTCCCAGTACATTTCCCTTTCACCCACTGACTCCATTTTTACAATATATTATATCTTCAAATTCAGTTCTCTCCTGTGCCTCATCTATAAAAGCCCCATTCTACCTGCTCTATTAAATGAGAAGGTTCATATATTATCGCTATCAACTTTCCATGCAGGAATACATGCAGTTTATCAACATTAAGTCCCCCATAATTTATCTCATACACCCTTTCTAAGCTTCACCTGAGTCTTGTATTTGAAGGTCAAACTTTCTGTTCAGCTCTGGTCGTTTCAAGAGGAAAATTTGAAGTTCCTGTTTCAATGAAAGTCTATCTTTTCCCTTGGAAGAGGATGTTCAGTTTTGCTGGGTAGTTGATTCTCGGTTGCATTCCAAGTTGTCTTCTATATTCCAAGCCCTACAAGCCCTTAATGTAGTTGTTGCTAAGTCCTGTGTGATCCTGACTGCAGCTCCACAATATTTCTGGCTGCTTGTAATATTTTCTCTTTGACTTGGGAGTTCTGGAGCTTGGCTATAATATTCCTGGGGGTTGTTTTTGTTTTGTTTTGATCTCTTTCTAGGTGGATTCTCTCAATTTCTATTATACTCTCTGCTTCTAGGATATCAGGGCAATTTTCCTGTAGAAATTCTTTACCTTAACCCCATCTGCCTTGCAAAAAAAAAAAAAATTCTTTAAAAATGAGGTCAAGGCTCTTTTTCCTGATTGTGACTTTCAGGTAGCCCAATAATTTTTAAACTATCTTTCCGAGATCTGTTTTCCAGATCAATTGTTTTTTCAATGAGATATTTCACATTTTCTTCTAATTTTTCATTCTTTTGGTGTGGAATTATTATGTCTTGATTTCTCAAAAAGTCAGCTTCCTTTAGCTCCATTCTACATCTGAAGGATTTATTTTCCTCAGAGAACTTTCTGTTCTCCCTTTCTATCTGGCCAATTCTGCTTTTTTAAAACATTCTTCTCCTCAATAACTTTTTAAACCTTTTTATCCATTTGACCTAAGCTGGTTTTTATATGACATTTTCTTCAGCATTTTTTTGGATATCCTTGACTAAGCTGCTGACTTCATTTTCATCTTTCTCCTGCATCTCTCTCATTTCTTTTCCCAATTTTTCTATCTCCCTTATTTGATTTTCAAAATCTTTTTTAGCTCTGTCATAGCCTGAGCCCAACTTCTATATTTCTTAGAATCTTTAGATGCAGAAGCTTGGACTTTCTCATCTTCAGATTGAGTATTTTGGTCCTCCATGGGACAAAGTAATTGTCTATGGTCAGGTTCCCTTTTTTTCTGTTTACTCATTTCCCCAGCCTGTGCCTGGTTTGGGAATGCTTCCTGAGCCTTTGAGTATTATTGGGACCACCCTCCCCCCCAAGTACCTCAGTGGGTGAGACTCTGACTGCTCTCCTGGTCTGTGAATGACTACAAGCTCATCCCTCTGCCATGGAGCTGTAAGGGAGGCTCTGCTCTATGGGGGCCTAGACTGCAACCAGGGTCTCAATGTGGTCAAAGTCCCAGAGTCCTGTTCCAGGGACAGAGGACAGACCCTGGCAGTCTCTTTCCATTCCCTTACCTTCTTCAATGGGCTGAGCACTCAGGAAGCAGCTGCCTAGAGGACCCTGCTGGGCAGCTTCATGAGCCTGCTTCCATTTCCTGGGATCAAGGCTGCACCAAGTGCCATGGCTGCACTGAGGGCCTGGGCTTTGATCTCACTCTGGCAGAGATCTCCTTGCTGATCTTCCAAGTTCTGCTTGGTGCTCCCTGGGGGTGCAGGTCAGGAAACTGCTTCTGCTGCTGGAAGCCTCACTTCCAGGTGCCCTGGCCCATTGTTGCCCCTCCAACCTGGTAGAACACAGTTTCCCCACTATTTTCCAGGTTACCTTGGGCTAGAGAATTGTCTCCTGGATCTTTCTGCGGGTTCTCTCTCTCAAAAATTTAGTTAGAGTCATAATTTTAAGATTTTTGAAATATTTTGGAGAGAGCACCCAAGAGAGGCTCTTCTCCTGCTGCCATCTCAGCTCTACCCCTGAATCAACTATCTTTCTTACCAGCTATATAGGGAAAAAGATGAGAAACAAGCTTTAAGAGTTCACTCAATTCATTCACCTCCTTCATTTTAAAGGGGCAAATAGCAGCCCTGAAAGGTTTAGAAATTTTCCAAGGTCATGCAGGTTAGGGCACATGAAAGCTGGGATTTTAACCCAATAAATTTATTTATTTATTTTTTAAATTCTAGATCTAGCTGCCCTAGGTCTCCAGGGTTTACTCTTAACAAATCAGATTTCAGGAATCCAAGACACCCATCTGGGTCAAAGGATGAACCACTTTCAGTATTAGTTATTACTTGTCCAGGAAAAACTCTACTTTTCAGTGCCACAGTTGTGAAACTAGAGATTTTCCCAACCACTTTCAAGAAATCAGACTTAACCAGCCTTGTTGTTCAATCATTTCAGTCAAGTTCAACTCTTCATTATCCTAATTTGGTAGATACTAAAATGGTTTTGCCATTTCCTTCTTCAGTTCATTTTACAGATGAAGAAACTGATGCAAAAAGAGGTTAAGTGACTTGCCCAAGATTACCCAAATAGTACCTATTTGAGGGCAGATTTGAACTGAGGCCTCCCTGATACTAGATCTAGCACTTTATCTACTGTATCAGCAAGCTGCCCAACTTAGCCAGCACCTGGCTCCAGATTTTGTTTTCCACTGGTGCAGTGGAAAAACATCCCATTTTTAAGAGTCAGAAGACACAAGTTCTATTCCTACTCCAACACTTACTGTAGGGAGGTTGACCAAGGATAGGTCTTCTCCCCACTTTCTTGAGACTAAGTTTCCCCAACTACAAAATGTAGATAATACTTGGCATTACACACTACACAGGGTCCTGTAAACCATAAAATGTGATGGAAATGTGAGCTATTAGAAATGAAAAAAGATCACAGAGTAACTCTGGGTTTTGATGGGAAAGACTAGGGGGTGGGGAAAGATATATATATATGTATATATACACACCAAGCTCAAACTGTTCATACTGGAAAGGTCCAAAATTAGAGGCATGTGGTAAATAATCACCAGAATAAGAGCAATATCTTCTTTGGGCTCATCTATTATTCACCAAGATAATTGCACCATTATTGTTACACTTCCTGATATCTAAAAACAGATAGAGCCACTGGGACAGGAATAAGATAACAGGACACTCTTCCACCAAACTTTTATTCTAGCTCTGAGCCAGAGCAAATTCCTGAGCCAGCAATTCCAACACTAAAGCTATTTCCAGAAGTCAAAGCAAAAAAACAAACAATAAAGATGGGTATCTTTAGCCCCTCTTCTAGGTAATCTTGAGAACTAAAAATTCTCTGAGGCTAGGAGCCATTGTTCTTCATTCTCTTAAAAAAAAAAAACCAACCAGTCCTAAAGTACCTAGAATGTTTACCTAGTTGACCACCTAAGAATCTCTAAGATAAGCCAGAAGCTTTAAAGTGATGAGAAAAGCTCAAGAGCCCAGACCTCCATATTAGACACATGCCAGCATCATTCCCCTATAGAAAGCCCCTCTGGCCATGTCTTTGTCATGTCTAAGACAGTTAACCTTCAATATCTAGTTTAAGTATAGCAGAAAGAACATTGGATGAGGAGTAAAAAGGATCCAGGTAATTGCCCCAGTTCTGTCACTAAGATGACATATGGCCCTAGGCAGATTACTCAATTCTTTGAACCTTGGTTTATTTACTGGTAAAATGGAGATTATGGTATATTTTTCTACCCACCTTGCCGGGCTGCTAAGAGAATGAGAGGTAATAATATATAGTAAAGTATGTTGGCAAATGAATAGTTATATAAGTGGGGCAATTAGGTGACACAGTGGATAGAGTGCCAGACCTAAGGTCAGGAAGACATGAGTTCAAATCTAACCTCAAATACCACCTAGCTCTGTGACCCTAGGCAAGTCACCTAATCCTGACTGCCTCCCTCTCAAAAAAGTATATAAGCATGAGACATTACAATGATGATAATGGTGATGATGATAATGATGCCTATCTTTATAACCCTTGAGTTCTCATTACTAAATCCTGTCGAAGGGGACCTATGCCCATGGTCTACATGTAGATTGTTTTAAGCATCCCTTTGGCAAATAAATCATTTGGAATTGGCAAAATGCTCCAAGTACATTACTCATTTTGCTCCAAATCAAATCTTTCCCTTCTGGGTGGCTCTCCTCTAACTAGCCCTAAGGACCTCAACATTCAGTACCCACAAGTGCAGGGTCTCAGAAAGATTCATTTAACTTATGGTTCATGTTCGGTATATGCAGCTGGGATTTCATGATCCAAGCCAGCTGTGGAGATGCTGTCAGGAAACCCCACGCAGATGTCTTCAATCTTCAAGAGTTTCACATTCCATTGCCTAGCTGTTTATGCACGCTTCCTTGAAATACACTGCTTTCTTCCAAAGTTTGGTCAATTCTAATCTCCCCCCACCCAAAAGTTACTCCCTTAGGTCCTACATAGGTAAGATCTGAAGATGGTAACATCCTTTCGGTTTCATTACCCATTTTTTCTTTCTAGGAAGAAGAAAACAGCACTGGTGAATGTGGAAGGATACTCTGGCAAAATGAGAAGCAGAAGGTTACTATTGTTCTTGGGTTTTCTAATGCCATAGTTTTATGCAGTAATGGCTCAAGGACCAAACTGGGGAAGTCAAAGAGCTGGTACTAAGACCCTAAGCTTTCTGAGCTCTGGGAAAGAACTCAATAGGCATCACTAAATCTTTGAGATAGTAACTAGGATCTTCTTGCATGTTAATAGGTTTGCTCTTGGAAAAAACATGTTTGAAATGATACCTGAGATATTGAGTGAATTTGAAAAGTACATATCTCTGTTTACTGCCAAATAAGCTTTGTGAAAGTGTTTTGTAAACTTCAAAGAAATACAGACATAAGGTATCATTATCATCTCTTCTACCGCTGTCTTGAGCTGTAACCTAAATCTTATATCATTATGTAACTTTTCCCTGAGTTTATATCTTATCTTATGAACTGGATTATAGGCTCCCTTAGAGGGCAGGAACATTGTCTACTAAAGGTACTAGAAACCACATAATTTGAAGATCCACTAAAGTAACTAGCCAGGGAAAAGGGTGACAGAACAGCAGATGAGCTGTCCTCAATATCATATGGAAAAGAGATTTGATAGTGTAGGGAAAGTACTGGACTTGTATTTGGATCCCTGCCACTCATAAGCCAAGTGAACTTTACTAAAGTTATTTCAATTCTCTTGACAGACCAGCTGCCTCATCTATCAAATGAAGGGATTAGAGATGAGGGGTTAGGTTGAAGACTCTATGGCTGGTTCTGTAGAATCCTGGAGAAAGAATAGGGACCAATGAGTGCAAATTACCAGAAGTCAATCTGAGCTCAAAATCTTTATAAAATACTACTTATTACTTACCTAGCAGAGCTGTCTAAAGGTAGAATGAGCTGCTGACAGGGCATAGGTCACCAAGAAAAGAGCAAAATTGGTTATTATAAGCCCAAAGAAGAAAGTGATGAAATTGAGCTTAGAGAAGAGAGAAAACTTAGGGAGCCACTGAATAGATGTCTTCAAATATCCTACCTACTAATGCAAACCAAGGGTAAATGACTTGCCTAAGGTCACACAGCTAGTAATCTGAGAACAGATTTGAACTCAGGTGTTTCTAACTCCCATTAAAGGTGTTCCATCCACTGTGTTACCTAGCTGCTCAAATAATTAGGCACCATATCTTGATAAGATAGCTATAGAGTAAATGAAGGTAGTCTGAAAGGGGGAGATTAATGCAGGTAGAGAAAGAGCAGATGGGTACTACAGAATGCACTTATTTAAAGTACACTATTCAGTGATGCATGAAAAAAGGTTGAAAGTAAAATTTGGAGGACCAGCAATGATCTCAAAAATACCAAGCAAAATTTGCAAAAATTGGAATGTCTGTGATTGTGAAAGTGGACTGCTCCAGAAAATAATGATTACAGCTGCAAACCAAGAATTCATCTGTGAGCTAATACACATACACAACCCTCACCCCAAGTCAGGATGGCTCAAACACTATAAAGAATCACAGAAGCATTGACTTTGGTCTAGAAGGCAACTCAGAGGTCATCTAGCTAAAATGCTATAAATGATGAACTCCTCCTATAGGAACCATTCAAGACAAATGGTCTTCTGGCCTCTCGTTTCTTTTTGGGGTCAGCTTTAATGGCTGGGAAGCTTTTTGTCCTGTTGCATCAAATCTTGCCTTCACTCCTACCCACCCACTGGTGCTAGCTCTACCCTCCAGGGCCAAGCCAACCAAGTTAATTAATTCCTCTTCCACAAGACAAATCTTCAAATATTTGCAGACAGCAATTATGTTCCCTGTAAATCTCTTCCCAAGATCCTCTGATTGATCCTTAGATATCCATTCCCAATAGAATATAAATGAATCTCAGGCAAGGAGTATATCAGTATTTTATCCTCCTATTCTGAATGCTTCACACAATAACTTGAAGATATTATACTTTGATGGATCCCTGATTGTCTCAACAAGGGCACATACCCTCCACTGGTGAAGATTACAAGTCATTCACATCTTGTTCTGTGCTACCCTGGTCTTTGTCCTTCTATAGATCTAACCAAAGTCTTCCTCTAGGACTCCTAAGGCCTCAGACACAGCAGATATTTAAAGATTGTTGAATTCAAAGCACAATCTCCAACTATAAATCTTAAAATAGTCAACTTTCAGATGTCTTGGTCAATGGAGACCACAGAAGTACAAAAGTATCCCAAGTACTTGGAATTACAGAGTACAGAAAATCCCCAAACATGAAGAATTAAGACATTCATCCTAAATGTTCTAAGACATGGTATGTAAGGGCTGGTTTTTCTCTTGCAGCAGATTTACCTTTTGGATCAGTTTGCATAAATTAATCTTAAAATCAATTTTCAAGGGGCAGCTAGGTGGCGCAGTGGATAGAGTACTGGCCCTGGAGTCAGGAGTACCTGAGTTCAAATACATCCTCAGACACTTAATAATTACCTAGCTGTGTGGCCCTGGGCAAGCCACTTAACCCCATTTGCCTTGCAAAAAACAAAAACAAAAAAATTAATTTTCATTTCTGAAGTAAATATCAAACATGGGGGCAGCTAGGTAGTACAGTGGATAGGGCACTGGCCCTGGAGTCAGGAGGAGCTGACTCCAACCTCTAATCCAATCTCCCACACTTAATAATTACCTAGCTGTGTGACCTTGGGCAAGTCACTTAAAAAAAACCCATTGCCTTAAATAAAATTTAAAAAAACATTAAACATAACTGGGAAAAAAGGGAAAGCAAAGCATTCTGATTAGTAATTAAAAACTATAACTAAACCTTTTTGTGTAGTCAATCACTTAGCATTTATCATGTCAAGTGCCAGTGACAGAAAGAGAAGCAAAAGGCAATTCCCTGGTCTCAAGGTGCTCAAGGTCCTGGGGGAAGAGAAACAAAAAAACTGCAAACAACAATGACAAACAAGATACAGACAGGAGAAATTGGAGATAATCTACCAAAAAAAAAATACTAGAATTAAGGAAGCTCTCAAAGAATGATTTTAGCTCAGACTTGAAGTCAGAAAAACCAAGAAATGAAGATAAGGAGAAAGAGTATTCCAAGAATTCTTGGATCAGGTTCACCACATCAGTCTCCTTCCTTCTTCAGACAGAACTTCCCAGGAACTCCCTGGCTGTTCTTCCTAAATTGTCCTTATTTTGCACCCTCCATGAAAAACCCAGGCTTCAACAGTTTCAAATGAGAATGGCTTTTCCTATCATGTACTTAAATGAAATAGCTCACAAGAGGCTGATTTTGAGAAGAATTGCCCTGGACCAGTACCCTGTCTCCTTATACTGCAATATGGCACTCACATTCACTCAACTTACTATTATCCAAACTACCACAGTCTATAATGCTGTTCTTGTGTTCTTGGTTCTGAACACAACACTCAGTTCCTATGCAAACTTGATTCAGATTGAATAATATTGGGGATATTATTTCCTACCCTACAACAGTTACTTTCTCACACCCTACCCCCCCCAATACTCACTTCCTTCTACACTACCTACCACATCGTTTCTGTTTTATTCAGTCACAAACAAGTCTTAGTGATCTCATTTGGGGTTTTCTTGGTAAAAAATATTGGGAGTAGTTTGCCATGTCCTTTACAGATGAGGAAACTGAGGCAAAGAAGGTGAAGTGATTTGTCTAGGATCACATAGGTCAGGATTTGAAAATAGGAAGATGAGTCTTCCCAACTCCAGGTCTGGCATTCTGTCCACTGTGCCACCTAGCTACCTGTCATACATGACTATATAAAGTTCACTCTGGATCTGGAAGGGACCCTAAAGATTATTCATCAAAACCACCCCCTTCATTTTATTTTTTTGTATTTTTATTTTTTGGCAAGGCAATGGGGTTAAGTGAATTGTCCAAAGTCACACAGCTAGGTAATTATTAAGTGTCCGAGGCCAAATTTGAACTCAGGTCTTCCTGACTCCAGGGCAGGTATTCAATCCATTGTCACCTAGCTGCTCCACTAGCTCCTTCATTTTACAGATGAGTAAACTCATTTCTGGGGGAAGTTCTGTGACTTGCCCAGGTCACAAATGCAGTAAGCATAAGGAAAAATGTAAATCTTCAACAGTGAGATTAGGCTGAAAAAGGGCAAAAAAGTGCTAGGTGTGGAGACAAGATCTAAGTTTGACTCTCACTTACAAGACTTTCAACTTTCACTTGCTCTGTATCTGAGTAAGTCACTCTAAGTCTGTCTGATTGTCTGTCTCTCTCTCTCTTTCTCTCTGTAAAAGAATGCTAATGTCTACTTCCCAGACATGCTGTGAGGATGAGATGAAAAATATAGGCAAAACACTTTAAGCTCTACATAAATGGGACATGCTACCATTATTATTAATGAGACAGCAGAGAAGATACAATTGCGATCTGCTCAGTATTTAAAGAGGTTGTTTACTTGTGTAACCTGTAATCAATTTATTCACAGAAACTTGGTCCAAAGGAGTAATTAGGCATGGAATACAAACTCTGAGTCTATTCAGATGGCAACAGGTCAGCAAAATGCCAAGTAGCATCTCTGGACTTCAGACTCCAGATAAATGGGCTGAGGTCTTTGGGAATCCAGGTTCATCACACTATCTGCTGCATCATCTAGCTTCCTCTTGTTCAAAGAAATCCCATTCATTATTTTAGTACATAAGAGCCAGCATTGTGATAACTATACTTTACAATATGTCATCTCAACTGATCCTCCCAACAATCCTCTAATATTATCCCTACTTTACAAGTAAAGAAACTGGGGGACAGCCAGGTGTCACAGTGGATAGAGAGCACTAGCCCTGCAGTCAGGAGGACCTGAGTTCAAATCTGGTCTCGGACACATAATAATTGCCTAGCTGTGTGACTTTGGGCAAGTCACTTAACCCCACTGCCTTACCAAAAAAAAAAAAACAACCCAAAACAAAAAACAAATAAACTGAAGCTGAGAGAGGTTAAGTATTACACTGCTAGTAAATGTCTGAAGCTGGATGAACTCAGGTCCTTCTGATTCCTCTGTGCCACCCATCCAGAAAAGGAGAGAAAACTCTACAAATAAAAAAGGAAAGAAGCATCAATTTCTGATAAGATTAATATTTTCTCAGAATACTAGACATAGGTGGTGTGGTGCAGTGAAGGGACCTTTAAATCACCAAACCTGCCTCTTAATCCGGGTTTTACCATTAGCTCTACTTGTGTGACCCTGGACATGTCATTGAACCTCTCTAGAGAAACCTGGAAAGGGGTGGCTAGGTGGTGAAGTGGATAAAGCACCGGCCCTGGAGTCAGGAGTACCTGGGTTCAAATCTGCTTTCAGACACTTAATAATTACCTAGCTGTGTAGCCTTGGGCAAGCCATTTAACCCCATTTGCCTTACCAAAAAAAAGAAAGAAAGAAAGAAAGAAAGAGACCTGGAAAGACTTAAACAAACTGATTCAGAGAGAAATAAGCAGAAGCAAGAGAACAATTTATATAATAAAAATATTGGAAAGACAAACAACTTTGAAATACAGAGGACCAAAAATGAAACACGCTCCTGACCAAGAACTAATGGATAGACTCAAAAAGCACAAGGTGTTTATTTCTGCACATAGCCAATGTGGAAACTGATTGTGCTGGGTTCAGCTGGTAAATGATATCTCTAAAGAATGTCAAGGACCCAACAGCTCTTAGGAGTTGCTATACCATTAGGTGCCTGCAAAAGGAGGTTCAAGAGGAAAGTTTCCCTTTAATGCTAGTGCCTTCTCTCTACTGATATCTCCAATTTATCCTGCCTATATTCAGCAGAGACTGTCTTCTTTTTGTCTTACCTAACACATAGTAGGAGTTTAAAAATGTTAGCTGACTGACCAGACTGCTGGAGAAGAGACAAAGACTTATGAGGAGTAAAAAAGACTTTGGATGAGGCTCCATAATGGATTATAAATGTGTGTTTTCTTTGGCTAGGGCAGTCTGGCTAGACTCTGGGGGCTGCTGGGCAAACAGTTTTCATATTTTAGTAGCTGGCCTCTGCCCAAGGCAGTCAGAAGTTAAGCAAGCTTTGAATGGGCTGCCCCAGGGCGAGCAGTTACAGACCCCATACTGCTGCCCTCTGAATTCTTAATGAGATCTAAAGACAGAAAAAGAAGTCCTCTAGCAACCCAGTACTGAAGCCTGAAATATCACTCACCCTCCACTGCTTTAAATGAATGCAAATGATTCAGCAACAAAACATGTAGCCCGGAGTGAAAATCAGCCACATAGGGCAGCTTGTCTCCCCAGCCGAGCACCCAAACCAGGCAGGGCATGGGAGGAGCTACCCTATCTGGGCATGGCATGGCATGGCATGGCCCCTATTGAGGTCCAGTAAGGGTAAGCCAGACAAATTCTGGCAAAAGTGGTAAGTGCCTAGGACAGACAACTAGCAGGAAGTTCAAATCCACAGGGAATGACATCTCCCAACCCCCTCGACCCCCTCCCCAGCAGCCCAGATGGAGACCATCCGAGTTCCAGCTCTTTATAGTTTTGGCTCCAGGGTGGAGAGTATCAGTGGAAAAACAAAAGGTAGTGCTTTGATCTAATGAAAGGGGTTGGTCACAGGCATCTCAATGGGCTGTGGGATCCCATCCAGTCACCACACATCCTGTATTCAACAGCAAACATCACCCAGCTCCCAAAGCAACCCCCCTCCTCCTTTTTCCCTACCAGATGAGAGAAGGGTCTACCTGAAGAACCTAAGACCTACAGACCTCAGTCCAACTTAACTGAAAGCTACAAAAAACAGATGCAGCATAAAAAACTCAAATTCACATCTTGCTTTTCCCTATCTAAATTCTCCTAGGGGGCATGGAAGGGTAAAGAGGGGGAGCAATTTGCCAGGCACATAAGAGCAACCTTCAGCTCACACATTTCCAACTTGGGGCTCGAGGGAGTTTGTTAATTTGTCAACCTGATCAACAGCTCACCATGATCCTACCAGCCAGCAATTAATTCAACTGCCACAGTTTCCACCTATGAGGGTAGCAATTGGAAAGCAACCCAGTTAAGTCCTTACAAATCCTGTCCAAATTTTTCTGGCCAAAAATGTAAACAAGGCATCAAAGGATGGGGAGTTGGGGTGGAGAGACCAAAGGAATGAACTAGGGCCAAACTAAGAAGCAACAGAACTCAAGGAATGAAACCTGGGTATTGCTGTCCCAAGATTGCTCAGCACATAGTAGGCATTTATACAGCTGAGTAGAGTTCTAGAGGCTTCCCTACCTTCTCCACCCACCCCCACCCCCATCCCCACCGCCCTGGGGTAGAAAGGATCGGCTTCCCCCAGATGCAAACTTTTCACATCAAGGCTCAAGGGTTCTGCCTCAAAATAGCCCACTAAAAATGCCTTTTACTAGTATATCAAAGGGTAGCAGGAAGCTGGCTAGAATGGAGAGGGAGACAGACCTCAGAGAAAATCTCTGACACCTTTCTTCCCAGCAGTTAAAAGCCCTTACCTACAATACTTTATTCATCTCCCTAACATTCCCAGGGGAAAGGGAGGAGAAAAAGACCTCCACATTCCGACTTCACAAGCTATCAGGCCCAGGCTACCAGACCCCCAGGGCTTGGCAGACAGAGCTAAGTGCTTGATCTGATAATGAGTCAGAGACCTCCTCCACACCAAGGCTGGCCCGAACTGGCACACCCTTCCAGGTGAAAAAGCTTGGGCTGTAACTAACTGCAAGGCAGAGATAGGTGAGGTACCCAGGAAAGAGAGGTGAACATCTAGAAGGGTTAAGAGATAAATCCATGTTACAATCCAAGAAAAAAAAAATACTAGGGATCATTCAGATCTTGAAATCCATCTATAGTGAAAAAAATCTCCTGAAATGCCAATATTTCAGGTCAAATACTTCATCCTCATCTAAATACAAAGCTCCTGGTTCATTTGGACTCTGGGGAAGGCAAGACAGTTAATGAAGAGAGAAGCCAAAAGAGACTCTTAGGCAAAGGCAGCATTACAAGCTCACTCAACACAGGGCTTTTAAATACCAGCCTACTCTCTGGCCCCAGAACCCCTGCCCACCCCAACCCTGGGAAGTCCAAGAATCTGGGTTCTGTCCTACTTCTCTGCTTTTAGAGCCCAGCACTTGTCCTAGAGGTTCTATCACCTGTCTTATCTCCACAACTATGAACAAAGAACATTAGAGGGGAATTCAATAAATATTTCAACCATAAATTGTCCCCAATGTGAAGTGACTGTGTTTTGATACTAAGATAAGAAAGAAAAGTTAGGTCCTGGATCTCAATGCAGCCCAGTTGAGTAGGGAATGACAGAAACAGTATTTATTGCACAATACACACACAAGAAAAAGATGGAATAGGATGACCTCGTAGATAGGAAGACCTGGATTCAAGTTTGGCCTCTGACACATAATAGCTGTGACCCTTAATCTCTCAGTACTTTAGGCAATTCTTGAGACAAAAAATTGCAAGAGAAGGTGTTAACAGCTGGATCCTCACTGAGAATTTCCTCATACCAATAAAACCACAAGTCCAATCTTTAAATGAATGTTATTTGGGAGAGTGAGGGATGAAGGAGAGCTTCAAAGTAAAGGGGGCATTTGAGTTAAGCTTTAAGGGATGGGGAGGAATTCAAATGCTGAAAAGAGCTGAGGGAAGATAGTCAAGGAAAAGCTAAAAGTGGAGATCCCAGAGCACTTTTTTGGAGGTGAGGTTCCCCTGTGTTGCCTGCAATATAACCATTATAGAAAGAAGTGACATTTACTGAGTAATTTTGCTACCTTGAAAAGTTTTTATTTAAATGATTAAATTCTCTATAGTGAAAAAGGGTGGATATTAATTAACATTAGGGCTACAGAGTTTATCAAGACTACCCACTTGGGAGGGAGTGGGAAGTGGGATGAGAAACAACAATGGAAAACCTGTGTGAGTCTTGGCAAATTATTTAACCTCTCTGTGTTTCTATCTCCTCATCAGTAAATGGGAGGGAGTTTAGATTAGATGGCCTAAGGTCCTTTCCAGTTAGGAGCTTTTGATTCTTAACCATAGCTCAACACTATTCCAGTTTACCTGCCCCCACAGAAAGACAACACACTTGACTGATCCCAAATAAGAGTATCTTCAAAAATACAACTAAAAGAGAAAAAAAGGAAAATGGTCACCCCATTATTTTCCTCCCAGTCCTAAACTAACCCTAAAGACCAGGAAAGGAATTAGCATCAATTGTTTCTAAGTCCAGGGTCATAAAGTACATTTAATGGTCATTACTGGTCCTGGGAATAGGCGGACACATGGGAAACCGGATACCTTAGACTGCCTGCCTGCTATGGGGGAAGAAGGCCCCCATGTCTTGGCCTCAGGGGCCAGCACCATCTCAATTGCCTTTGTCCTCCAGAAGGGGCTCCTTCCTGGGGGTCAGGAGGCTGTAATTATTTTTATGGCATCACCCACCTCACAACAACCTTCTACCGGAGACCTGGCTGAGATCTCTCCCTCTCTCTCGGCCCACCTAGCCATAAACCCTCCCTTCCCCAGACCTGATGGGGTCTCTCCACAAATACCTGTGACTACCATAAACGCCCATAAACAGCCCCTGTTTATAGCCCAGCCTGCCTGCTGCTAAATGAGGGCATTTGTTTCAAATTTGCAAATATCGAAAGAAGTAGAAACCCAAGTCCAGCCCTAAAATGAAATGTTCTGCATTCCAGCTCAGCTCCTTCCAACACAGCCAGAGGCCTCCACTGTTTACTCACTGGTTGAACCATCAGGAGAGGTATTTCCCTGTTCCCCAAGGAGGCTGTTTTGATCTGGGGCTGAAGTGGGAAAAGAGGGTGAAAGCAACCCAGACATACAGGGAGCCATGAGTAACCCAAGATCTGCTCTCCTGCTTGGCTAAGCTCAGCCCACTACTCTCCCCTCCCCCACATTTCCTGGGCCATCCCCACCCCCTTCCCTCCCAGACAGGCTTCTGGAGCTTGTCAAACAAGGTCCTCTGCTGAAGTCCCAAGTAGAGACTCGTCCAGGGCCCTGCCCCAGAGATACAGCAGATCCTCTTAGCAGGCTCCTCAGGGCCTCAGAAAACCATTCTAGAAAGAACTACTCCAATCCTGTTGGTCAATAAAGGTAAGGGGCAATTAGCAGAGAAGTGGAGAAGCAGACAGGGTTGAATCTTCTTTCCCAACAGGAACTCCAGAGCTGAAACTCAACAAAAATCTTCAAGAGAGAATCCCACCCACCCATTCCAAACTTACACCCAAACAAAGAAACCAACCCAAGGACAGAAGACAGGAAGAAAATGAAGTCTCAGGTTAACTGAGAGTGAGCTGGAGAAACTCCTTCCTGGAGGTGTGGGCCAGTGTTTACTAAATAAGAGCCTTTTGTTTTAAGAAGGAATTTAGGAGAGGGGGGAAAAAAAAACCTTCCAAGCCCCCAGGGTTGTTCCAGAGCCCAGCATCCCTCTCCTCAACCCCACCTCCTCCTTCCTAAAACACTTCTCCCAAGAAGTTCCACCACCCCTCCAAGAGTGGGGGGGGTGGGGTGAAAAGGAGCTCATATCAGACTTTCGAAATTGCTAGCAAGTTAGGCATTTTTTAAAATGGTCAGTTTAACAATTGGTTTAATCTGTTAAATTAACCAAACAGGTCCAACGATTTGCTCTTTGAAGCTGGCTGCAAGGCTAGAGCTTATTTCCTTTTTCATTTTTAGGACTGCTAAACTGGGGAGGGTGGGTGGCTGGTACTATTGGCAGCTGCTGAAAGAACCTTGGATCCCAAAGTGGGGCACAAAGAGTCTATTATCCTGGCCACACCACCTGTCAAGGGTTCGGATGAAGCCTTAGCAAGTGCCACCCCCCCACACACACACACCCGTGCGTGCGCGCCCGCGCTTACTTTTAGGCTTGGCGTTAACCTGGGGTCCATAGAGGTACATGAACATATTTCAGAGGATCCACAAATTTGGTTGAGAAAAGAATACTAATTTTATTATCACAAACCACTAACTGAAATTTAGCATTCCCTTGAATTATAGTTTTTTAAAAATTATTCTGAGGAATCAAGAGGTTTCATCTGACAGCCACAAAAAAAGAAGGGACCCCTGGCCTAGACAAATGAGCTCACTTTTGTACCACACTAGATTCTTCCCTTGAAGGGACAAAAATTCCTTTCACAAGGGCTGCCCACCATAGATAGGGCCACCTGACAGGTACAATCCACAAAGCAACACCTTTACCTGAACACCACACCACCCCTTTCTCCCCTGCCCCCCAAACCCAACTGTGATCTAAATCTACAATCATCCGGTCCCTGAGAGGTACCATGGTCTAGATGCTTCATTTTTTTTTTTAGGATTTTGCAAGGCAAATGGGGTTAAGTGGCTTGCCCAAGGCCACACAGCTAGGTAATTATTAAGTGTCTGAGACCGGATTTGAACCCAGGTACTCCTGACTCCAGGGCCGGTGCTTTATCCACCTAGCCACCCCTAGATGTTTCATTTGAAGGTACCAAAGAGGCACCCAATGTAAGGTTGGTACCAGCATCACTTCCTAGCTCAGACTCCATGTCACAAAAGGACCACACTGCTAGCATCCTAAATTGAAATCAGGGTTTTGGATATAACAGGTGGTTAATAAATGCTTATTGAATTTAATTGGTCAGCCATCAACAGCCATAAACCAATGAGCAAGGAAAATCTGAACATCCTAGAATTGGAGGAGGAAGAAGGTACTAAATTTTAGTGCAGAAAGAGGATTCTTGAGATTCTCTAGTCCAACTATCTTGTTTTACAGATAAGGAAAGAGAAGCTTGGAAATTCAGTGATTTGCCCAATATCACCCAGCAAAACTAAGACTAGAACCTACCTTCTTTATTCAAAATGGATAAACCCCCTTTGGGTACACAACAGAAATAGAGGATATGTGGTAAAAAAGAACATTCTCAAGTTTAAAAAGAAAGCTTGGGAATACTTGGGAATAAAAACATCAAAGAAATAAGGGTGTAGGCATATGTGTTTATATACTATATATTACACAGTATGAAAAACAGATTATATTCATATAGAAAGGACATTAAACAAGGAAAGAATTAGAGCAAATTTTGTTTTATTCAGGGAAGGCTGAATAGGAAGGCTAGAAAAGAGGCCATGAATTTTAAGCCAAGTTTGACAAGATAGATAAGCAGACAAAAAGGAAGAGTAATTATTAAGAGTTTAGCAAGATGGGGTGGCTAGGTGGCGTAGTGGATAAAGCACCGGCCCTGGAGTCAGGAGTACCTGGGTTAAAATCCGGTCTCAGACACTTAATAATTACCTAGCTGTGTGGCCTTGGGCAAGCCACGTAACCCCATTTGCCTTGCAAAAACCTAAAAAAAAAAAAAAAAAAAAAGTTTAGCAAGAAGGTTCCTCACACCCCTACACATACTCTCCAACTTAGCAGGATGATATATTAGAGCAAGTGCTAGACTTTGGAATTAGAAGAACTTACTTTGAACACTGGCTTTGACTCTTGGTTTCCTCATCTGTAAAAGTTTACCCTATTTACCTGAAAAGTAAAGGAAAGAACTTTGGAAAACCTTAAAAAGTTTCCAAGTTTGAGTCATGAATTATTTTCTAATGATACCAAGTTCCAGTATCATTTATATAATCCCATAACATTTTCTACTGTAGGAGATCTTGCCTACAAATCCCAGCATGCTACACTGGCCTGGAATGTGGAAGAACATAGCAAGCCGGAACCTGTAGTCATCCATGACCTTCCACAAGCACTGTTCTAAGGCCAAGAGCTGCATTTTCAGAGAAAATCACTGATCTTTGGATCTTCTTTTACAGAACTCTGGACCTCAAGGTTAAAGAGCACTGGCTCTCAAAGACTCACAATGTGTGTATTCAGGTGCGAACTGCTTCCACTCTTGGATAACTTAAAGCCCCAGGCCCAACACCTTAGATAAGAAAAAATTTCAGAAATTCACCTGATCCTTCTTTCCCTCTGGAGCTCTGAGATCTTCACCTAAACCATTCCAGAAAGATAGTCCCTTTCTTTAAAATCTGTGTCTCCTTCCAGCCACCAAGATTCCCAGTGATAATATGCCTGTTTCCAAACCTAATAGGGGCAACTAGGTGGTCAAGTGTTCTTCGATTTCAAAGAGGACCACACCAACCAAATTAATGGTGTCATGACTTGCCTTTCATGTTTGTTATAGTCAGGGATAAGTTGTGCAAAGACATCTTTCTCAATTGCCTTTTCCAGAGGTCTGATTTAATAGGAAATAGGATTATTAGTGATGGTCTAGATGCTTGGAATCTCTTGGTCTTTGAATTGATTCCTCTTCTTCCCTTATCAGCAAGGAACCTCTGGGGTAAGAAGACTTGAGTTCATTTTATTTTATTTTTATTTTTAGGTTTTTGCAAGGCAAATGGGGTTAAGTGGCTTGCCCAAGGCCACACAGCTAGGTAATTATTAAGTGTCTGAGACCGGATTTGAACCCAGGTACTCCTGACTCCAAGACCATTGCTTTATCAACTAAGACACCTAGCCGCCCCAAGACTTGAGTTCAGATAAAGCCTCAGACACTAAATATGTGATCCTGGGCTACTCACTTAATCTATTTTGCCTCAGTTTCCTCATTTATAAAATGAGCTGGAGAAAGAAGTAGCAAACTATTTCAATGTCTTTTCTCAGAAAACTCCAAATGGGGTACCAGAACTATTGAACACCAATACTACATCCCCTCTCTGGACCTTAGTTTCTTCCCCATCCCAGCAGCTCTTGACACTTCATGGGCCTAAAAAGAGAAATAATCCATTTGTCTATTAAAAAAATGCCCATAAGGTCTTTCCTCCAAAATTCCCCTATAGCACTCTGGAAAGCTATGCCACACCCACACCACCATTTAGTCAAGTCCTAAGGCTTTCATGCCTTACCATTAGGGAATAATAATAGCTCTGTAAATCTGAAAGCCCTCAGCAAAACCAATGGAAAAGAGGAAAGCCCAAGGGATTCAGGAAAAACAAGGTTTCAGTCTCCTGCTATAGGTCCTCATCCCTTAGTAGGCCAAGCTGTGTCCCTCATCCTTATTCATTGTTCCAGGAGATAGTTTGCCACCAACAAAAGAAGAAAAAAAAACCCTTTTCTTCCTTCTAGGGGAGAAAGGAGCTCCTGGTTTAGTGTTAGACTGTATCAACCACAATGGAAATCTCCTCACCATCTAGAGCAAAGAATTAAATGCATCTTACCTGAATCTTATTGGTCATAGAACATGGATCAACAGAGTTGGACCTTGGAGAACATTTACCTCTCTATATAGAGAAGCTAACAGAGGAGAGGCCCTGAGGGGGAAGCAGATTTCCTCCAAGTAACACAATGAGTTAGTTACAGAACCCAAGGCCTCCTAACTCTCAGTGTTTTCCACTGCAACAAGACTAGTAGTTGTGAAGCCAAAATGTGCTCGGTACTATAAAACATGTAGGAAACTTCAAAAGACAGCCAGACTTGGCACAGTCTCTGAGAAGCTGAAGGCGAGAATAGTAACCTTGTCTCTGTGTAGGTCCAAATCAGTAAGATTCACCAGTTTCAGTTAGGGCTTTGGGAGATCACTGGTATCTCAATGGAGAGATAACATAGGCAAGTCTCCCTGAAGTTTCTTAAGGAAATGTGATTCAAAGTCTACAATGCTTCCTTTTTTTTTTTAAACTTCATTGAGTTTGCTATAATAAACATGACTATCCACAGCAATCATAAAATATTGAACTGGCTATGGTGAGATGAGCAGAGAGTCAGTAAAACCCTTTTTTGGGTCAGAAATTCTACTCCAGAGCCCTAGCAAAGCAAAGCAAATTATCTGAGTTTGACAATGAATATTTACAAAGCTGCTACTAAGTGCTGGATACTCTACTAGGTTGGAGATTTAAGGATAAGAAATACATCCTGTATAACATAAATGCATAAACACATATGTAAGATGTATATGAGTATGTATGTATATGTGGGAATGTTTATGCATATGTATAGACATATGTACAATAATCTTTTCCATATTGTGATTTTTCCCATTGCAATTCAGATATATTGTGGGTCAACATAAGAAATTAAATGGGCATTTTGGGGGAGTTTTGTGGAAGCTGAACACGAAGGTCAGCAGATATCACAGAAAAAGTTTAGAAATTTAGAAATGCATAAAATATAAGTGTAGTATTGTATAACATCAACCTAAATTTTACAGTAAAGTACTGGAAACACATTTTCCTATAAAAGGAAAAGAAAAAAATTCAGACTTTTGTGCTTTGAAGGGTCAAAAAATTTTATGTGGATTTTTGAAATCTCAGGAGCCCCTTATCCATAGCCCCTATGATGTGAAAGAGATAACTGTGTGTGTATATTTATGTATGTATACACACACACACACACACACACACACTCTCTTAGTCCCAATCCTCAAAGAGTTCACATTCTCTTGTTACTACATAAAGTAACCCTGAAGAAGATATTCAGGAATAATGATGAGTCTAAACTAGATACACTTCATGCCCTTAATCTCCCACTACTGTTTTTTTCCTGCTCTCCCTGGAGAAGGAGAATGGCAATGAAAGGAACATCAGAAGGCTTTCAGAACACTGCTGAAATAAATGTACACCCCACTGCATCCCAGAAGCTGCAGAGAGTCAGTAACATGGCAATGCAGACCCTTATCCCTATGCTTAGGTAGATGGAGCTGTGTCCCTCATTCCTATTCCAGGAGATAGTTTACCACCAACAAAAGAAGAAAAAAAACCTTGTGTTCTTTCTAGGGCACAAAGAGTTCCTGGCTCAGTACTGGCCTATACCAACAACAATTGAAGTCTCCTCATCATGCAGGGCAGAGAATTAATTGCATCCTACCTGAATCTTCCTTTGGCTTTTATCTTGGGAGAGCCTGGGGGGTGAGGGAGTGGGAAGGGGAGAGTGTCAAGGGCTGGGGGTCACTCAGTAAATCAGAACTGAATCAGTGCTGCTCTTCCTGAAAATCAGCATCCAGGGTGAGGGAGGGGAAGCTCCAGCCAGGAAATGCAGAATGGCTGTGTTTGGAAAAGACCCAAATTTATGAGCTGCTGATGAAATACCAAGACCCATTTACAAAGAGACTTTGCAAAATCTGTGCATTAGAATGAGGCAAACTATTTAAGAAGCTGACAGTCAAAGGGGCTTTGTTGAGACCTCTTCTGTGGAGATAAAAGAATGAGAACAAAAAGGAAAAGCTTTACATGATTAAGGGGTCCTAAGTGGTACCCATGGTGGTACACTGGTGTCAGAAGATTCCAAATCAACAAATATCTGTGTTTTTCTGTGTCCTCTTTATCTGCTAGGCAGGAGAAACTTCTCAGGCATCACATTATCTCAGTTTGAGGGGCACCATCAAAATTGAATATGATATGAACTTGATAATACCTAAGACTTGATTTACACGGCATTGACTACTTACTGACCCTTCCAAGTTCCACTCCCTTCATGAAACCTCAGAAATCATCCCTGATCTCTTCCCTTTCCTAATCTCAACTCCTCAATAACATTTATCTTTACGACACACTTTGGCACATTATTTAATTTAGCACTTTACTATATTAGTGCTGCTCCTTATCTATCTGGGAAAGATAGGGGTGTGTGTGTGTGTGTGTGTGTGTGTGTGTGTGTGTGTGTGTGTCTTATCTATCCATGTATCCTCTGGGATAAACTATAAACTCCATTTAGCTTTTAAAGGTACCCTACTCACTCAAGACACTGCATATCCAACATACATCCTCCATCTCCCCATCGTCAAGCCTTTGAGCATGATCACTTTCTCCTTGCTTCCACTTCATCTTGTCTCCCTCCTCCTATAAAACGCAGTTCAGGAACCATCTTCTCACGAAAGCTATCTTGATCTCCACAATGCTAGTGATCTTCCTTCCAAACTACCCTGTACTCAACTATTTTGTGAAAGAATAAACTTCATATTTTTGCTGTATATATTTTTATATTTATGTGTTGTCTCTCCAGAGCAGTTAGGTAGCAAAGTGATGGAAGGAGGGGCCTGGACTCAGGAAAGACCTATGCTCAAATCCAGAATCAATACTGCCTAGCTCTATGATCCAGGGCAAGTCACTTCACCCTGCTTGCCTCAGTTTCCTCATCTGTAAAATGAACTGTAGAAGGAAAAGGACAAACTAGTCCAGTATCTTTGCCAAGAAAACCCCAAATGAAGTCATGAAGAATTAGACATGATTGAGTTGAGGAACAAAAGTCTCTACAATTAGAATGTAAATTGAACCTGTTTCATTCTTTGTAATATAAAGTGTGAATGCAAGAGTTTATTCTTTGTACTTGTATCAACAATACCTAGCATACTGCCTGATACATGGGAGTTTAATATTCAATGATTGATCTCTATAAAATGAAGGGCTAGATTAAAGACAGAAGTTACTTCAAGAGTTCCATATCTGTTTGTGTCTCTGTCTGTCTTGCTTCCCCAGTTAAAGAAATATTAAGGAGTCATACATTTCTGAACCTGACCCATCCTGTCTTCTCCCTGCAGGTCTGCCCTTCCCCCAGCACAACACTTAGCATAATGCTGGGCAAAAAGCAGGTGTTCAATAATTAATTAGATTCCTAAAATGGCAGAGCTTGAAAAGGCCTAGGGAATAGTCTCCTTCATTTCACAAGGAAAGAAACTGGGATCCTGGAAAGGCTTATACAACCAGAAAACAGGGGACTCAGATTTTGAGACCAGGCTCTTAGAGCCTAGACCCAATGAATGCTCTTATCAGGAACATTGTCCTGTAGTTTGGGAATATTCTAATTTTACAGGTGGGGAAAAAAAAAACTGAGACCCAGAGAGTGGGTTTGCAAAAGTGCCATAATGAGGTAATGGCAAAAGCATGCAGGACCCTAGTACTGACTTCCAAGTTAAGGCTCTCTTCCATTATTATTATTATCAGTGGAAATGTCCCTGAATAAGGTGACAAAGAATTTGAATTTAATTCCTACTCTGACACTTTAATGACCTTGGATAAGTCAAGTCTCTGGCCTCTAAATTTCTCCATTTAGAAGATGAAAAGGTTGGATTAGATGATCTCTGAAGTTCTGTCTTTAAATCTTTAATTATGATCTCTCTCCCATTCAGCATTAGACTTGAGTCCAAAATTTCCAGGCAATGCAGTGCAGTTTCCTGGAAAGTTACTGAATTTTGGAGTCTTCTATTTCCTTCTAAGATCTTAAGGCAAATCATTTCTCTTTTGGTCTCAGTTTCCTTACATGAAAATGTAAACTCTCTAAGCTCCAGATTCTAACCAATCCATACATTAAAGAAATTAACTATGACTACTGGCATAAAATGTTGGCCTCCTTCCCTGACAAAATGGCAAGCCCAGACTAAGGCCTGGGCGAGAGAAAAGGTAATCATGTAATGAAACCAAATTACTATTTAGAGTTGAAAAAGACCTTAGAGGTCATTGAGAGCAGCTTCATTTTTTCAGTTGAGTAAACCGAGGCCTAGAAAATCAAGTAAGTTGCTCTCAACCCTTTTAACAAGCAAGATTCACAACCTTCATCACTCACCAAATTTTCAACAAAGCTGATAAATTCATATATCAGCTCTCATCACTCAAAGACAATGTTAGAGGGCAGCTAGGTGGTGCAGTGGCTAGAGCCCTGGGCCTAAGAGAGGAAGACTGAGTTCAAATCCAGGTTCAGACACTAGTTTGAGCCTGGGTGAGTCACACTTAACCCCACTGCCCTCAACAACCATAACAACAACCTGGATTTAAATACTACTTCTCATATTTGCTATGTGATGCTGGGCAAATCACTTACTCTCTAAGTCACAGTTTCTTCATTTGTAAATCATGATAACAGCTGTATAATGGCTATGAAACATTCTGAAAACAAATGCCAATCACTGTTATTATGTTTATAAGAAATAGGAATCAGGACTCTGCCCAGTTTCTAAAAAAATCAAGTATCATTGATTCTCCTCAATAAGTCATAAGAAAAATAAATGCCTAGTGGGTGCAGAACATTATGCCAAAAGCACTAGGGAGGAAGCAAAGCTTAGATACCAGTTCTGAAAGAGATCTCCAGTCCAGGAAGAAAATTAACCACAGACATCGAAAATTCTACCTGATAAACAAGTTAAAGAACCGCCAAACAAAGTGTTATGTGAGGCTTCCTAAGTTATCCATAGAATTAATCCAGAGGGGGAATTAAATGACTCTGACTCCAGGAAGAGCTGCCAGGTCCAAGTTCATTAGCCCTTGGAGCCAAGTTGCCTCCTGGCTATATCCACTGCTTCTTGACAGCATGACCGAGAAATGTCTTAAATATGGAGAAGAAAAGAGGGCGGAAAAAGTGACATGCTGCACAAGACTTCCTAAAACCACTGATTAGCTGTGTTGTGCAGACTCCACCAGAGTGCCATAGGGCTGGAGCTGGCATGAATGCATATTGGAATATAGTGAACTCAGCAGCCCCAAGATAGGAATCTAGTTCAGCTATACTGGGGGCACTTTCACCAGACCTGGATGAATGGAAGCTAGATGTGGGGGGAAGGGCATGAAGAGAAGGGCAACAGGACTGAAAAGAATACAGGGGAGGAAAGATCAAGCCCAGAAGGTAAAGGGTAAGACTTAAGTAAAGTAGTTAACCACAGTAATACTGGACCCAAGCCTCTAACCAGAGCTGCCTGGTTCTCTTAATTCAGAAATAGAGGACCAAGGGGACATAGCAAAAAAGACACATGGTTAGAGGTTAGAGGAAAAAGAACAGAAGGGCAGGCAGGCAAGGCAAGCTGAGGACACTCAACCCTGTGAATAACCCTTTCTTCTATGGAGCTAGCTGGACAAGTTACTCTTGACTTATACATTAAAAGTCAAGAGCAGTGATTCCCCACATCTAACCAAATCCAAAAGATAGGCAAGAAATGATTTAGTCCTTGAAGTCATTGAGCTCAGAATCCTCCTTTTAAAGATGGAAATACTGAGGCACACAGAGGTAAATCCTTTGCTCAAGATCAAACAGCAACTCTCAATGATGGTGAGTGTTCATAAGATTTAGATGGAAAGGACCTTAGGGTCCTTCATTTTCACAGATGGGAAAACTAAGTTCCCAAGGAAGAATTCCTGGCCCCCCCCCCCCCCAGTCAAACATGATCAGGTCACTACACCATGGCAAAATCCAGCAAAGACATGCCCCAAAAGTGCTCACTGAGTCCAATTTCTATATAATGAAAATGCAATTTCCTCACTGAGTAGTTAGTAAAATTAGAATGGTGTTCCCCTAGATAAAGATTTGGCCCTGAGAATTTTTTAATTTTGCAAACATTCTAAAAATTACACATATATAAACAAAAGATTGTTTCTTGGGAAAACTATGATTAATAGACAAAATAAATCAGAATGTGTGAGTGTCAATCACTTTTAAGTCATTTCTATCCTCAGTAATCATAATTAAAGATATAAAGAAGTTAAGAGCTCCTTGATCAGAGGAAACACAAGGATGCCAAAGTCAGTTTATCTCCTACTAACTATTCCAAAAGTCAATAGCAGACTTTACTATATGTTACTCTTTCTGGGTACTTAGTACATATGCCCTAGTGCTATAAAGTAAGCTTTTGGTCTAGGCTAAAGGAAAAGAGTTGATACAAAAATGTAACTGAAACAAAATCACCAATACCAAATTAAGTGGAAGTTTTTGTTTAGCTATTTTTCAGTTGTCAAACTTTTCATGACCCCACTTAGGGGTTTTTCTTGGCAAAAATACTGGAATGATTTGATATTTTATTTCCAGTTCATTTTATAGATTAGGAAATGGAGGCAAATAGGGTTAAACTCAGGAAGATGAGTCTTCCTGATTTCAGGTACTACCTATCAGCCCCTATTACACAAATAGGTACACAGCTATGGCAACCTGGAAACTCCCTTGAGTCAAGTCTTAGGGACATCAAATCAGAACCTTAAGTTACAAATGCTATAATAGTAAATATTAATACTCTTTCAGTTTCAGTAGAAAAACAATATGGTGCCAAGTGGCAAGACCCCCAAGCTAAGAGTCAGGAGACATGATTTTAGTCCTCATTTGGCTACCAACTAGCTTTCTGAACATTCAGCAAGCCAAGAGTAGCATTCCAGGCTTCTGTCTTCTCCATTGTAAAATGAAGGCACCAAACTGAATGATCTTTATAGTCCTTTTCATTTTTGACAAATCAGGAAAAGAAGATGTGGTAATGTGGCAGAGTAGATGGAAATCTTGAAATCAGGAGGAACTGAGTTCAAGTCCAACCCTAAGACATATACTGTATGACCTTTGTCAGGTTACTTAACTGCCTCAGTGCCCCTCAGGTTATTCCCTGATACAATAAATTGCAAAGTGGTCACCATCACCATACCATAGTAAGGGAGTTTTCTTAACAAGAGTTTCCTAAACAGAAGTAACTGGTCCTAACATTAAAAATAGTACAGTGCAGTATTAATATAGTAATAATATAATAGATATAAATTAGAAGACTATAATATTAGTCTTTTATAAGCATGGTAGAACACTGTCTGATAAAAGCATATAGTATTAATATGGTATAGTTAATAGAATGAGTTTAGTATATAGCATTAGTCTAATGAATGCATAGCATAGGGGAAGCTACTTGGCTTAGTGTTAGATTAATGGGCCTGGAGGCAGAAAAACCTAAATTCAAATCCAGCTTCAGACATTCACTAGTTCTGTGATACAGGGCAAGTCACTTAACCTCTGTTCACCTTAATCTACAAGAGAAAAAAATGGCAAACCACTCCAGTATCTTTGCCAAGATAACTTCTCACACAGTGTGGTCCATAGGGTCAGGAAGAATCTGACACACCTGAACAACAACAAAGTAAAGCCTAGTCTAGTCTTGAGTATTATTCTAGTATAAACCGAGCCTCCAACCTGGTGCAGTATTTGGGTTTGTTTGTTTGTTTTTTGCAAGGCAATGGAGTCAAGTGGCTTGTCCAAAAGCCTCACAGCTAGGTCTGAGGTCAGATTTGAACTCAGGTACTCCTGACTCCAGGGCTGGTGCTCTATCCACTGTGCCACCTAGCCACCCCAGTACAGTATTTGTATAATATTAGGGGTATAATAGTGAGCATGATCTGGTCCCTCTGTGTTTCTCTTGTGGGGAGAGCAGACCCATAATAGGGGGGTGGCTCATAGACTTTGGATAATGAAAGAACTCTAAAAATTGAGAATCACAAAACCTAAGTGACATTTCCAGTTCTGCTATACAACCATGTAACTTTCTTTAAATCTCTAGAGCCCCAATTTTCAATGATAACAAAACTGGAAGATGACTTTTAAATTTCCTTCTAGTTCTAAAATGATGATTGTATAGATATCTGGTCCAACTTCACCATTTCACAGATAAGGAAACTCAGAAAGGAGAGGTGACTTTTTCCAAGGTCTTCTAGTTTATGAGTGGCAAAAGTCAGAACCCTACTTAAGTATAGTGATTTCCAAGTCTAGTGTTCTTTATATTCCTTCAAAGCAGAAAAAGCCTAGTGCCCAGAAGCCTCAGTGGATACCATAATAATGTGCTGGCACCATAAAAGAGAAGCTAAAATGGTAAAGCAGGTTTATCTCTTTGATATGATAGTGAGCAGGACAGCCTGAGTCCTGAGATTCAAGAGAGTGAATAATCCAAGCACCCACCAGGAAAGGGAACTTGTGGCCGAGAATCAAAGAGGAAGAAAGGGTGATGATACACCTATCTCTGCCCAGTAAACCCTTTGCCTAGCATCATTGAGGTGATGTTGGGCCTGGAGTTGGGAAAACCTGGGTTCACATTCTACTTTGGACATTTAATCTGTCTGCCTCAGATTCTTCAATTGTTAAAATAAGGATAATAATAGCCCCTTCCAGGGTTGTTGTGAGGATCAATGAGTGCTTGGTACATAGCAAGCACTATACAAATGTTAAATATTATTATTATTAGTCAATTGCCCAAAATAGTCATTCATTTAGCAAATATTTACAGCCACCAATCATTTGCATAGTACTACAGGACCTACAAGGAACAACTATAAGAAAGGTCCTCCCCTCCAGAAGCTTCCATTCTAGTAAAAGAAAAGAGCATGTCCACAAATAACTAATAACTATAATGTTAAGGTAACAAATAATAAAAGTTATAGAAGTAGAACAGATGTGCCCTGTAGGAATTGAACAGACTGAGATATCTTTTTTTTTGCCTGGTGTGATTCTGTAACGGGATAAGATTTGAAATTGAAGGATTTCCTTAGACAGAGAAGGGAGGGAAGACATCTTAGAATCATGGCAGGGTTAGAACTAAATGGAACCTAGAAGTCATCTAATCCAATGCCCTCATTTTACAATGAAAGGCTATGTTTGAAGGCACGTTCACATTCAAAAAGCTGAGTAGTACAGTTTGGCTACTATAAGGGCATAGTGAGGAATGTTTAAAGGATATGAATGAGAAAGTAGATTTGGTCCAGACTGCAAAGGACTTGAATATCAAAAGAAAAGTTTTAAAGATAGGAGGATCCAACAGAAGAGTTTCGAATAGGGAAGTAACATGATAAAAAGCAATATTCTAGCTAGACTGATCTGTTCATATGGGTATAGAATTAGTAGGAGGGCTGACTCCCTCACCTTTTTAGAAAACCGTTCACAGGGTTTCCTAGAGCTGCCTGAATATGGTCATAAAGTAATGACCAAGCAGGCCCAAAATGAAGTGCCATTTCATGTGTGCCTCCCTACCTCTCAAGTGGCAAGGGCCTTGGGAAGTAAATGGCAGAGCAACTGAGAACTCAAATTAACTAATTCAGGAACTCTAGTTTCCAAAAGAGAAAGGCTTCTTCTCTTCTACCATATTTATCACAACAAGGATCTCAAAGTTTGGAAAGTTACTGGGCCATTTACTTCATAATTACTCAAACTTCAAAACATCCTAATCCACAAGCCCAGCTGCCTGGGCCCCTCTCCTCCTGGCCTTATTAATACTCTGGGGTCCCTCCATGCAAAGTCTTGTTAATTACATAGTTAAACAATGAGATGGAAAATTCTACTGTGATCTATTAAAAAAATGACTACCCCCCTGAAGTCATGCTGTCCGGGGGTGTGCAGAGTCCCAGATTTCTCTTAAGGACAGCAGGCGCCATGGCCACGGCCATGGCCTATGATTGTTTACAACACATGGACAGGTTCCACACCAAGGCCCATTTGGTGGAGTTGATTTAAGGCTCTCATTAAAATGTTCCTTTGTTGAGCACAAGGCAGCTTCCCCTTCACACACACACCCCAGGAGATTCCAGATCTCATGTCCCATTCCTCGAGCTCCCTCTTGGTTCCCCCCTCCCCCCTCCCCACCACACACTAACGTCACAGGATTAACATCTGAGGAGTTGGTCTTCTCCTCACTGAAGGAATTTAGCATTTGCTGTACTTGGGCAATGAGGCTTCAGTTCCACAAGAATGCCCACCCCTAGAATTCGTGGAACACTCCTGGTGAGTCCCAAACAATAAGATGGTGAGGAGCCATCACAGCAAACTTAAATTCTAAAAGACAGGAGAATCTAGAGGATAGCCTTTTCCCATATGGTTAGAGGACTCCTGGATCACAGAAACAATCATCAAACTTCCTTTCAGAACAGATGTGGACCCAGCCAAATGTAATAACTAATCTGCCAATCACATTCTTTCCTTCAAGGGGTCTAAGATAGCTCTGGAAATGTCCCAGGACTCCCTTGCTTTTATGGGCAAACACTTGTTTCTCCTTTGCTTCCACCAAGCCCTAAGACCCGGAGCACAAAAGGTAAAAAGATAACAGAAATTCACCACCTCTAACACCGCGCCCCCCCCCCAATCAAATTACTAAACAGGTGTCACGAATTATAGGTCAAACGTGCAAGACAAGCAGAAAGCCAAGAATATGGCCAGAAACCTCATCTCACAGGGAGCACAAGGTCTGTAGTAGCAGCTGTTATTATGGGTCAAAGAGGCCAACTATCTCAAAGCTGCTCCAGAATCCTCTGCTTCTTCTGAACCAGCTCCTCTTAGTTAGGAGCAAGCCAGCAACAAGGATGGCCACAAGCTTGGGGAAGAAATGGGGGAGGACAACTTCAGAAGAGTGTTAAAAAATAAAAGACATCAGATAGATTTCACACAGGCACACCTCAAACTAAAGTGCCTGGGCCCTCCAAGAAGAAAAACGATACACTTTTCAGCTCGTCTGGAAAAGAAGGAAAAGGGCTAGCAGGCATGAACTTTTCCTTGGCCCTCACCATCCAAGGGAAGGATGTAGACCGGGAAAAGGGGTCAAATACCCAGCGGGGCAGCCGCTTGAGATCTCATTCTCCACCTCTTCCCGGGCCAGCCATGACCGACTTTGGCAGGAGCCACTGGTGCCAGCTGCATCCTGTGCGCATCCCGTGCCCACCCGGCCTGAGAAGCTGCTCCCGGAGCCGGGCGGGGAGCTCACTGCCCTGGAAGGACTACGGGGAGGAGGGGAAGCCCCCCCCCCCCCATTCGTCCCCTTGGTGCGCGCTCCCCAGGAGCCCAGATCGCTGCTCAGCAGAAGGAAAGAGGAGGGAGCCAGCCCGGCTGAACAAAGGTCCGTCCGCGCTGGAGCGGAGGGCTGGATGGATAGACGGGTGGATGGTTGCGTGGAAGCCCCGGGGCCGCCGGGCGCAACCCACCTCCCCAAAGAAAGGGCTCCGCCCGGAGCCCGGCGCGACCCCGCCCCGCCAGGCAGCCGGCCCCGGGCGGGCAAAGCTCTGAGGCTCTCCCCACTCGGGCCCCCACAGCCCGTCCGCCCGGGCCAGGTCTCGGCAGGCAGGTGAGGTCGATGCCCAGGTGGGCTTCCCTGCGCTCCGCCCCGGGCGCCGGCCCGGCTCCGCGCAGCCCGCGCCCTCCTCCCCAGGACGCTGCGCTCCCTCGGTACTCACCACCCAGCAGCAAGAGAAAGCCGAGGAGTGGCGGCCGGTGGGGGCTGCCCGGGGCCCCCAGTTCCGCTTCCATCGAGGCCGGCTCTAGAGAGGAGGGCGAAGGAAGAAGAAAAGCAGCGGGGAGCAGCGCGGGACTCGAAGGCGAAGCTGCTAGGAGCAGGAGCCGGAGCCGGGGCCGGGCCGCCGCCGCCGCCGCCGCCGCCGCCGCCGCCGCCACCGCAGCAGCCCGAGGTAGTGCCGAGAGCCGCCGCGCCGAGCCCGCGCGCCCCGTCCCCAGGACAGCCCGCAGCCGCGCGCCGCCGCCAAGGGAAGCCCCGCCCCTCGACGCCCCCTCAGCACCCCTCTCCCGGCGCGCGCGCACCGCCCCCCTCCCAACCCCGCCCCTTCAGGATACCCCCTCGCCAGGCCCGCTCCTAGAGCCCCGCCTTTTCAAAGCGCCCCGCCTTCTCCGAGAAGCCCCCTCCCACCCCCCCCCAACCCTCACTCCAGCTCAGTCGTAGCTGGGAGCCCCGCCCCTCACCGCCCCCCCACCTAAACCTCCATTTGGAGACCCGCCCTCTCAAGCACCCCGCTCAGTGTAGTACAGGTACCCTTTCTCCACAGTTTAGTTGGGGTGCGGAACCCGACTTCTTTAGAACCTCCTCAACCTCAGCCTCAGGGTTTCATAAATCGGACAGGATCTGGGAAGGACCTGGAGGGGATGAAAAGGAGGAGGGAGGGGGGTAGCCAGGACTTAAGATGAGGGCAGTATGGAAAAAAAGGGGGAGACCTGGTGGGTAGGAAATGGGGGGTAGTATAGAGAAGAAAAGGGAGGGAGGACAATGTGAAAGTGACTTTGGGAGAATAGGAAACTGTGTTAAGAAAGGAGGGAGATGAGAGGGAACAGTGTGAGGGGGTGGTAGGAAGGATAGGGAACAATGTGGGGAGGTAGAAGACCTGGATGAAATGGGGGACACTGGTATGAGATGAGGGTGGGACAGAGAACAGTGAGGGGAATTGTTTCTGAGACCTGGACAATTTGAGAAGACCCTAGGAATTGTATATTTTCATTTGGGTCAGACTTGGCGCTTTCCCCTCAAACACTATACAAACAGGGACCCCAAGAAAAAAATCTCAAAGAGAGATTGGGTGATTTTAGACCACTTGTTTAATCCTGGGAGGGAGGTCTCCCTACTCCCCAATAATCTGAACTTCTACATCAGCCTTAGAAGCACAGTTTCCTTGGTGTCCTCAGGATTTGAAGCTAATTTGAATCCCCTAGGACATGGCTGCCAACTGGAGAAGGCTCAACAGGGAAGCTGTGGTCTGGCTCTGGCCCAGCACCAATCTGAACCTAAAGCTAGAAAAAGCTGGCCTCAGGAATGCAGCAAGTAGGATCTTATTAGCCAGACAACTTCAGTCCCAAGTCCATCACTGGACAATGTGAATTGCCAGAGCCCTCCATGACTAGGGGCATCTAGTTGGGTTTCAAGTGGTGGGTCTCCCTGGTTTAGTCCTTCCAAGGCTCTCAGTGGCCCCCCTCCCCTCCCCCCCACATTCTTCCTTTGTTGTAAGAGCTGCAAGGGGTGTAGGAGGAGAGTGTGCAAGAGACAGACTCCACAAGATAGGCTCCAGCTGCTGTTCACTCCTTCAGGATGTGCTGGGGGAGATCATAGTGTCTTCTTTTCTAATAGGCTGGAGCGGGTGGGGGGGCGCCTTTGAGGGACTGGGACTGAAGGGTTCCAGCTTAGCCTTCACTTCCGTTTGGTTTTAAGCTAAAAGAATGATGGGGGGAGGGCTTCCAGAATCCTAGAGCTCTGGGTGAAGAGCTCTACTTCTGCCCCAGCAACAGAACTCTAGGGACCCACATGGCCACCACATGGGAGAGCCAATTTTCATTACAGCTAATGCTTTTTACAGAGCTCTTTCTGATGAATCCTTGACAATCAAGTCTTGCTAATAAGCTTCCTATGTCCCCACCTCCAACTCCCAAACCCTTCACTGGCATCCTTGAAACCCCTATAAAATAAACTGGATAAGGAAAAAAAAATACCAATGATAATAATAGCTAACATTTATATAGTGCTTTAAAGTTTGCAAAGTACTTAACATGTTATCTCCTTTGACCTTCACCACAAACCATAGGTGCTGTTCCTACCTCCATTTTATAAATGGAAAACTGAGGCTCAGAGAGGTCAATCAACTTGCCTAGAGTCATATAGCTCTTAAGAATTTGAAGCAGGATTCAAAATCAGGCATTTCCAATTCTTAGGCCAACACTCTAGTCAGTAAATCACCTCACCACTATATCTCCTCTTTTTCAAGTTCATGATCACCTCTTCTTCCTTTTCCATTGGTCTCCAGTATTTACCATGGTCCTACTTATCCTATTTCCCCAAGACAAATGTAGAAGACTCATATCCTGATTATTTTATTTAAGAAAAGTGAAATATTTGGACCTGAAGGAAAGGAGCGTGTAGAGAAAAAAGGCCAAGGAATAGGAATGTGGCCAATCCAAAGACCCTTCATACTAAAACGATGATAGTGGGCTTCAGGTCTCTATTCCTGTGGCATATCTGCTTCCTAACTCAGTTCTTGGAGGACTTAGCACTACTCTAGAACACAGCAGAGTAAAAGGGAGCCCAGCAGGGCCTTCCTGAGGGTGGAGCCAAAGCCCAAAAGGGTAGAACAACCCAACAGTTTGCAAGTTTTCATCCCCACTGTTCCCCCAAAGTCTGACAGTCTGTTCCTTAGGACACAGTAGAGGCAGGAGCCATGGAGAATGCTGTATGCTTGTAGAATCACAGTAGGGAAGATCCTAGGGAGTCAGATGTCAGCTGCTTGAATAGAGGTTCATAGTGCTAGCACTGAGGCCGCGTGAGCCCTAAAAGAGATCATACTCCATTAGTCCAGGCCACCTTCAATTCCATATTCCCTGTTCATTTCTCCTCCAAAAGGACTCTTCTCCAAAGCCTAGAATAAACTTTACATCCTTTAAGTTTCTAATTTAAAAAGGAATTGTCCTGGAAGGATTTTTTTGCCTTTCATTAAAGCATGCCAGAATTTTCCTGAAGTCCTTTTCGTATGGAAAAAATAGCTGGGAAATTATCTGTGTATTACAGACCTGAGAGATGAAAGGGACTTAGAAAATGTTAGTCCAAACCCTTCATTTCTCAGCAGCCCAAGAAGGTGAAGGACTTGTCCACAGTCACAAAGGTAATAAGGAGCAGAGGCTGGAATTCAAACCCAGGTACCTGGACCCAAATACATACTTCTTTCCACTAAACCATGTCTCCATATCATTTATTACTATGAATGGTCATTTCCCCATTAAAGTGGTAACTTGCTCTTGAACTAATGTCACCTTTTTTTTTAAGTGCTTCTATTTGTTCCCTCTCCCCCACACTTGAGTCCATTCCTCAGAAGTACACAGCAAGTATATACTTCTTTGTTCCCTACCTTTCCTCTCAGATAGGCCTTTGATAACCCCCAGGAATAACCCTGCTTAGCCTTCTCTCCCCTCTTCCCCAATGCCTCTTATTTGAATGATCTTAGATGGTTTCATTCCTTATTCCTCTTCCACTTATCTGCATGCTCTCCTACTTGGAGTTTGGCTGTCATTCCCTACTTGATCCCCACCTCCCACCCAGGCACCCTCCTCACCTGAAGGGACTGCTCACTGGGCTGATTTAGATGACTCAGGGAGGCGGCCCGCTTCATGTTGCTGCTATAAGGGAAAAAAAGAGTCTCCTGAGCCTAGCTCTCCCTAAACCTACCTGCTTTATTTCTGTGGGCTCCAGGATCCCCACTCTTGCTGACAGGCCTTGATCACTTGTTTTCTTCTCCTGCCTTGTTTCTTTCTTGCAGTTCTTACTTTTCCACTGGGTTCTTTTTTCCTGCCCTTATGCTACTCCCCTCTACCTGGAACTCCCCTCCCCAGATAACCAGCAGGTTTCCTTCCTTTTCAATTACCTCTTCAATATTTACTTTTTTTTTTTCAGGGAGCCATAGCCATAAGGAGATGGGAGAGGGGGAAGGAGAGGAGTTGGGAAAAAGCAATGTTTTCACAGTTAGTTGTCCTCACAATCCAGTGTGTACCTGGAAGGTCGGGCCTCATTTCCCTGCAGCTTTCTTACTAGTAGTTCACTGCTTCGTCGAAACACATCTCGGATCTTGCCTAGAGAACCACTCCTCTGCAGGGTCCCACTACCATCCTGGAGGAAAAGGGAAGGAAAGGACAGCTGAGAGGAAGACTCAGCAGACATTAGCCTTCCCTATCCAGTTCTACCCCCATCTTTATGCTCAGAGAAAATGCCAAAGCAAAACAGATGGAAAAGGGGATAATTTCAGGTCTAACCCCCTACCCAACAGTTCTACCTACCCACATACCTCCAAAAGCAGCAAAAGGGACAGGGTATAGGGAAAAAAGAAAAAGAAGAAAAAAAAATCACTCACCCCTGACCACTCTACAGCCACAGAGGCCTCCTCACCCCCTTCAAATTTAACACTGGCAGAATGGCTTTCCTGGGCCTCCCCAAGCAGCTCTACTACCTTAGTCTGGCTGATGGGGTCTGTGCCCTGGCAGGAAAAGGAAGAGAAGAAAGGTAGTGTTAGGGATTTCCAGATCCATAGATTCCTAAAGTTGTTTCACCAACCCCCAACCACAAGCCATCTACCTATAACCATCCCAATGTGACTCTTCATGGTTTAGCCTTCTTAAAGATGAAAAGTCATTCCCCTACATTGTCTCTCTTTCCTTCTTAATAAAGTGTTATTTGAGTCTAGACCCCTGGTGAAAAAAAAAAAAAGGGAAGGAAACAAAATTTAGATAGCATCTACTTCTGTGTTGAGTATATAACCCTTAAAGGTTATGCTATATGATCCATTTTTACAGCTGAGGAAACAGAGGTAGGCAGAATGACTTACTCAAGGCCATACAGCTAGTAAGTGTTAAGGCTGGATTTGAATTTAGATCTTCCAGATTCCATGGACCAACAATGAATTTATTCCATACCCCACATAGCTCAAAGAAAATATGGGCTCTAGGTCTTCTCTAATTCTAGCCTCCTTTTTAAAAATTGTTCCCTTCTCCTCCTACTTTCACTGAACCAGAGAAGAGCCTAAGCTACTCAGCCTCCAAGGTGTCCTTCCCTAATCTCTTCCCCTTTCTAGTTTCCTACCTGTTTTCGGGAACGCAAGGCACATTCCTCCAGAGTCTCAGCTGCCTCTAGCTTCCCCTGGCGTCGGTAGAGAGCTCCAAGGTTCCTCAAGGTAGTGTTGACTGTAGGGCTGTAGGTGGTGAGGCCAGCAAAGGTAAATTGGATCAGAGAAGGGGTTGTAAAGATGATATCAGAAAGAAGAAAAGAGAAAGACCAGGAAAGGTAGACCCTGGAATCTCGACAACTGGGGTACAGGAAAACAGCCTGCTCTTGTTATTTAGTCACCTCTTTTGGGCTTAGAGCATTCTTCTTACCTGCTGACCTTGCAAGCCTTGTACCAGCCCCCATATTCAGCATAAGGCATGCCATCCCTATGTCGGTTCTGCAAAAGAAATTGGAGAGAAACATGAGAAATAATGTAGGTTATGAGGTGAGAATAAGGATAATGCTAAAACACTCTTGGGGTCAGAAGCTGGGCTGAGGAAGGTGTCCTGAAGCAATAGAGGTAGCTAAGAGAGACTTGGGGTGGGGGGTGAGGGTGGGGAAGAGTGAAATAGAAATGAGGACAGAGCCATCCTCAGTGTACCAGGGTCTATATTCCCAGACTCACTTTGCTCATTTCTTCCCGTTCCTCTGCATGCATCCATATGGGCTTATGGTCATCTAGGGAGAGGTAACATACAGGACAGGAAATAGAAAGTTTAGAAGGATATGCTGGGTCTGGGGAACTCAGGTCCTAGGGGCAGACTATCCTGCCCTTGGGCAGTAGGATCTAAGTCACCCCAGGAGCCATTGTAGCTTTAGGCCATGTTCTTCCCTTTGGCCACCCACAAGTCCCACACCCACCATCCACAGACCCAAATTCCTGCACATGGGCCCGGGTTAGAATCTCCTTGTACAGAGTCTCAGCTTCTGCATATTTTCCCTGTTTCAGGTAGCAGGAGGCCTGGGGTAGGAGGCAAGAGGTACAGAAGGGATATTATGGATATTATAAGAAGAGGAAGGAATAAGGTTTCTGTCAAATTGGTTATAAAACAACTTCCCTACATTCATTCATTCTCTCCCCCCCCTTTTCTACCTCCCTCTCTCTACTCTGACCATTTTCCTAATTTACTAACTTCCCACCATCCCCAGACTCAAACATCACTCTATCTTTCTTCTTCTCCCCCAAAGAAAGGGTTGATAAATTCTTGGATTACCTATTTATCCATCCTGGGGCAGCTTTTTACCCACTCCCCACAACCCAGCAGTGGAGATGAGAACAAGGACAAAACTAGAAGGGGTACAAGCACTACACAATCAGACTATAAGTGTAAAGTGCTTTGCAAACCTCAGAGTATCATATGAATGTTAACTATCATTCTCATCATCAACATAACTACTATTACTATTACCCCATCTCTTCCCACCAAACAGTGTCTTCATTAGGGGAATGTCTAGTTAGACAAAGGAAGATTCTGGTAACTTTAGGGGCTCCTCCCTTCTTCCTTTTCCTTCTTCCCCTCACCAGATTGTTCTTGGTGCGGGTCACATTTGGGTTGTCTGGACCCAGTTGGCCTTCATAGATGGCCAAGGCCCGGCCATAGTATCGCTCTACTGCCTCATATTTGCCTTGGTTCTGACACAGGAGGGCCAGATTGTTCAGCTGCTTTGCCACATCTGGGTGGTCATTGCCCAAGACCTGGCAGGGAAAGAGAGAGGGAAATGAATGCAGGTCCTGGGTTAAGAGTCAGAAGGGGGAAAATTGAAGAAAACAGAGTAAAAAAGGCTAGGGTTGGGGCAGAATGGAGGAGATAAATGAGGATTAGAAAGAAAGAATCCCAGATCTAAGAAAAAGGAAACACCTTTTCTCGGATCTCTAGGGCTCTCTGACACAGTGGTTCTGCTTCCTTATACTTGCCCCTCTTCCCATAGAGCACAGCCAAATTGTTGAGAGTGGCAGCCACCTGTGGAGAAAACCCATCCTTGTCAAAAGTCAGCCCTGAAAAGTCAACTTAAACCATCATAAACCCAAAGGACGTGGAAGCTGCCATTCCTGGGATTCCTTGCCCCTTTTTCTTTCTTTCCAGCAAATGGGGCTCTATTATATATATATTTAGGTTTTTTCAAGGCAAATGGGGTTAAGTGGCTTGCCCAAGGCCACACAGCTAGGTAATTATTAGGTGTCTGAGACTGGATTTGAACCCAGGTACTCTTGACTCCAGGGCTGGTGCTTTATCCACTACACCACCTAGCTGTTCCTGTAAATGGGCTCTATTATGGAAATAGCTAGATAGGATTTAGAGATTAGCTATCCTAAGTCTACCCCCCCACCCCCACACACTGCCCCCCCCACCCCTGTTGGAGAGAGGGATCAGGGAAAAGCAAACATGCTAAGATGGGACAGGGAGGAAGACGAAGGGATGCTGACCGCTGGATGATCCCGTCCCAGGGTGCTCTCACGGATGCTCAGGGCATCATTCAGCAAATGGGCTGCCTCCTTATATTTGTTCTGGTCCCTATAGGAGGACAGGACCCCAAAAGTTATGGAGACAGGTCACCCTGTATGTACCTGATCCCACCTTCCCACCTAGTTAGCCTAGATCATCCCCATCAGTCAACCCCTTATGCAGATCTAGCCCTCCTTTCATTGAGGTATAGGGGACAGCTAGAAAAGCTTCTATGAGGACAGAAAGCCTAGGTGTTAATACCATTGGGTAGGATTCACTGGTACTTCATTGCCTGTTTATGGAACAAAACAGGTGTTACTCCTGAGAAGAGAACAGAAGACCAAGGAGAGAAGACAGTGACTCTGATGTAAAGGGGAGAGGAAGTCTTATGGGAAATGGAACAAATAGAAGGCCTCAAAAATAGGAGTGAAAGGGATAGAAGTTGGGGGAAGGGGTAGGAAGGTAATAAGTTCAAGGGACTAGTCCATCTTGAATTTTCTGTGTAGTAGGTGATAGATAAATGTTTATTGTTCTTGTTTTAGGTAGCAAATAGGAAAACCTGAGGGAACTTGAGGAAAGGAGAACAAGGCCTCAAGTAGGGTAGAGAAAGACAAGTGTACCAAGTAGGACTGGGGGCGGGGAAGGGAAGTCTTACCGATAGACCAAGGCAAGGATGTTGAGCATGGTGGCAACATCAGGGTGGCCTCTGCCTGAGGTGCGCTCCAGGTCTTCTAGGGCCTGTTTGCAGAGTGGCACTGCTACCTCATATCGGCCCTGAGCTGCATACTGGATCACCAGGTTGTGCAGAGTCCGCAGTCGGGCTGGGATCTCATAACCCGCATGCTGAGCAGCTGCAGTGCCCTTGGGCACTGGGACAGCACCACCTCAATCTCAGAGGTTGCCATTGTGTCCACAAAGGACCCCTCTACACACTTGAATCCCACCCCATCCCCATTGCTCCCAAGCTCATGGTTTTTCCCCCTCCATCAATGATCCCCTCCCAAGTCCATTCTCAGATCTTATCTCCTCCCTTGTCTATGTCTTTTAATGGCACATCTAACTTCCTCCACTTCTCACCCCAATCCCTTTATACTCCATGACAACTTCTCACACTTACTTTGCCCCAGTCCTATAAATCCACTCTCACAGACTGAGGTGTTTGAATCCCAAAAGCATAGGGTTCTATCCTCAGTTCCTGTTCTATTTCTATGCCCTGCTATGCCAGAACCAGGGCAAGAATGAGGAATTTAAATGGTACTAGAAGTGGGTTAGCTTATTAGTTGTCTCTACAAGAGGCAATTGGGGTCAGGGAGCACAGGCTTTCCTTTCTATTGTGATTCACTCTCTGGTCTCAGGGATTGACTCACAGTCATGGCTGTGCTCTTCTTCCTCCTCATTGGGGAAGAGATCATCCAGGGAATCCTTACTGGAATTGCCCTCTTTCTCCTCCTGAAAAGAATTGAAGCAGCACATGATGGCATGAGTTCCCTGTAAGCTACTAACTTATGGGATCCATAATTTGCAAAACTATCTCTCCTTTTGATTCTAAGGAAGGCTAGGATTTAACCTAAACAAAAGTAGTCTCTTGAATTTTTAAAAACCAGTCATCCATACTAGAATGCCACATCCCTCCCTTCCTTACTATTCTACCTATAAACTACCTTCTTCAGAAACCTTTTCCTTATCAACCCTCACCATTTTCCAACTCATTAACAATATCTACTTCCTTCCTCCTACTGGATTCAGGTAATTAGTCTTGTATTGATCCATATGTACTTATGAGGATTATGTGTCTGCCTCATCTATCTTGAAGGCAGGGAATGAATCTGATCTTTAAAAATGTACCCCAACACTAATTTTTGTTGGTGGAGCTATGAACTCATCCAACCTTTCTGGAGAGCAGTTTGGAATTACGCCCAAAGGACAACAAAAATGTGCATACTCTTTAATTCAACAATACCACTACTGGGTCTGTACTCTGAAGAGATTATGAAAAAGGGTAAAAAAACATCACTTGTACAAAAATATTCATATCAGCCCTATTTGTGGTGGCAAAGAATTGGAAATTAAGTGAATGTCTATCGATTGGGGAATAGCTTAATAAATTGTGATATATATATATATATATATACATATATATATATATATATATGATAGAATACTATTATTCTATTAGAAAACAGGAGGGATGAGAATTCAGAGAAGCCTGGAAGGATTTGCATGAACTGATGCTAAATGAGATGAGCAGAACCAGAAGAACACTGTATACCCTAACAACAACATGGGAATGATGGTCAACCTTAATGGACTTGCTCATTCCATCAGTGCAACAATCAGGCACAATTTTGGGGTATCTGTGATGGAGAATACTATCTGTATCCAGAGAAAGAATTGTGGCGTTTGAACAAAGACCAAAGACTATTACCTTTAATTAAAAAAAAAACTTATATAATTTAGCTATCTCTTATACTTTACTTTTCTTCCTTAAGGATATGATTTCTCTCTTATCGCATTCAACTTAGATCAGTGTATACCATGGAAACAATGCAAAGACTAATAGACTTCTGTGGAAGGTGGGGGGAAGGAAGCAAGATTAAGGGAAAAATTGTAAAATTCAAAATAAATAAAATCTTTCTTTTATTAAAAAAAGGGGGGGGAAAAGTAGCTTCAAAAAAAATATACCCCAAGCATCTAGGCTAACACTAGAATCTTGCCAATACTCATAATTTTCTGGTTGACTTTCACTGTTTTTTTTAAATTATTATCATTTGATAAACATTTCCCAATTACATGTAAAAATTTTTTTGACAATCCTTTTTCATTTTTCTTTCTTGTTTTTTTTTTTTTTGCAAGGTAATGGGGGTTAAGTGGCTTGCCCAAGGCCACACAGCTAAGTAATTATTGTGTCTGAGGCCGGATCTGAACTCAGGTACTCCTGACTCCAGAGCCAGTGCTCTATTCACTGCCCCACCTAGCCACCCCCCAGACAATCCTTTTTCTTAAACTTTGAGCTCTAGATTCTCTTTCCCCCTCTCATCTCATTTCCCTCTTTGAAAAGGCAAGCAGTTTGAAATTATACTTGTGAAAGTTGATCTTCATCAACTTTAATTAATTCCCCATGACTAACTTTGTTCCCTGGAGTCAAGAGCCTTTCTCACCATAAAGACTATCATTCTTATTAAAGCACTACCTCTCTGATTTCAGAGAAACTTGATAAGATTTATATGAACTGATACAAAGAAAAGTGAGCAGAACCAGAACATTGTATATAGTATCAGCAATACCATACCAAGATCAAGTATGAAAGGCTTAGCTACTCTGAACAATACAATTATCCATGACAAAGGACTCATGAAGAAAACTGCAATCCACCAGATTTTCCAGATTGTAACTCTCCAGAGAGAGGACAATCAGAGGTCATATTGAAGGATGTTGTTTTTCCACTTTATTTTTCTTGTTTTTTTCTTTTTTGCAATACAGCTAATAAGAAAGTCTTTTACATGACTTCACATGTATAGTGAGTATCATGTTGCTTGCTTTCTCAATGGGTTGGGGAGAATATGAAGGGAGGGAGAGAATTTAGAACTCAAAATAAAAAAAAAAATTGGAGGAGCAGCTAGGTGGAGCAGTGGATAGAGCACTGGCCCTGGAGTCAGGAGTACCTAAATTCAAATCCAGTCTCAGACACTTAATAATTAATTACCTAGCTGTGTGGCCTTGGGCAAGCCACTTAACCCCGTTTGCCTTGCAAAAAAAAAAAAAATGGTCTACCTTCCTATTTTAAGCCTTCAACACCTACTTTGGTGCCCCAGCTGAGCACCTGGGTTGGAGTCCTATCCTGGAATCATGGACTTCACTCATGGAAATCACTCAACCTCTTTAAGTCTCATTTATTTGTAAAAAGGTGGACAATCTCCCTTTCACTGACCACCTCCCAAGGTGCAAAGTCTTTGACAGTGAAATGTGAGCTTTGGCAGATCATATTGAAATGGGAAAGACAGAACTTGTATTGGACTATGTTTCTGACAGTCCAAGTACCAGCTCAGCTAACTTTTGAGAGAATCATCTTAAGTTCAACTTCATGTTTATGGGTAGATTTTTTTTTAGCCCTTTCAATTTTCAGAGACCATCTAGTAAGATTTTTTAAAAGATTAAAAAAAAAAAGGAAGCATCTTCAGTGATGAAATTATATCCTGGAAGAATGTAAAATTATATAATATGAAGTTATAACCTGAAAAAATACCCCAAAAGTACTGACAAAATGACAAAATGTAAGAAGTGCTGGGCATGAAAGCCAGCAATAACTGGGTTTGAGTCCTAGTTCATGTCCTACCTGTGACTATGGGTAAATCAACTTAGCCTCTTGAAATTGTTTCCTCTTCTGTAAAATGGGGACAAAATCCTGCACTATCTACCTCATAGGACTATTGCAGAAAGAATCTTTTGTAAACTTTAAAGAGAACCTTAAAGAGCTATATAACTTTGAACTCATTGTTTATTAACCATAGTACTGAGCATATAGTAGGAGTTCAATAGGTCTTTGTTGGTGCCTGCTCACTGGCCTACCCTCTGCCCAAGTCTTGGTATAAGGTTCCCACCTTGTATTCACGATGGCCCTTTCCTGTCATCTTACTCACCGCAGAAGGTCCATCTTCATCATACTGCCGCAGCTGTCCCATGAATTCCAGGTGCTTTTTCTCCTCTTCCAACTGGGCTACTGCCTGTTCACTGCGCTGCAGGCGCTGCTGGGTACCTGCCAGCTCATCCCTAAGCCACTGATTCTCTTGACACAATCGCCGCACCTGGGCCCTAAGCTTCTGCTTCTCTGACTCCACTGTGCCCAGGTGGTTTGCCAGAGCCAGCATCACCTGGGAAGAGAAGACTGAACTAAAGGTTCTGTGGTAAGAACACCAAATTGGGAGTTAGAGGGCTAGAGTTCAAAACTCAGTTTTGCAACCTACTATCTGTGTGAAATTGGAAGTCATTTCACCTTTGTGGGTTTCAGAAATCGTTTCAATAAAAGAAAGAGATTGGATTTAACAGTCTCTAAATTCTCTTTCAGCTTTAAATCTATGCTCCTATTAAAACCACCAGGTATATGTATGGAAGGCAGCTGAAGGAATGGTAAGGGTTTTTTCCCCCACTCATAAAATGAAGGAATGGACTAAGTGATCTCTGAAATAGAGAACAGGGTATTAAGAAAACAGAAAGCTGTAGAACCCAGATACATGTGAAACAGAGTTCTCTCTTACTGGGACTTCTTTTTGTTGAGTTGTTTTTCAATTGTGTCCTACTCTCTGTGACCCATTTGGGATTTTCTCAGTAAAGATACTAGAGTAATTTGTCATTTTCTTTTCCAGCACATTTTTACAGATACAGAAACTGAGGTGAACAGGGTGAAATGACTTGTTCAAGGCCATACAGTCAGTATGTGTCTCTTTTTTTGGGGGGGGGTAAAGGCAATGGGATTAGGTGACTTGCCCAAGGTCATACAGCTAGGTAATATTAAGTGTTTTAGACTGAATTTGAACTCAAGTTCTCTTGACTACAGGGTTGGCTCTATCCACTGTGCCACCCAGCTGCTCCTAGTATATGTCTTAGGCCAGATTTGAACTCAGGAGAAGACTCTTCCTTACTTCAAGCCTGGTACTCTCCATTGTCTTAATGAGACATCTCTTCCCTATTCAGTTTAGCCCAACTCACCCAATCATTCTTTCCTCTGCTCTGTGCTTTATCTTTTTTACTTAAGTCAACAAGCATTTATTAAATATATGCTACGTAGCAGGTTCTGCACTAAGTACTCGGAGATATGAAGAATGGCAAAAAGACAGACTCTGATCTCAAGGGACTCACAGTCTAATGGGAAGATAATATACAAATGACTATATAATATAATTAGGAAATAATGGACAGAGGGAGGGCACTAGCATTACAAAGGGTTGAAGAAGGTTTCCCAGAGCAGGTGAGATTTTAGCTGAGACTTGAAGGCTGGGGAAACCAAAAGACAGAGATGGGAAGGAGAAAATTCTAACCAGAGGAATGAGTCTATGAAAATGCCTGGAGAAGGCACATCATGGTTGAGGAACAAGGAAAGTCAGTGTTCCTAGATTACAAAATAGAAGACAAAAATGTGTATTAAGGCTGTAAAGGTAGGAAGGGACTGAATTATGAAGAACTTTAAAAGTCAACAGAAGATTTTTAAATTTATCTCTGAAAGAAAAGGGAACCACTCTGAGTTAATTTTGAATAGGAGGGTGACATGGTTAGACTTGTGCTTTGGGAAGATCACAATTGAATAGAGGATGGATTTGAATGGGTAGAGATTTGTGGTCAGGAACCCAACCAGGAAGCTATTGCAATAATACAGATGTGTAAGATAATGAAGGCCTGCATCAGTGTGGTTGCAGTGTCAGGGGGGAGCAAGAGGCATAGATAAGAGATGTTACAAAGATAAAACAATGTTTTTTATTGACCTTCTCCCTCTCCCCACAATACATGCCTCCCTCAGTTTTTTCCATCTCTCCCAGTTCTTAGTCCTGAATTTTCCTCACAAACCCACTTATCCTTTCCTTTAAATTTTACTCTTACCCTCTTCTCCCCATCCCAGCCCTCTAGTTCCCAGGCTCTCCAATCTCACCTGTGCTTCCCCCAGACCCAGCTCAATGTTTTCCATGGAACGGCGAAGTTGCCGGGCCTTCTCATGCACCAGTCCAGCTTCATGGCCCTCATGCTGCAGGCACTGAATCGCATGAGCCAAGCTCTGTAACACTGCCTGGTGCTCACTTCTCAGTGCTTCGAGACCTTGACTCACTAGTCGAGTGCTCCCCAGGATCTCCTCTTGGCTCAATCGGTGTACTGATGCCTCTTCCCGTTGTCCCAGCACCAGACCTGACATCCTGGATCAGGGGATCCCAATGTGGGCTGGGAAGAAATGGAGGGAGAGAGAGAGAGAACAATTGAGTTTTGTGGGGAAGAGTTATGACAGCTAGAGTAAGAGAATAAAACTGAGTGTCCTAGGGAAAGCAAGACTTAATGTATGGAGATTAATAGTGGGAATAATTAAAGTTCAACAGAAGAAACATGGGGAGAAACAATGAACCTCAGGTATGAGGAATGCGTTGAGCAAAAGAAATATACAAATATTACAGAATGTGGAAGAGAAGAGTAATAATGAATTTTAGAGGAAAAACCAGAATTGGAATTGGGGTTGAGAGGTAGATGGTGAAGGAGGACATCGATAGAATAGAAGAAAGACAGATGTTAACTATGTTCTAGAGAAAGAGAAAGAGAGAAGCAACAGTTTTCACATTCTAAGAGACTAGAGGGGCTTCAGCTGTAAGAGTTGAGGCAGTTGTCTCCAAAAAAGATTTAATCATTTAGGGGCGACTAGGTGGTGCAGTGGATAGAGCACCAGCCCTGGAGTCAGGAGTATCTGAGTTCAAATCTGGCCTCAGACACTTAATAATTACCTAGCTGTGTGGCCTTGGGCAAGCCACTTAACCCTACTGCCTTGCAAAAACTAAAATTTAAAAAAAAAATTTAATCCTTTAATTTCCCTAGCTACTAAAGGTGCTTTCATCTCTACCTCACTCTGCCCTGGTTATTTCTGCTTCTTATTCAATTCTTATTCTCTACCCTATTCTTCCCCATGGCCCAGTCATTGTCCCAAGACCTATTACTCCAACCAAAGGTAAGGCCTTGGACAGCAGGGCTGAGATAGGAGCCAGGAGCTATGAGCCAGAAAGAACCTTACTCAGCTCAGCAGACTGGGAGACGCCCTATACAAAGTCCAAAAGTCCAGCACCACCTCACATGCCCCTCTCTCCAACTATTCAGAGCACCTGTCATAGGAGCCCCACCTAGAAGAAATGCCCTTTCTTTTACTATATGCCAAGCCCCAAACCCTCCAAAAGACCTATTCCTCCCTATTTCCCCCCAAAATACACAAAGCCAAACCTGAGCTCAGAACCCCTAAAAGGGAATAAGCAAGAGGAAGGAGAGAGCTTGCCTGGAAACCTACTGAAGAGTCGAGTTCTGCTTCCTTAAGTTTATAAGTCAAGAAAAATCTTTGTGCTTAGAGGGAGGTATGAGTACAAGAGTCTGTTTATATGGAAACAGCAGAGGAAATCTAACCCAGACCAGGTTAGAGGGAGCCCAGGGCTCGGGAAAGCAATATTTACTAACTTGAAAAATCAATTTCCCCAAGACAAGGAGAAATGCAGAATGTCTGCCGAAGAATAAGAAGAGGCATTATTGTCTCAGTCTTTGAGGTTCACTAGTAAGGATGGCTTCCTAATTAGGGAAATGGGGTAGGGAGATGAGAGAAAGCAAATAAGCCCCTGCCCACACCCAAGTGTGGCACGTAGGTTGTTCATTTATCCCAGAAGTTATGATAGTTGTAGTGGTTATATAAAATATAATTGTATAATATCTAACATTCAATAAGTAATAGATAATAGTGACATATATTGCCTTCTCTCTAACCTGATAGAATGTAAGTGTATATGTTACGGTGTGTCACCTGAGGAAAGAGAACAATAACTATGTTTCTGCTCAAGAGGAAGAGAGGACAACTTAATCTGACTTGCGGGGTGGGAAGGGTATCTGCCCGACTCCTAAGAGTGGGGTAAAGGTTTTCGACAGAGGATCAGGGGAGAAACTGTAAGTCCTATTGGGGAATGATCATCTGCGTATATGTCTGTCTGCTTCTTTGTCCTAGGAAGGGATGGAGATGTTTACATGTGTGTCCTAGGAGGGAGGGAGGATGTGTACGTACCCATCTATCACAGAAGAGAGGAGGATTGGGTATGTTTATACACAGTGCTCATTTAAGTCTGCCTCAGGAGTCCAAGGGCTCTGTATGTCCTGAGAAGCAGTGAGGAGGTCTATTCAAGGAGGAAGTTCTTATTCGAAGAGGGAGGTGTATGTCTGTCTGTCCAAGGCGAGGAGGCCTATGTGTGTGTGTCTGTCCAAAGAGGGGGTGACAGTATGCATGTCTATGTACCTGTCTGTCCAAGAAGGGCTGAGGGTGTCTCGGAGCCCGACCTCAGGCGGGGAAGAGGGAGGGTGTGTCCGTCCGTCTTCTGCGGGGTGTCCGCCTCTGCCCTAGGGTGCCAGCGTGGGATCTGGGCCCCCAGCCTGACTGCCTGGGGGGAGAGGGAGGGGGGGCTCTGCCAGAGACTCACCCTTGGCACGTCCGTCTATCCGCCGGTCCGCCCGCTCCCCCGCCGGTACTGCCCCCTTAAATCCAACATGGCCGTCGCTCAAGGCAATTGTTTTGACGGCTCCTGGGGGCGGAGTCAACCCAGGTCACGTGGACAAGAAGCCTTCCGTGACTGGCTGTGGACCGCGCCGCCGCAGGGGCCGACTCGTGCGTGGCCGGCACGCCCCTCGGCGTTTTCTGGCGTGGCTCCCTTCCGCCGACGTCGGACGCGCGGCATTGCGTCATCAGAAGTGGCCAGGGGAAGGTGCGGAGCGACGGGCGCACCTGGCCCCGCAAATGTCCCTGCAGGCTCTCTCCCGAGCTCTGGGCTCCCTCGGCCTGGCCTCCGGCCCGCCTCCCGCTGCCCAGGTAACCGGCCTGCGGGGGTCCCGGGCCTGCGGGGGTCCCGGGCCTGCGGGAGCTGAGGAAGAAAGAAAACGGGGGAGGGGCGGAGCAAGGGCGCTGCCTGGGTGCCCCGCGGGGCCGGGAGTCAGGGGTCCTGGATTCTAATCCTGCCCTTGGCCCTAACCACCTCGTGACCTTGGTCGAGTCATATTTCTCTGCTCTGGGCCTAAGTCTCTTTGACTAAAATGGGGCTCCTAATCCCTCCCTTCTCACACCTGTTAAGAGAAAATCGGAACCGTTACCCCAGAATGTCAGAGCCAGGAGGCACCTTGGGGCACTGGGACACAGGCAGGTAGGTGGGATGGTAGATGGTGCCTTAGAACTAGGCCAGGAAAGGGACAGGCGGCTAGGTGGCTCAGTGGATAAAGCACTGGCCTTGGAGCCAGGAGTACCTGGGTTCAAATCCGACCTCAGACACTTAACAATTCCATAGCAGTGTGGCCTTGGGCAAGCTACTTAACCCCGTTTGCCCTGCAAAAACCTAAAAAAAAAAAAAAAGAACTAGGCCAGGAGTTATAATTCTGCCTCAGTAGTTTGGGGAGATTGATTGTGCCACTTAATCTCTTGCTGGACATCTAGGTGGCACAGAGGATAAGAGCACTAGCCTTGGAGTTGGAGGCCCAGAGTTCGAATCTAACCTCAGACACTTGACTCATACTAGCTGTGTGGCCTTGGGCAAGTCACTTAACCCTGATGACCTCACATCCAGGGCCATCGCCAGTCCACCTGATTCATGTTGCCCACTGGACCCCGATGAAACTCCTTTTTTTTGCTTTTATGTATATGTGGCAATTGGGTTAAATGACTTGTCCAAAGTCACACAGCTACTAAGTACCAAGTGTCTGAGGCTCGATTTGAACTCAGGTCCTCCTGACTCCAGGTCCAGTGCTCTCTATCTGCTGCACCACCTAGCTGCCAGTTATTTTGAGGAAACTCTTATCTTCTCAGTTTCACGAAGGTTTGAGGTCCAACTAATAGACCCCATACTTTCCCCCAAAACCTTCCCTGCTTTCTGTCAGCTAGTGTTTTAGTCAGAAACCCGAGGGCTTTCCCTTCCCAGAGTGATTTTTTTTAATTTTTTTTTTTAACTTTAAGAGGCCATTCTTTGCTTCATTTCCTTCTAATCTGTTTTAATCACAGAATGGGTGTTGTTGCCTATGTAAAACTGAGAGCCATTAAAGACCTTAACTTAAAAATGATAAGGTCTCCTACTACATCCAGGACCATCTTTAGGTGTCCTGGTCCACTGGATGTAGATAGTTCTGTAGGAGAAAGTGAGGCTGATGATTTTGCACCACTCTGCTGCAATTCAGTTAAACCTTTTTGGGGGGGGGGGGCGACTTGCAAAATGTACAAACAAAACCTCTCCCCGAACCTCAAATTATATATTATTATAGTATCTAGTTAATACAACAGTATCCAGTCATATATCATGAGTTTTAGACTGGGCTGTATGTCACATCCTGGTGTGATATCACAGTGGTAGGGTAGTTCAGTGCAAAGAATCAGAGTACCTGGGTTTAAATCCAAGCCCACTTCTTCATCTATATAATGAAGGGAAATTGGTTAAATGATGGTTTGGTTTTTTTTTATGATGGAAGGTTCTAATCAGCCTTCAGTCTATGTATCTGGGTCTGGTGGGAGAAACTATAGGGACATCTATAATATACTTAAATATCTATGATGTGATATCATAGGATCTGCACACTCTCAACTAAAACAAATTGTCCCAAATTGTACCATAGTATGTGATGATAATTTTTTGTGACCCCAAATCCTAAAGACCATATCACCCAGTAGCCATTTTTTTTTATGAGCCAACTAGACTGGTCCTTAAACAGCAGCCACATTCTATTGCAGACACTGGCCTGCAATTGAAGCCTTTACAACTTGTTGATGGGGCAGCCTGGTGACATAGTGGATAGGCCTGGAGTAAGGAATTCTCATCTTCCTGAATTCAAATCTGGTCTCAGACATTTAGTAGCTCTGTGTCTCTGGGCGAATCATTTAATCCTATTTGCCTCAGTTCCTCATCTGTAAAAAAAATGAACTGGAGAAAGAAATAGCAAACCACTCCAGTATTTTTTCCCAGAAAGTCTCACATGGTATCACAGAGTCAAGACATGAAATGATTGAACAAGAACAAACACTGTTTACCTTGTGTATATTCAGAGGAACAAAAGGCTTTTTATTGTTGGGGCTCCTAATGGAGTAATAGGAATGACCTAGGCAAAGGTAGATTCAGCCAGAGAAGTCTTTCAGAATTCCTGGAGTTTAAGTTGTGGATCAAGTTTGGAAGATGAAGGTTTTGGTAGGAAGCAAAGGAAAGGGATTCTGGGTAAAGAAATTTCTAATAAATAGGAAAGGGTAAATTAAGTTGTATGTAGTATGTAGAAAGCCAGTCAAGACAAATGTACCTCTATAAAGAATATATTCATAGTATAAAAGATATGATAGGGTGGCTAGGTGGCATAGTGGATAAAGCACCAGCCTTGGAGTCAGGAGTACCTGGGTTCAAATCCGGTCTCAGACACTTAATAATTACCTAGATGTGTGGCCTTGGGCAAGCCACTTAACCCAGTTTGCCTTACAAAAACCTTAAAAAAAAAGATATGATACTTGGATCATAATAGAAATTAAAATAACTGGTTTGGGAAGCTTCCTAATAGTGATAGTCTATGAGCTAAAATGCCTTACAAATGCCCTTCCCTGAAGTGACTCTTTAAGTAAATGGAGTTTCTCTCTTTGTCCTCAGGTGATGAGCAATGTCTTCCTCCAGCCTTCCTCAGCTGGGGTGCTAATTGCTTGCCGATCTTTCCTGACCTCTGGAGTCCTTAACGCAAACATTGCTTCCTGGAAGAGTCAAACCAAATATACCATTACACCAATCAAGATGAGGAAGTCAGGGGGTCGTGACCATACAGGTAGGAATATCACTAAGTCTGGTGGAAGCAATAAAGGGGAGAAATAGTGAAGCCTCATGTTGATTGGTCCCTTCGTGGGCCAGGGGAGGGTCCCACTGCATAGCAATGCTACATTAGATAATGGGTTTGGTGGGATACAGAGCAATAAGTATCACAGGCTTCTCTGTCTATAGCAGAGTATGAGTGTTGGAGTGAAGCCTCAGAAAGCCTAGATCCAAATCTTTGCTCTATTATTTATTCAGTAGGTGACCTTGGGCAGGTCTCTTCTCTATGCTTCTCTTCTCAGCAAAATGGGAATTATATTTAGATGGGGATTGTTGTGAAGAGAAAATGAGATCATATATGTAACCAAAAAACAGTATTTAAATTATCATGGTCTCTGAACACTAGAAGCTTATGAAGAAGATTATTTTATTTTTTGAAGGCAATGGGAGTTAAGTGACTTGTCCAGGACTTAAAGTAAACTGTTTAACATATTACTTGAAAGATAATTTATCAAAATAAACCTTTTCTTTGGTCCCAGAGAAATCCATGGGTTATTCAACACCAAGATCCTGTCAATACTTCTCATTTAAGAATTTCTTTTGCTTCTTGTGGACGAAAGTTTTAAAAAGAACTCCATAATAGCAATCCAGTTGGTTAGGAATAAGGAATATTCTATGAGTTGATGCTCACAGTGACCATTTTGCAGAAAATAATAATCCTATGAGCATAAGTATTTGTCTTTTTACCCTTTCAAAACTTTACAGAGAGTAGTACAGCATAGGTGTGACTTCTCAGATCTAAAACTGTGAGCTTCAGTCTAGATGATTGTGTAAATCAGCTTTCTGAGGATGCCCAGGTTTATTAGCCTTATATGGTCTTGTTAATTTTACACTGTCCATAGCCAAACAGCACTTTCAATCCTGACTAGTTTTCCCCTCAGAAAAGTGCTTCATGTTAATATAAGAACAGGATGAGATAAGCTAGGTGGCAGAATAGATAAAGTGAGCACCCAAGTCAGGAAGAACTAAGTTCAAATAAAGCCTCAGTCACTTGACACTTCCTAACTGTGTGACTCTGGGCAAGTCACATATCAAAAATAGCATATAACTTTCCCAAATGTCTTCTCCCAACATTTCTCACAAAACAAGGTCTCTTCTTGCCTTTTCAAGATAGTCATTTTTCCTTCGTGTGTGTGTGTGTGTACATATTTTCCTCTTCAGGCCTAATTGGACTGGCAAAAATGGAGATTTCCCTGAGTTAAACTTCTTGTATAGACCTTGATATATCAAGATGCTGGTCTCCTTTGCTTCCAAATTAAGTTGGTTAAAAAAAAGCTCCAGGCCAAATATTTTATTTCCTGCATGTGAGGAAAATAACATTTCCTTAATAGGCTGAATTCTATACTACCGGTAGTAGCATAGGACTAAGAATCCATTGTGTTCATGGGACTGGTGGTAGAGAAGCTATGATGCAGTGGACAGAGCACTTGCTCTATAGTTAAAGACATGGATTCAAAATCTAAGCTCTACTATTCCATTGATCTCAGTTTTCTCATCTATATAATGGAAGTTTTGATGAAATCTGAAATCCTTTCCAATTCAGAAGCTGTGATCCTGTGAAAATTATTACTAGATGAATAATTTTTGATGTGCTGATGGTTTAGAGACAACACACATATACAGGGAGGAAGAGTTGGAAGCAAAGTCAAGTGATATTTCATTCAGGTGGGATGTATGTCTGTACAATGAATGTAATGGAATATCAGGGGAAAGCTCCATACAAATTCATGTGTTCTTGAGGCTGAGTTCATATGTCCAATTCAAAAAACAGGGAGCTAGGGGAAGAAACTATTCCAATTAATAAGTTGTACATCAAAAATGAGAATAGCATTTGATGGAATGAGGTCTGAGTGACCAGTGGAACCATAATTGTAGTCTGAAGAGATGGTGATTTTTGGTCTCTGAGAAACTCCTTCTTCCCAGCCTCAAATTATCTCCTGTTTGACCATCACAAAATTGAAGGTCTTATTTCTGTCACAGGACAAATCAAACTTATTCTTGGCTTCAAGCATCCTCTTGTAGTGCCCCATACAGATCTGTCTGCTTGGGGAAGGTGCACCTTGTCTTCAGGGAAGATGATCTCCACCTGCCCTCCCATCCCAGCTGGCCTTGAGTGGGTCAAGGTTCACTGCTTCCCTGGTATGAGCACAGGGCAAGGCAAGGAGGAAGCTTGGCAGGACTCTCTGCAGCCTTATGGAATATCAGCCAAAGGTGGGGTGGAGGGGGAATGAACCTCTTCTGCCAATAGAGAAATGTGACCAATCGAATTAAATGTCAGTTGGGAAACAGGTGGAACACATCTTTAGCTCACTGGTTCATTTTTAGCTTGTAAAACTGAGTTGGTGTAAAAGGTTTTAAACGCCCTAGTCAGATATGTTGTCTCATAACCATCACCTGTCATACTTGCTTAATATTTGATGAAGGCATCTTGGCCAAGAACCTGAAATTCTCCAACTACTTACAAGTCCTGATTCCAGGGCCAATGCCCTATCCACTGTGCCACCTCACTGCTCCAAATATAATTTCTTCAATATGTAGAGACGATGAAGTCTTTCTGGTAGAAAAAACATTGTATTTGAAGTCCAAGGACTCGATTTTTGAATCCTCATTCTATTTACTGTGACCTTGGACAAATCAGGTAAGGTCTAAGATCTTAGTATCTTCATCTATAAATGAATGGTTTAGTCTAGATAAACCTTGACATCCCTTTGAGTTCAGAATCTGGTGTTGTTGATGTGTATAGGCATAACTGATATGATACAGAGTTGCTAGAAGCAACCAAAGTCAGTCATTGCTCACCCTACCCACTAAGGTGGCTTAGTAATGGACCTCTGATTTCTTAGGCTGATCCTCAGATAAGAGACATGCTTGACACAACCTGTGAGATGTCAGTAACCTCCAAGATGAGTGTCAGCAGAGGAGTAAGCAAGGGAAAAAGAGTTATAAAGCAACCTGTGACAAATTTATAATAAAAGACTATAGCTTTTTGGTGCAATGAATAGAGTGCCCAGCCTGGAGTCAGAAAACTCATTTTCCTAGCCTCAGACTCTAACTAGTTGTATGACTGAGTAAGTCACTTAACCCTGTTTGCCTCAGTTCCTCATTTATAAAATGAGCTGGAGAAGGAAATGGCAAGCCATTCTGATATCTTTGCTAAGAAAACCCTAAATGTGGTCATGAAAAGCTGGATACAACTGAAAACAAACAAGAAGAAGCAGTGATAGAGCTAGATGTAATCAGCAAAAAGTTATTTACAAACACAGGCATCTAAGGAACCCCTACCCAACAGACATTACATCGCATCACTGGCCTACTTTGACACAGGCTGTGCAACAGACATCCTCCATGATGGTGGCAGACATCTTTGTCCTTTATACATCTTTTTCTTTGATTGTTAATAATCAGAAGGTCATATGCACAACCACTTTTGTTGTTAATTCTTTTAAGAAATAGTATATTTTTTTTTTTAGGTTTTTGCAAGGCAATGGGGTTAAGTGGCTTGCCCAAGGCCACACAGCTAATAATTAAGTGTCTGAGACCGGATTTGAACCCAGGTACTCCTGACTCCAGGGCCGCTGCTTTATCCACTGCGCCACCTAGCCGCCCCTAAGAAATAGTATTCTTTAGTTAAGCACAACATCCCTTGTATCTGTTCCATTATTTCCATCCTTGACTATAACCTGAGTTCACGTCCTTATTACCTCCTTGTTATACTTCTTCAGTAGAGTACTAATTGATCTTCTTTCTCTCCAATTTGTTCTCAACACAGCAAAAAATTAATAGTCCTAAAACAGTTCTTAACATGTCACTCCCAGGGGCAGCTAGGTGGCGCAGTGGATAGAGCACCAGCCTGGAGTCAGGAGTACCTGAGTTCAAATCCGGCCTCAGACACTTTAATAATTACCTAGTTGTGTGACCTTGGGCTTAACTACATTACCTTGAAAAAAACAAAAAAAATGTCACTTCCCCTCTGGGCAGCAAGGTGGCACAGTAGATATAGTGCCAGGATTGCAATCTGAAAAACAAATCATTTTAAGTTCAAATCTGACCTCAGACACTAGCTAGGTGACCCTAGACAAGTCACTTGAACCTATTTGCCTAAGTTCTTCATCTGTCAAATGAGTTGAAGAAGGAAATGGATAACCACTGCAGGATCTTTACCAAACAGGAACAAAAACAACACAAAAGGTTATGAAGATTCAAACAAATTTAAACAACTGCTTCCTCAGCCTGGCATTCAAAATTTCTCACTAATTGACTCTATCATACTTTTCAAATATATTTCATATTGTTCATGTCCAGACAAAATGGCCTGTTTGCTCATCAAATTTCTGTCTTTCTCCTGTCCCCATGAGTGGCATGTACTCCCTCCTTATTTTTTATCTCAGTGGGTCCTCTTAGGAGACATTTTTCTTAGAAATCTCTTCCCTGAATCCCTATAAGTGAGTGTTCTTTCCTTGCTTAAATCTTATATTTAGTTCCTCAAATCTTACCTTGTATTTATTTCTCTGGGTTCTTTCTAGTAAAATAGAAGATTCTTGAAGGAAAGGATGTTAATAAATGTTTGTTTTTGAGGTATTCTGGAGGGAGGTGAGCTTTGTTAGAGTTTGACAAGTTAGAAATTTCAGGTGGTATATAAAAGGTGAAAGATGTATTACAGATAAAGAGAATGACATAGTTGTATTGGGCTGAAACATTCTTTCATGAATTTTCTTAATTTGAATTGTGTTTTATTCTCCTTACTTTTCCGACAGGTCGCATCAAAGTGCATGGTATTGGTGGAGGCCACAAACAGAGTTACCGGATGATTGACTTTCTTCGTTTTCGACCTGAGCATAAGGCCAAGCCAGGGCCTTTTGAGGAGAAGGTCATTGATGTCCGATATGATCCCTGTAGGCAAGTATGAAGTATAGGTTTTTAAGGGGGTCAGCTCAGCAGTTCAGCTGAGATGGAAATAGAGACCGAAGGAAAACATTCAAAGTCACTGGAGTAGTAGAGGGGGCTCACAGTGCTCCAAGAAAAGGTGAGGGTCTTCAAGGAGGGGACTCTAGAAATTCAAAGATAGCTTAGATGGCCTGTCCATATGTCCTTTACCTCATTTCACTCAGGTCTGCAGACATTGCCCTCGTTGCTGGGGGCAATAGGAAACGTTGGATCATTGCCACTGAAAATATGCAAGTGGGAGACATACTCCTTAATTCTAACCACATTGATCGCATGGCAGGTAAGAGAAAACCTTAGCCTAGGATGAGGATGAAGTTTTGATTTGTGGTTAGTTGAGTTGGCCTAGGAGATGTTAAAGATTCCCAATTAAACTGTCTTTTAGTTGCTGCCCAAGAGGGGAATGCACATCCTTTGGGAGCCCTGCCCATTGGGACTTTGATCAACAACCTGGAGAGTGAGCCAGGGAGGGGTGCCCAGTATATCCGAGCTGCAGGTATGAAATTGAGGCTGGGTGAGGATTGGGTAGGGGCACCTGAAACCACAGAAGAGGTGGAATGGGAAACTCATTCCCCATGATCACCACCGTTAGCCAAAAAGGAAACAAAACAAAACCAGGAAACAGGAATAAAGGTAGCAGTTCCTCAGGAAATATGATAAGGATATGATCCTATTGTCAGCTCTATCCATCCTGTTGCCCCATGTTCCTGAGTTGTGTGTTATGGATCCTATAAAGATTATTTGGGGGAGATCTGAGTCGGGACTCTGTCCTACACAGGAACATGTGGTGTGCTTTTGCGGAAAGTCAATGGGACAGCTATTGTTCAGTTGCCCTCTAAGAGGCAAATGCAGGTATGTGTGGGGGAAGGAGGGGTGGTAGCATGAGAACTGGCAATGAACGTACCCTTTCCTGGGTCAGGTGTCTCAGGGTCCTGGGATCTTCCAAGATTTCACTGTCTAATTTCTGTGCAACCCTCTACACCCACAGGCTGGAACTTCCCTTGTTTTTTTGCTTATTAAAATAGGAGTGAAGGGGAAATAATTTTTTCTTCACTCACTTCACAGTATATTATTTCCTGACTCTGCTACCTATGCCTAAATCCATTATTGCTGCCCTTGGTTCTGGCTTTTTTCCCCTTTTCTGTCACGTTCGCCCTGTGCCCTGCCCTGGCTTCCCTCGGGACCTTCTCCCCATCGTGTTGCGCACTGCGCCCCTGCCCTTACCAGCCCCTTCCTCCGTAGGTGCTAGAGAGCTGTATCGCCACAGTGGGCCGCGTCTCCAACGTGGATCACAATAAGCGGGTCATCGGAAAGGCCGGGCGAAACCGCTGGCTGGGCAAGAGACCCAACAGCGGCCTGTGGCAGCGCAAGGGAGGCTGGGCTGGGCGAAAGATCAAGCCCTTGCCCCCCATGAAGAGCTACGTGAAGTTGCCTTCCGCCGCCGCCTCCCAATAAACTGGCTCCTCCTCACTGGCCTGTGTGGTTCCTGCCGCCGGGGGCGGGGCGGGCGGGGCGGGCGGGGCGGGGGGAGAGGAAGCGCGGGCGGGAATGGGGCGGGGACGAGGGAGGCCCCGCCCCCAGCACCTTCGGCTTCCGTAGCCGGCGGAAACGTGTCAGAGTCCACGGGAAGAGCCGCTCCCCCCAGCGCCCCCCCTCCCCCCCGTTCCGGGAGCAGCCGCGGCTGCCTTGGCGCCCGGCCAGGCCGGGCCAACATCGCCATCGTCCCCGCGGCAGGGCGGGACCGGCCCCGGCCCACTCCCGCTCCCCTCCGAGTGCCGAGCGGGCCACGCAGGCGCAGTGACGCCTCCCGGGAGCCTTCCATCCCGCCCCAGTGCCCCTGCCTGCCAGCCCCCTCGCTCCTCCCCCCACGTCTGGTCCGCCGATTACCTGTCTCTGAAAACTTGAACAAACGGTGACTCGTTGTTCCTCCTCCTCCCACTGACGTTCCTCAGTTTACCTTCCAGAGGGTGGCCACTGAAACCCTGCGGTAGCCCCCTCCCGCCCTCCCTACAGCAGCCCTGTGCCCCTGCCCCGGGTCACTGGTCCTGGGCTCCTCTTCCCTCCTCCGCTCTGATGTGATCATCGTGTTCTGCAGCCCTCCGCATCCCCTGAGAAGATTATTTCACAATGGGTACTTTTCCTCACTTCTGCTCCTTTTCTTCCTCTGATCTAGGAGCCCAGGATGGTGGGAGAACGTAGAACCAGAGATTGGCTGGTGCCCTTGGGGCCACGACTATGGGCATACCCTGAGGAACTGCTCCGGCAGCGCCAGGGTCACGATGGGCATCCAGAGTACTTGATCCGTTGGACTGTCCTTCAGCGTGGGAAGGAGGGTGGAGTGGGCAGTGGAAACTCTCTAGAGGGCAAGGCGGAGCATATCCTCATGTGGCTCTCAGCCCCCGAGGTCTATGCCAACTGCCCCATGCTTCTTGGCGAAAGAGCACCAGCCAAGGGGCCGCAGCACGAACCAGTGGGGAGCGCGGGCGCCTTTCCCCGGGATGCTGGGGGGCTGGACGAAGCCTCGCTGGGAGAGATGGCCGCAGATGTCCGAGGACTGGTGCGCAGAGCTGCCCGACAGCTGGATGGTGGGGGGAACTCGAGTCCCGCGGCTTCGGTGCTACACACCATCCACGTGCTCAGCGCCTATGCCAGCATCGGACCCCTTGCCGGTGTCTTCAGGGAGACAGGGGCCTTGGACCTGCTCATGCACATGCTGGGTAACCCAGAACCACAGATTCGCAGGAGTGCCGGAAAGATGCTCCAGGCCTTGGCAGCCCATGATGCTGGTAAGGGCCAGTGGGGAAAGAAGGGGAAGCAGGAAAGAGGTGGGACGACAGCAGGACCAGGGATCAGGGAGCACTTGCAAAGAGAGGATGTCAGAACCTTTTGGTTTCATCAGAGACAGCGTGCTATCTGCCTGTGCTCAGTTACAGTGAACTTAGAGCTACAGTTCACACCCACTGATGAAAGAGAGAGACAGCAAGAGACAGTGTCTTCCCTTACTAGTTTAGAACTTACAGGTCAGGCATTAAGATAGATGGCTTTTGTACAAGATGTGATCTCACTTCTCAGAGCACGTCGTTCCCCCTGTCGGGTCCTTTGGTGAAAAAGGACTTGGTTCTGCAGGAGGGTGGAAGAGAGTGAGGCTAAGAGAGAGGCAGGCAGTTGATAAGAGTGGAGGAGTGGGCAGAGAGAGAGGTAAAGCACATTCCCTGGGACAGGTTGCAGAGCAGAGTTTGTATTTTAGGGAGCAGGGCCCACGTGCTCCTGTCACTGAGTCAGCAGGATGGCATCGAACAGCACATGGACTTCGATAGCCGCTCCACTCTGTTGGAGCTGTTCGCGGAGACCACATCCTCCGAAGAGCACTGCATGGCCTTTGAAGGGATCCACCTGCCCCAGGTAACCTAAGGGAATTGAGGAAAGGTCTCAGGACTGGACTTTCATCTCCTTCCCCTGCCCCCATCTCTTGGCAGTATGGTTAGAAGCAGCAAAGTAGGGAGATCACTGGCCTGAGTCCAGTGTGTTTATCCTGCAGATCCCTGGAAAGTTGCTCTTCTCCTTAGTGAAGCGTTACCTGTGTGTCACATCACTCCTGGACCAGCTAAGTAGCAGTGTGGATCCAGGGTCTGGGGAGTGGGGGAACCGGTGCTCCCCTAACAAGGCCTCTGTTGTGGAAAAGAGCCGAGGACAGAAGGAACTGGAGTTTAGCATGGCCATGGGCAACCTGATTTCAGAGTTGGTTCGGGGCATGGGATGGGACCGGGGCCCGGGGAGGCAGCCCGTGTCTCCCCCTCGGCCTGCCCGATCTATCTTTCAGCCCCTATCGTCTGTGCCGAGCACCATCCTCCCCACCCTGCTCACCCCTACGTCCCCCAGGAGGCCAAGCCGGGCCTTCAGACCACGGTCTGAGTTCTCGAGTCTGAGTGGTTATGCTGACTATGTTCAGGAGACACTGCAGCCGGGGATGCGTGTTCGAATGCTGGAGGATTATGAGGAGATCAGTGCTGGGGACCAGGGCGAGTTCCGGCAGAGCAACAATGGAATGCCCCCTGTACAGGTATGTGTGAGTGAATTGGAAATGGTGCCTTGGAGGATAGGGGAGTGTATATGATCATGAAACAAACTAGATTAAAGTGCATCAATAGAGAGAATAGGTAAAGGTTAGAAAATAACTATGTTTTTCACCATCTCACCCCTCCCTGGCCTCATCTGTTCCCAGGGAGAGAGAATGACTATTTGGAAAAGATTGTGTCACCAAGAGGGCAGACAGAGAGAGGATTCCTGGTAGTGGAAGGAAACAGAAACAGCCAAGTAGACTACTATCTACCTTCTCATCTCCTTTGGCAGAAGAGCAGGGATACGTATTTGGGTCCTTTTTGTCCTCTTCCCTCAGCCTCCACTCTAGGGAGAGCTGTCCAAGCCTAGGATGTGAGTGACTGTTTAAGAAGGCTCCACTTGGAAGAGGGCCTCATGTGCCCCAGGTCTGGGCCTCCCACTGAGGTTGATCCTACTGGCTCAGGTGTCTAAACTTCATTCCCTCTTCATGCTCTAGGTACTATGGCAATCAACAGGTCACACTTATTGGGTACACTGGCACATGGTGGAGATTCTGGGTCCCATAACTGAGGACAAAGTTGCTGCTGAGCCAGAGAAAGGGACAAGGAGCAGTGGACCTCAAGCCCCAGGTATAGGTGAGCTTGGGGTGGCAAGGATACAGGTTCCCTGGGGAGTAGAGGAACTGTGACCAAGGAGATACCCTGCCCTGACAATGAGCTGCCCTGAAGTTGTCCAGTATCACATTCTCCTGGACAGCTGGTCAATACCCTCATGTCTTATGCCCACAGCACCTCCTTTCTTAGATTGGAAACTCCTTGGGGGATTGTATGCCCTGCCATACCTTAAACCCGAGGCTCAGAAGAACACAGAGTCTAGATGCCTGAGCCAGGCAGAATGGTGGGAGCTGCTTTTCTTCATCAAGAAGCTGGATGGACCTGAACAACAGGAGTTTCTTCGGCTCCTCCAAGAGAACCTGGATGGGGAGGTATGTTGGGCCTGGTAGTGGAGCTCTGAGAAGTTGGTCTGCTGGTAAGGGGGAGATGAGTCAGGATGGGAGGGTATAGTAAGTGGAAGTCAGGAGATGGGTTTCAGAAGCTGACATAGATCTGAGGAAACCATGAAGGCCCAGAGTAGAGAAAGATAAGAATCCTCTGTCAGTCCTGGCCCTTGGTACTCAACATAATGTTATCATGATTACTGATACATCCTGGAGGACAAAGAGGTCCTAAGTAATCTCTTAATGCCAATGGAGTTGGTACAGAAGCTGGTATTCACACTCAGTGGTCAATGCCAGGGCACCACCCATGTGACCTGCTGAGCTCTCATGTCTATACCAAATATGGGTCACAACCTAATACAGGAAATTCAGCCATTGTGGCTCTGTAGTGCCTCAGGACACCTATGTCCCAAATGCTCCATTTTCAGAGAAAATCATGGTGAATTCTGAGCCCCACAAAACACAGAACCATTCCCAGTTACTAAACTGGCTGAGACTTTTAATGGCTAGACAGGAGATAGAGACAATCAAAACTAACAATATCTTTTCCTCTCAGTTGGCAGAGGAAAGAATATACATTTGGGTCCTTTTTGTCTTCGTCATCCAACTTCCACCCTGGGGAAAAGCTTCCCAAGCTCGAAGGTTGCATCCCCTGACTCCCAGTTTCATACTGAGTGAGACTGAACTTTCTCCCTCCGGGAGAAAAAGTATTTTGGGCCTAGGAGATGAATTGTTATAGGGATGGGGCAAAAGGAGGAAAAACAGGAGAGGCTACAGAGCATATTTGGAATTCAGCAAGATATTAGACTTCCACATCATGATGATGGGCTAGATGGTAGACTAAATGATAGTATAATTAGATGGGTTTAGAATTTGTTGTCTGACCAGAACCTCTCAAAATATTGGTTGATGGAAAATGGTCCCAAGCTTTGTTCTGGGCCCTTTCCTTTTCTTCTGAATAAGGTGAGTTTTAAAAAATTTTTATTTATTTAATGCAATGGGGTTGAGTGACTTGCTAAGTTCACATAGCTAGGCAATTATTAAGTTTCTGAGTTCAGATTTGAACTCAAGTTCTCCTGACTCCAGGGCTGGTACTTTATCCACTGCGCCATCTAGCTGCCCCTGAATAAGGTAATATTGAATAGGGATAGTAAGTCTAAAATCCTCAAGGTAGGTTTACCAAAATAACAGAACAAACATAGGATACTAGCAACACAGTTGGAAAGTAATAGGTGTGAAAAATATTTTGGGCGAGTAATTTCCCTCCTCTGTAAAATAAGGAAGGTGGTCTGTAGAGGTCTTAGAGAACTTAAATTTAAGGTTTAAATTATTTATTTGAGTTTAATTTAAATCTTTTAAGCAATTGAGGTTAAGTGACTTATCCAGGATCATACAGCTAGAAAGTATTTGGGGCTGGATTTGAACTCAGTTCCACCTGACTCCAAGGCTGGTGCTTTATGCATTGTACCACCTACTTACCTCTAATTTAAATCTTTTTAATAAGTGTTTTTTTAATTAATTAAATTTAGATCTTTAATTTAAGGGTTTTGGTGGACTGCACTCACTCTGAGGGAGCTATATATCACAGAAACCCAAAAAGCACATATGGTCTTCAGCTGCATTTAGAGAAGCATAGTGTCCAGAATGAGGGAGGTATGCTCATCCTCAGACCATTATTCACTTCTGAAGCCTGGAGTTTAGGGGTAGGTCAGACTATGTCTTGAAGCAGCATTCACACACTAGAACATATTTAAAGGAGAATGAGGGGTGGCTAGGTGGTGCAGTGGATAGAGCACCAGCCCTGGAGTCAGGAGTACCTGAGTTCAAATCCGGCCTCAGACACTTAATAATCATCTAGCTGTGCAGCCTTCGGCAAGCTGCTTAGCCCCATTGCCTTGCAAAAACTTAAAAAAAAAAAAGAATGACAGGAGTAGCTAAATGTTTATAAGGAACTCTGTGGTAAATTACTCAGCATACATTATCTTATTTGATCCTCTTCAAAACAAAACAAAAAAACTCCAAAACCTATTTTTATGCCCATTTCATGGATGAAGCTCAGAGATTAAACAACTTGCCCAAGGTTACATAGGCCAGTTAAATCTCTCAGTCGGGATTTGAACTCAGGTCTTCTTACCTCCAAGTATAGTGCTTTATATATTACATTATGCTGCCTCTCAATGGAAAATTGGCTATAAGGGAATCCATTGAAAAAATTAGCAACAGTAGTCAAGATTACAGAAAAAGAGGAAGTAGTTGAATCTAGCTGTCTATTATCCCTTGTCCACAATGATCTAGATAATGCACCAGGCTGAATTCTGATCAAGAAAAATCCCAGGGTATTATTTTAACAGCCATGCCAGCTTAGGGTGAAGGTCTGTGGATCCTGGGACTGAAGCTGGCCAGGAGCATGAGGCAAAGATGGGGTACTGGAAGAGGAAGAACTACGGCAGAAAGAGATCTCTAGGGATCCCAGACTAGTACAGGGTTTAAGACTGGGTGTTGTCTGGCAGCTCTGTCACCCACCACCCAGTTTCAGGTCACTGAGGAGTAGACCAGAGAGGAGCAGTTGTTGTCACCTTAGTTGAACCATGTATTGAACATGGAGCAAGGTAAGGTAATGTAGAGGTATGGCGCTGACCCCAGAAGCAGAGCCGGGACTTGATTCTAGCCTTTGGTCCAATGTGTAAGCCCTCCATGGAATAACCAGTTGTTCCAGACCAAAATAGAGCTAGCTCTTCAGTGAATCTAATTATGCAGAACCTCCCAGCAGGCTAACAGTGACTGAATCCAGCAGTTTATGGGAACTTCCAAGTAAGGACAAACCCACAGACCTGGAACTAGATCAGGAACTTGCAGAGCTCAGACAAGGAGAACAGAGGACAGACCCCTCCCTGAATTTGGGAATATTGAATGCTTTCAAGTACCCTGACCAAGCTGTGAAAGCAGCAGGTTGAAATAAAAGTAAAGAAGCTCAGTTCAGACATCCTAAGCCACCCCCCCCCCCACTAACCCCCCCCCCCCCCCCCCCGAGCCCAGTGCTAATATCAAGTCAAAAGTAGAAAAGTAGGTTGGGAAGCATGAGCAATCAAAAACAAAACTCAGTCATAAAGGGACAACAGGAAACAAACACTGAAGAAGAGACAATGACTTGAAAAGATCTACAAGCAAAAACTCAAAGAAAAATGTAGCTTGGACACAAGTCCTACAAGAATTTCTAGTAGAGTTAAATGAGTTTTTAAAAGATCTAAACAATTATTTTAAAAACCAAATGAGAAAATAAGTGAGAACCAAATGAGAATAGAAGTAAAGTTGGGAATAAGTGAGAGAAGAAAGATATTAAAAGAGAATTAAATCTAGTAGAGTTAAATGAGTTTTTAAAAGATCTAAACAATTATTTTAAAAACCAAATGAGAAAATAAGTGAGAACCAAATGAGAATAGAAGTAAAGTTGGGAATAAGTGAGAGAAGAAAGATATTAAAAGAGAATTAAAAGCTGAGAGAGAAGGAAGGTACAAAATCTTACCAAAGAAAACTCAAAAATTAGAACTGGACAAATGGAAACTAATGAGCCCATAAGATATCAAGTAATAATAAAACATAGTCAAAAGACTGGAAGAAATTGTGAAATATCTCATAGGGAAAAAAAATCTGCCTTGTAAAATAGAATGAGGAGATATAATTGAAAAATCATTGGACTACATAAATGTCATGAACAAAAAAAGATCTTAGATACCACATTAAAAAAAATCAAAAGAACTTTCCAGACTTGTTAGAACCAAAGGACAAAATAGAAAATGAAAGAATCTACTGATTACCTCCTGAAAAAAAGTCTATATTAAAAACTTTCAGAAATATTATAGCCAAAATTAGGTCAAAGGGAAAATATTGCAAGCAGTTAGAAATACAGGATTCAAGAACTGGGCGTCATAGTCAGATCATATAAGAATTAGCAGCAACTATTATGAATTAATGGAGAACTTAGAATATAATATTTCAGAAGACAAAGGTTCAAGACAAAAATCAAGAATAACCTAGCTAGCAAAACTGAGTATAATTCGGGGCGGGGGGAATGAAACTTTTAATGAAATAAAAGAATTCCAAGTATTCCTGATGAAATGACCAGAACTGAGTAGAAAATCTGACATACCAATGTAGGCATCAAAACAAGCATAAAAAAGATAAACCTAAGCAAAAAATCATAAGAAATCAAACAGGTTAAACTATATTTCTTCTTTGGGGAAATGAAATAGGTAGTCTCTCAGAACTTTATCACACCATAGGTCATAAAGAGTTTAACAAGTCAGAGGGCCTAGATGTGATTGTTATATTTACAAGACATCAAAAGAAGAGCTGGGGGGGGGCTTTAGGTGGCACCTAGGCCATGGCACCTAGATGGCGCAGTGAATAGAGCATGGGCCCTGGAGTCAGGAGTACCTGAGTTCAAATCCGGCCTCAGACTCTTAATAATTACCTAACTGTGTGGCCTTGGGCAAGCCACTTAACCCCATTGCCTATCAAAAACTTTAAAAAAACAAAGAGTGGAAAGAGTGGGGAAGAGGGATGCATTGTGAAGGGGGGGTAAAAGAGGAGGAATGGGAGAAATGATCTTATACAAATGGGATATATAAGAGTAAAATTTATATAGTAGAAAAGGGAGTAAGGGGAGTAGGTGACTCTTGAACCTCACTCTCATCTGAACTAGTTAAATGAGGAAGAATACAGAAATATAGCTTCCCCAACAGGAAAATAAGAGGAAAGAAAGTTAAGGGAATAGGGGAGAATAAGAGGGTAGACTGAGAGAGGTCATAGTCAAAAGCAAGAAAATCAAAATCTTTTAAGAAGGGGCAGGGAAAATAAGAGAAGGAAAATTATAAGAGAATAGGATAGAAAAAAATATAATTAGTCATAACTGAATGTGAATGGGATGAATACATCCATAAAATGGAAAATGATATTCAAGATGAAAAACTAGAATCTAAAAATTTTATTTACAAAAAACATTTGAAATGGAAAGAAACCCCAAGAGCTAAAATAAGGAGCTGGAGTAAAGTCTATGCTTTAGTTACAGTTTTAAAAAAGGACTGGGGTAGTAATTATGAAACAACAGCAAAATTAGACCTAAGTACAAGATAAAGAGGTATACCACATTTTCCTTAAAGACAATGAAGTAATGTCAGTACTAAAGGCATGTATGTAAATATATTTTTAAATTCTATAATGATTTATAGCAGGAAATAGACAGTAAATCTATAATAAGGGAATCTTATTTATTCCCCTGAGGCCTAAATAAAATTAAACAAAAAGTAAATTAGAAGTTGAAGACTTGAATAGAATTTTAGAAAAGTTACATATGATAGACCTTTATAGAATATTAAATAGGAATAGAAAATAATATTCTTATTTTTAGCTACATATGGCATTTTCACAAAAAAAATGAGCATTAAAATGTTGGGGCGTAAAAACCTCACAAATGCAGAAAAACAGAAATCTTAAATACATCTTTTACTGACCATAATGAAGTAACTATTAATAAACAGTAAATAAAAGGCTTTTGGAGCAAAGATTAAAAAATAATTTAAAACTAAATAACCTAATTCTAAAGAATAGATAGTTCAAAAAACAACTCATAAAGACAATAATGTCATTTGAGATAATAACAGTGAGATGTAACAAAATCAATCAAATGTACAATTAAAAAAAAATTTGAAAACCAATAAACTAAACCCCTAAATAAACACCAAAATAGAAATCCTGAAAAAGCAAAGGAAAAATTTTAAAAATAAAAAATAAAAAAGTCATTGAATTAATTAGCAAAACCAGGAGCTGATTTTTTTTAAGTAAAAGAAATTCTATAAAATAGATAATCCATTAGTTAATTTGCTTTTTAAAAAGAAAGAAGAAAAGCAAATTATATAAAATGAGAAGGTGAATTTACCACCAGTGCTCAACTATATGCCAAGGAAATTGAATGGATTAATATTTACAAAAATATAAATTACCCAGATTGAAAGAATAGGAAATAAGATACTTAAATAACCTTATCTTAGAAAAAGAAATTGTATAAACCATATATGAACTTCCAAAGAAAATAGCTCCAAGACCAGATGAATTTAGAAGCAAATACTCCCCAAACATTTAAAGAACAATTTCAAAACTACATAAACTGTATGGAAAATGTAGTTATGTGGTCCTATCAGATTCTTTCTATGATACAAATAATCTAATCTAGGAAGTGCCAAAGCAAGAGGAAACTATAAACCAGTTTCCTTAAATACAACAATATATCACAAAGATCATACACCACTTTAATCAGGCTGCATTCATTATAACAGGAATGGTTCAATATTAGAAAAATTGTAAAGATAATTGACTAAACTGATAATTAAACAGCAAAATCTTGGTTATTTTAATAGATGCTGGAAAAGCTTTTGAAAAATAAACCAATGTACATAATAACAGCAATATTGTAAAGATATTCAGCTTTGAAAGACTAAGTAACTGATAAACATAATAGTTCACCACAATTCCAAAGGCTTCATGTTGAAACATTCTATCCTCCTCCATTCAAGAGAACTAATGGACTCAGAGTATGGACTGAAGTAGTTTTTCCTCCTTTTTTCTTGCTTTTTCAGGGAGGGCAAGGGGAAATAGGACTAATATAGAAATTTATTTTTGTCTTCACTCAATAGTCTCTGTGCTTTAAAAAAATATTAAAAAATAATGGAATGTAAATTAGAAAAAAATCTATAACATCTATTCCGAATTTTTAAAAAAGCACTAGAAAGGGGCGGCTAGGTGGCGTAGTGAATAGAGCACCAGCCTTGGAGTCAGGAGTACCTGGGTTCAAATCTGACCTCAGACACTTAATAATTACTGAGCGGTGTGGCCTTGGGCAAGCCACTTAACCCCATTGCCTTGAAAAATATAAAAAAAAAAAGCACTAGAAAGTATGGAAATAAATGGAACTTTCCTTAAAATGATAAAAATTATCTATCTTAAACCAAGAGACAGCATGAGATCTGTATTAGGGACAAATTAAGCCTTTCCAGTAAGAGCAGGATTTTTAGGACAGAAAGCAGAGATTTTAGTATTACTATTCATTATTGTATTAGAAATGCTGACTATAATAAGACAAAAAAAATTATAGCAATAAACATAGAAAAAGAAGAAATAAAACTCTCCCTTTTTGAAGATAATATGATCATTTGTTTAGACAACCCTAGATAACTAAAAAATTAATTTAAACAATTAAAAACTTCAGCAAAGTTGCAGGACAAATAATAAACCTGCACAAATCATCCTCATTTCTATGTATTACCAACAAAATACAGCAGAACATAGAAAGAATTCCACTTAAAATAACTACAGGGGGCAACTAGGTGGTGCAGTAGGACCGAAGTTCAAATCCAACCTTAGTCACTTGATATATGACTTTGGGCAAGTCACTTAATCCCATCGCCTTACCAATAAAAAAATACAGACAATATAAAATATTTGGGAGCCTACCTGCCAATATATACACAGAAATTATAGGAACGTAATTGTGAAATACTTTCTACATATAGATCTAAGAAGTTAAATATTAATTACTCATGGGTAGGCTGAACCAATGTAGCAAAAATGATAATACTACCTAAATTGTTGTATTTATTCTGTGCCATACAAATAAAATTATGAAAGGAATACTTTGTAGATTCAGGAAAAAATATGACAAAATTCATCTGGAGAAGAACAAAAGATCAAGAATATAAAGAGTATCATCTTTTTTTAAATTGAAAAGGAAGGGGACTAAGCAGTACCTAATGTCAAACAATACTACAAAGTCCTGATTGTTAAAAAAAAAAAAAGTTTGGTACTTGCTAAGAAACAGAGAGATGGATCAGTAGAACAGATCAGGTATAGAACATACAGAAGCAAAAGAGCACAGCAACCTGATTTTCAATAAACTCAATGATGTCATGTATTAGGTAGGGCAAGAATTCACCATTCAACAAAAACTGTGACAAAAACTGGGAAAATATCTGACAGAAATTAGAAATAGGCTAGCTTTCTCACAATGTATAACAAGAAAAGCTTGTTATGATTTAGACATAAAAGATAATGTTATAAGTAAATCAGAGGGGCACAGAAGAAATTAACTTTCAGATCTCTGTGGAGAAGGGAAAAGATCATGATCAAGCAAGAGATAGAAAGAATCACAGGAGGCAAAATGGACTATTTTGATTACATGAAATTTAAAAATTTTGCAAGAATGAAACTAATATCACTGAAATTAAAAGAAGCAGGAATTTGTGGAGGGAGGGTTCTTTTCATCATGTTTATCAGATAATGTCTCATTTATAAGATCTATGGAGAAATGAATCAAATTTATAGGAACAAGCATTCTATTGATAAATGATCAAAGGACGATACAAATAGGCAGTTTTAGGAAGAAGAAATGAAACTTATACATAGCGTTTTGGAAACAATGCTCTAAATTATTAGTAATTAGAGAAATTTTCTAAATTACTCTGAAGTACCAACTCATATCCTTCAGATTGTCTATGTTGACAAAAGACAAAATTACAAATACTGGAGAGGTTATTAGAAAACAGGTACTTTAATGCAGTGTTAGTTGAGCCCTGAGCTGCCACAACTATTCTGGAAAGTAATTTGGAACTGTATCCAAAAATATATTAAGCTGCATATTCTTTGATCCAGAGATAACATTACTAGGTCTATACCCCAACAAGATCAGAAAGGAAAAGGACTCATATGTACAAAAATATTTATAGTAACTCCTTTTGTGGTAGCAAAGAATTGAAATCTAAAGGTATGCCCATCAATTGAAGAATGACTGAACAAGTTATATTACATCAATGTGATAGAATATTATTGTTCTATAAGAAATAAAGATACCAGGGGCGGCTAGGTGGCGTAGTGGATAAAGCACCAACCCTAGAGTCAGGAGTACCTGGGTTCAAATCTGGTCTCAGACACTTAATAATTACCTAGCTGTGTGGCCTTGGACAAGCCACTTAACCTCCTTTGCCTTACAAAAAAAAAGAAGAAATAAAGATACCGGGGCCGCTAGGTGGAGCAGTGGATAGAGCACTGGCCCTGGAGTCAGGAGTACCTGAGTTCAAATCCAGCCCCAGACATTAATAATTACCTAGCTGTGTGGCCTTAGGCAAGCCACTTAATCCCATTGCCTTGAAAAAAGAAAAAGAAAGAAAGACACCAGTTTTAGAAAAACCTAGGAAAACATATGAGTTGGTACAAACTGGAATAAGCAGAATCAGGAAAATAATTTGTACAACATTTATTCAATAATATATTTATTTGTACTTATTTAATTATTATATATATGAAAATGACTTTTTACAAATATTGTAAAGTCAATTAATTCTGAAAGTCTTAGAAACTCTGATCAACCATAATTCTAATGAATGCTGTTCATTTCCAGATGGAGAACTGATAGACTCAAAGTATTAACTGAACATATTTTTCCCCTCTCATCTTAGTTTTTTTGTCTATATGAGAATTTATTATGCATGACTCTACATATTTATAATGGGCTTTGTTTTTCTTCCCTTCTCAATATATGGGGTGGGGGGAGAAGGGAGAGAATTCAGAGCTGAAAATAAAATAAAAGTATAACTTTTTAAAAAAATTAGAACTATTTAGGAAGTTTAGCACAGGGAAAATAAGACAGTATAAGACATGTGAATCTATCTTTAAAAAGTATAGGAGCAGGGCAGCTAGGTGGCACCATGGATAGAGCACCATCCCTGGAGTCAGGAGGACCTAAGTTCAAATTTGGCTTCAGACACTTAATAATTACCTGTGTGACCTTGGGCAAGTCACTTAACCCCACTGCCTTACAAAAAAGTAAAAAATAAAAATTAGAGGAGCAATCAAACAGAAGAAAAATAATTAGACCTATATTACTTGATACCAAATGATAGAAGTAGGTCCAGAATTTTTTTAAAAATATTTTTTTTCCAATTACATGTAAAAAATTTTATTATTATTTTTTTTCCTTTTGGAGGTAGTCAGGGTTAAATGTCTTGCCTAGGGTCACACAGCTAGTATCAGGTCTTCCTGATTACATCCACTATGCTAATAGACTGCCCCCTAAAAATGATTTTTAGCATGTTTTAAAAAATTTCTTAGTTCGAAATTATTTCCCTTTTTCCACTTCCCATTCTTCGAGAAGGCAAGCAATTTTATACAGATTTTACATGTGCAGTCATGCAAAGCATTTCCATATTAGCCATATTGCAAAAGAAAACATATAAGACCAAAATCTAAAAAAAAAAACCCCAAGAAAAATAAAGTTTAAAAAATATGCTTTGAATTGCATTCAGACTCCAATTTTTTCTTTGGAGATGAATAGCATTTTTCATCATAAGTGGAATTTGGAATTGTCTTAAAGCATTGCCTTGTTGTGAATAGCTGTTATTCACAGTTGATCAACTGTGCATTAGTTCATATAAGTCTTTCCAGGATTTTCTGAAAGCACACTGCTTATCATTTCTTTTTTTTTCTTTTTTTAGTTTTTGCAAGGCACAATTGCCATATAAGACTTTAGCTTTGTCATAAATTCTCTTCCCTTATCTGTAGATCTTACAAATAAGATACTCCATGCTTCCATAATTTGGTAATAATATTACCCTTTATGTCTAAATCATGTACCCATTTTGAATTTACTGTGGTATACACAGATATACCACCCTTTCATTTTAAGGAAAGATCCATTTAATCCTATGTTTTCCAGTCAGTGAGATTTTGATCTCTAACAGTTTATTCTATACTATTTTCTAGGTCTTTCTAGCATTTTTGTCAAATTTCTGCCCCAAAAGTTTGGATCTTTGGATTTATCAAACACTTAATCACTATAGTTTTTTACTACTACTATGTATTGGGCACCTTATCTTTTCCACTAGTCCACCACTCTATTTCTTAGCCAGGATCAGATTGTTCTGATGATTATTTCTTTGTAATACAGTTTGAAATCTGGTGTGGTGAGGCCACTTTTTTTCATGGTTTTTTTTTCCCTTTGATTCCCTTGATATTCTTGACTTTTGTTCTTCTAGATGAATTATGTTATTATTCTTTCCTCTATAAAATAATTTTTGGCATTAAATAAACTCATTTAAGTAGCAGCGTCATTTTTATTATATTGATTTGGTCTTCTCATGAGCAATTAATATTTCTCCAGTCGTTTAGATCTGATCTCATTTGTTTGAAAAATATATTGTAATTGTGTTAATATAGTCCCTATGTTTGTCTTGGTAGGAAGACTTCTAAGTATTTTATGTTGTCTACAATTATTTTAAATGGAATTTCTTTTTCTATCTCTTCTTGCAGGACTTTGTTGATAATTTATAGAAATAATGATGACTTATGTGGTTTTATTTTATGTCCTGAAATTTTGCTAAAGTTTTTATTTATTTCCACTACCAATCATATTATCTGAGAGAGTGATAGCTTTGTTTCCTTTTTGACTAGTCTCATTCCTTTAATTTCTTTTTCTTCTCTAATTGCTATAGCTAGCATTTCTAATACTATATTGAATAATAGTGGTGATAATAAGCAACCTTTCTTCACCATTAATCTTATTAGGAAGTCTTCTAGCTAACCTCTTAACAGAAAATATTGATGATTTTGATGGATTAGTGCTTTTCATTTTAAGGAAAGATCCATTTAATCCTAGGTTTTCCATTATTTTTAATAAGAATGACTATCGTATTTTGTCAAAAGCTTCTTCTATATCATTGAGGTGATCATATGACTTTTGTTGTTTTTGTTATTGATATGGTGAGTTATGCTGATAATTTTCCTAATCTTGAACCATCTCCACATTCCTGTAAAGTAGATCCAGGAATAGTTTTATGAACTTTGTGTTGTATTGCTGTAAACTCCTTGCTAGTATTTTATTTAAGTTTTTTGCATCAATATTCACTAGGAAAATTGGTCTATAGTTTACTTTCTCTGTTTTAGCTCTTTCTGGCTTAGATATCAGCCTATATCTAAAAAAGGAATTTGGTAGGACTCCTTCTTAGAAGAAGTTTTAAGGAGGCAGATTTTGGTTCAGAGAAAGTCCCTAACAATTAGAGCTGCCCAGAAACTGAATGGCCTGTTGAAAAGTGGAAGGGTAGGAGTAAAGAGGGAGAAGGGAGATCGGTAGTGAGTTCCTTGCCACTGTAGCTATTCAAGAGGGTGGATGACTTCAGGGAATAAATTCTTGAATTATATGGGAGGTTGTATTCAATTATCTTCAAAGTCCCTTTGAATTCCTAAGACCTTATGATTCTAAGGTATGTCTCCTGATTGGGAAAACTGGGAAGTAGGGACCAGGAGCTCTAGAAGAAATGGGATGATGTTTTCAGAAAGATCAAGGAGGACATATGCCATGATGTTCTGGAATGGAGGGAGAAAGAAAGGACTTCCAGAAATATGCTCCCCAGCTCCAGAAGCCCCTGACCCCTGAAGTCCTCTGTAATGTGCTTTCCTTTCTGATTTTTGGCAGCCTGTGGAGGAGTTGGCCCTCAGTGAACTCAGCATACCTGTAGAGTTGGCAGAGAAGCTGGTCCTGGAACTCAGTAGGCAGGTTCAAGGGAGCACCCACAGTGACCTGCTTAGTTCACTTGTCTACAACAAATTCAAGCCACCACCCAAAGTGGAGAATTTGGCCAAAGGTCCAGAACCTTCTCAGGACACCTGCAGCCCAGAGGTCCCATTTCCAGACACCAAGTCAGAGGGAGAGAGGGAGGGGGAGACTAAGTCACCAGGGTTGGAGGAGTCATCAACAGCACCTGAAGGTAAGTGAAGTCCCATTCTGGGAAATGAAATAGCAAGAAGGTAATAATAACCAGGAGAGAAGGCAGTTGGAGAGGAACAGGGGAGGTGGTAGCAGAAGTCACCAAGGGAAATTTCTGACTTAAAGGCAGAAGGAAAGGAGGTGATTATAGATAAATAAAAATTTGGAAATGTTGAAGTTGTGTATAAAGGAAGGATTTTGTTTTTGGTTTGTTTGTGTTTTTTTTTTTTGGTAAAGAAATTGACAATTTGGAAAAAATGGACAATTTGTCCAGTATTTTTTTTTTAACACTTCATGAAACTAAAGTCACTTTGTTTAAGAACATAAGATAGACTGTGTAGTATATATAACATTTCATTTATAAAACCACTTTAAAAAATTGGGACATGTAAAGGCCTAGGAGCAAAGCCTGGCAAAGGCCAGGGTGGGGAGGGGTTCAGCAGAGAACAGTAACATTTGTTTCCCGACATTTGAATGGAAGGTAACCAAAAAATTCTTTCTTCCACCAATTCATTTTTTGAAGCGGGAAAAATATTTCCAGTTTATCTTCTAGGGGCCTTCATCTCTCTAAGTCTAGCCAACTCTTATCACCCCCTTTCTTCACCCTATGTTTATTGGGGCTGCAGCTGAGCTTCTGTTTCGGAGCCTGGTGGGGGCTGCAGAGCCCTCTGGACAGCTGCTCCTGGAGCTGGAGCTAAGACTATGCCAGGAGGGCCTAGGGGTAGGTCAAGTAGGCCAGCTCCTGGGGCAGCTCCAGCACCAGCCCCAAGCCTTCCTGCTGCTGCTACAAAGCCTGGAGACCCCTGAGAACAAGGCCCTTCAAATGACTGGGCTGAGGTGAGGGGGTGTGGGTAGGGTGGGGGCAGCCAGAACTTTGGAAGGAAAGCTAGGGAAGAAGATAGTGCAAAGTGTTAGATCAACCCAAAGAGGTTTTCTTCTTGCCTTAGAGGCAATTAACTAGATGGAATATTGGAATCAGGGTGACCTGATTTCAAATCCTGCCCCATATTCTTAGTAACAGTGTGAGCCTGAAAAAGGTCTCAGCCTCAGTTTCCTCATTTATAAAATAGAGAAAATATTACCTATCTTCCAGGGTTGTTGTGAGGATCTGATGAAATAACATGTAAAATATTTTGCTATCTAAATGTTGGCTATCGTTGTTATTGTTATTCATTTGTTAAGTTGATAGTTTATCTTTGAGGACTCTATTGCTAAAAAAAACTGGAGGTGAAGTCCTAGAAGAGAACCTCCATCAGTCAAACATACTCCAATATCACCTACCTGAGTGGTCAGGCAGACCCTCACTGAATAAGGGCAACCTCAGAGGTTCCCTATGCCCAGGGTCAGGGGTGTGTGTTTGTATGCAATTAAATACACTTTGCTTCACAGCTGTCCAAGCCCTCTGAAAAACATGGCAGCAAAAAGAAGCAGAAGATTTTAGAAATAGGGGGAATGGGGGACTTAAGAGTTCATTTCCTCCACTACCCTCATTTTACAAGGAGAAGAAATGTAAACCCTAGAAAATCATTTACTAGATTTACTGCCCCACCCAATTCAATGGGTAGACAACTTTGAATGGATCTGAATACTGTCATAAATCCCTCTTCACCCAAAACATAGAATTGAAATGTCAGAGCAAGATGGGATGTTAGAATTAGAATATTACCACAAAGAATGCAGGGTCCTAAAGGCATCTAACAATATAGAATACTACACCATAGAACAATCAGTGTCAGAGATTATAATATAAAATTTCTAAACTATAAAGTACCTTACATTATTTTAGTACAAATCTTTCCATTAAAGTCAGCTAGGTGGCTCGATGGATAAAGCACCAGGCCTGGAGTCAGGAAAACCTAAGTTCAAATCCATCCTCAGACAGGTTCTAGCTTTGGGACCCTGGGCAACTCACTTAACCTTTGTTTGCCTTAGTTTCATCATCTGTACAATGGGGATAATAACACTGACCAAATATATTTTACATAAAAAGCATATTGCTGGTCTATAGCCATTGTAACCCAAATTCCAATCACCCCTTGTTTCCTATCTTCAGGGCCTAGGGTGGGAAGTGCGATATTTAAGTATATTAAGTGTCCCTCTTCCTATCTGACATCCTTCTTCCTGGACCCTTAGAATACTAAGCTGCCTCTTGGAGAGATCTGTGGACTCAACTCTCCCTTGGCACCAAGTGGCCTCTTCCTGTTTGGCCAGTTTAAGAACTGGCAGCAAGGACTTTGAGGTACGTAGAGGCCAGAGAAAAGAGGACCAAAGATTCCTGGAGCACTGGCCACCCTGGGGGTCCTCAGGTCTCTCACAGTCATATGCACTCGTGGATCCCTGGGCAGTGTGCTTAGTAACCTCATACGGGAGGGGGTTGAGGGGAAGGAAAGGCAAATCCCAGGATGTCAGAGGTGTAGCCCAGTATCTGATATACAGCAAATCTTAATAAATGTGTCAACTTGTTGACTTGATGGAAAGTGGCAGAAGGAGGCTCATCTTCCTCTTGGCAGGATGGTCCTTCACCGATCAAGAGATGGCTGGCCCTGGCCCTCTTTGTCTACTTCGACCCCATCCTACCTTGTTGCTCACCCAGGTGGTCCAGGAATTAGTCTGCTTCCTGCATCGCCTGGCCATGTCACACAAGGACTGTGCAGTGGTTCTGTACCGCCTAGGAGCTCAAGAGGTCCTCACCAAGGCCCAAGACAAGCACAAGGAGCCACTGCTCCTGGTCTCTGAGCTCTGCAACCTATTAGGCGAGTATGAGAAGCATGCCCGACTCTACAGTGACCTCACTGAAAGCATCTTGGCCGGCTGCATCCAGGTTAGGAGGATGGTAAATGAAGGGGATGTAACTGGGGATGGGATAGAGAAGGCAGACAGGGGCAGGGGACAAAACCTAGGTGAGAATGTGGGAGGGGAGCAGGAAAGGAAACGGGTTCAATATTTGATGGAGGAAGGGAAGCAGCACATTAGTCAGCTACCTAGTTTAGGGTGGAGGGTAATGACTTGACTGACTAGAGGTTCTTTCTGGGTTTTTTTTTAATTTACTTTTATTTGAATTTAAACACCCCAATAAAATGGACATTTGCATATACATAATATAAAGAGATTTATATGTGAAACTACAACTCTATGTTGTAACTTGATTTTCTTTTTTTAAAAGTAAATTTAATTTTTTTCAACTAATGAAAATCTGACTTCTTCCTCCCACCTTCACACCCTCATTGAAAAAGAAAGAGAAACAAAACTTTATAAGGACATAGCACAGTCAAGCAAAACAAATTAACTGCATTGGCTGTGTCCCCAAAAGTTTCAATTTAAGTTCATCCTATATCTTTCAGAGCTTGTCTATTATGCCTGATTTCCTGTATGACAATATATTCTTCAGGATTTAGATGGGGAAGAGTGAAGAGAATTTCTTAGTCCCTTGATCTTTTTCCCATATAAATTTATTTCTGTCACTGTGCTCCTTCCCACTCCTCTGTTCCCTCTATGTTGCTTCCATCCCTGGGGTCTTACTACAGATGGTGCTTGGCCAGATTGAAGAGCACAGACGAACCCACCGACCCATTAACATCCCTTTCTTTGACGTCTTCCTCAGGCATCTGTGCCAGGGTCAGTGTCCTTTACCTCCCATTGGCTAGGGTCAGTGACTGCACCCCAAATTCCCAACTTCCAGCCCAATAGTGTTACTACTCCTTTGCACCAGAAACAGATTAAAATTTTCTCTATAATTTCCCATCCCATGTCCTATCAACAAGACCAATTTGTTCTTTCCTTCCTTTTTGGCCCCAGGTTGTGGTGTGGGTGTGGAGGACAAGTGTTGGGAAAAGGTGGAAGTATCATCCAATGCTCATGGGGCCAGCAAACTGACTGACGGAAACCCCAAGACCTACTGGGAATCCAGTGGCAGTACCGGTTCTCACTACATCACATTATACATGCACCATGGCATCCTTGTCAGGTGGGACAGGATGGACACACATACACACAGACTCCATGGGCTCAAGGCAATGTTGAACATGTTTCTTGTGCTGTGGACAAGCATGATGTCACTTCCTATGCCCTGGTTTCTCTGTCTCCATCTCTGTCTGTCTGTCTGTCTCTCTATCTCTGTCTCTCTCCCTCTCCCTCTCCCTCTCTCTCCATGTGTCTCTGTCCCTCTCCTTGTCTTTCTTACTCTCATTCCATCTTCTAGGTTTATACTAAAAATTTTTGTGTCTTGGCTTAAGGGGAAATGATGACTCCTTGAAACCAGGCAGGAGAGGTAAAAGGGGTCTCTGACCTATTGTATTGATATAGTTCCTGGTGAGTTTCTTTCCTCCCTTGTCTCCAGGCAGCTGACTCTGATGGTAGCTAAGGAAGACTCAAGTTACATGCCAGCCCGGGTGGTAGTGCTAGGCGGAGACCATGCCAGCTCCGTCAGTACAAAGCTCAGCACTGTGAGAACTACCCCCCCCCTTACCTCACAGCCCCTTTACATCCTTTCCCAGACAGTATTTACAGAAAAGCCTTTTCTTGGTTTCATCTAAGGAGGCCCCAACCCCCCAAGGAGCCCCAAGGACAGATTTGACCCTTTTCTAATTAAAGAAGCTAAGGGTATACAGGATTTGGGGTGGGGGTAGAGGTGAAAGTGAAGAAAGTGGCCACAGGAACAGGATCTAGCCCCTTCACTTCTTCATCATGAGAATTACAAATTCCTCTCATTTCCCAACCCAATGCAGATAAATGTCATGCCTTCTGACAGTCGGGTGCTTCTCTTGGAGAACATGACCCGTTTTTGGCCCATCCTGCAGATTCATATCAAGCGCTGCCAGCAGGTAAAGGAGGCTGGCATTGAGAGAGGGAAGAGGGGGCAGATGGAGAGCAGAAATTAAACTTGGAACCTGCACAATTTAATTGGAGCTGATAGATTGTGAACTTCCTGAGGGTGGAGACGTCACTTTCCTCTTAAAGGTTCAATGTCTTGTATATAGTAACCATTTCATAAGAGTTTGTTTAATTGTTTGGTAAGAGTTCTAATGAAAAATATAGTCTAGAAATATGGGAGATGATCTAGAGGCATGGCATATTGAAAAGATGGTGGCATTTGGAATCAGCTGATAAAAGAGTTGGGGCATCTAGATGGCAGAGAGGGGAGAGAAGGGAAGCCTGGAGTCAGGAAGACCTGAGTTCAAATACAACCTCAGGTAATTATTAGCTGTGTGACCCTTGCAAGTCAATTAATCAGTATTTCTTCATTTTGCCAATAGTACTTCTCTCCCAGGGTTATTATGAGGTTCAGATGAGATAATAATAGGCTTGGGTTCTAATCTTGATTTTACAATTTCTACTTGTGGGACTTGGAATAAATAATTTTATTTTTTATGAACCCCAGTTTCCTACTCTGAAAAAAGAGAAGATTGTATAAAATAATGGCTACCTCAACCTAGGACAGCTAGTTGGAGCAGTGGATAGAGTGCCAGGTCAGATTCAGGGAGACCTGAGTTCAAATGTGAACACAGACACTTTCAACCCTGTTTGCATGAGTTTCCTCATCTGTAAAATGAGCTGGAGAAGGGAACAGTAAACTGCTTTAGTATCTCTGCCAAGAACACCCCAAATGATGTCAGGAAGTCAGGTATGACTGAAATGACTGGACAACAAAAGGTGTTTCTATGAACTTTTCAGAGATGTGGGTTCAGGCCCTACCTTTCTTCCAGACATTCCTCAAGATGGGTCTGGGGAGGGAGCCAGACTGTTGAAGGAAGTCAATGACAACCACATGTTTCAGGGTGGCATTGATACCCGTGTGCGAGGGGTGGAGGTTCTGGGCCCCAAACCTACATTTTGGCCACTGTTCCGGGAGCAGCTGTGTCGCCGCACACACCTTTTCTACACTGTTCGAGCCCAAGCCTGGAGTCAGGATATTGCTCAGGATCGGAAGCGCCTTCTGCAACTCTGCCCTAGGTGTGGAGAGGGACATGGGGGGAGGAGGGGAAGCTGGGACTGGTGTGGTGGAGGTGGGAGTAGGACAGGAGCAAAGAGGTCAGGGGCAGGGTGAGAGTCACTGCCTGGGAGAGTCCTGGGTGAGTAAGGGAGGGGGGATAGAACAGTTCTGGGGATGAGGCCTTCCTGATGTCCATGGGACATGAGAACCTTCAGGGTATGGTATTGAGGGAGAGTCTTGGGGCCAGGGGCTTGTGCCTCTAGCTCCCGACCCTGTCACCAGACTGAACGGGGCTTTACGCCATGAGCAGAGTTTTGCAGATCGCTTCCTCCCTGATGATGAGGCTGCCCAGGCCTTGGGAAGGACCTGCTGGGAGGCTTTAGTCAGCCCTTTGGTACAGAGCATCACTGCACCTGGTAACTATCTTATTGCTTCTCCCTGAGATATTGTTCCACCCCTGCCCCTGGTAACTTCCACAGGCTCAGCTGTGGGAGCTTTCCCTCAGGAACTTTGCCTGGTAGTCATTCTGTCACATTGCCTGGTTACTATACCATACCGTCTGCAATGATAGCTTTCATTCAAGAACTGCCCTCAGTCTGTGTCCTACCAACCAGCTCATAATTTCTTCATTTTTCCCTGACCCTTCACCTGTTTGTTCCCATATTGCAGTGTCTCCCTGAACTGTCTTCTCTTCTCAGATGGCAGTGGGGTAAGCCCCCTGGCCTGGCTGCTGGGTCAGTACTTGGAGCACAGAGAGAAGGCCCGTTGCCCACAAGGCCGAGCAGATTCTTTTATCTCACGGGTCCGTCGCCTGAGCCACCTGCTGGTGCATGTGGAGCCTCCCTCAGGGATCCAGTCCAAGTTACTCACCTGGCCCAGTGAGTTCCAGGGAAGAAGTCATCCCGGGGTGGGAAACATACTTCTGTTTTCCTCCCAGCTGTGTCCCCAGCTCTTACCTTCTCTTTTATGTTTTTATCCCTTTGTCTGCCCGTTCTTTGTGGTGTTCTTCACTATTCCTGTCCTTCATTCTAGAAAATTGGGAGGCTAGGGGTGGGAGAGCATCCTTGAACTTTTCCTCCTATCCCTGTCTCCACAGATGGCAAGAATAGTAAAAATCAAGCTCTGAATTCAGAGACTGACTTGGGACCTCCAGGTGGCAGCATGAGGGATATTACCCAGTGCTGGAGGGGTGTGGTTCAAGAGCAGGTGGGCAGGGTAGGGACTGGCAGGGTTGGGGGAGGGCCTAGATGACTGTGGCTGCCCCTTCATGCTCCAGCATCTTGCCCCCCAGGTGAGCAGGTTTCTAACTGCAGCCTGGCAGGCCCCGGACCTCGTGCCCAGATACTGTGACATCTATGAATGGCTCCAGAGTGCTGGGGCAGAGCTCTTTGGACCACGTGCAGCCTTCACACTGGCCCTCCGCCAGGGTTTTTCTGGAGCTCTGCTCCAGCTCTCCTTTCTCACTGCTGCCCATGTGAGTCCCCTCTGGCCCCTCATCCTCAGATATGCATGTCTAGATTCCCAGGCCCCTCATCCCTCCCTTGTTACCTCTGCCTCCCTTTCACTCCTTCTCCCTTCTATTCCTGTGCCCAGGTGAGTGAGCAGTTTGCCCGGCACATTGACCAGCAGATCCAGAGGAGCCGGGTAGGTGGACCCCAGGGGGAAGAGATGCTGGGTCAGCTACAGAGGAGCCTGGAGCCCATGATGGTCCTCTCTGGCCTAGAGCTTGCCACTACCTTTGAGCACTTTTACCAGTGAGTGTGGGGCCTCAGAGGGAAAGGCAGAGGGCCAACAGGGATGGGAGACAGGGGAGCCAGTCATGGCTGAGTGGGGACTCTACACAGGGTCCTCCAGCCTGGAGGGAGGGAAGAGCCCCATGAAGTATCAGGGAAGGGGGAGCCCAAGGCCACAAGAAAAGGCTGGCACCAAGTCCATCCTTGGTAAGGCCTGGGCTACGTGCACTACAGGTACTATCTGGCAGACCGCCTCCTGAGCCTGGGCCCAAGCTGGCTGGAGCAGGCTGTGCTGGAGCAGATTGGGCTCTGCTTCCCCAACCGACTGCCCCAACAGATGCTGAGCAGCCTGAGCACATCAGAGGAGCTGCAGCACCAGTTCCACCTCTTCCAGCTTGAGCAAATCGACCAGCAACTCCTAGAACAGGAAGATGAGGAGCAAGGGTTGGAGGCCCATTCCCAGGAGGAGGTGAGGCAAGATGCCGGGGCTTCAGGAAGTGAGGGACAGGGGCCAGAAACCCAGTCCTAGCAGGAGGTAAGGTGAGAGAAAGAGGCTGGAAGCCCATCCCCAGGGGGAGGTGAGGGCCAGGGGTCAGAAACTCAGCTCCAGGGGGAGGGGAGGTGAAAGAGAGAAAACCAGCCCCAGGGAGAGGTGAGGGACAGGGCCCAGAGGCCCAGCTCCAGGGGGAGGCAAGCAATAAAGCCCAGAGACCCATCCCCAGGAGAAGTTGAGGAATAGGGGCCAGAGTCCTATCCCTAGGAGAAGTTGAGGTGAAAGAAAGAGGCCCAGCCCCAGGGAGAGGTGAGGGAAAGGAGTCAGAGATCCATCACTAGAGGGAGGTGAGGGACAGGGGCCAGAGTTCCATTCCTAGAAGTTGAGAGACAGGATTTAGGGTTAGGATATTAAGTACTTATTAGACCGATTGACTTGAATGAAGAAGAGCCATTTGCCCCCACAGCCAGGGAAGGAGTTGCCCGAGGAGTCAACCCCTGAGGTGTCTGTGCTGGTCCTGTCTCCCCGATGCTGGCCTGTGTCCCCCCTCTGCTATCTCCACGAGCCCAACAAGTACCTTCCCCCTGCTCTTAGTACCAGCCTCAGCCAGTTTTCCAACTTCTACATTCAGAGTAAGAGGAAGGGGTAGGCAGATGGGGGTATAGAGTGGGAGGGGTTGCTCATGGCAGAGAGGGGACACCAAAGAAGAAAAGAAGAGTAAGGGGGAGTTTCTGAAGAAGGGTCATGAACTGGAACCTTGCCACCTGGGAGTGGAGGTGGGAGAGCATGGGAGTGATGGGAGGGAGGGATCTGGTCCCCATTGGATAGTAAAAGAGAACTAGCTTTGGAATCAAAAGAGCTGGTTTTAGATCCTGCCTCCAACAGTTACTCCTAGACCTTGGGCAAATAATTTAACTCAGGGTTCCGCTGGGACACCAAAAGGCACCTTTTCATCTAAGACTGACGGCATATGTGACCTTCTCTCCTGGGGCTTCAGTTTCCTGATGTATAAAATGAGAGGTCTGGCCCAGATGGCCTCTCTAATCTACATGAGCCAGTCTCTTGTAATACTCAAGCTAAAAGTTCTTTGGTATCAAAGGCAGGGAACATTTAAGTGGCATAGTGGATAGATAAAGAGCTGGGCCTGGAGTCCCTAAGACTCAGCTTCCTGAGTTCTAATCTAGCTTCAGACACTGACTATGTGTCCCTGGGCAAGTCCCCTAATCCTTTTTGCCTCAGTTTCCTCCTCTGTAAAATGAGCTGGAGAAGGAAATGGCAAACCACACTCCATGATCTCCAAGTGAGATCAGGAAGAATAAGCTTTACCTGAAACAAATCCAACAAAATCAAAGAGAGAGAAGATTCATCTATGTCCACCAGAGGGAGCACATTACTGTACTGGAAAAATATAGCACCCCAATTTGTTTTTACTCTTGTAAAATAGAATATTAAGCAAATTAGCCAGACATAAACGAGGGATAATTTTGTTTGCTTGCTTTAATTTTAATATTTTTTTTAGGTTTTTTTTTTCAAGGCAAATGGGGTTTAAGTGGCTTGCCAAGGCCACACAGCTAGGAAATTATTAAGAGTCTGAAACTGGATTTGAACCCAGGTACTCCTGACTCCAAGGCCGGTGCTTTACTACGCCACCTAGTCACCCCTAATTTTAATATTTTTAATGCCAGAAACTTCCATTCTCCTGAACATACCAGAATTAGACAGTTTTGAAAGTCACCCACCTAGGGGACAGTTTCCAAACCTTTTCAGGCACACTGGGCCCCTGCTCTGCCCTCTGGGAGCACTAAACTACATCTTGAAAAAAACAGTTCCTCCTCTCAGATAGTTCCCAGTCTGATAAATCTCATCTTCCTAGTGGGACTGAAAATAGAGATGATTACTTGAATGAATAAAAGAAAATGGGAAAGGATTTATTTAGTGACTGATGCAAAGTACTATAAACAAGATAATGCTCTCCAGAAGATTGCATTCTAAGAGAGATAATGTATATTAGAATATTCAGCTGTAGGACTAGCTAGTCTTTAGGCCACAGTGCTTTGGTCACTGTGATGAGATACAAGAGTCTGCCTGCTTACTGGGAGAGGCCAGTTGGTAGCAACCAGAGAGTGAGAGTGGTCTTATTCACCTGAATGCTGCAGGCCTAAAGGGGTGGAGGCCCATGAAGAAGAGAGAGGGTGGAGTAGAAAAGACTCTCCAGATCCTCTCCCTTGGGGGGGGGGGTAGCCAGGAGGGGGTAAAGGGAAAAGTGATTTTAATAAGGTTAAGAGGAGATTCTAATGGGATCTGTGAGTGGAGCCCAGGGGAAATTGCTCCCTTGGTCCAATCTGCCCCTCTTCCTATCAGCAGCCAGTGAGATTTGGGAGATGTGGGGAGGATTCTTGTCATTAATTTGATGGTTCCCCGACAACATCAAGCAGAGTGCAAAGATATAGTTGGTAGAGACTATGGAGCAGAGGGGAATGGTTATTTATGGTGCAGATGAGTGTTAGCTTTGAGGGTTAAAGAACCCTAGTCACCCACACTTAGGGCAGATTTTCTTTCTTAAGGAAGACAGGAATTGAGGATTCCCATAGGATGAGTAGGCCTGGTAGGTTTTAATACACACTGTCAGAAGTACCAAAATAATATTATAGATGCATCAAATTATCAACAAATATTAGTTGATTTAGAGGCAGACACAGAGAGTGATGCCATGGAAAGATGGCTATATTTGGAGCCAGAGGACCTGGGTTCATATCCTGACTGCAACTTATTACCTGTATGGCCCAGAGCAAATTATCTGGCCTTTCGGGGCTCTGTTTCCTCATCTCTAAAATGGACTTGAATAGAAGACCTCTGAGATCCCTTTCAGTTTCAAATCTATAATTCTGCATACAGAACTGTACTGTGTACAGCCTATGTAAAATGTTCCTTTTTATCCTACCCATTAGGTCAGTGTCCACCAGCCGTGGGGCCACATCGACTACTGCAATGGTCATGGTTGGGCAGGGCTGAACTGTTGTTTGGAACTCGGATTCTCCATGTTTCCACTTTACAGATGTGGCTTCTTCTGCATTTCAACCAAGTAGAGGTACCTCCCCACCTCCTGTCTGTCTCCTTATTCCCATCTCTGCACTTATCTTTTAAAATTTATTTTTCTGTTACATTTTGAATCCCAAATTGCCTCCCTTCCTTCCAACTCCATATTAGAAAAGACCATCATTTTATATATGTGGAACCAACCTATACATATTTCCATATATTAGATAGTATTTTCCTTCATAAATCCTTTGTGGTTGATTTGAATATTCACCTAACTCAGACTAGCTTGGTCATTCATGGTTACCCTTTGAACAATATTGCTGTTACTGTATACTCTGTCCTCTTGGTTCTACTCATTTCACTCTGCATTATTTCATGCAAGTCTTTTTCATGTTCTTCTGAAATCAGCATGCTTATCATTTCTTACAAAACAGTAGTATTCTACCACATTCATATACCACAATTTATTTTCTGCCATTTCCCCAATTGATAGACATCCCCCCAATTTCCAGCTCTTGGTTACCACAAAGAGATCTTTAAAGGTTTTTTCCTTTTTCTCTGATCACTTTGGGAAACAGACCTTATAGTGGTATAATACTGTGTCAAAGGGTATAATTCTATATGTAAATTTATATATAATATTTACCCACACATGTGTTACTCTCTAAAATGGTTGGATAGTTTAGAGTTCCACCAACAGTATATTGATGTCCCAATTTTTTCACATTCCCTTTTAACAATGTCATGTTCTACCATTTTAGCCAATCTGATAGGTATGAGATGGTATCTCAAAGTTATTTTAATTTACATGTCTAATTAATAATGATTTAGAGCATTTTTATATAACTATGATGTAACTTTGATTTCTTCCCAAAACTGTTCATATACTTTTGCCATTTATCATTTGGGGAATGAATGTTCCTATCTTTCTTGTCTTCCTTACTCCTCCTTTTCTTTTTTGTCCTCTGCTACTGTCACTGCTCATCATTTTCGAGGAGGCTCAGACTACTTGTCAGGGTTGAAGATCTTCATCAATCAGGTCAGGTCAGGGCTAGATGACCCCTAAAACTCCAACTTCTGTTTGATTTTGATTCCTTTCTCTAGGAGATGGCCTTGGAGACTCTGCTGCAGACCTCAGACCTCTCCTCAGAGCTTTTGATGCAAGCACTTAAGCCCCTCACTTCAGGTCTTGGCCCCCTGACCCTTCAGGAAGGCCAGGGTCTCCCACCTGGGGGTAGGTAATAGAGGCTATGATACCTCTCTGACCTCATTCAGGACAAGATTCCTCAGGACAGGACAGGGAATCAAAAGTAGAGGAGAAGGAAAGGGGAGGGGATTTTAGGCCTTAGCACCCTCTATCCTAAGGAAAGATGTACCCTGCTTCCTGATTCCCTGAGTCTGAGAAGTGTGTATATGTGTGTGGGGTGGGGTGGCTGTATCTCAGGTGTGCTGCGGCTTCGGGAGGTGGAGGAGCCTGGGGGGGAGGCCCTGTGGCTGCTCCCCCCCCAGACATACCTGAGTGTGGAGGAGGATGAGTGCCAGACCCTGGAGAGGAAGAGGAACCTCCTGAGCTGCCTCCTCGTCCGAATCCTCAAGGCCCATGGGGAGAAGGGCCTGCACATTGATCAGCTTGTCTGCCTGGTACGGGGAAGGGGTCCTTGCAAGGTGGTGAGGTGGGCACTCCCCGGGGCATGGCCACCAGGAGCAAGGGGCGGGTGGATCTGGGGCACTGTGGAGCACCCCGTGGGCTCTCTGGTTCGGAGGAGAATTCAGAGAGAGAACTGGGGCCGGGTGACGGGTCTCTGTGTGCGCCCCCAGGTGCTAGAGACCTGGCAGAAGGGCCAGTCGCCCCCCGGGGCCCTGGACGCCAGCGGGGCCGGCGCGGGCGGCTGCAGCGGGGCCGACGTCCTCTCGTGCGTCCTCCACCTCCTGGGCCAGGGCTACGTTCGAAGGCAGGAGGACCGGCCCCAGGTGCTGGCCTACGCGGCCCCGGAGCCCGAGGGCCCGCCGCTGGCACCCCCCAACCTGGTGCCCTTAGGACCGGCCCCGCTCCCCACCTTCCACACCCTGGAGATCCGCACCCGGACGAGCCCCGGCCCCTCGCCGCCTCCGCGGACTTTTTCCACCTTCCGATAGGCCCAGGCGGTTTCCGGCCCCGGCGCAGGCGGTTTCCGGCCCGGCCCGGGTGTGCCGGGGGGGGGGGGGGGGGGCGGGCCGAGCGGGCCGGGCCGCGGGGCCGCGCAGACACGCCCCGCGCCGCGGCCCCGCCCCCCGCGCGGGCGCGCGCCCGGCCAGACTCGGCCCGGCTCGGCGGGGCGGCCTCGGCTCGGGTCCGGCCGCACTGCAGCCCGGAGCCGCCGGCCCGGGCCGGGCATGGGGCCGGGCATGGGGCCGGGCGGGCCGGGGCCGCGGAGCAGGGCTCCGAGCTGATGGGGGGGAGGAGCTGCTGGAGGAGGGGCAGCCGCGGGCCGCCCGGGCCCAGGACAGTGGGTATGCGCGGGCCCGGGCTGGAGGAGGGCGCGCGGGGCACAGGCGGGCGGTAGGCCCGGGCCAGGAGCAGGGGGATGGGAGGCGGCGGCGGGGCACCGGGGGCTCGGCAGGATGGCATCCTCGTGCCCCACCGGGCTGGTGGTCGCCCTCATCTCGGGGAGCATGCTGCTGGCGGACGGCTATCTCCTGGGGCAGAGCCCAGGGGGCTGGCGCCTGGGCCTGGGCTTGCTGCTCTCCGCGGCTGACGTCTGCCTGCTCTGCGTCCTGCGGCCGGTGGTGGCCGGCGCGGGGGCCGAGGCCCCGACCAGCCGGCGGGGCTGCGCCATGCTGCTCTGGTTCCTCTACGTCTTTGTGCTGGAGATGAAGGTCTATTTCATTTACCGGAGCTGCCGGGCTGAGGGTCACTGCCCCGGCCCCCCTGCCCGCCAGGCCCTCACCCTGGTGCTAGCACTCAGTGTGCCTGGACTCTTTGCCCTTTTGGGGTCCCCGGAGGCTCCTGAGATTCTGTCCACCTTCCGATGGCGTGAAGAACTCCGGAGCCACCTGCTGTGGGTGGCCGTGGACTTGCTGGATGTTTTAGATGTACAGGCAGGGCTGTGGGAGCCTCCTCAGAGGGCACTGCCCTTTTGGGCAGAGGGCGTCACATTCTTCTACTGCTATGCATTGCTGTTGCTGCTACCCTGTGCAGCCCTAGGCGAGCTCAGCCTTCATGGCCCCCAGCCCCTGCCCCATCGCATGGTACTCTACCCCCTCCTCAGCCTGCTCACAGTTAACCTGGCCACAAGCCTAATCCGGGCCACCCATCTTCTCCTCTTCCGTGACTCTTATGTCTCCAGCATCTTTCTAGGAAAGAACCTGCTGGCCTTGGCCCTCAAGCTCTGCATGTTTCTGCAGTACCGAAAACAGTGGCTCTCTGGCCCACAGTCACCCCAGACTCCCACTGGGCCTGGCCTTATAGGCTCAACTCAGACCAGGAGGCCAACGTGACCTGCCCGGAGTGCACGGGGAGACGGAATGGACACAGACTGCCCTCCTAAGCTATCACTTTCACCAGCATAACCTGCCTGAGACCTTTCACCTTCAACCTGGAACTGAGGCAGGGTCTGGTCCAGTCTTTAAAGAGCTTTAAAGAGTATCCCCTTGCAAGGGCTTTTTGTGAATGTGCTGCCCAAATCAAATCAGTCTGATGCAGGCTGAGGGCTTCAAGTGTCAGACTGTACAATAAAGCTACAACTGAGGTCCAGGGGGCTTTGCCATCTCTGCTCTGAGGGCTGAAGGCAGGGAGGGATAGAGAAACAGTTGGAGGGAGAAGTATGAGTGATCAAAGCATTCTTAGCATTCAAATCCTTCATCTGGGTAGAAAAGACTACTGGAAACAGTAAACTCCTGCCCTACTACCCTAGGATACCCTCTTATCCAGATGATAACTTATGTGGGCTCATAAACTCTCTCCAAAAGGGCTGATGTGTATTAGAAGGCAACCCCCCCACCCTCCCTTATCACCCACTCATTCCCCATGCTCCGTTACCCCTGTAAGATTCAGATAACTACATGAATACCTCTTACACCCCTCCAACCCTCCCCTTCTTAAAAACAAAGCAAGACAAAATATGTGATCAAGTGTTTATGAAAGTGTTTATAGTACCCTAGCACCTAGTGCAAGGCTCAGGGAGCAGGCTGTGGCCTCCAGGAGACTCACTAACTTGTGCCCCTCACAATGGTTCTTCCTTTTACACCAAAGCTGTCCCCTGAAAAGGCCCATCCTTCCTAGTGGGAAAAGGGAGCCAGGTTTGATCTAAAGATTCCACAGTCTATAGTATATAGTCTTAAGTATTTTCTTTCCTTCCTTTGTCTCAATGATAACCAGAGACCCAGCTTGACAACAGCAGCACAGTGGCTGACCAGATCCACCCACAGTTTGAGGTATTCAACCCAAGGGAAGAGAAGCAGAACCACAAAGCACTAAGCTCACTCCAGGACTGCCTCAACTGCCCTAATGAAGAAGGGGCCGAAGCAGATTGAACACCTCCTTTAGTCCTTGCCCAGGGGCAACCGTCTTCGATCTTTTCCAGCATTTCGGCGCCTCTTTCTGCTCAAGAAACTCTCCAACTTCTGGCTTCGCTTTAGCTTCTTGTATTTCTCAGCCAGTACCAACTGCCTCTGTTCAGCTAATATTAGGGGGAAATCAGGGAGGAAATGTGAGCTATGACAAGATCTCATAGGCCATTGTTTATAGAGTCACCAGTGAGCTTTTTAAGAGCCCAATGGGGTGGGCTGGCTGAGCATTCTCAACCCAGACGGTCATGTGGGTCTCTCCTACCCTTCTCTATCACAGCACCCTTTCCATCATTCTCTCCTCCCTCAGGCCCTGCCTGAGATGCAGGCAACATGCAGAACCTAACCTATGCCCCTTACTGATGATTTGTTCTTTGTCCATTAGTCTTTCCCCATCTCCACTAATAGGGCCCTTTCTCCATGTCGGTTTTCACAAACAGACATGGCTTACTTGATCAGCTACAAAACAGCCCCACAAAAGACTGAGAGATCATTTCCTCTACTTACATTTCTTCAAGAAGTAGGGTCGATGGCCTTTCTGGGCCTGGGCTCTCTGTTCCTGTTTCAGAGCCAGGTACTGTTCTTGCTGCTGCTGCCGCTCCTGCTGAACAGCCTCCTGATGATCCTGGGGGGAAGAGTGGTGAAATGTCTGCCTCCAGAAAGGAGAGGGGTCCTACAAAGGATGTGTCTGAATATCTTCTGCTACTTACCATTCGATGGAGTAGTTGCTTCAGCTTTTCCTGTTCTTCTCCTGGCTTGCTCTTTTTCAATTGCTTTGACACCAGCTGCAGAACTGAGATCATGGTTAGGCATAAGCAGACCCCCCCAGTATACATCAAGATCTATACAATTTCCCCATCAACTCCCAAAGCCTAGTTTTTCTGTTTACCTCCTTCTCTTTTGCACGATATTCATTCAGAAATCTGTAAGTCTTCTCAAATATTTCCGGATTGTAGTCCCCTGATAAATCATCAAATCGAGGGTCCCGAGCCACCTGTGAAGGACATCAAAAGGAACAAGAATCAAGATCACTCTTTGTTTTCTATCTTGTCTGTGGAAAAATGATATTCGGACATGAGGTGGCTATTTTCTATATAGCACTGAAGGAAAGACAAAATTGAGGAAAAAAATCTCTAAAGTCTCTTGATACAACTTATAGTCTGCAGAGGGACTGGGAAGTAGGGTGATAAAACACAAAAAATTACAAAATTATATGATAAACACTTCAGATTCAAAGATGAAAGATCATATTAAAGAAGAGGGGAAAGAGTAGGTTGTGGATCAGGAAAAGTTTCTTGGAAGGAAGTGGGCTTTGAGGTAAAACTCAAGTTAAAAGCTCTTAACTTTTTGTGTTACAGGCCACATTGGCCATCTTGAACCCCATGGACCTGTTCTCAAAATAACTTTTTAGATGGAAGAAAGACATAAGATCACAAGGAAAACAATAATTCTGAAATGCAATTTTCAAAACATTTTAAGAAAAAAAATCAGACTCCAGTTCAAGAACCCTGTTCTAAAGGATGGGTAGAGACTTAACAGATGAAGAAAAAAGGAAAACATTTTAAGTACATGAACAAAAGCATGAAGATAAGAAAACATAGCCCGGTTGGAGGCAGTGAACTAGCTTATCAGGTGTGATTTGTGCAACAAAAGGAGAAATATGGCACTGCCCATTTATCAAGGGCACTGAATGACAGGTACAGGAGGAGGAGTCTGGACTCAGTGGCACAGTGGAGAACACTTAAGATTTCTAGACATGAGTGGATTTTTCCATAGGGAAGATACTAAGTCTGGTTCTAATATGAAAGATGAAGCAGAGAAACATGAAGTGGAGACAATAAAGACATATAAAGAAATTATTGACAGTTCAAGCACGTGGCACTAAGATCTGTAGCAATTACAACCCCAGAAGGAAATGGATGTGAAAAATGCAGCATATATAAAATCAACAGAACTTGGTAATTGAAAAGAAGACCTGAAGATTACTTTAAAACTTTTTAAAAAGGGTTAAACTGTGCTCTGCACATAGCAGTCATGTAAACCAATAACTCTCGGGGCGGCTAGGTGGCGTAGTGGATAAAGCACCAGTCCTGGAGTCGGGAGTACCTGGGTTCAAATCCGGTCTCAGACACTTAAATAAAGACCTAGCTGTGTGGCCCTGGGCAAGTGCTCGACCCCATTGCCTTGCAAAAACCTAAAAACAAAACAAAACAAAAAACAAACAAACAGCTCTCGACCCCACCTTCTTTCTGACGGGGACAACCTGTCGCAAAAACGGCACCCGAGTCTTGGAAGACATTTCCAGGGGCCTGAGGGTGGCAGAAAAGGAGAAGATATCAGCGAACAGCGGACAAACCCACTCATCATTCTCCCACCCCAACCCCGCCAAGCTCTTTTGAGACTCAGGTTCCCGCCCACCGCTGCGCCCATCACCTTTGCTTCTCCGCGGCCCCCCGATCACGAGTGGGAGCCGCCCTCTGCGGCTGGCCATCAGGGCGCGTCCCCGCCACCAGTCGTCCCCACATTTTGGTCCCCACGCGGCTCTGAAGCTCCAACAGCTCCTCAAAGGGCATGGAGGCCATATCTGAAAGGAGGGGGCGCCGCTGGCTCGGGGTGCCGGGTCCCGCCCGGGCTGCCCCTGCCTCACGCCCCTGCCCCGGCGCCGCTGTGCCCGCGGACCCGCCGGCCTGGGGCTCCCGGGGCCGCAGAGCAGCCGCAACGCACGACTTCCCGGCTTTCGGCATCTGGGGGGAAAGGCCCGATTCTCGAACGCGGCCTGGACACCGCGTCCTGCGCAGCCGCGCGGCCCGCAGAGCCCCGCCCCTTCCGGCAGCGCCCCCGGAAAGCGTCGGCCGGAAGTGGGCCCGGGTCTGCCCTCCCCAGGAGGGGCGGCGGGCGCTGAGGACCTGCGGACCCACACTCGGGCCCGGGTAGTGGAGGGGGGGGCAGGGCCCCGACTCCTCTGGCAGCGCCCCTGCCGAGGCAGCCCCGCACGGGCGGGCGGCTTTGTGCCGGCCTCTGGCCCCCGTGCGCCCCGCCCCGTCTTCACCTCCCGAGTTCACGTGCGGCTTCCGGGCCGGGCCTCGGCTGCGCGACGCCCCCCCCCCCCCCCCGGGTCCAGCCCCCTCGTGTCCGCCCCGTCTCACCCCCCCCCCCCCGTGTCCGCCCCGTCTCATCCCCCCGTGTATGCCCCGGCCTCAGGCCCCCCCCCGTGTCCGCCCCGTCTCACCCCCCCCCCGGGTCCAGCCCCCTCGTGTCCGCCCCGTCCCACCCCCCCCCCCGTGTCCGCCCCGTCTCATCCCCCCCGTGTATGCCCCGGCCTCACGCCCCTCCCCGTGTCCGCCCCGTCTCACCCCCCCCCCCCGTGTCCGCCCCATCCCACCACCCCGTGTCCGCGTGGGCCTCACCCCCCCCCCGTGTCCGCCCCGTCTCACCCCCCCACCGTGACCGCGCCGGCCTCCCACTGCTCACTCCCCCACCCCTCGCTGACAAGCCCCCCGTGGGGAAGCCCCTTGGCACCCGTTCCCGGGCCCCGGTTTTCAGGCTCTCCTTAGTCACCGGCTCTTTCCCCAAGGTTCCCGGCAGCACAGCCCAGTCTGTCAGGGACCTTGAACAGATCCCTGTCATCTCTGACTGAATTCCCTCCACTTAAGATGAGGATCACAGCCCCTACCTTCCAGGGTTGTTGTGAGGGTCAAATGAGAGCTCATTTGTAGTTACTATGGATACCCCTGAGCACTTAATAACTTACTGGTTCCCTTCTCTTCCTTAGCTTTCAAGTCTTCATTTGACCCTCCTTACAAACTCCCACCTTACCTTTTGTTGGCAGCCAAACTCTTAGAAAATGTTTATTCTCATCCCCACTCCCCTCCCTTCCCCCTCCCCAATCCCTTGCAATCTTATGGTAAAAATCTAAACTTTTCTTTCTCCTTCCTATGAACCTCTCCAGAGGCCTTGATACTACTAGCTATCGCCTCCTCCTGGCTATTTTCTTCCTAGGCTTTCATAGCATTGGGCTGCTCCCTGATGTGCCCCCTCTTTTTTTAGTGATTTCCTCAGCCATCATGGGTTCAATGTTCATCTCAATGCAGATGACTCCTCTAAACTAACTTACATATTCAGCCCTTATTTCCTCTCCTGAATTCCAGGTCCACTTCCCCAACTGCCTGCAGGACAATTCATTCCTACCTAAATGACCCACAAACTCCCTCAAACAATGTATCCAAAACCACATTTGTCATTTTTCTTCCTAAAAACATCCCACCCAACTTCTTTACTTGACAGGGGAATCACTATTCTGATCCTTGAGCCTCCACTCCCCACATATCCAATCAGTTATTTAGTGCTATTCAGTCCACCTCCACATCTCTTCTATTCCTTTTCCTTCACTCTCAGGGCCACTAGCCTAGTTCAAATTCTCATTTCTCTTCTGTTAATGCAATAGTCTAACTGATCTCACTCCCTCCAGTCTCTTCTCTAAGAAGCTCTTCCCCAGAGCTGCTAAAATGACATTCCTGAAAACCATGTCATTTCCTTGCTCAAAAATTGAAGCTTTATGTGGCTTCCTATCATCTCTATAGAATAAAATACAAATTGCTTCTTTGGCAGTTTTTGGCCCTTCACAATGTAGCCAGAGCTTCTTTTCTAAGCTTATTCTAGGTCAGTTCCCTTTCACATGTTCTACAGTCCATCAAAGCCAGTCTACTTGCCATCTCCCAAACACAATTTATTTCATATTCTAGCTCCATCTGTCCTTTATTAACTGGAATGCTCTACCACTTCCCCTTTCCTCCAACTCCCAACCATCCCCAAATTAGTTTTCTTCAAAGATCTATTAAAGTACCACTTTTTCCCTCCCAAGGGCCTTTCCCAGTAGTTGTAGCCTTGTCCCCTGGAAATTACTTTTTTATTTTGTATAGATCTTGCACTTACTTATTAGTCAATGTTGTAAACCCCCAGTAGAAAATATGCTCCCTGAAGGCAGAGACTGTCTCACTTTTTTATTTGTATCCACATCTAGTGCTTTGTAGGCGCTTCATAAAGACTGACTGGCTTGGGCGACAGATTGCCTCTAGTCTTGTGAGAAGCTGAAGGTCCAGTTCTGGTCTCAGTCCCTTCCCTTCCAAGAGGCTGTGGCTTCTCCCCAGCATGTTGTTGCTCTCCCCTTTTTTTGGGGGGGGGGGTGTCAAACCCACAGCCTCCATTTCATCCTTCCACCCTCCTCCAGAAGGATTGTTCATGTGCCCCACAAACAGACAACACTGCTTTGGGTTTGTACACATTTTTATAAAATCCGCGCTGGCTGGTTTTCAGGGAACAGTAACAACCTGGAGGGGGTAAGTGGGTCAGGAATGAGGGGAGGAAGGGATCACTTGATGGACACCCCTGTCCCCCAGGACAGTGAAGACAGGACTTCACTTCAACAGCTCTACTCCTTAGCTCCCAGACACCATTCATGGCTCAGGCAGGGTTGAGGAGGCGGGGCTAAGGGTTTCTCCTGAAGGTGGAGGAGGCAGTGAAGCTTTGCCTAGGTACTGATGCTTCCTCAACTTCCCTCCCTCAAACCCCATAAAATATGTGGATGCCCCAAACAAAGGGCACATACTAAGGAACAATCAGAGGGGAAAAAAGGAGTTGGATGGGAGAGAGCACCAAAGGGAGAGGGCTTGAGCCCCGGGGGACAGGGGATAAGGGGAGGGCCCCAGCATTCCCCCGGCTGCCCCTCCAAAAGTCTACAGCACAGAAAAAATCCCTAGTCCAGCACCTCCAGCTGCAGGGGAACAAAGTCCGGGGCCCATGGTGGCAGGCTCGCAAATGATGGGAAGGGGTGGTGAGGACAGCAGCAGGATCAGTAGGGAAGTCAATGAAGGCTTCCCCCTATCCATGGGATGATGCAATAGGGCGGCTGATGTTGCTGTTGGTGGTCATGGCAGTCAGCTCCCACCTGCAAAATCAGAAATGGCAAGAAGAAGGCAAGAGAATGGAGAAAGGCAAACAGAAAAAGAAATAGATGCTCTTACACTAAACCCAATCCCTCAAGGTTCCTAAAGACCAACAACTTACACCTTCCCTCCTCCACGTAGACCTTCCAGGTTTAATAGCAATTGAACTCCACCCATTACTAAACCCTATACAACCCACTTTCCCGCCTCCACATCTGTACTGGTATCCTGCTTATGTTTGGGCATCTGGGGAAAAGTGTGTTCAATGTAAACAAGAAGAAGGAAGCAAAGAACAATTTATATAGCTTATAATTACACTGGAGTTGTAAAAGCTCACTTACTTCCTTGTGCCCCTAAAGGCACAACCTGTGTTCTGCCAGCATGTTGATATCCACCTGTCTCATTTTCCCCTCAGGACTATCAGTAAGCTGGCTAAGCAGAGATGTGCTTGTTACCACACTCACCAACTCCACAGTACTACTAAGACAGTACTACATGGGTGGTTCAGTCCTCTCTCCCTCTCTATTCCTGTACCTGATGTCATGGGGCAAACAGGTCTGGTCCAGGTTATACTGAATCACAGCTAGTTTGCACAAGGTCTTCAGGCTGGGACCTGAGGTGGAAAGAGGAGCAGGGGCTTAGGAAGCAGAGTAGCCCTGATTTCCCTTCCCTAGGAATAAGTCTAGTTTGAGGAGTGGTAACACTTACTAAAGTCTAGAATGTGTAGGTCGGAGTGGTCCATGAGATCAAACTCATCTCCCAGGCCTTCCTCAGGAGAAGGACTAAAGGCATTAAGAGAAAAATAAAAAAAGGGGATGATGAACATCCCTCCAAAATCCCTGAAACAAGTGTTAATAGCCTCATGTTTCTCCCTTATCCTGAGTCCCTCCCCCCCCACTCCTTCATCCTGACCTAGTACCCCCAAAGAGGACAATCTTGTCTCCCACGATGCAACAGCACTGGCGCCGGCGGGGGCATGGTCCCTTTCCCTTAGGCTCAATCTTCTTCCAAGAGAAGGACACTGAAGAGAAGTTGAGGCAAATTATCAAATTCAAATTTTTGCCTATCCCAGCTATTCCCTCAATGATTGCCAACTATCCAGGAGCCTCTCTTCTCACCCTGCTTGACCCTAGTCTTTTCCTATGGATTGCCCACTGCAACATCCTAGAACTTCCTACAACCCCTTTACCTGGGTTGAACTTCCAGAGATCATGAAAATGCCGATTCAGCCTTGCATTGTAGCCACCAAATATGTATAGCTCCCCATTGTACCCAACTGGAAATGGAAAAGAATGTTAAGGAGAGAGAGGTTGAGCAAAAGAATTGGGGGTAGAGGGGAAATACTCACAGGCAGAGTGGCTTCTTCGGCCCTCAGGCAATAGTGGGGTAGGGGGACACTCCAACCAAGCCTCAGCCCTCGTGTCAAAGATACGTATTCGGTTACAATAGATCTCATTATTGGAGTGAAAGGGTCCAAATCGGTCAGCTCGACCACCAAAAACATACATACGGTTACCCAACATTGTAGCTGAATGAAAGTCCCGCCATCGTGCAGGAGTGCCCTGGAAAGGGGTAGAAATGGAGAAAAGATTCACTAGAAGAACTAGAAAGGATATTTAAGAAATAATGTGGGGCAGCTAGGTAGTGCAATGGATAGAGCACCAGCCCTGGAGTCAGAATTACCTGGGTTCAAATCTTGTCTCAGACACTTAATAAATAATTACCTAGCTGTGTGGCCTTAGGCAAGCCACTTAACCCCATTGCCTGGCAAAAAGTACAAAAAACAAACAAACAAAAAAGAAATAATGTAACCATACCTCCTACTCCAAAGTTACAAAAGAAGCAACTTATCTTTCTCAGTAACTCCCAAATCAAAGCTTCTAGTCCCCTAGCCTCTCATCAATTTTGGCTTTCCAGTCTTCCCTTGGAATGGAAGTGGGAACCAAGCATAGGTAATAAAAGGAAGAAAGAAAAGGGATTTGGCAAAGTTTGGGGTAGAGTAAGAGGTTTAAGGAATATAGGTGATTCCTCTTATTTCATGAATTATTCAGGCAAAAATGGAAAAGATCTACACAAAAAAGAAAGGTACAGACCTTTGCAGAAATGAGGGTCCATGTCATGCTGCTGGTATCTAGCTTGTGGATATCATTGGAAAAGCAGTCAGCCTAAACCAAGGAAAGGAAATTGAGGGAGGAAGGGGGGGGGGAGAGAGAGAGAGAGAGAGAGAGAGAGAGAGAGAGAGAGAGAGAGAGAGAGAGAGAGAGAGAGATTGAGAATAGGGGAAGGAGAAATGGAAATGAGAGGAGAAAAAAAGTTACTCCTTATTCCCATCAAAGTCTAGCAATCAAAAGAAAGAATCCTACTAATTCCATGTCTATCTCCATATATTCTTAAATCTCCGTTTTTCCCTCAGTGACTTACCAGCTGCTCATAACCCCCAAAGACATACATGTTCTTCCCCAGAACGCAGGCTGAATGTCCATCTCTGGCCCCAGGCACTGTGCCAGATACCTTGGGTGTGAACCACTTGTGAGTATCTAAAGAAGAGCAGGGAGTGTCTGGGTTTAAATGTTTTTCACTACTTCCTAGCCCCAAGGGATTTTGTTCTTCCCACACCCCACCAATATTCTACTCAGATGCAGAGTGAAGTGACTGAAGGAAGAGAACATTGTACACATTAACAGAAACATTGTGTGATGATCAAATATGATAGACTTAGCTCTTCTCAGCAGAACAATTCAAAGACAATTCTAAAAGACTTGTGATGGAAAATACCATCCACATCCAGAGAAAGAACTATGGAGTTTGAATACAAATCAAAGAATACTATTTTCAATTTTCAAAATTTGTTTTTTTACCCTTTCGTGTTTTCCCCCCTTTTGTTCTGATTCTCCTTTCACAATATGATTAATATGGGAAATATGTTCAACAAAGTTGGAGATGTATAATCTATTATCAGATTGCTCACTGTCAAGGGGAGAGGGAAGCAAAAAGAGGGAGAAAAAAATGTGAAATTCAAAATCTTATGTAAATGTATTGAGTTGAAAACTAGCTTTACACGTAATTGGGAAAATTTTTTTTTAAAACGTGTACATGATTTGTACAAGTTCAGCAGCTGAGTCAATACTCACTGATATCGAAGCCATAGAGCACATTGCAGGCTCCTTCTGTGTCATTGCGTCCACCCCACAGGTAGACCGTGTCATCAATGAGGACGGCTGAATGTCCATAACGCATGTAGGGCACTTCCCCAGCCTGTCCGCTGGACCTCATTGGGGGTAGCTTCGTCCACCGCAGAGACACTGCAAGCACAGTCCCATTCAGACCTGTGACCCTCTTGGTCCCCCCCCATCCATCTATGTCAGACCCAACCCATTCTGCCTTTTCCTACTCCTACCTTAATTATCACCCCCCCATCACCATTCCAACTCACCTGCATTGAAGACATGCACATCAATCTGGCGCAATGTCTCATAATCTTCTCCTGAGCAGTATCCTCCAAATGAATACACCCGGTGCCCCACAGCCACAGCTGCGTGATTCACCCTGCGGGGCCCGCCCTCCAGGTGCACTGTCCACCGTAACATTCCCCTCGGATGTGGCTACCGACACATGCCCGCACAGCTTGGCCAGCCTGCCCCGCTGTCTCTGCTGCCTGGGCAAACAAGTAAAAGCCCTTTAAACAAAATCTCTTTCCCTAGTGCTGTGCCCTTCCCTGCTTTGACTACCTCTGGCTTGCAATTACCATTCTAACATGCCTCCCACACCATCCTTCTAAGGAAAGCTCAGTCATAGTCCAGATGACTACCCTCACCTCAGGGGAGCTCAGAGGTCAGAGTTCATTCTAACCCCGTTCCCCAACAGCCTGGGGCAACCCTGACCTAATTCTTCATTGGCGAAGAATACAATGAACAAAGGCTCAGGACTTCTGAGGACTTCAGGGATCCCATACACTGTCCCCAGATGGGGAAAAGCTCTAGTTTGACTCAGTGCTCTCCTCAGCTAGGAACTGCAAGAGATAAGAAACAAGTCCTATTGCTTCTATTGCCGAACTTTATAGTGCCAAAAGTTCTTAAGGATTCTGGGCACTCTCTGAGGTGGGGAGAAGGATACTAAAATGCGCAAGGCTATTAATAACCTAGTCAGCCTAGACAACCCCATTACAGTCTGGCAAGGGTACTTCCATGAAAAAAGGCTTCAGGCCCTTGGATGGCTAGGAATTTCCTTCAGGGGCCTTGTCTTCAGGGTCCTTCAGGGTCAGGTACCTTAGAGAGGACACAATGTGCCCAGACTCAAGAAACTTCAGTACAACTAGGGGTAGCTTGGCAGAGATAGGCAGTTCCCACAGGGTTCTGTAATTAGAGCTACCTGGGGCTCCCCATGGGCACAAGGAGTTCCCCTGACAGATGTACCTGGAACTTGGCCAGGACAGGAACTCAAGCTTGGCAGGGTGTAGATAGGGACAGGCTTTTTTGCCCAGCCATGTTGTCTGAAGGGCAGAAAATAACTGCTGTTGCCCCTCCCCCAACTGGGTCCCAACAGGGAATCTGGTTAATAGGAAAAGCAAAGATAGTCTTGGGTAGTGAAAAATTTAATTGGGACTTCAATGCTTAAGTGCTTCAGACATTCCACCAAACAAAGTAGATTATTCTATTAGGCACCAAGGAGGAGAAGGTAATGATAATTTTTGTATTTGTAAGAAGAAGCAACTGATACAATAAATCTTTAAGTCTGAAGGACCAGGGTTTAAGTCCTGCTTCTGACACTTAAAATGGTATCAGAATTTAGAGGAGGCACCCATGGGATGGAAAGAACACTGCCTCTTGAGAAAATTAAATCCCATTTTATTAAATTAAATTAGATTACATCCCATCTCAGCTACTTCCTACCTGTTAGACCTAGGGCAAATCATTCAGTTTCCTTATCTGAAAAATGGAGGAAGGAAAGACAACAACTCTAAGGTCCCTTCCCTCTAAATCTATGACCACATTATATAATCTATGGGAATTATGAGCAAATTGTTTAACCCTTCAGTGTCCTAAACAAATTTAAGATTATGTAAACTGCAGACAAATTTGTAAATGCATCAGATCTGTCATTTTGGCAATTCCATGTTAGGTTTATTGCAGAGTTCATGTTCAAGTATGCATTGAATTAGATGACTTCTGAGCTGCTTTCCAAATCTGAGAGTTTGTTATTCTGAGTTCCCAAAATCAGAAGCTTGGACAAAAAAACAAATCTCCCCACCCACCACCCCTGAAAACATTCAAGGCACTGGGAGCTGCCCAGGAGCCAGTGACAGAAGGAAAGGTCACCCGCCAGGTGGCACTGCCATCTCCGAAGAGAACGAGCTGGGTTCAAAGCCATCATCCCTTCCCTGCCCGAGGAGACCTAACGCAAGGGCCAAGCTCGCTCCGGAGCTTCGGCACGTAGAGCCTGGGGGAGAAACGACACTCCCCAGGCCAGCCCAAGGTCAAAGCTCTTCGTCTCCACCGGCTCCGACCCAAAATAGCATCAACGCCCCTCCCCCGAATGCGCGTACTCCCAGTCTCTGCAGAAGGACGGAGAAGGATCTCTCCTAATTCATCATCATCACTTCTGCCCCTTCACGGAATAAAAAGCAACCTCGTGCCGGCGAGCGGAGGAGAAGAAAACAGCTTGTTCCCCCCGAGGGCGCCGGGCCCGGGGGGCCGGGGCAGCGCCCCTCCCCGCCCCCCAGCACTTACCCAGACCCTCCTCCGGCAATCCTGGGGTCTCCCTCCGTCCACAGCCCCGGCCGCCCTTCCCCGCCCCCCGCCAAGCGCGCCCCGGGCCTTTTCTGGACTCACGATCACCCCTTCCAGGCCAATCCGGTGTCTCCTCCCCGACCCCGGCGCCCCCTCCCTCCCTGCCCCTCCTCCACCCCATGCCCCTCACTCAGGGCCCCTCCCCCGCCAACGTCTCGGTCCCTCCCAGTCCTGCTCCACCCTCCGCCCACACGCCCCGCTCCCTGCTACCTGCCAGGCCGGGCCGGGGCGGGGCCCGCAGGTCCGCGCGCGCTCCCAGCAGGCCGAATCCGGTTCCGCTCCAACCGACGGGCCGGTCCCAACAAGACAAACACCAGTGAAACCCTCTAGTTCCGGTCGGGCAGCGCCTGGCGCGTGCGCACTGCCGGGCGACGCCCCCGACGCAGGCTGGGAGATGGAGTCCGCGGGGTGAAAGGAAGCGGGAGAGAAGGCACCGGTATTTCGGGCGGCCACATCCATAAAGGCGACGCAGGGACGTCTGGGTAATGTAGTCTCGCGTTGCCCGGACCGGATGCGAGTCGGGCCTTCGGGTCCCTCCCAGCGCTAGAGCCATTGGCAGCGAGAGGCGGGAATGGGCGGGGCCGCGGGAGCCAGTAATTGGGTTCCACAGTTCCGGCCCCGGAAGTCAAAGTGCGGGTTCGGCCGCGGGCTCGGAGCAGGTCAGCGCCTTTCAGACATGGGGGAGCCCGAGGGACGGGGGGGGCGGGGGTCCTGCAGGAGGGGCCCGGAGGAGTGGAGTCCGGAAGAGGGGCGCACCCGGAGCGGGGTGAGGACGCCCCTCAAGTGGGGGGAGCCCTGAGGGTGGGGAGGAAGCCCCGGGGGCGCCTGGCGGGGAGGCCCCGGCCCCGGCAGCGGGCGCCACGCAAGTGAGGAACCCGGCCTGGAGATTTGTAAATACTTGGGGGGCCGGGGTGGGCGGCGTCGTTGAGGGCCTGAGGGAAGCCCTACCGGGGCCCTAACCGGCCCAAACCTGGCTCCCTCCCCCCCCAGCCCGGGCCTGCATGGCAACAGTGCTTCTGCGGGACGACAAGATGGGTCCCGAGCGGATCTTCCCAAACCAGAATGAGGATCTGGGGCAGCATCAGGGGCCCACAGACGGCACGGGTGACTGGAGCAGTGAAGAACACGAGGAGGAGCCCGAAGACTTGGGGCCGGGCCCGACAGACTATTTGTACCAGCCTCTGAACCAGGACCCTGAGCAAGAAGAAGTGGAACTGGCACCAGTGGAAGGTACTGAGGATGCTGCCACTGACATTCAGGAACGGATCCAGGTGTGGTGTTCGTGGTGGTTCTGGACGGAATGGGCAGGGACCTGCAGCCAGAGGCCATGCAGAAGTAGTTTACAGTACCATTCTTTTTGTGTTCTAGGCCCTGGGGCTGCACCTGCCTGACCCTCCTGTGGAGAGTGAAGATGAAGAAGAGGAGGGAGCTGTCGCACTTAGCAGCAGAAGCTCCATACCCATGGACCCAGGTAAGGAAGATTTCTAAATTGTTTCAAAATTAGTATTAAGTAGAACTCTGGTCAGAACTCTAATTAGCAGTAATAGGTCCCTGAACCAAAAGGAGTCAGCTGATTTATAGGGTAGATTTGGGGGAACTTAATTAGCCTAAGGCTTTGGGACTGCCCCATCCCTCCCAGAAAGCAAATGGTAACAAGGCTGGTTCCATTTCTGTTCTCTAACTGAAACTTGGGTATGGTTTAGAACACGTGGAGCTGGTCAAACGGACGATGGCTGGTGTAAGCCTGCCCGCCCCAGGAGTCCCTGCTTGGGCCCAGGAGATTTCAGACGCCCAGTGGGAGGATGTGGTACAGAAGACTCTACAGGCTCGACAGACAACCTCTACATGGAAGTAACTACCACTGAGAACAGCCTCATTTTTTTTTTCCAATTCCTAACTTAGTTCCATCTTGATACACAACTGGATAAATTCCTGATCCCCTGTTATTCCCTTCTACATCACAGGCAAAGTCAGACTCCTCTCCAGAGATCCACTTTATTCAATTCTGTACATATGGGGACATCTGCCCAAGCCCAATCCACCTTAGCATGTAACACTTTGCAGAGAATAAAGCACCCTATGTACACAGCCAAGAGCGGTGCCATCTGTGTCCCAGGACCCCCAATCCCCCACTAGTGCCTATGAGAGGCAGGTAAGGGTCTAGCCTTGGGTACAAAGAAATAAATAGATGTTGGAACAGCTTAAGCTGGGGAAGAACCTTAAGGTGTTACCCCTTTTCTCTCCCCCCCCCGTTCTGAGGCCTTGCAGGATGGGGATTCAAGCAGGCCTAGGGTGGTCCCTTTTAGTGTTCATGATCCCTGGACTGCTGCTTAGAAAAAGTAGTACTGATAGATGGTAGCTTCTACCTATACTCCTCCCCTCCTACCCTTTGGTCCCTCTGAGGCCTCATTCCCCACATGGAGCTATTACCTGATCTCTATGTAGGTTTTCTTTCCCTCCCCTAGTTCAATTTGTGTCAGGCAGGAGGTACCAGGGAATATGTATTAGAGGGATTCACTGATTCCGTCTCCACTCCACCTTGGGAAATATGTAGGGCAATTCTGGGTCCTGGTAATTTTGGTGCTTAGGGACCAGTCTTTCTTCACCTGCTCTGCCTCATCAGTTTCCAACCCTCAGAAGCAGGAGATTGTCCGTCCTGGGCCTTGATGGGGCTGGGAGCAACTTTTGCTGAGTGCAGCTTTTTGCTGATCTCTATAGGTCCCTTAGAGAAAGGGATTTAATATTGAGATCTACAACTCAAGTGAAGACTGGAAAGGGTGGGGTGAGGAGTGTTTAAGGAGATTTTCAGAATTAACCCCAAACACCCCTGGGAGAAGGTCAGTTAGAAAGTCAGCACAGGGGGCAACCCAGCTATGAGCAATGAGCAACTCCAGGGCATGTCTACACTAGTCACAAGGAGGCCAGGCCACACAGTGAGAGTCTTTGACCCAAGTATTCTGCTTTTAGGGAGCTGGAGGTGTCCACCCCATCTTACCCCCAGGTCAGCTGGGAGGCAGGGGCTGAAGGGCCAGAGCAGTGTCCCAGGAGTGAATGGGCAGTGGCCCTGGGTGAGGGAGAGGTAAGTCAGAGTGCCTCCTGGCTGGCTGTCAAGAACTCCTCAGCCCTCTTGTGAGCCTCCAGGGCTTTGATGGTATATACATCCTGGGGCAATTCTGACTTCCTCCGAAGCAGCACCTTTTCCTTTTTGATATCCTTCAGCATCTAGAGAGGGAATGCAATATGAGTTCACCAGTGGTGATCCTGGGCAGGAGATGGATCCCCTGCTGAGCCAGCAGCTGTTCTCCCTCTACCCACCTGCACCGCTTCTGTCTCCACTGTTCTCTTCAGGAGTTGGATGTCCTCAGTTGTAGGAGTCTCCGTTTCCATTGAATATACAGGGGGGAGTGGGGGAGGTGCTCGGAACATGGGGTACTAATGAGGAGAAGTAGAGAAATCAGGGCCTGGAACTAGCTCCCTGCTAAAGACTCTTTGCAGCCCTGTGACCCAAGAAGGGACCTTAAAAATGCCTAGGACTTCCTTCAGGTGAGAGGGTGGGACAAGACCTACCTGGGGGTTGAGCCGGGCAAGTTCCTCAATCTTATGCCACATCTCTTCTCTTTCCTTGAGTCGAAATCGGCCCCTGTGAAGAGAACAGGAATGCTGGAAAGAGGTAGAAGAGGGAGCCCAGTAGATAGAGCACTGGCCCTGGCCTCTGACATTTGATACTTGCTAGCTGTGTGACCTTGGTCAAGTCACTTGACCCTACTGCCTTGGTAAAATTAAGAAAAAGGGAAAGGGGGCAGCAGACTCCTGGAGTCAGGCACTCACTTTTGCTTCTCGGCCTTGTACTGCTGTGTGCAGTCATCAAACAGCTTCTGGTTCATTTCCATGAAGAGCTTCAAGGCATTGTAGATCAACCCATGGATAGTCCTATACTCCAAGAGAGCAAGCCAAGGCTCTGATGGCCAACTTGACCCTGGACCCTCCCAGCCCCCCCCCCCCCAGCAGCACCTGGCATTGGGTCTAGCACACTGTAGGCACTGAGTATCTACTCCCATGCTTTAACAATCCAACCCCTTCATTCCATGGCCAGCATGAGAAAAGACAGTAAGGCCTTCAAGGGGGCCTGGGCCCCTGTCTCCCAAGCTCCCCTCCTCCAGGCCCCCCACCCCCAGGCCTACTTGTTCCAGTGGCTCTTAGAGTTCCTGTAGAGTGCAGGGAACATGATGGGCAGGAGGCGTGCAGCATTGTCACTAATCAGGCTCATGATGTACTCGTTGTTCCAGTAATAGAGGGCACGCTCTGCGACCTAGAAGGAGGCGAGAGCGGGAAGAGAACCAAGGGCACTGCTGAGCATCCAGCTTGGGAGAAAAACGGTGTGTGGCAGGATATGGGACTCCAAACTCTCACCTGGAAGTGGGGACTGGAAACACATTTGGCAAGCTGGCGGAAGAGCGGTTCCATAACTTTGCTGAACTCGGAGGGCTCAATGACATCCAGGATCTCCTCCAGTTCATTCAGAAACATCACTTCCTTGGGGCTGTGGGTCTTAGGCCAGAACTTTAGGAGCCCCACAATCACCTATGGGGAAAGACATTAGAACAAATTTGTTGCCTTATCCTCTTGCCCCAGGTCCCTCAAGCCTCTTCCGTCCCTCAGCCTTTGTCATGATGTACAAGCTCCTCCTACTTCAGTCTTTTTGGTCTAAGTATGTAAAAGTCCCCATCTCTATGAACAGATTGCAGTCCCTACAGAGTCATGTCTGTAGCAAATTAGGAGTCTCTTAAGAAAGGGAATCAACTTTCCAAATGAGTTGGTCAGTGGTAATGAATTTCTGACTCCCTCATCCCTTAGCTTGGAGAGGATTGGGGTTAGGAGGTGTGGGTCACTTACCGGTTCAGTTAAGCTGCTCTCCTTCTCCAAGAACTGCACCACACAGTACGCCAACTGAAGGACATCCAAAGACAGAGCTCAGAAGCAGGGTGAGATGAGGGGTTATTTTAGAGAGCTAGGAGAAGCCCTTTCTAATTATTCATTCCTTAAAATGGGTAGCAGAGAGGTCACCAGCCTCCTTCCTTCTAAAAGTCCTACTCTTAAGAGGACTTCCCTTTCCCTCCTGCTCAAGAGATCCTATACAAAACCTAGATAGAATGGGATGCTCATGTGTGGCAATGCCAGGAGAGAAAGGCAGCTCACCTGAGGGTGGTAGACACTCAGAGACTTGACCTTATGTAGGGGGAGCAGGACGCGGATGAGGAACATCTTGTGCTCCTCCTTGAGGGGCAGGGCAAAGCCATTAATGATGCTGAATGGGGAAAAAAAGGATATTGTGTCTCTGGGAGGAGTGGTCTAAAAGCAACACACACCCCTTCTCCCCTCATCCTGCCCTTAGGTTCACCCATGCATGTGTCACGATTCGTCATTCACCTTCCCAAAATTTCAAGCAGCTCAGCAATTCCATTGTGATGTTCTGTCTCATAAATAAACCTATATGGGAAGAAGGCACAGATTTGGTCTCATCCAACAATCATCTCTGCTACACCCACAATGCACTTCCACCTGCTCTGGTTCTTTCCCAACCTCCCCACAACTCTCAAGAGAACCACCTGACTTTATCTGTAGGAAGGTGGCAGCTGCCCCCATCACCCCTTGAATGACCCCAGTTTTCTGTGCCACTATGTACCTAGCTTTACCTGTAGAAAATGTGGTTGATCTGCCTGCGTATATAAGCTCGAAGACCCAGGAACTTGCCATAGATGCGATGCAGGATGGTCTTGAGGAAGTCCCTCTCCCGAGGGTCCTCACTGTCAAACAGGTCCAGGAGCTTGAAAAAAAATTAAAGAAAACAAGTGGGGTAAAATCAGAATCAGAGAGAGAAAGAACAGGAAAGCCCAAATAGGGCATCCCCAGGAATTAAGACCCAGAATGAGGACCTGAGAACTCGAATGCAATCTCAATATGACCATTACCTCAGGGGTGCTAATATAAACCCCAGTGTGTATTTTAATGTAAGCTGTTATTTGTCTCTCCATACCATTATATAAAAAGGTTCTTTAAAGCAGGGATTAAATATTTTTAACCCCCACCATAGCTCCTTGTGCAAGGAATAGCAAACATTCAATATGTTTAGTATAAAGGGACAAAAGCCACTAGAAATGTTGGGGTGAAGGTATAAAGTTCCAGTTTCTGGGGTTCAGGAGAAACAAAATAAACTAATTCTGAGAACTCACAGCAAGGACAAACTTCTGATCAATGTACTTCTTGGCCACATTTGGCTGAAAATCAGGAGACTCCAGGAAACGTAAGAAAAATTCATAGACCAGCTGTGAAAGGCAGGATTTGAGAAATCTGTAAGTACTTTCAAGAACCAGCAAAGAACTCTCCATGTCAATGCAAAAGCCAAGGCAGAAGCTGCTGAGCCACAGCTGCAAGTCTGCTTACCTGGAGATGGGGCCAGGCAGCCTCCAGCGTGGGCTCATCTTCTTCAGGATCAAATTCAGCCCCGGTGGGGTTGGATGATGGTGGCAGTGTCCGAAACAAATTCACTGAAAACTGAGGGGAAGAGCCCAGATTAGAGCAGTCAAAGGTGGGCCTTCTCCCCTAACCTAGAGTTGCCACCCACCCCTCCCTCAGTCCTCACCATGTTAACAGCCTCTGGGTAAATAGCTTCGGTGACCACGTCTCTGCTGTGCGTGATGTATTCTACCATTTCATTGAGTCCTGCCCGCTTCACTTCCTTGAACTTGAGGTCACTCAGGGGGTCAGCCACAAAGTCAAAGAGCACACAACACTGACGTAACTTCTGGATGAAGAGTTCCTCTCTCTCTGGAGATGGGGAGTCTACAAAGAGCTCCAGTCAGTATCAGATGTATCAGAGGGCTGGGGGGGGGGCTCTTTTCCTCTAGCAACCTTCCCCTCTGAACTCCCCACAAATACCACATATCCTCAAACTTCTTCAGAAAGCCTTCAACATCTACCATCAACCTAAGCAGTGCCCCATGCCCTGAGTCATCTGACAGTGGGTACAACTAGACTCATGCCCACTCAGTATGCCTGCTCACCTTTCAAGGCAGGGAGCTTCTGCAGTTCACGGTTCTTGCTGAGGTTTAGTCGGGAAGAGCTCTGCCGCCTCTCCTTCTTGACAATCTGGGGCCCCCCTGAATACTTGATTTTGCTGAGTTGTGTAGGGGGTGGCGTGCTGTTGCTTGGGCGCTTATTGGATGATGGTGCCTGAGACTGTGACTGTGACTGTGGCTGTGACTGTGGCTGAGGTGGAGGCTGAGGCTGGGCCTAGAGAAACAGGTCACTGATACTCAACATACTCAAAACCAGGGCCCTTTATACCCAATATAATGATCCTGGTTATTGGAACTCCTAGAACTCCATCAAAGTTAAAGTCCCTTTAGCCCCCAAGCAAGGAACGATTTCATACAAAGAAACTGAAGCTAGAGCTGTAGGATATGGCAAAGGAAAAGCAAGGTAAATCAAGAGTCCAAAGAATTAAGTATCTCATTCCCAGACCTGGAAGGTGCATTTTTTAAGCAGCCAATTCATACAGAAAAAAAAAAGTAGTTTAGAAATAAGGATGTTATTGTAGGAAGATGCTCTTCCTTGGTAAATATCCTACCGTTCCTTCAACATTCAGTGTGGCAGGAAAGTAGAAGGACCAGAGGATACTTTTATCTTATACTAACTAGAATCTCAAACAGGCCTGGAAAAGGTACTTTACTAACTCTGGATCTCTGTGGCATGATACTTTGCTCCTTCTTCCTAACAGCATCCCAGTCCTTAGCCCAAATGCCCATCCTCCTCTCACTGTATAGGGAGGATGGCAAGTAGCAAGAAAAATGAACTATTTGAGGTATTTAATTGGAGAGAAGCAAAAATTTCACCTACTTATTCTGGATTTTTTTTTTTAATTTTGAGAGTCAAGAAATAAGAAAGGAGACCAAAAGTTAACTTCACTCTAAAACAGGCTTGGCAAGTTCAGGTCAGTCCAATAATTCTTTAGCTCTCCCTACAAGAGACCCTCAAGTTCAGATGACTATGGAAAAGGTTGAAAGTGAGGTGGGAGTAGTAAGTTTGATATGTGTTGCTTTTACATGTCTGTATTCTGTTTTTAGTGAGATTGCTTTAGGGCCTGGATTCCCCCCTTTTTGTATGTGGCAGATAAAGCACAGGAAGGTAAAGGAAGATAGCAAAGGGCACTAGCCAAAGCTTAACTTTCATCCCAGGTGTGCTATGGGCTGAGACCAAGCCTGTCCCTGGCCCAGGTCCTAGTTTCTGTGCCTGAGAGAACAGTCATGTCCTAGTCCCATAGGCTCAGGCTGGAACTCCTTAAAGTAGACAACATGCTGAACTTCATACCCTGAACCAATGGTAGAGGTGTAGAGATGAAACTGGAAGCTGACTCAGTGGAGAGAGAGAAAGAGAAAGACAAAGAGATATCCATTCAGGAAATGAGGATCTGAAAAAGTACTGTGCCTATCCAAAGCCTAGCCAACCTTTAAGGTATATATGGCGAATCAAGCCTCTCCACAGTGCCTTTCAAGACCACTCCAGGTCTCAGTAATTGCTCCTCCCTCTGATTTTATAGCATTTATTATGTGCATTATTCCTTATCAAAGATAGCATTGTGACTGATCATATCTTGATCAATATTTAACTTTTCAATGTGCTAAACATGTAAGGCTGCAAGAAACATAAAAGCAAAAGTCCTGTCATAATCATTGCAATCCTTCACAGAAAAGTGAGCCTAATCAGATTAAAGTGTTATTGGGAAAAGTTTAACAAAATAAATAAAAATACAATGCAATGTTAATCATGTTAATTTGTGGGTTTTAAGATTCCTTTCTCTTCAGGCTTGACAGTACTGCTCTATAGCAACACAGTTCCTTACTACACATAATAGAAATATATAGGACTATAAGGAGCTGAAAGAGACCTTAGAGACCATCTAGTCTAACATCTTCAATTTTATAGATGATACAGCTGAGGTCAATTGATATGAAGTGACTGCTCAGGTCACACAGATAGTAAGTGGTAGAACTGGGATTTAAACAGAGGTCCTCTGACTCCAAAGCTAGAGTTCTTTCCACCATACCTTACAGGATCCCCCAGTTGTCTCCTGTATCCCTCCTCACTGTAAGAGGTTGCTGAGTACTCGCTAAGCTTGCTGATAAGTGCCTTGACCACCACCAGAAGGGGACCAACTCTTTCATTTCCTCTTTCATTAAGGGTCAGGTATTATTCCTATCTTGACAAGGATAAGGCACTAAATAGAAACAAAAGCAAAGCACTGATGAGAAAGTATTCCTGCTAATAGGCTAAAGGAGCCCAATCATGACAGACTTAGGAACTCTGATCAACACAAAGACTAACCATAATCCTGGAGCACTCATGATGAAAAACCTCTCCTGACAGAAGGGTGATGGAGTCAGAATATAAACTGAGACATATTTTTTTGGACATGGTCAATGAAGGAATTTGTTTTGCTCAATTATACATAATTTATTACATAGGATTTATTTTTCTTTCTTTTTCCAATAAGGACTGGAAGAGGTACAAAGGGAAGAAAGAAGGTTTCCAATTAAAAATTTTAATTTAATAATCTATATACAGAATAAAATGGAGATAATCAACAGAATAAAAAAGGCACAAAATAATTGGGAAAAGTTTCCTGAAGAAAGTAGTATTTTATGAGACTTGAAGGAAACTATGAGTCCATGAAAGCAGAGAAACATTCCATGTATGGGGGGCAGTCAGTGAAAATCCCCTAGGTCAGAGATGGGAGTTTCTGGCTCAAGAAAAAGCAAGGAGCAGGAGGACCTGAGTTCAAATCCAACCTCAAACACTTAATTGCCTAGCTGTGTGACCTTGGGCAAGTCACTTAACCCCATTGTCTTAAATAAATAAAAAGAAAAAAAGAAAAGGCAAAGAGCACAGTGTCACTGAGTTGCAAAGTACTGAGGGAGTTGTAAAGTTATAAGATGGAAAAGGCTGGGGGGTGAGGTTATGAAGAACTTTGAATATCAAACAGAAGATTTTATTTATATTTGACAGGGAGTCATTGGAGTTAAGTTGGAAGAGGGAGTTGACAGGCTTGCATTTTTAGAAAGATCATTTAGGTAACCTATTGGAAGATGGACTAGAAAGGGGAGAGAATGGAAGCAGGAATGTCAAACAGCAGGCTATTTTTCAATAGTCCCAGTGAGAAGTGATGAGGACCTACACCAGAACAGTAGTAATCAGAAGCAAGAGAAGTTTAAAAGAGGAAAGGATATGTGGGGGAAAGATAATGAGTCCAAGTTTGAACATATTGATTTTAAGATGTCTATGGTACATTCCGGTTGAGATGTCTCATAAGTAGTTGGGGATGGGACACTGGAGGTCAGCAAAGAAGTTAGGGCTTGATAAGCAGATTTTAGAATCAACAGCTAGGATAATTTAAACCAGGGAGCAGATGAGAACACCAGGTGCAATAGCTTGAGGAGGGGAGAGGAGAGGAGGAGAGGGGAAGAGAAGAGGGGAAGGAGGGGGACCAGGACAGACTGGGTTCACAAAACCTAGTTTTGGGGCATGATGTAGATCAGGGAGGGGATATCCAGCTCTCAGGCCATATAAGGCTGGTGAAATCATTTGGTCTGGAGCTGCCATGGCAACTACAGACAGTACTCAAAATTCAATAAATTTAGGCACTTTTTAGGGGTGAATTAACTAAATGTTTGACCAAATATAGCAGGTTTTGGGGCAGCAAGGTAGTGCAGTGGATAGAGCACTGGCCCTGGAGTCAGGAGTACCTGAGTTCAAATCTGGTCTCAGATACTTAATAATTACCTAGCTGTGGGCCCTTGAGCAAGTTACTTAACCCCATTGCTTTAAATAAAAAAAAAAAAACACAAATATAACAGGCTAATTTTTAAATTGATAATTTCATATGTCATTTGAATGTTATAAATAGCTAAATAGTCCATGGTAGAAAAAAGGCTCTCACATGAAGAATCAGGGAAACAAAGAGGTAATCAGATAGAAAGAGAACCAAGAGAAAGTAGTACCATAAAAACCTAGAGGTTGACTGATAAAGTCAAAGGCTGCCTAGAGATCAAGTAGGATAAAGATTGACTGAGAATTGCCTTTCCCTATCCTTTGACTATCAATTGGGGAATGACTTGGTTGTTTTTTTTTTAAATAACTCAGTTCTCTATAAATTTTAGAAATGAGTCCTTTGTCAGAAAGTTGTAAAATTTGTTTCTCAACCTTCTACATTCCTTTTAATCTTGGTTGCAGTAGTTCTGTTTATACAAAACATTTTCAATTTAGTGTAATCAAAATTATCCAGTTTGTTTTTTATAATGTTTTCTAATTCTTCTGTGGTCATAAACTGCTTCCTTTCCCATAGATTTGATAGGTAAAGTATTCCTTGTTCTCCTAATAGGCTTATATCTAAATCCTACACTCATTTTGACCTCCTCTTGATGAGAGTTGATCTATGCCTAGTTTCTGCCATATTCTCTTCCAGTTTTTCCAGCAGTTTTTATCAAAGATTGAAAAAAAGTCATTAGAGTTAACAATTAAGAGATCATTAGTAACTTTGGAGAGGCTGCTCTACTGATTCATGATTCTAGCAGTATCAAAGCTGGTCACCTGACTCCAAGTCCACTGCTCTTTCCATAATAATAAAAGAATAACAAATAATATTTTTTTCAAGGATTTTGCAAGGCAAATGGGGTTAAGTGGCTTTCCCAAGGCCATACAGCTAGGTAATTATTAAGTGTCTGAGGTCAGATTTGAACTCAGGTACTCCTGACTCCAGGGCCAGTGCTCTATCTACTGCACCACCTAGCCGCCCCCAAATAATATTTTTAAAAAAAGGAATGCAATAACTTAACAAACTGACATATATGTGTGTGTGTGTGTGTGTGTGTATACACACACACACACACACACACACACACATATACTGGAACATTATTGTTCTATTAGAAACCAGGAGGGATGGGAATTCAGGGAAGCCTGGAAGGATTTGCATGAACTGATGCTGAGCAAGATGAGCAGAACCAGAAAAATACTGTACACCTTAATAGCAACAAAGAGGTGATGATCAACCTTGATGGACTTGCTCATTCCATCAGTGCAACAATCAGGGACAATTTTGGTCTATCTGTGATGGAGAATACCATCTGTATCCAGAGAAAGAATTGTGGAGTTTAAACAAAGACCAAAGACTATTACCTTCAATTTAGGGAAAAAAATCATTATCTTATGTAATTCTGTTATCTCTTATACTTTATTTTTCTTCCTTAAGGATATGATTTCTCTCTCATCACATTCAAATGAGATCAGTTGTATACCATGGAAACAATGTAAAGACTAACAGACTACCTTCTGTGGGGGGGTGGAGGGAGGGAAGCAAGAATAGGGAAAAATTTGTAAAACTCAAAATAATTAAAATCTTTCTTTAAAAAAAAAAGGAATGGAATGAAACTAAATCATTACTCTCACATGTCAAATGACCAGCAATTGCAGGCAATTCCCTTAGCTTTCCTTTGCCAAGTTCTCCAGAACCAGCTTCCACTCCAATTCACTCTCTAGGTACATGTTTATTTTGGCATTGGGGCTGCAACTAGAATACAGCTGAGCACTGGGCAAAGTGACCCAGCCAACCTGATCTCCACCCACTCTGTCATCCTGTCTCTTTCCTTTTCCCCAAACACCCTCAGTTAATAGAAAGCATCTTCTGTATGGATACCCTGAATCCTAAGCACTGTTGTCCTTCGTACCAACAGGTAGGGCCCCTCCAAGGAAAGATTGTATTGAGTATACTATGAAATCAGAATTAGCTGAGCAAGGAAAGGCATCATGGCAAAGCAAGGAGCAAATTGACCAGGAAAGGGCCAGATTCAAGTCCCAACACTGCATCATCTTAGCTGTGGGAGGCCCTGGGCTCAGGGCTCTGGTCAGCTATCTAAGGCTATAAGTTACAGAGAATGTGCTGGCCTGACCTTGGAGAAGGTGTTTCCTACCTCAGTGAAATCATAGGTTTAGTTCCTATGCCTAAGTATGAAGAATCGTTCTCCCTATCTAAAACTGCCTGCCTCCCTTTTCTCCACAGTATGTGTATGTGTGCTTATGTATGTGAGTTCATGTGCCTGGAACAACAAATAGACTAGAGTTCCCTATTGGGGGACTTGGGCTCTTCTGTCAGTGGAAGCTCCTATAAGAGGTCTTCTCCTTCCTCTGTTGTCTTCCTCCTCCAAAACTTCAGGATTCTACACTGAGAAAACAATCAACTCATGACATTGATCAGTGTAGAAGAACTCTGGATGGAACTGAGGGAGTCTAAGAAAATCGAGAATCATTACCTACCAAGTTGGTATTGGAGTTTTTCAAGCCTTTGCTTCTGAAATTTTAGACAAGTTTTGTAAAGAGGGTCCAAATAATTTTAGAATAAAAGATTTATGGACTTTTAGCATTGGGAGGGACCTTAGAAATTATCTTAGTTCAGTAACCCAGATCAAAGCTGGTCAGGAGCCCAGTTCAGATCTCCTGCCTCCCCATCCAGTGAGCTTTCCACTGAAAAATCCAAATAAGATATTAGAAAGTTCTTCCTAATAACAAAGGTTGGAAGATGCTGGCCTGAGTGACACAGGGTGGGGGAAATTTTCTTCTCTGGAGATCTTTTAAAAAATGGAAGATTCTCATCTGCGTGGGTTGGGTTAGGCGTGGTCTTCCCTGGAGACACAGGGCTGAGAAGATGATCTCTTCTTAGAGTCGTTCTGTCAGGTTTATGATTCAAGAAATTCTATTCCATAGTATAATCCAGCTGCTGGTTGTTAATAAGGCTGAAAAGCCTCTTTTCCTTTAACACACGTAACTCTCTCCATGTACAATATCCTCATAGACTGTTCCCTCAAAGATTCTCTTCTGGTATCTTGAGAAGGCTCAGCATTCAAAAGGAACAATAGAACTTATCCCTTCTTTTTCTCCTGTCAATATCCCCACACACCCAAGTGCAGGTGATTATGATCTAGGGTTGGCTCAGTCAGAAAAGTCTGGGTTTTGGCAGGCCCTGAGGCAGTTCAAGTTTAGACTTAAAAGTCCTTTGGGGCTTTTGGGGAAGGTCTATTTTAAAGAACAGGGGTAGGGTGGAAGGCAGAGGATATACTAATGACCAGTGAGGAATCTTTCCCCATTATGGTGACCTCAAGTCACTAGGGTAATTCTATTTTTCTAGAGAAGTCCCCATCTCCTGTCCCTGTCTCCCCTCTGGTCTTTGGATTGATTGCCTGCTGCTCTCCAAGCATAATCCCCCAGATTTAAATTTTATTTTAGGAAGCAACCTATTACCTTTTCACTGATATGCCAAAGAGGGGTGTAAAACAATCAGTTTCTTCCTAGTTTTTTGCATTTATGGCTTGTTCCTAAGTTTCTCACAATGTCTTGACCAGCAGACACAAATACCAATCTTGCTGAGTTCTAGAGCTCCATCTGTCTCCTAAAAGTCTCTTTTTCCCTCAAATGTCATCACAGTCAATAAGGTTCTAAATTTGGCTTCCTACTCACTGTGTAATCTTTGCCAAATCACTCATCTTTTCCAGACCCCAATTTCCCCATCTCTATAATGAAGAGTCAAACTTATTTACTTATTTGACTTTCAACTTAAGATCAAAAAAGGCAATATAAATATAGTCAATTTTCCAATATCACCCAGATAATAGAGGTGGTCAAAAGTAATCTGAATAGGGGCGGCTAGGTGGCATAGTGGATAAAGCACCTGCCTTGGAGTCAGGAGTACCTGGGTTCAAATCCAGTCTCAGACACTTAATAATTACCTAGCTGTGTGGCCTTGGGCAAGCCACTTAACCCCATTTGCCTTGCAAAAACCTAAAAAAAAAAAAAAAGTAATCTGAATAATTAAAATCCCCAGATAAACCCCAAATCTTTATGTTTGTCTATCTCCTCCCCCCCAATCAAACCAACAAGAACTGATAACAGAAGAAATGAGAATTATTTCCACTTCATCTTTTCCCACCAACCTCTTTGGAAAGACTAATATATAAAAGAGAAAAAGTATAGGACTTTGACAATTCATGAGCAGGATTATCAATCACAGAGTAAAGAGTTAGCTAGGCTGTGCAAACACATGAAGATTCTCCATTGAAGTGGGAGTATATTACCCAGCTTTTTAACTAACACACCTTATCTTTTTCCCTAAATTTCACTCCTTTTGAACTCCTATCAACCAGACTTACCTCTCATTCTCACTTGCACTCATCCTAAATACCCAGTCTGCTGCCAAGTCTTGCCATTTCCACCTTCCAAAAAAGCTCTTGTAGGCATCCATCCCCTTCTCCTCCCTCACCCAGCTGTCAGCCCAATGCAAGATGCATTAATGCCATCATCCTCACCTTTTATACTAGTGGGTCTCCCTATTTCAAGTCTCTCATTCTAATGCATCCTCCTTTCAGTATCCAAAGTGATTTTCCTAAAGTACAGATCCAACTATGTCATCTCTTCTCTCCACCTCCATCAACTCCAAAGGCTCCTTGTTACTTCTGCTTGGCTTTTAAAAGTCCTTCATAACATGGGCCTTCCCTCCTTTTTCAATCTTCTTTCCTACTTTCCTCTACAAACTCTTTGAGTTCCTCAAACCCAACACCCCGAGCTCTGTGCTTTTTCAAAGGCTGTCCCTCTGTCTCTCTCCCTCCCTCCTCCTTCTGGCTCTGGAAAGACAAGAGGCTTTTTCCAGTCCCCTCCCATCCCCTACAGCTGTTGCCTTCTCTTTCAGGCTACTTCTATTTCCAACATACAAATCCTATATGAACTGTTGTATGTTTTCTTACCCATTAGAATGTGAGCTCCCTGAGGACAAGGATTGTTATTTTGCCTTGCTTTAAATTCCCTGCACTTAGCACAATTTAAATATCTAATAAATGTTTTTTGACTGACCAACACATTCTTCTGAGCATTTCCTTTACATTCTTTCCACTGCTGTCAAATCCTGCCCTTTATTCCTTCCCTTTATTGCTTTACTGTCCTTGATTGTTGTACTCTGATGAACTCTAATCTTTCCTTGACTGCTAGACTCTAATGAACTCTGATCCTTCCTGTCACTCAAAGACTTCCATTGGATAGTGAGCAGCAAAGGTAAATAGAAACCAGCTTGGGAAGAAATGCAATCTATTCCCAATCTGCCCAAAGTTGCAAGGGTCACCCTTCATCTCATCTAAAGTCTTCAGGTACTTTTTTCCTTTTCCTGGCCATCATCCTCACCTTTTATACCCAAAAGGAAGAATGTAACACTTAAAGAGTTGGGAGATATGGGTAGATATTACCAAGATTTTTGGGAAGGTGATATTTGAAAGAAGAGTAGTCAAACTATCTCAGAAATGGCAAAGGTTTGCCTTATCCAATTTCTTCTCCACACAAAGGACTTAACCTTGTTCCTTTCCTCTACCTACACATCTTCTAGCATTCATAGATAGTCCATACCCAGGCACTCTGTGGCTCATATCCTTTTCTGTGCACTGGGGTTCAGGAATTAGGACCTATACAAGTAAAGCAATCACAGACATTACCTCCTCAGGGCCTTCTCCACCACCATCTTTTCCCCCACTGTTAGGCTTGGCAGTCCCTTTAGTCGACTTGGGAGGTTCCTGTAAAAGAGAGAATCACAGTTAACAGCCTCTGGAGGAAGAAGAATGGTCTGGCTGGTCAGTATCTAATGGGCTATCTGGGCTGTGCAGCAAACAGTCACAAGACCATAGTATTTAGGGCTGGAAGGTAGCTTAGAGATCAACTGTATAATATCCTCATTTCACTGAGGAGAAAAAACAAGGCACCGGGACTTGCTCGAGGTCATAAAGCTAGTAAGTGACAGATAAGGATTTCAGATCCAGATCCTTTGATTCTTAATCCAAAGGTTTTTCCCATATTATGTTGCATCACTATTAATTTTCAAGTATTCAACTCCTTAACATCTAGACACTATGGGGACAGAGAGTAGTAAAAGACATGACTGCCTCTTTTCAAGACAGCCTCCTTATAATCTAATTGAGAAGAAAAACTAGCACCCATGAATAAGTGAACACATGAATGCTAAAAATTGCGTGGTCCTAAAGTGTTCTACCAGTTCAGAGAAGAGAAAGATTAAGCAGTGTGGGTTAGAAGACCTGGGGAGGCTTCAAGGAAAAGGGGAGGATGACTAGGGCATTCTGAGGGCAGGACAAGCAGAAGCAAGGGGAGAGAGGCAACAATAAGCTCCACCTGGGCTTCCTCACTCTCCTACTTCTTGCTAGCCAAGCCAACTAGAGTGACCATATTTTCACCCTGAAATTAGTAGCTTCGCAGCATAGCAATGGAAAGAAAAACAAAGAGAGCTGAAGTTTGGAGGGGCTCCATGCACACACACTACCCCTTACATGTTGCCAGTGAATGGGGAAAAGTCAACTGGAGTGAAGAAACCACACCCAGGTAGTCAGTGAAGTAAGAGGTTCAGTTTGGAATAGGAGCAATGGGGTTGGGTTGCCCCCAAGAGATGATTTCTCTGGCCAAGAAGATTTTATAAAGATTTTCCACCCCCTTGTAAATCTCAGTCATGTCACCCAAGGAGATCTACCTTGTTAGGGAAATGGCAAGTGAAACAGAAAACTGAAAATCTAAATCAAAAAGCTAAAACTATCCATTGGAGGATGCATTATATCTAAATCTAGACATCCAAAACCCTATAGCATCTCTTTCCATTCCTGCACTTAGGCTCACGGTTTTGTTGTTCTTTAACATTTTTTGTTTCAGCCACAGGGACCTTATATTATGTCCCATCTTCCCCATCAGATTAGGAACTACTTAAGAGCAAAGACTATCTCCTCCATCAGATTAAGAGTTACCTTTGGACACCTCCTACTGGGTGAGCCCAGTATAGAGATCACTCAAATGGTGCAGTGTAGATTATTTTAGCAATGTCAGTTCCCCAAGGGCAAAGACTAGGTCAGGCATATATCTTATACAGCCCAAAGATTAGCAAAAAATCAAGAAACATTAAACCATTATCAAAAACCCCATACTGTTCTGTCTTTACTCCAAGATTCTGATAGGCTGTACTGATAACCTAGAATAAACTACTTGGTGAACAACAGGTAAAGATGGAGAGATTAAAATTAAAAAGGACAAACACAGCAGGCTCACAGTCCCAGCTAGTAAAGGGCAAAGACAAATGGGCTGGAGATGAAATTGGTATTCTAGCATACTACAGGCAATTTTATGCCCCAAAGTAATACCACTTCTGGATCAGAATCTTAACATGTACAGAAAAAAAATAACAAAGGGAGATAGGACAAAGGAAGAAAGATCTGTCTATATGAGTTTTGCAAAAGGAAAAGAAGAATATAAGGAGGCAGGTAAAAGGACAGTAAAAGCTTTCCTAACCACACAGAGTAGAGTTGGGCAACCTCCTATGTTTAGGCAAAGACATGGGTACTTTGGTGTATTTCTTGTTTTATTGCTGGTGGTTTTGGGGGGAAGGGAGAGAGCTGTTGGTAGCCAAACTTTATTAGGCCAATAGAATGAGATATCAGATTCTCCAGGGTTAAGTCCAAAAAAGTGGTCCCTGAAGCTGGAGCAGCAAAAAAAGAATATAAGAAAAGGGAAGAAATTATTGCTTTTATAAAAAGAAATGAGCTATCCATCTTAAAAGGAGAACTGCTCCAATATAGAAGACACTTTTCCTGGCTAAGGTTAAAGGGGGTTGGGGGGGAGGGAGAAAGAAGGAAAGAATGTTGACCCAATGTTGGAGGAAGCTATACCCAAGTTTAGAAGAAGGGAATTTAAAAAGGAAAAGGGACTTCCCAAGTTTGTGTAGAAATATATCCAGAAAGTGCTGTTCCAGATATGGGGAATGGAAACAAGGATAGGGCAACTGTCCTGGGTTCCAAGGGGAGGAGAAGTCCACATGGGTTGGGGAGTAAGGGCGGATGTGGGGGGAGGAGGTATTGAAAATGGATGTATAAAGGGACTGGCTCAAGTTAGAAAAAAGGAGTGGTTTTGGTAAATCTGGAGGGAGGGTTGCCTGGGTTAAAGGGAAAAGGCTAGCCTAGGTTGTATGTGCATAAATGGGGGTGGCTCCAAGTTAAACAGAGTAGGGCTAAAAAGGGGGTGGGGGTAACTCCAGATGAGAGGGAGGGAAATACCCTACTATGAATAAGGCCGCCGAATAAGAAGTCAAATAAGGTTGTGGGGTGGCCCTAGGTTACAGGAAAAGGAGGGAGGGCCGTGAAGTATAAGGGGAGTGGGGTCAGTGAGGAAAAAAGAAGGGGTGCCTCAAGATAGAGGCAAGGGGCTGTCCTGGGTACCTGTACACACTATGGGGAGAGCTCCCAGAGGAGAAGGTGATTCTAGGAGAGAGAAGAGGTGGGAGAACCTGTCCTGAGGTATATGCTCGGAGGGGGGAAAGGGACGAAAGGTCTGGGATTAAGAGAAGGTGGAAACAGTGCAGAGAAGCTGTGCTACAGTATGCATGTGGGGGGGCCGGGGAGGCCGGGAGAGAGAAGGGAGCCATCCTGGGGCACAGGGGAGGGGGGGGCTCTGGGGCACAGAAGGGAGGGGGCCCTGGGGGCGCAGAGGGGAGGGGGCCCTGGGGGGCGCAGGGGAGGAGGTTCTGGGGGGGCGCAGAGGGGAGGGGGCCCTGGGGGGCAGAGGGGAGGGGGGCTCTGGGGGGCACAGGGGAGGGGGGCTCTGGGGGCGCAGAGAGGAGGGGCCCTGGGGGGTGCTGGGAAAAGGGGGCTCTGGGGGGCGCAGGGGAGAGGGGGCCCTGGGGAGCACGGGGAGAAGGGGCTCTGGGGGGGCACAGAGAGGAGGGGACCTGGGGGCGCAGAGGGGAGGGGCTGTCGCGGAGGGCTGTGTTTTGGGGGTACTGCGGGGAGGGGTGTGGGCAGTCGGGGTGTGTGTGTGCCGGGGGTGAGGGTGGCGCAGAAGCACGGGGCGGCCCTGGGGAGAGGCTGGGGAAGCAGGCGCGGGCCCGGGCCCGGGCCCGGCTCGGGGCGCGGGGCGCGCGGGGCTGCTCGCGGCCCGGCCCAGAAGGGTCGGTCCGGGGCTGTCCCGGGGCCTGGCTCGGGCCCCTCCCTATTTCCCCGCGCAGGCCCTAGGGCGGGGGCCCGGACAGCCGGGCCCGCTCACCTTCTCCTTCTTCAGTTTATAGGGCATCTCGGCCTGGCCCGGCCCGGCCCGGCCCCCGGGGTCCCGCTCCGGCTCCGCTCGGCTGCGCTGGGCCCGCTCCGGCCTCTCGTCCCCGTCCCCGTCGCCGCCGCCGCCGCCGCCGCCACCGCCGCCGCTGCCTGCGCTTTCAGCCCCGGACGAGCCGTGCCCGCGCCTGCCATTGGCCCCAGCTCCCCCAAACCTGCCTAACAACCGTATTTTCCCTGCCGTGATTGGCCTTTGCAGCCAAAGGGGTCCTTTTTTTTTCCTTATTGGAAGGGAAGAGTACAAACCGCCAGAGCCCACCCCTAAGATTGGCTGACGCTGGAGATCCCGCCCCCAAAGAGGGTGGAGCCTGGAGCGGGAGGCGGGGGAAAGACGGAAATCAAAGCTCGGCTCGGCGCGGGCTACTCGCTGTGGTGGGCCCCTGCAGCGGCTGGCCCGACTCTGCCAGCTTGGGGCGTTTGCTTCTTCTTTTTGAGTCCGCTGTGGCTCCAAGCTCCTTCCCCGCTCCGGGAGGGAGGGAAGCCTCGACCAAGGACAGCGGCGTGTAAAGGCAAACGACGAGTTTGAGTCCCACGCATGATCCAAGCTGTCTGCCAGTGCCTTGTGACCTTGGACAAATCACTTCCCTCTCCTAAGCCACGGTTGTTGCATCTGCAACATGGGGAAATAGAACCTGTAACGCCGGGACGAATCATGAAATCCATCAATAATCAACCCAGATCCAGAACTCCAAGTGTGACAGCTAACCATTGCCAAGCCCTGTCCATTGTGATTTGAAAGAGCTCCCTCCTATGGTCCCCTCTAGACTCTCACTACTCTGCTTCCAGCACCTGTCTACTCTTGCAATAGCTTTCTGTTTGGTCTTCTCCACGCTCCAGTTCATCTTTCACTGAGATGTCAAGTTGTCTGTCCATATCACATCCCTCCCCCCGCATAGGGAGATGGCTCCCTATTGCCTCCAGGATTAAACAGTCCTTTGGTTTTCTTTTGTTTGTTTTTTTGCAAGGCAATGGGGTTAAGTGACTTGCCCAAGGCCACACGGCTAGGTAATTGTCAAGTGTCTGAGGTCGGATTTGAACCCAGGTACTACTGACTCCAAGGCCGGTGCTCTATTCACTGTGCCACCTAGCCGCCCAAGTCCTTTGGTTTTCAAAGTCTTTCAAAACCCGACTTGTTTCTGTCTTTTTCATCTTGTTATACATCACTCCCTTATCCAAATACTCAATGATAGAATGATTTGGGTTTCCTTGTTCCTCACTGTAGACACCCACATCTTCTACTTGGGGTCTTTAGCTCTTGTCTCCCACACCTGGAATTCTCTTCCTTCTTACCTCCTACCTTCCTACAAGTCTCAGCCCCACCTATGCTTAGCATGATTATAGATGTAGAAGCTTATTGGGGGGGGGGGGCAGAGGAGGAGAGGGAGAAAAATATAAAAAAAAAGATGATTGTTGAAAACCACCATTATATGTAGTTGAAAAAGAAAAGAATCCCCCTAAATGTTAGTGCTCTCCCTCTGAGATGATCTCAAATTTAGCATGTGTATTTATCTTATTTTTACATAAATTATTTGCATATTGTTTCCATTTGATTGTGAGCTTCTAGAAAACAGGGACTATTTTTTGCCTTTCTTTGTATCCCCATCAGATCAGGGCTTAGAATATAGTAGGTTTACAATGCTTATTGACTTTGTGCTAGAGAAAAATGGATGGCATCAACAGAGGGGAGTATTGTCTGAGAGGAACAGCAAAAAGGCCAGTACTTACTAATTTAACTGCCTCATAAGGTATTATGAGAGTCAGTTGAGATAATGTGTATAAAGAACAATGTGAATTGTAAATTCTTTTTGTTGTTATTTTATTTCTCCAAATACATCTTATGAAAGTTTTTCAACACTGATCCATATGCATATGCATATTTTTAAGTTACAAAATTTCCTCCCACTGTCCCTTCCCAACTCCCTTCCCACAGCACTGAATAGTAAGGTTAATATTGTACATACACATTTGTGTTACACATTAAATTATAAATTCTTAAGTGGATCAATGATTGATGCAGGTACTTTTTCTAAGGATACAGTTTTAATAACCTAGCCATACCTCATTCCATGTGATACTGGTCCATAGCCATTCTTGAATCTATCCTACAGGTTGGAATTCTCTTATCTGTGTGTGTGTGTGTGTGTGTGTGTGTGTCTAACTTTTTGAGATACCATTGCTGTTATTCCACATTCTCACTATATTTTCTCAGGTATGTATAGATAGAGGACAGATAGATTTGCTAATATAGGTATATAGATAGAGATAGATATCAATTAGAGATAGATACAGATATATATATATATATGTATATATATATATATATAAAGTACTATATAAACATGAACTATAAGGGGGCAAACTCTTTCAGTCAGGGTAACATACTACTAATCACAACTGATTTCAGTCTTTGGAAGGAACACTAAGCTTCAATGAAATCAGATTCCTAAAATAGTCCTGGGCTTTAGGTCATGGAAATGCAGAAGAGCAAGAGAAAAGAATCAAGCTGGCAGGGGTCAGAAATACAAGTTCTCAACAATGTCATGTTATCTGAACTGGAGAATCCTACTATTTCATACACTTTGGGGGCCTGTATCTGCTGCACATTTATCCCTATGGCAATATACTATGCAATCTTTTCCTTTGGAGAGAACGAATGACTGATTATTAGGCTACTTACTTTTAAGGTACTAAAGGGCTAAACAGTCCGGTGGAAAGAATTGAGCCTAGAGTCAGGGAGACTCACTTTCCTGAGTTCAAATCTGGCCTCAGACATTTAGATCCTGAGCACGTCATTTAATCCTTAAGTCATCAACCTTTTTTGCCTCCATCTTCTTATTTGTAAAATGAGTTGGAGAAGAAAATGGCAAACCACTCCAGTATTTCTGCCAAGAAAACCCCAAAATGAGGACACAAAGAGTAAGTAATTGAATAATAAGACTATACCTGTACCACCTTGGACAAGTCACTTAAGATCTCTAGGTCCCAACTTCACCATCTGAAAAACAGGAGAATTGAAGTACATGACCTTTAAGTCCCCTAGATTAGTGAGACTACAGTTTTCAACAAAGAGGGGAAATGTGGAAAAACAAACTTATTAATGAATCATATAGATCCTCTCAGTTAATCAGTTACTTTCTGAGTGCCCACTCTGTACAAGATCCTTTCCATCTGATATATCCAAATTGAGTAGAGATGCATTATTAACAACTGGGAGCCCAGTGTTCCTGAGAGTTTCAGTGTTCTGTGCTGTTGGGGGTGGAGGCATGGAAGGAATCTCTCTAGAGACACAAGTGAGAAGCAGAATGACAGCTCAGTGACTGTACTTGAAGCTTCAGCCCCCTCCTTCATTCTTCTGCCTTCTATGATGTCCCCAGGGGAATGTGACAGCTAGGATAGAGGGGTAGAGACTGTGGAGTAGATGGAGAGGAAGGGGGATGTGCCACTGCATCTCCAAGTCAGCCTTCTTCCACAACTTCTTCTCCACCCCCAAGCATATACACAGGCTGCCTCGTGGGAGTATATGGAGGGGGAATTGGAAGTGGGTGGGTTATATGGGTTTGGTGGAATATACTCTATTAAAGCTATATTAAGGAATCAGGTTATTGGGGGGACCCTATTTGGCTAATGGTTATCCCACTGAACATGCATTTATAACATGTTCATATACTATTACATTCTCTTTACTCTAATTCCTTCCATTACTTCTTCCCCCTCTAATCATCACATATTGCCTGATGATACATGGCTACAATTCATGGAGCCCCAGGAACACTATGATCCCAGACAAATACAAATTGTAGAAGACTCAAAGGGCAATGGAAGACCCATAACCAGTATGAAAAGCCCACAGCCTATTGTTGTGGCTTTGAGTCTTGTCTGATTCTTTGTGTGCCCTTTCTTGGCAAAGATACTGAAGAGGTTTGTCATTCATTCCCTTCTCCTGTGGATTAAGACAGAGGTTAAGTGACTTACCTGAGGTCACACCCAAGTTAGTAATTGTCTGAGGTTGAATTTGAACTCAGGTCTTTCTGATTCTAGGTCTAGCACCCTATTCATTTAGCCATCTAGCCTCACTAACAGACTATGTTGCAGCCTGTTACTAGTAATAATTTGCCTTCCAGAAGTGGTACCCAGACATTACCAAGAATCAAGAGGATCAGAAAAAGAGGTGCTTTGGGTGGAATTTTGGAAGGTCTACAATAGGAAATATGGTTTGCCTGAGAAAACCCTGCAAGTTCAGTCAGAAATGACTGGCTTCAAGTCTCCTGAACTCAAAGACCTTAAAAACAACAACAGCAGTAGTGAGGCAGCAGTGGCAGCAGCAGCAGCAAGTCATCCCAGAGCTGTGAGATATTAAATTTTTATTTAAATTTTTATTATATTTTTAATAAATGCTTGTTTTGTTCTCTCCTCCCCAATGCTCCAAGTCCAATTTAATTCAAATCAATAAACTTTTACTAAATGCCTACTATGTTCCAGGCACTGTTAAGACCTGATGATACAAAAAGAAGTAAATGACAATATGACAATCCCTACCCTCATAGAGCTTACATTCTAATGGGAGACAACATGCAAACCAATATATACAATACACACACACACACACACACACACACACACATATATGAAAAGTAGGAAATGCTTAACAGAGGGAAGGCATTGAAATTAAGAGGGGTTGGAGAAGACTTCTAGAAGGTGGGATTTTAGTTGGGACTTAAAAAAAAAGCCATGGAAGGGGCAGCTAGGTGGCACAGTGAATAGAGCACTAGCCCTGGAATCAGGAGGTCCTGAGTTCAAATCAACCTCAGACACTTACTAATTACCTAGCTGTGTGACCTTGGGCGAGTCACTTAACTCCACTGCCTTGCAAAAAAAAAAACCTTAAAAAAAGTCATGGAGGTCAGAGAAGAGAGAATATTCCAAGCCTGGGGGATAGTCAGAGGGAATGGCCAGAGCTGAGAGATGGAATGTCTTATTTATGGAACAGCCAGAAGGTCAGTGTCACTAGATAGAAGAATGTGTATTTTGTGCCTGTTTACTCATCAGAAAAATAAACACGATAATATTATAATATATATATAACATAATAATATAATAGTATTCTTTTCTTGGTTTTTTTAAAAGATTTTGAGTTTTGAGTTTTACAATTTTTCTCCCAATCTTACTTCCCTCTCCCCAACCCCCACAGAAAGCAATCTGTCAGTCTTTATTTTGTTTCCATGTTGTACATTAATCCAAATTGAGTGTGATGAGAGAGAAATCACATCCTTAAAGAAGAAACAAAAAGTATAAGAGATAACAAGATCAGACAATATGATATCTGTTTTTTTTCTAAATTAAAGGGAATCGTCTTTGAAATTTGTTCAAACTCCATGGCTCCTTATTTGGATACAGATGGTATTCTCCATTGCAGACAGCCCAAAACTGTCCCTGGTTGTTGCGCTGATGAAACGAAAAAATCCATCAAGGTTGAACATCACCCCCATGTTGCCGATAGGGTATACAGTGTTTTTCTGGTTCTGCTCATCTCACTCAGCATCAGTTCATGAAATCCCTCTAGGCTTCCCTGAATTCCCATCCCTCCTGGTTTCTCATAGAACAATAATGTTCGATGACATACACATACCACAGTTTGCTAAGCCATTCCCCAAATGAAGGACAATTACTTGATTTCCAATTCTTTGCCACCACAAACAGGGCTGCTATGAATATTTTTGTACAAGTGATGTTTTTACCCCTTTTCATCATCTCTTCAGGGTATAGACCCAGTAGTGGTATTGTTGGGTCAAAGGGTATGCTCATTTTTGTTGCCCTTTGGGTGTAGTTCCAAATTTCTCTCCAGAAAGGTTGGATGAGTTCACAGCTCCACCAATAGTGTAATAGTGTCCCATATTTGTATTCTTTTACTTCATTGGGTGGCAGAAGAAAAAGTACTTGTAAACCTTAAGGTGCTCTATAAATGTAAGCTGTTGTTATTAATATCTACAGAAAAACATGGCCAATACTTATTCAAGATGAGAATGTAGAGAGGAGTGGCAATCTGTGCTCCTGATGGGAATGGTGCTCACAGTCATCTCATGAATGCATCAAAGTTTAAAAGTATTTTTGGCTTCCCCAACATTAATGTCTACAGAGCAGGTCAGTTCTATGCTAAGCACTAATTGCTTTAAATACAAAGAAAGGCTAAAACTTCATCCCTTCCTTTAAGGTGCTCATATTTTAGAAAGTAAAGATAACATGATAATGACTACATGCATACAAGATATATATCTATATATCTATATCTATCGATCTATCTCTAACCTCAAGCTTCCCCCCAGAAACAAAGCCCCATCTTAATATCAATATTCCACCAGTGCTTTTCTACAGAGGTGAGTCATCCAAAGAATAAAGCATCCAAAGAATTTAAAATGAGTTTCACACAAAAGAAAATGGAGAGGTGCTCGGTGGGTGTGATCTGGGAACAATATTTAACAAAAGGAAACTTGGAAGAAATGGAGTAAAAGAGGTTGATGAGGAAATGTTTGAGCAAAGAAGCAAATGGGAAGAATGCCAAGATGAAAAAGAGGGACGACAGGTGGACAACCCAGTCGACAGCTCAAATGCTCCACTGGTATTTTTTTGACGTCAGGAGAAATGTAAGAAGGCTGGGTGGACTCCCAGAGCAGATTTATGAGAGAATATGGATAGGAACTGTACAGAGGCTGAATGGGTGAGATTTGTATTGTTACCCTTTAAGAATAAGCCCTATAGCATTTAAGTTCTGCATTTGTATTCTCAGTATCTAATAGCTAACATAATTTGTGGCACACAGTGGACTTTTAGCAATTCTTGATGACTGATTGATTTGACTATTCAGAGACCATTAGTACCTTGAAACAAGAAAGTCATTTGAGTATTTTGAGTATAGGTTTGTGACTATGTAAGTGCTGGGAATATAAATACAAGAACATGCATCATGATGTCAAGAAACATTTCTCACCTCTCTGAAAGGGATGACTCAGAACCCCAAGAAAAGTAGTGCTTTCCTCTCCCAAACCACTAAACTTACTTCCAGTCTAGTCCCAATAGTCATCATTGAGGGGAGAAATTGTTAAGGGAGCAGGTCTACCTTCCTTATCACCACCAGTAAAAACTACTGATCAACTTCCACTAACAATCTCACAGGAATCCCGGGAGTCACAGCACTTCCTAGACTACTGGTCCTGCTTCCAACCCAACCCTGAAAACTCTCATCTGGAAAAGCAGCACCTATAGGGAAGAGACCAGCCAGCCCTGCCACAATCAGGGTAAACAAGTCAGCTTCCTTCAAGTCACAAGGCATCTCAAGAAAGAGACAAGAGGTAGCATGTGTCTGACACATCAAACCACCACCACCACCTTGACCACCATCTCCCCTCAGAGTCTGATAGAGTCTGATAGACCCAAGACCCTGAACCCTAGAGCTTTGGAAAGAGTAGGGTTTCCAGATCAGTGTTTCCTCTGTCACCTCAGAAGCAGCCCCTGAAGAGATACAACCTGACCACTGTTCCTGCAGGTGCCACAGCCACAGTCACTTTAGACTCAGGAAAGAAAGCTCTTCTCCTCCAAAGTCAAATTTTTCTACATCAAATATTGATGTAATTTTGTCAGAGGAAATAACATTAAAGATGAGGTATTACCATTTGTTTTGCTCCCTGCACCCTAAGACCATAGGCCCTTTTCCATCTGACTTTCAATTGAAACCTTCCATATGTTTTGCCTCCCCCATTAGAATGGCAGTTCCTTGACAGCAAGGGCTGTCTTGTTTTTCTGTGTCTTCATTGTTTAGCACACAGTAAGAGCTTAATCTTCCTTCCTCTCTCCCTTCCTTTCTTCCTTCCTCCCTCCTTTCCTTCCTTCCTTCCTTCCTTCTTACCTTTCTTTCTCTATTTCTTCCTCCCTCTCTCCTTCCTTGCTTTCTTCCTTCTTTCCTATCTTTCTCTCTCTATTTCTTCCTCCCTTCCTCCCTCTCTCTCTCCTTCCTTCCTTATCTTTCTCTCTCTTCCTTCCTTCCTTCCTTCCTTCCTTCCTTCCTTCCTTCCTTCCTTCCTTCCTCCCTTCTTTCCTTCCTTCCTCCCTCCCTTCCTTCTTTCCTTCCTTCCTCGTTCTTCCTAGCAAAAAAGGAGAGAACTCCAGCTTCAGGACAATAATAATCAGACAGAAAACAGACGTAAAGGACGTACTGGGGCAAAGTCTCCAAAGCAGAATAGTCATTAGGAGAGCGTGGTAAAAAGAAAGGCAACACCTCGGGAGGAAGGAGGAGGCGAACCCCGGCGCAGAAGGCGCCGCCAGCAGCTTCTCCCACCACCACGGAGAGCGCGGAACAGGCGCAGCCGCAGGAGAGCGAGCGGCGCTGGTGACCATGGTTACAGCTGTCAAGCCCCGCCCCGGGGCCCCCCCCGACCAGCTCCGCCTTCTGGAGTCTGCGCAGTAGGCTTTTCCCGGCGGCCGCCGCGCTCGGCCGTCCCGACGTTTCCGAGGGAGCCGGAAGCTGCGTCGCCGCCGGCCTGCCGCGGGCTCCCCGGCTCCGCGCTCCTCCGGCCGGCTCGGGAAGGAGAGGCAGCGGCGCCGGTACGCCATGGCGCTGGCCGTGCTGCGGGCCCTGGAGCCCTTCCCGGCCGAGGCCCCTCCGCTGGCCGTGCTGCTGCCGCCGGGGGGCCCGTGGCCGCCCGCGGGGCCCGCGGGCCTGGTGCTGGCGCTGAGGCCGGCGGGGGCCGGCCCGACGGGGCCCGCGCTGCTGGTGGCCGCGCTGGAGGGCCCGGGCGAGGGGCCGGGCCCGGAGCCGGAGCCCGAGGCCGGCCCCCCGGAGCTGCTGGTGAGCCGCACGCTGCTGCGGCTCCTGGCCCTGGGCTCCGGCGCGCGGGTGCGGGCCCGGCCCGTGCGGCGGCCGCCGGCGCTGGGCTGGGCCCTGCTGGGCGCCTCGCCGGGCGCGGGCTCCGGGGCGGGCCCCCGAGGCGGCCCGGTGCTGGTGCGGCGCGGCGAGGCGCTGCCTGCGCTGGGGCCCCGGGTGCTGGAGACGCGGCCCGCGCTGCAAGGGCTGCTGGGCCCCGGCACGCGCTTGGCCGTGACCGAGCTCCGGGGGCGGGCCGCCGGGGCCGGCCCCGGGCCCCCGCTGCCGGCCCCGCCCGTGGTGTCGGCCTTCGCGGCCCCGGGCGCGCCCCGGCGGCTTCGGGGCGTCCTGGACGGGGTCGGGGAGGCGCTGGGAGTGGGCAGGAGCTGCCTGCGCGGCCTCGGCCTCTTCCAGGGAGAATGGGTGTGGGTGACCCCGGTCAGGGAAGGGCCGCCGGTGCCCCGGCCTCACCTGGCCAAGGTTCAGGTCCAGGACCCTCGGTGGAACCTCCCCGAGAAGCTGGGACCCGGGTCCGCGGAGCTGGGAGAGCCTCTCGCCGACGGGATGGCCCTGGTGCCTGCCAATCTGGCTTTCAACCTCTCCTGCGAACCCCTGGAAATCGGGGAGATCAGCATTCAGGTTAGGACCGGGAGGGCCCCCCTCCCCCTTACCTCGCTTTTGCCTTTTACTGAGTTAGGCCACGACACACTCGAACCTCCTCGGGCCAGCTTCTTGGCTTTGGTTCCCACTTCTATACGGTGAGATTACAATTTTACCAAGGAGTTAAGGAGTAAAGAATTTAAATATCAATATATATAACATTACAGACGCATCCAGAGCTGGAGAGTCTTCAGGTGGAAGATAGAAGTTCACTTTAAAATTGTAATGTATCAATAATAATATCTAGAATCTCATTTGCAACGTGCTTAATACTGTGAGAAGCAGTGGAAGATTCCTGCTTTCAGGAGTTTTACAGCTTATTGTATTTATTGACCTGGCTGTCTCAAAAATAGACTTATTCTATAAGATGAAATATAAATAAATATCTCCCTTGGTACTTGAGATCAGAAAGGAGAAATGGCTTAGCTCAGAAAAAGACTCATGAATTTGGAGTTTGCGTGGTATGGTGTCTGTTGTTGAAATAATACATTAAAAATTGCTTAAGTGCTTAGACTTCATGCCTTTTCTAGATCTAGAGCTGAGTTTTGCTTCTTAATACCTTCACCTCTTTGTTGCCTCAGCTTCCTTCTCTGTAAAATTACAGAATTGAACTCTGTGATCTCTAAGGTCACTTCAGTGTCTAAATCTGTGTTCTTGTGTCTTTAAGATTATGTGATGTCTTTTAGATGAGCAGAGGAAGAATGTGACAGGAGAAGAACATACTAAATATTCTGCTGAGCCCTAGCAACCTCACTGAGATCTTCTTGTCCTTTTGCCATTATTCTGAATAAGCTGAACTTTCAGTACCTTCTCAGGTCAATCACATGGGCTATATCCCAATCATATTTTGAGACCTGAGATTTCTATTAACTCTGAACTACTTGAGTTCTTCAGAAGGATTTTTCAGTTATTGACATAACTAGGAATACTTTAAAAACTGAAAAATAAAAGTAATATTGTATTCAAAGAGGAGAGGGAGACGTTACTTCTGTAGGTACAGATCTCATATCCTATCTTTCTGGTTGTTTTAAAATGTGGACTAGTAGATAGAAGATAGTAATAATAACTCATATCTATAGCACTTTAAGACATAAAGTGTTTTACATACATTATTTCATTTGAACCTCTCTTGTAAATGAGATAGGTACTATAGTATTACTTTCATTTTACAGGTAAAGAAACTGAGGCTCAGATATTCTTTACCCATGGTCATACAATTAATGTCTAAACAATAGCTTTTCTCACAAAGAGGGCATAGTCTAGTCACTATGTAAAGGGAAGGCTGTAAAATGTTGCTTCTTTCCTCTAATAGAGATACTCAGAAGGATTCAGGAGCCCTGAGGACAGTGGAAGCTGCTCAGTGCTGTCTGGGCCTCCATTTGCCAGAGAGCTACACATTGAAATTGTGTCCTCCCCCTGCTACAGCACCAATGGCAACTATGACCAGGCTCTTTATCAGCACTTTGAGACTCCCAGGTTAGCTCCTTAGCCCAAACAAAAAGATGTTTACCTCTTATAGAAACAATCTGGCATTCTGTATCAGTGTTGTTCCTCCTCCTTCCTGAACCCCAGATCTAGACATGTCCATTTGATTATTAAAGTTGCATTTTAGGAAGAAAATCTTGGGATCGAGATCCCAGTTGAAATGCTGGGGAAGTAATAGAGAAAGCTCATCTGTCATGAAGGAGAATGGGTACTTCACAGGAAACCCACTGGATCTCTTAGTCATTTCTGGAAAACTCATACTACGTTCTTTTTGATTTTCTCCCATCTTCCCAGAGCTTCGTCTCCCTCCACTTCCATACTTAATTGATCTATGGGTAGAAAACTTGCTCCCCAAAGATAGTTTATCATGTCAAAAACTCCAGTTAGGATCTCACTGGGCCTGCTTTTGTGTTACAGGGTAGTTCAGGAAGGGGATATTCTTTGCGTGCCAACAGTTGGGCAAGCAGACGTCTTAGAAAGAAGCTCAGAGAAACTGTTCAGGTATGTAGCCCGATCCTAAACCTTGAAAAGCTCCTACTAAGTCTTTAATACTTTTTGCTCTTTTCATATATGTGTGTGTGTGTGTGTGTGTGTATTATATGACACAGGATAACCCAAAACTTGAAATCTGTTTAGTTAGGAAAGAGTACACCTGCTGTTCCATGGGTCCATTCTCCAGAAGAAATGGCACTTGCTACTGAGGGAATGTCTTTTCTCCCATTTATCTACCCTTTGCAACAAAAAGTTTGTAATCAGCATAACTGAACCTTTCCCTACTGTCTGTGTGTGATCATGACTGAGTGAATTAGTACTGCCCTCAGGTCTCAGTGTTCCTGTGTATAACATAAGGAAAGAACAATACCAAGTTTGAATATGATTTGGGCTCTTGGCTAAAAGGAGAGTTGGCAGTTTCTTCCCATCCAGCAGAACATTATGTCAGGACTCAGAGTCCAGTGCTTTGGCATTCAAGTCACTGTCCTATTCCAGGGAAATCCTGTTATTAACTTCAGCATACACATCTCATTAGTGGTCCTGAGCCCTAGCCTTTGTTCTCTGCTGGGATTGTTTGTTAGTATGTTTACATTCAGTAGTTACTTGTCAACCCAGCTGTGTCAGGTGCTCTAACAATAGCCTTCCACATTGACCTTGGGAAACGACTCCAGAAAAGAGACCTTACAGTATGGGGAGGGGCCTCAGTTTAGGATTAGCTTCTTGGTCAACCTCTTATACATGCTATTTTCACTATAGGCACTAGTTCTCACTGGTTTTTCTAACCATACTACAGCTGTTGTCCTTCAGGCTCTGGGGATAAAAAAATAAGAGTGTGAAAATGATCTTCTTGACTACTGGCCATTTATCCAACGAGTGCTTGTTTTGAACCTACTGTGTATAAGACACTGTGCTGGGCAGTAGGATGCAGAGTCAAGGATGAAAATAGATCCTTTCCTTAAGCTTACATTCTTTTTTCTCCCCAATGTTTTAATTAATTAATTATTCCAATTATATATATATATATATATATATATATATATATATATATATATATAGATATATAGATATAGATATGTGTGTGTATATAATTTTCAGCATTCATTTTTGTAGTTTTTTTCTCCATCCCACCTTTTCCTCTCTCCTCTCTAAAATAACAAGTAATCTGATATAGATTATATATGTACAATCATGTTACACTTATTTCCATATTAATCATGCTGTGAAAGAAGATCAGAATAAAAGGAAAAAACCTCAAGAAGGAAAAAATAAAAAGCAAATTTTAAAAAGTGAAAGTGTATTCTTTTGTCTGCAGTGTGAATGTATTTTCCTTCTCCCTGTCTCTGCACATCTGTCTTCTACTCTAAGAGCCACCATCTCTGCTGATCTCTAACTGCTTGTGCCTCCTCCTCAAAATGATCTTGTTTTTATTTTTAATAGACATCTATGCAAACATGTTGTATCCCTCACCCTCCTAATCCAGTCAGTAAAGCTCTTGCAGAGCAGATCCAAGCTGATATGGGGAGAGGGGATGGAGCAGCAGGAGCACTTGGGGAAGTGAGGAAAGGCTTCATTCAGATAGGGGAGGGGGTGTTCTGAGCTGAGTCTTGAGGGAGATCAGGGATTCTAAAGGACAGTGAGAAGAAGGTAGTTCATTCAAGACACTGGGGTGGCTGATATAAAGATGTACAAACTGGAAATTCAGTGTTTTGTGTGAGGAACAGCAAGAAGGCCAATGTGACTGAACCCTAGAGTTCAAAAAAGAGATAGCAGACAGTAAGACTGGAAAGGTAGGTTGGGATCTGAGAAGGAATTTAAATGCTAAGCAGAGAAATTCATATTTGATACTAGATAAATTCGAACACTTCTGCCACTTACTGAGCCAAGGGGAGGGTCATACACAATAGGAGAATTACTTTGCCCACTATGGGAAAAATGGATTGTAGAGGGGAGAGATTTAAGTCAGGGCAACCATTTAGAAACATTTTACGTTCAGGTGCAAGGTGAAATAGGGCAGTATTTCTGTGAGGCAGCCCCATGGTACAGTGGATCAAGTATTGAATTTAGAGTAAAGACCTGAGTTTTAATACTGTTTGAAATAATTAGCTAGCTGTATGACAGGTCACTTAACTTCTGCCATCCTCAGTCTCTTCCTCTATACAATGGAGATAACAGTAGTACCTACCTCACTGAGGTACGCTGTGTAAATGTTAGCTATTACTATAAGTATCTTATAAAGGTAATTAATCGTGAGGTGAGGGAGAGTAAAGAGTCAAGGAAGATTCTGAATTGAGAAACTAGGTAACTAAAGGTGGTTACTCTAAAGAAATACAGAAGTACAGAAGAGGGGTGGTTTTGAGGGAAAAAAATGAGTTTTCTTTTAGACATGTTGAGTTTAAAATCCCATCTGGCACTAGAGTTGGAATGTCAAGTTTGGGCAATGCTAGTAATCACCATATACCTTACATTGAACAATTAATAAGAATGCTATGGGCTTTTTTTAAATTGAAGGCAATGGGGTTAAGTGACTTGCTCAAGGTCACATAGCTAGGTAATTATTAAGTTTCTGAGGTCAGATTTGAACTCAGGTCCTCCTGACTCCAGGGACAGTGCTCTATCTACTTTGCCACCTAGCTGCCCCTGCTACAGACTTTTAAATGTAAAATTGAACTCTTAAGGCCTCAGAGACTGACTCCTGTGTTAGCTCTGTTTCTGGGCCTTAGCTGTTAAGTTGCTTTCGAGGGTATAACCAATTAATTTCTCTTCTCTAAAGTGCTGAGCTCCTTTGAGAAGACTAACAGAGAAAGAGTGGAGCTCTAAGGATTGAAGCTGCTCACAAACTCTTCTCATCTCTCTAAATTACCTGCTCTGTAATATAGATCACTTGTATTCCAGAAATATCAGATTTATTCTGATGGTTTTGCCTTTTCACCTAATTAGGTCATCAAGGGTATCCTTTATCTAAAATGGTCTTAAACCCTGTAATTCTCATGGATTATACAGCTATATTTATGTTTTCCCCCCCTTTAATTGTCAAGACTCAGGATATTTTAAAATAGGCATGATCCCAAGTTTAAAAATGATGCATTTGAAATTCAACTCAGGATTAATGGTTATAAAAAGGATATAGAATTTGTCTCATATTCCAGTCTTTTACTATAAGCACTATTGAGTATAAAGTATTAAGAAGTCACAGAAACCAGGCCCATCTCCTCACATTAAATGCTAACTTCTCTCTTCTCTTCCTTCATTGTCTTCTGGGACCATTTTTGTCTCCAATCACTAATAGAAATTGGACATTATAACCTAAGCACTTTGGGGGGGTATCCTATCCCTATGCTGTGTGATCAAATTAATTTAAACTCTTGAGTTGAACGAAATGTGGGTTCTTGTCCACCATCAAATAGTTTTTCCATCTGAGAAATGGGGTTAGTCTCATGTTTTTTTTTCTTTTCCAGAATACAGTGATCATGTATAAACTTGGGATTTGCTCTGCCTTTGTTCCATAGGTGGCCTTTTCTGTTCTTCAAAGTGAAGACGACTGTTGGGGAGGCCCCAGAGGAACCAACCACTGCCTATCTGGCTGATACAGCCCACACCTCCTTGTACTTGGTGAGGCCTTTTAAGGAGGAAGGGTGGAGTGGGGAGACTGAGATAGTATACTGTGCCTGAGGCCTCTCTTTCATTTCCATTCAGGTGGGTTCTACTATGAGTTTTGTCCCATGGCTCCCTTCAGAGGGACAGTGTCTCTGGAGCAGTCTGTCCCCTCCAGGGCTGGAGACTTTAGTGACACAACTCTGTGACATCCTGAAACCACGACTCCATCCTGGGTAAGAGACGGCTTGGACGGTGAAGGATGATGTCTTGTTGGAGTTGTGGGAGGGGTCATGATTGTGGTTGGGCCTAGGTGATGAAGTGACAGAGTGCTGGGCCTGGAGTTAAGAAAACTTAATTCCCTGAGTTCAAATTCAGCTTCAGACATTGACTAGCTGTGTGACCCTGGGGAAGTCACTTAACTCAGTTTGCCTCAGCTTCCTCCTCTATAAAATGAGCTGGAGAAGGAAATGGGAAACCATTCCAGCATCTTTGCCAAGAAAACCCCAAATGGTGTCATGAAAAGTCAGACATGACTGAAAAAAAGACTGAGCATCAACAAGAAGAAAGATGTGTGGTACACATTTGGTCAGAATGTCTCAGGTTCAGCAAGCCTTCCTGAAGTTGACCAGCACAAACCCTTGGCCCTCTTGAGAAAGGGCAAATGAGAAAACTTATTCTAAGGCCCATGGCCTATTTCTGTTACACTTTTGAGAAGACTCCCTTCTTCATATTCAAAGGGAAAAGTTTGAGAGAGCATAGGACAGACAGGGCCAAATTTAGCCTTTTCTGGTTGCAGGGGCTCTTTGTTGACAGGGACCAGCAGTGTCCTCCTGCGGGGTCCCCCGGGCAGTGGGAAGACCACAGCCATCACTGCTGCCTGTGGCCGCCTTGGGCTTCACTTATTTAAGGTGAGGGTGCCCACCTCCCTTTGGATAAAGACAATGCAAAGGGTAGCCCTTGCTGCCTATCCCACTGCCTCACAGATCAGGCAGATTCCCATGGAATTTGGTCACTGGGTGGACCTTTCCAGGTGGAAGGGGGGGTTTCAAAGACTTGGTGACCAGCTGAAGTAACATCACCAATTTAGTGGAGTTGGGATGGAGCGGGATGAATTCTAGTCCTTTTTCTCTTGCTTGCATTGAAAAAGGCCACAATTCCCTGAAAGAGTCCCTAAGGCAATCCCATTCTTCACTATTGGTATCCCTGTTTCCCTACAGGCAGACTGTTCAAGGCTGTGTGCAGACACCAGTGCGGCAGTGGAGAGTAAGCTTCGGGCCGCTTTCTCCCGGGCTCAGCTTTGCCGTCCATCAGTCCTGCTGCTGAGAGGTGTGGAACTCCTGGGCTGGGAACGGGATGGGCTGGGTGAGGATGCCCATGTGGTCGCTGTGCTTCGACATCTTCTTTTGAACAAGGATCCTCTCATCAGGTATTACCTCAAACCCACCTCAGGAGTCTGGGACTACACTCTGGGACCAGACTCATCCCCACCCTTTCATTACATTAATCTGCCTCAATACTGTTTTGATCTATTAAGTCAACACTGTGGGCTCAGTGCCCATTGAACAATGGGTGTAATCATGTGCTGACTATTTGGGGAAAATCCAGAGGAAGGGGAAGAGAAGGAATCCTCAGTCTGTTTGGGGTAGGCTGGAACTAGGGCACTAATGCACAGTCCAACCTGGGGTCTTTACGATCCCTTCCCTGACTCCACCCCTCCTCCTTGATCCTGCCAGCAGTGGGTTTGGAGTCCTCAGTTCTATCCTGGGCTCAGCATCTGCTCCTCTCTCTCCACAGTTCGCTACCTTTGTTGGTTGTGGCTACAACAAGCTGCCCCCAGAATGTGCCCCCTGATGTGCAGATAGCATTTCCTCACGAGCTCGAGGTTCCCATGCTGACAGAGGAGCATCGGCTCAGCATCCTGCAGGCACTGACTTTCCGCCTCCCTTTGGGCCAGGAAGTGAACCTAGCCCAGCTGGCAAGGAGGAGTGCAGTAAGTGCTGGGGGTGGGGGAGGAGGGTCAGGGCTCAAAGGGTACAGGACCCCATGCCTACCTTGGTAAGGCACCCAATCCGAAAGCTCCATGTACCATGTACCTGCTTCTGAACTGAAATGGAATAACTCCCAGGACGTGGGGGTGCATCAAGGCAGAGCATCTCAAAACTTGACTAGGCCTGCTCATAGAGAGGCCAAGACTGTCCTTAGCAATGCCCTTCCTCATTGAGGCAGATCCAGTTAAGAAGTATTAGAGCTGCCACTTAACTCCCCCTGGCTCCTAGTTCTGATGATTGGAGCTAAGGAAAATTTACTTACTCAACTCCTTCACAGAATGTCTGAAAGGGGAAATGGGGGTGGTGGTGGAAGCAAGACATTCCACCCACCTCTTATGGGCTTTTTCGTTCTTGTTGTTACTCGTATCTTCCCCAGGGCTTTGTGCTGGGTGATCTTTGTGCACTGTTGGCCTATAGCAGCCGAGCAGCCTGTGCCAGGATCCAGACAGGGTGAGGGGCAAGTAAAGCATGGAAGCTGGGAAGGAGGAGAGGGGAGGGTACTAAGACCCTGAAGGGCCAAAACTCTAGGAGTCCTGAGTCACAACTTTTGTCCCCTTTGACATTTCTTTGGTCAGTGTGATGGCTGCTGGCAGCTTGAGTGAAGAAGATGAGGGGGAGCTGTGTACTGCTGGCTTTCCCATACTGGCAGAGGACTTTGGAATGGCACTAGAACAACTACAGATGGCTCACTCTCAGGCCATAGGGGCCCCTAAGGTAGGGGTTCCAGACTTTATTTTAAGAAGAAATTAGGAGGCAGCTAGGTTGTGTAGTAGATAGAGCACTGTCCCTGGAGTCAGGAGGACCTGAGTTCAAATCCAGCCTTAGAGACTTAATACTTACCTAGCTGTGTGACCTTGGGCAAATCCACTCTCTTACCATTTATCTTCTAGATCCCAGCGGTTTCCTGGCAGGATGTGGGAGGATTGCAGGATGTGAAGAGGGAGATTCTGGAAACAATTCAGCTCCCTTTGGACCATCCTGAGCTGCTGGACCTGGGGCTGAGGCGCTCAGGCCTTTTGCTTTATGGACCTCCAGGCACTGGAAAGACCCTCCTGGCAAAAGCTGTAGCCACTGAATGTAGTCTCACCTTCCTCAGGTAAGGACAAGGGACAGTAGATCTGCTGGGAAGGAGGAGAAGGGAGGACTCTAGGCTGGAGACTTAAATTGGATAAGACCAAGGAGATATTGGGGAAGTCAATGCTCATGTTCATTCTTCTTCCCAGTGTGAAAGGTCCTGAGCTCATCAATATGTATGTGGGTCAAAGTGAGGAGAACATTAGGGAAGGTGAGTGAGAGTTGTAACATCCCACTCTCTCCAGTCCCTTCTCCTGCCAAGACTGCTCCCTTCTAGACTCTCCCTTAAAGGATCAGTTAAAGGGCAGTGATAAAGCACTGGTCAAAGCTTAGCTCTGCCACTGATAGACTGTGTAACCTTTTTGTTCTTCAAGCTGTTAGTCTGCCAAATGAGGGGGTTGAACCAAATCTCTGGAGGTCTCTTTAAATTAAATTTTTAATTTGGTGATCCTATTTGTCAAATGAAGTTCTCAGGGGCAGGTTTAGTGAGTGGTTAAGCTCTAGCCCCATTCCCACTGAGTCTCCTCGTTCTCCCAGTTTTCTAATTTGTTGCATTCTCTCCTTCTTATCCACACTTTCTCCTTTCCAGTCTTTTCCAGGGCTAGAGCTGCTGCCCCGTGCATCATTTTTTTTGATGAGTTGGATTCTTTGGCTCCAAGTCGGGGGCGAAGTGGGGACTCTGGTGGGGTGATGGACAGGTGGGTAATCCTGAACCAGGGAATGAGACTTATTTTTCATGGAAGGCGTTGAGGATGGAGTAGCAGCTTTTCCAGGAGCTTCAGAAGGATTAGAGATATCACACTGTCAGGTTCTGGGCCACCAGTAGTCAAGGGTTTAAGAGCAAAAGTCTTCCCTTGGATTCTTATAAAGGTAATGTGGAGAAAGAATGTGGACTGCAAATCACATAGAAGATCAAGGAAAGGGGCTCAGGAGAGGCTAAAAAAGGATGAAGAGCAGGGGATGAGAGAAAGCCTCCTCAGACAAGACCTGGAACATTGGAAAAAAGATCAACTCTGAAGAGTAGAAAAGGGTACTCGCTCTCTGCCCCAGCTCTCCCTCATCTCATTCTCTACCTTTAATCCTTACAGGGTGGTCTCCCAGCTCCTGGCTGAGCTTGATGGACTTCACAGCAGCCAAGAAGTGTTTGTAATTGGAGCTACCAATAGGCCTGATCTCCTAGATGCTGCCCTGTTACGGCCAGGCAGGTTTGTCCTATCCCTTATCTCTTAAAGAAAACAGATCAGCTCCAATTAACACCTCATTTCCAATGATCATCTTGGTCTGTACTTCCTCTCAGGGCCAGGCTTACCTAGTATCAGTATTTGCTGACCTGTCTGGTTGGGCTCCAAGGTTACATGAGTTAAACACCCTATCCTGACCAGTGCTCTCTCTTAAGGTTTGACAAGCTGGTGTTTGTGGGGCCAAGTGAAGATCGGACTTCCCAACTTCGGATTCTAAGTGCCATCACTCGAAGGTATAGCCCAGGGGATGTGGGATGGTTAGGCCCTAGCGTCTGGGTGAGCCACTTTAGCATTGATAGAATGGAAAAGGATCTAGATTTGGCATGAAAGGTCCTGGGTGTCAATTTCTGCTCTACTAACTAATGTTAAATAATGATGTCTATTGGAGAGCCATGGGTTAATTACAGAAAAAAGAATATTTCCAAAACTATGACCATCCCCTCACTTCCACCCCTACTTCCCCATTTCAGATTCAAGCTTGAGCCCTCTGTGAATCTGGTGAGCGTTCTGGACCGATGCCCCACTCAACTAACTGGTGCCGATTTGTACTCGCTCTGCACTGATGCTATGACAGCAGCACTGAAGCGAAGAGTGCAGGACATTGAAGATGGTGAAGATAAGATCTCTCCAACTCCTGGGCTCAGTGGGATCAAGGGAGAGGCCCATCAGACAATAAAGCAGTCTCAGAGTCCCTCCTCACCATCTTGAGCCTCAGCAGGCTGAAATGGCTGTGAGAGACATCCTGATTAGAAAAACAGGAGGGAGTCACTAGATGTGGAGCAAAGGAAAGATGGCTGAGTCACCTGCTTGGGGGTTTTAAAGGGCCTGCAGCTACCAACCTGGGCCCCATTGTGCTGAAGCTGAGCAGGCCTTGTTAGGAAACCTTGTTTAACTAGAATACAACAGTTCCCCATTCCAAATTCCAGACAAAGATTGTGAGTACCTTTATCTTCAGGTCCTTTTTAGGCTTTAGGCTAGAAGCTTTCTCCTTAGTTCTCTTTATCTGGAATTCCTAATGTTGACTTGGAGTTACATGGAAGCTGAGATTCTAGTCCTTTCTACTTTCCTTCCCCTCTATCAGCTGTAAAGGGGAAAGCAGGACTTCCTTTTATGACTTCTCTCCTCTCTCTCTCTCTTTCTTCACCCCCAGGACTGGAGCCAGCTAATTCAGCACTGCTTCTTACTATGGAAGATTTGGTCCAGGCTGCTGCCCGGCTGCAGCCATCTGTCTCAGAGCAGGAGTTACTCCGTTACAAGCGCATCCAGAGTAAATTTGCGGCCTGCTAGCATCACTTTGGACTGTACCCTTAGCCCCACCCTCTCTATCAACCCTAGAACAACATCAGTGAGCCAATTTGAGTGGGCAGTGCCTCTTTGAGGAGGAAGGACTAAGGGTATAAAGGTACAAAGATCAAATGCTAAACCAGAGGTCTAAACTATGGGGTCAGTATTGCAGGAACCTGGGTAGGTAGGGACTAAATGGAAGGACCTGACAGAAAATCCTGCTGTCCCAAGTTCATCCTTTACAACTTTTGTCTTGTTAAGAGTTTCAACTCAGATCCTGCCCCATACTTTACTGTGGAGTGAGCAATCCTCACTTCTGAGACCTGAGTGAAGCATTCCTTCCCCAGTTTCTGGTCAGAAACTGTAGGTGTAAGGTGGGGCCTAGCCTTTTAGATATGGCCCATGTGTTTTGTTGTTATGGAGAGTTCTTTAAAACATTTAAAAGGGTTCTGCTTGGCTAAGGCAGGGACTGGAAGAGAGAAAGGAAGGTGGAGGAAACGTCCTGGGGACTCAGCCTGGAGGCTTGAAATGATATTCATGATCTAGCCTTTACTATTCCAGCCAAAAATAAGTGTGTGCTGCCCTCTTCTGGTCTTGTAGGGGTGAGGCAGGAGCTTAGGGACCCAAAGATCCTGGGAAATTGAGACCAATGGTTGTTATCCAGGCAAGAATCAGAGGTAACAATAGGCATCAGAATTAATAGCTGAGATTCAAGAAATCTTGATTAGCCTCTTCACTTTACAAATGAGGAAAACGAGTCCTCAAAAAAAGTAAATCAACTTGTACAGAGTCCCAGGCTAAGATCCAAACTCCTCACTGATTGTTCCAAATGTTCTCTCTTCTCTGGGATGGGATGCAAGATTTGAAGGTCTGGAGTGTTCTAGATTTGGTCAAAAGATGTCTGAGTGGGTTAGGGCAAGGACTATGAACACACAAGCATAGAAACAGAAAAAAGATTTTTTTTTTTCAAATCTCCCATTCCAAACTACTTTGTAGGTTAAACCTGTTTATTAGAAGGACTTTGCTGGGCATATGAAGTGCCTTGGTGGTAGTTCAGCCAGTCTTCTTGAGCACATGGATAAAATAGCAGGGTTCAGAGGACTGACCAGGCTTGTAAGGTTTGAAATCTCCAAGGAGACTGTGTTGGCACCGTCCGCGGAAGGCTTCCCGGAGAAGCTCTGTGAAGGGCGCCAGGCAGTGAGGGTAGTATGAGAGACGGAACTTACTGCAAAGGGACCAAAGGTGTATGGGCATGAGAAACTAGAGAGAAAATAAGATTGAGGATCATAGGGGTAAAGGACATAGATGAGGATTCTTTGGGTTAGGCCTGAAAATTGCCTAGAAACATGGGGAAAGATGAACCTGAGGAACATATCCAGGATTGGGGGAACCCAGACTTTAAAATTTTCCCTTCTCCCTCCTCTGAAAGAAGCCTGAGTACCTCAAGCCAAGGCTGCCATCCTGCCCAGCACCAGGTATTTGGACAGTATAATCCAGGGTTACCATGTGAGCCTTATTGTTCACAGTCAGCACTGATGTAGTGATATCCTTAGTCAGGTCACTCTGTGGATGGTAAAAATAGGAGCTATCAGTATCCTACCCCCCACCCAGACTCCTCATGCTTACTCCCTTTCAAAACTCTTGACCTTGTTTATTATAGAAATTCTTATAAATTGCCTTCTTCCTATGTATTTTATCTGTCCTTTTTTGGGGGGAGGGGGTTTCTGCAAGACAGTGGGATTAAGGACTTGCCTAAGGTCACACAGCTAGGTAATTATTAAGTGTCTGAGGTCAGATTTGAACAAAGGTTCTCCTGACTCCAGCGCTGGTCTCTATTCACTGTACCACTAGTATTCTATTGCCTCCCTCAAAAGAAATCATCTTGGGGCAGCTAGGTGGTGTAGTGGATAAAGCACTGGCCTTGGCATCAGAAGTACCTGGGTTCAAATCCAGTCTCATACACTTAATAATTACCTAGCTGTGTGGCCTTGGGCAAGCCACTTAACCCCATTTACCTTGTGGAAAAAAAAACCTAAAAAAAAAGGAATCTTCTTATGCTCAATCCCAGGTGATGCCCTTCACATTTACACTGCCAGGCAACCCCCAAGACTGTCTTGGGCCCTCCTCTTTTTAGCTATCTCAATGATCTCTTTGTCCCAGGGGCCCAATTTTTATTTCTGCAGAGAATTCAAACATTGGTTATGTGACATTGGAGAGTCACCCCTTTATGGCTATTTGCTCATCTATAAAATAAAAGGATTGAATTTGATGGGCTCTCCCATATCTTCTAGTTCTAAATCTGTTATTCTGTGATCCCCAGATTTGTATATCCAATTTTAGTTTGCATCACCAACCATCTTTTACCATCTTGAAATGTATATGCCATAAACATCTCAAGTTACATGTCTAAAACAAACTTGCCTCCTAAACCTCCCCCTTTTCTAGACTCCCTTATTATTCTTAAGGACACTGTTAATCTCCAGGTCAAACCAAGCTCACAGCCTTGATGTCATCCTTGATTCTTTCATTCTTACCCCTTAACGTCCAATTTGTTGTGACTTGTCATTTGTACCTTCACCACATCTCTTGTATACATCCCTTTTCCATACAGCCATGAGCCTAGTTCAGGACCACATCACCCATGACTGGCCTAATTGCATTATGCTGGTTCATCTCCCTGCCTCATCTCTTCATTCAGCTACCAAAAAGAATAGCCCCGCTTTCAGCATTAGCAGTTCCCTATTGTCTCCATTATCATAAAGTTCTGTGGCAGCTAGGTGGCGCAGTGGTGGAGCCCCTGTGCCTGGTTCAGGAGCTGAATTCACAGACCCTTAGTGCCTTCCTCAGATGAGCTCCCATATGCTGTGTTCATGGCGTGTTGTCTGTACCTGATTCTCCTCCATCAGAAGAGAGCTCCCAAGTGCTTAGCTCATGCTTGATGTATTCAATAAACATTTATGCACGCTGTTTCCCTCCCCCAGCTCCTCCTTCCTATACTTCTACTTCCATTGTGGAACTGCCTTCTACTGCTCTGGCTACTGTATCTGGCATCTGCCCCTCCTCCGCACACCTTATAGTATATGTTCTTGCCAGGTGGGGCACAGCCGGTGCTGAGGATGTGGTCATAGTTTCGGTGGTCGATAACCAGTAAGCCTCCAGGCCGCACCATGCCTGCAATGTTTTTCAGGGCCAATTTATGCTCACTCTGATCACCTGAGGTCAGAAGATGTGAAAGATCATTAGTGCCACAGGTGCTTCCTCTATCACCTGATCCACCTGTCCTGGCCCTCTGAACCCAGAGACAAGAGAGAGAGAGAGTGTGTTTGAGTATCCCAGTTCTCACCTTTACAGTCTGGCAGGTGGGCAAAACTGTTACCTAGGCAGATAACAGCATCAAAGCCTCCACCTGCTGGCAGAGGCACATCTTTGTCCAGGGTCAGCCAGTTGGCCTCTTCAATGACTGAAGAAAGAGTAGAGAAGAGGATGACACCATTTCCATGAGAATGAGAAGTGTATATCCCACCTTGACTAACAAACACAAAATTTCCCCTATAGAGAAGCCCAGGCTCTTTTTGGGGGGAAGGGATGAGCAGGAAGAATATACATGGATCCCACCAAGGGAATAAAGGATAGGTGTGCTGGACACTTAGTGGCTGTTAAATTTTTGGTGAAAACACACCTCAGAAATTGGCAAATGAACCAAATCTGGACTTGGTTTATTGTTTTGTTGATTGTTTAGACAAAGTGATGTGGCAAAATATTAATGATTAAATTGAAAAGGGTGTCAAGTGTAAGTTCCTTCCACCCCATCCAACTTATAAAACATTAGTATGCCCCATTGTAAGTATTTAGGGACACAAAAGTAGAAGGGACACACAGGGAGGATAGGGGCAGGGCAGAGCCAGTAAGGAGAAATGTGAAGGAGAAAAGTTATGGTTGCTGAGCTCCCTTGGTCCATTCTCGAGGGGAGAGCAGATTGCAAGGAAAGGATTCAGTAAAGTTGGCAGGACAGTTACACTATAACCCTTTGGTTCCCATTCCAAGAGCCTGCCACCTGTTTCTCCCTGCTACTTAAGGCTCTCCCATTTGGAGGAGTCAGCAAGATGCTTTGCCTTGGAAAGGGGAATAATCAGCATAGCCTTCATTATTTCTCCATCCCAGGGTCCAGGTCTCCAAATCACCTACCCCCTTGCTGCTGGTTCTCAAAGGGCTGTCACATGTACGGGAAGCAGTAAATGTGACTGCTCATTGTCTCCTGCCCCATGACAGGCTGCCTGACCCAATGGGATTTAGTCCTTAGATCTGATCATCCTTGGTCAGACAGGACAAGAACAAAGCCTCATTATATCTGGATAGCACTTTCTCATTGGCAAAGGACTTTCCACATCATTATTTTCTCATTCAGTCCCTTTAACAATTTTATGAAATATGCAGGGCACTGATTAATAGTCATAGTTTTGGTGGTCAATAACATTTGGCAGATGAGGAAACAGGCTCAAAAAAAGATGGAGATTTGTCTCAAATTCAGAGCTAAGTAAATGGCAGATGAAGGATTAAAAGCAAATCATTCTGATGCTCAGTCCCATACCACCTAAGCAGGGATGAGATGACTGAGTAGGACCCCAAACCTCAGGTAAAATGAAGGGGGGGGGGTTGGAGGAGAATTAAAGACTAAAGGCAAGGGCAAATTCCTATGGTTGTCCTCAAGACTTGGTTTTGAAATCAACCATGAGAAGAGATACTAGATTGTTGGATCCCTAACCTTAAGAGACAAGAGTCCAGGAAGAGAAGCTCTAGTGAGGAGAAAAATACAGACCAAACCAGAACAAAATTAAGGCTTGAATTAGGAGCAGAAAAGGTAGAGAACTAGAAGTTAAAAGCTAGATGGAAAGTTAGATCATCTGGTCATAGAATCATAGAGCTGGCAGGAATCTTTGAGGCCATCAATGAGGTCCCACCCTCTTATGTTGTACAGGGGAGGAAAGAGAGGTACAGAAAAGTTATGTGGCTTTCAGGATCACACAGTGATGAGGATCAAAGCAGGATTCCAACCCTGGTCTTCCTCACCAAATCCACCATACTCACCCAGTTGCTCCACTAGTCTACTTATTCCCACACCTACATTTTGTAAAGGAGGAAACTAAGACCCAGGCAAAAGTGACTTGCTACAAATCACCATGTAATGACAAGCAATGGCAGAACCAAGGTTAGAAGTCTAGTCCTCTGATATCTAGTTCAATATTTCAGATGACAGTTATATGTGAAGGGAGCTGGTTGTATGATCCCGCTGCTTCTATCGTCACTTGGTCCCACATACCCCACTTGTCAAAGGCTTCCTCGTGACGACGGTTCCATCGTTCTTTCAGGGCATACTTGAGCATCTTGTCACTGGCATCCACACTGGTTACTTTGAAGCCCTCTTCCACTAGCATGATGGAGTCCACCCTACACCAGGTCCAGAAGGCAATGACAGGTTGTGGGGAGGAGGGAAAGGGAAGAGGAGATGGGCCAGGGAAGATGGGGGGGATGAGGACAAGAGGGGTTAAAAAGGGAAAAAGAGGGAGAGGAAAAAGGGCAAAGAGGAGCAATGCAGACAAGCAGAGTTAAAGAAAAATAGGCATAGGGGAATGGGGGTTTAAGGTCAAAGGAGGAAGTGGGGACTAAGAAGACCAGAAGGAGGAACCCAGTGCTTGTGAATGTGTTACCCCTGATGCTGACACCACCCCCTACCCAAGGTCATTCCTCCCCTTGTCCCCTCCCAACATACAAAACACCCTTTAACTCACTGAATCTAAAACCCTTAGAATAGGAAGGGAACCCAGAATTCATTCAACCTATAACCACAACATGACTCCCCTCTATAACAACTCTAACAAGTGATCTTCCTGGACAAATTTTCAAGGACTCAAGGGACTTTCTTCCTTAAAGCCACTAGAGAGGGGTGGCTAGGTGGACTAGTGGATAAAGCACCGGCCCTGGAGTCAGGAGTACCAGGGTTCAAATCCAGTCTCAGACAATAATTACCTAGCTGTGTGGCCTTGGGCAAACCACTTAACCCCGTTTGCCTTGCAAAAATAAAAAAAAAACCCCACCAGAGAGAGGTAACCCATTTTACTTTTGGAGAGGTCCTCTGACATCTTCCCACTATTCTCTCCCTTTTAGCTCTGAAGTGCACTGCCACAATTCAAGCCTGTCTCACAAACATGCTTGTCCCATTTTGCCACCCCCAACTCCTCAGTTTCTCCTGCTCCCACTCCCAAAGAGATATCTTCCAATTCCATTATCTGTTCAATTCCTGGTGACTCCTTCTGCCTGGGCAGGTAATCTGCTTTTCCCTACTAGCTCCCTCTGCCTCAGGCACATCCTGTATGATTTATCCTCGCCACTTTCTTTGCCTGGCACCCAGTCCTGTCCTGTCCTTCCCCCAGCTTTACCCGGTGCCACAAGCCACGTCAAGCACGTGTTGGCAGCCGTGTTGGTGCAGTAGCCCCAGGAGCCAGGCCTTGTATTCAGCTGTCCGACTTCGGGTGTCACCTATGTACAGCTGCCAGACCCGTGCTGCTTCCCCATCGGCATATTGGTCTGGGAGTCCCTCAGCTGCCACTCCCAAGGAGCGGGTCCGGTATATGCTGTCTACCATCCTCTCACTTCCACCTGGCACCTCAGCCACCTGCTGAAATACTTTTATAAGGCTGCCCTGGCTCTTTCTGCCCTGCCTGCCTAACCTGTCCAATGGCAGGTAAGATCCAGGACACGCCCCTGTCCGCTCTTCTCCCAGAGCCAGGAACCAGCTGTTCCTGACCTCCCAGGTCCTCCCTGTGAATGGTCTTCCTTCTACTCCACCTCCCTAACCTCAAGCAAGAGAGGGGTTTGTCACGTGGGCGATATCCACCTTCCAGCCCTATCTAGGTAACCAGGGAAGAAAAGCAGAGCCCACCCTGAGCTCCTGAGAACCAGGAATAAAATGGGGAAAGGCAAAGAGCTAGGAGGGACCGGGCTGTGTGTATTAGAGGGCATCTCTAAGGCCTTCATATCTTTGTCCACTTAGGCATCAGGCATGAAGGTAGGAACACAGATAAGGGATTAGGAAAGCAGGGGTGGGGGTGGGATTGATAAACCTGAGTTAAATCGGGTCATAATAGCCTAGCTCCAGCTCACCTCACAACCCTTTTTTCCCGCTTGTGACCCTCCACCCCCGCCCCCAGAGGTACATAATGAAGAATTCCTTATGTCTAACCCAGAAAACCGGCTCCCAGCTTCTGCCTTCTCCAGGGCCTTGAAGAGCCAAGTGGGGTCTATGGAGATAAGCTGGTGGTAAGGAGGGCTTGGCATAATATCTTCTTTGCCACATTGAACCTGAGAACTGACTTCAAGTCTTAGCTTCAACATCACTTTTTCTTTCCTTTTTAATCTGGTGGCAAATACAGAACAGGGTGGCCATGTAAGGTGGGGGAAATGGAAGGGTGGGCTCAAATGCTTAGTGGGCAGTGGTGGTAGGGCTTGCAACAGATGGAGAAGCACCATTATTACCAGGTCCTCCAAAGATTGCAGGATGTGGAGGGGAGGCAGGGCAGGGGTCAGAGAGCAGCATGTTATGGACACAAGAGAGGAGGAAGGGCCTCTGCCCTTCCAAATACCAAAGGAACAACAGTGATAGGCAGGTTGCTGAGGGGAAAGGTTCAGGGTCAGACTAGAGTCAAACACCTTGCTCTATAGGATTGGGCGGCCTGGCTGCCATCCCAGAAAAAAAGGTCAAGCTGTTGGCTAAGAAATCAATGAAACAAATCCTGGCTATAGAGAGGCCAACCCCCTCTGAAGCTTTTGTGTAGGCCAATCCTGTCTAGTGGAACTTTTGAGAGGAAAGGTGTTAGATGCTGGCAAGAGAAACGAGTTGAGGGGCAAGGATATGACCCGCTTGCACTGTACCCAGCCAGTCCACTCCCTACTCCACCCCCAATTCTGTTCCAAGTGTCAGTCCTGGGCATTAAAGCCCAGAAGAGGGGAAACTCCTGCTCCCTAAGACTGACAACTGAAGGGTTCCTGGACCAATATGCTAATGGGAAGGTAACATGGATCTGGTCTGGTAGCTGTACATAGGTGACACCTCAAGTCATCCAACTGAGTTTAAAGGAAATTGAGCTAGTTCTGGCCACCTTAGAAAGAAGTCCTCTAAGTTCTACTTGACCTAGGATGTATGGGAAATAGAGGCAGGGCCTTGGTAGATGTCACCTCTAGGGACCAGGTTCTGCTCTTCCTACAATCTGTAGGGATGCTGGGATCAGAGAAGATAAAAGGCTTGCAATTCTCAAGGCCATGGCTACCTTAATTCCTCCACAGATGAGAAAGAATGGCTAGATCCTAGTGGCCTCTTAGCAATGGACATTTGTCATTCAGTGGACCTAGACCTAGGTTGATCAGTCACAGGACAAAAGAGGGTCATTTTCAGCTCTGAATTTGAGAAGGGAACTGCTGACTCTCAGAGATCACTTCTACCAGGGTTCTGCCCTGACTTCCCTTACATTTCCATGTCTGTGGGATTCAAAGTGGACCTCTAAGGTGGTCAGAAATGGCTTAATTTCCCTTGTACTAACCATATGGCTTTGGACATCACCTATGTATAGCTTGCCTGACCCAAGGTGCCTCTCCATTGACAGTAGTCCTACAGCCTAGATAGCAGTTTTTTCCTTTTAACAGGGAAGTGTAGGAGAAAAAAATTGAACCAGTTCCATCCCAACTCTGCCCTACACCATTAGTGCCAGGTGTTAGAGGTCCTGGACTGGCTGCTCCTGATGCTACCTTTAGGACTAGCAGGGGAAGGACAAAATCATTCCATTTTCCTCCTATAACTTTTGAAGACATGTAAGCAAGTGTTGGCTGGGGTGGGGGGAAGAAGAGGAGAGGGAGTTCTACATGATATATTAAAAAGAAACAAAAAACCAGAAGGGGAACAAAGTTCAATGGCAAGGGGCAGTGCTGAGAAGAGGAAGCAGTAAACATATTACACAAAGCCTGGTATCACAAGGAAGGGATGGGGGGGGGGGGGAGTAAGACAGGGCAAACAGCTTAATGTAGGTTTTTCAATGGTGACCAGTCAGAAGGGAGAAAAGGGAAAAAAGTGAGTCTGGGGGAGTATCAAATTCTACGGCAAAAAAGGAAAAGACTCAAAGAAGTTGAGTAGAAAGGCAGCTATCTTTTTGACTATTACTTTAGAATGGGGTGTTTAAAACTCTTTGTGGCAGTTTTAGGCCCAGCTATATTAGGGATGGGAGCAAAACTGAAGGGGGATGAAGGACAACTTTCATTCTACTGGGTTAAAATGGAGCCACTGGAGCTCCTCCTCTGTGCCTCTCCGCCATGCACAATCTCCCAATCTCCCCACTACTCATTGCCTCTTCGCTTTTGCTCTTCCAGATCAACTTGTAAAAATTCCCCAGAGTGAGCAGAAAATCAAGGGCCAAAAAGGGTTCACTACCCTTTGCACCACCCTTAAGCCACATCCCATGAATTCTGGGTAGAAGAATTGGAGGAAAGCCGTTGGAAAGCACAGAAAAGGGGGTCAGAACACAGAGTAAAAAGGCCAAATATTTTTTACTCTGCACATTGTGCAGTAAAATGAGTTGGGGAGGGGTAGAGATGTCATGGATGTCACATGGCTGGAGGGAAAACTATAGCCCTGGGGAAGGCTTTCCTGGGGACGATCAGGGCCAGGAGAGACATGTTTCTGATACAGAGGGAGTGGTGCTGCTGAGCCACCTCCACTGGAAGAAGATGGGAGTGCACCCATGGGAACATGAGGGATGGAGTCCTCCCTGAGGGCTTGGCAATGCTCAGACCCATCCCTCCAAGGTTTACAATGCAGTTTTTAGCTCTGGGGTCACCACATAGCTCTTCTTCCAAGCCCAGGGGAGAAGCAGCTGCCAGGAAGGGAAAAGGAAGAGCAGCTCTAATCTCAGTGGGACAAGGGCACAGCAGGGGGTGCAGTGAACCCCCAGAGCTAGGGAGTCCATCCTTGTCTGCCAGAGACACAAGAGAAAACACTCTCCCTCAGCCAAGGGCTTCTCTCTGCCCCCCACCCCCACCCCTGGGCTGTAGATGGGGTGCTTGGTTGGATTCTACAGTTCATCGGTGGGGCTGTGTGTAAGAGGAGTAGCTTTCTGGACACCCTCATCCTCCTCAGGGTGAGGGTCCTCCCCTAGGTTTCCTGGATCCTTCCTCTGCTTGCTGTTCTTCTTGTTGGATGCCTTGCCTTTGCCACCCTTTTTCTTGGCTTTCTTCCCTCCCAGGGCTGCTGTGTCCCCTTTCTTGCTGATCCATTGTTCAGTCAGGCAACCTGGTGAAAGGAGAAGGGAAAGGACTGAATGCTCAGACAACCAGCACCAACCAAGAGGGTTTTTCTGCCAAGTACCTCAAGGCCATTAACTACTGGTCCAGAGATAATTGTACTAAGAGGATGCTGAGGAAAAGGAACATGAACAAGGATACAAGGGACAGCCATATTATTCATTCAGGATGCAATGGGTTCGATTCCCAGCTCCAACTGTTAGCTGTGTGATGCTGAGCAATTTACTTAACCTAGCTTTCTTCCTGTATATAAAGGGGACTTAAAGCATTCTGATCAACCATGATTTGCGAGGATGATTTCAAAGTATAACCCTCAACATGCTATTGACTTCATGCATGAGAGGTGATGGACTAATAGGTGGAACAGGACACATTTTCTTGGACATAGCCAACATATCCATGCTTGACTGTGCTTATTTGTTATAAGAGCTTTATTATTCTTTTTGTTTTCTAATGGGAGAAAGGGAGGCAGAACAGGGAAAAAAATGAATTCTTGATAAGTGAAAAAAAACCCCACCAAAATTTAATTTAAAAAATGTTTTCACACTCTGCCTTTCTGGATAGTAAGAAAGCAATTTTGCACAGAATAGAGCATAAAATGTGAGTTCTTTAAAAGGCATGATTGTTTTTCATCTTGTCTTTGTACCCATAGTAGGGTGTTTTACATGCTGCAGCAGACACTGAATACATACTTGGTAGGTGAACAAAAAAGTGCCACATACTAGTCACTCTGGTTTCATCTTGGGCCTTTGCCTCTGATTCCCACTATCCAACAGCCCAGGCACATATGCTTTGCCTGGGCCATATGTTAAACTTATCTGATATCTACTTTGGGGCGGCTAGGTGGTGTAGTGGATAAAGCACCAGCCTTGGAGTCAGGAGTACCTGGGTTCAAATCCGGTCTCAGACACTTAATAATTACCTACTTGTGTGGCCTTGGGCAAGCCACTTAACCCCATTTGCCTTGCAAAAAACAAAAAAAAACAAAAAACAACCTGATATCTACTTTGTTAATATTCTGAATCTTTTTCAAAACCATGTGGAACCATAACCTCCCTGAATAATCCAAGGCTCCCCTCTATCATCTGAGATCCCCACTCCATTCCCATTTTCCCAGGGTATTCTAATGAGGGTAAATGACCTGAGCACTCCTTCAGTGCACTCCCCTCCAGACTCACTTGTGTCTTTCCCCTTGAGCACATGATTGGCGCAGAGAAAGGAGGTTAGGTCCTCTTCCTGGTGGTTCCGATACCAGTCCTCAATCACTTCTTCAAATTCCTCCACCAGCACATCACACTAAGGCATAATTCGACAGAGAATATAGAATTCACAGCTGGAAGGATCCTCAGAAATCAGTTAGCCCAATTTCTTCATTTTTATAAATAATATAAAAAGGAAACCAAGGCCTATCTGAAAACCTCAGGAAGGGATACTGACATAAACCACTAACACTACTGAATCCATTTGAAATCTCTGTTGGCAAGGTCATATTAAGGTGTTTTCTAAGGAGGCTCTTGTTTCTATTCAACATGGACTCTGGTTCCTGATCTGGAAGACAGCCTCACTGACAGAGACCAAAATGGTACAGATGACACTAAGGGGCCTGTGGAGTCGGGAACTCATGTCCAGACATAGAGTAAGTTCATCTCCTGATAGCAGCAAATTTAATAATTTGATTCTACAAACACTTCTCTGGTTCTGTGTGCTAGGTTCACTGTGCTATAATTTCTTGGGGAGATACAAAAATTAAAGGGAGAGGAGGAAATCTGCACAAATAAGTAGGTAATGAAGTAGGAAAAGGAATAATCCAAACAAAATCTTCTATGAAAATATGCAGCAGAGGAGTTCCTTGGGAACATACCTGCTTCTTGAGGTCAGCTACCTCAGCTGAAGTCTCATTCCACAATTCATAAGGAATGTCCATCACCACCTTCACTCCCTTGTGGACTAGGTTGTGGAGTGTTTCAAAAGTCTCAGACATGCCCTAAGAAAAAGAAACATAAGGTATCTGTCCACCTGTCCTTCCCAAGCACTGAAAGTGACAGAAAAGAGGCATCGACTCAAGGTAAAAGACATTTTCATGCTGAGCTACAGGGACCACAAAATCATAGCATTTGAGTTGGTAGGACCTGCAAGTTCATCTAATCCAGCCCACAACAGAACAGGAACCCCTCAGCAACAATGCCAACAGGACCTCTTACATTCTACCTCTGCTTCCTCTTCATCATGCTGCTGGTGCTGACTTCGACCTTCCTCCTGGGCTGCTGCTCAGCAGCTGAGACTTCATACTCCTATCTTTACTCTCTAGCCCCAACCCAAATTTCTCAACCCTTCCTATTCCCCAAATCTCTTGCTGATATTTCTTCAGTGTCCCCTTTTAAACCTGAGGCTTGGGGCAGCTAGGTGGCACAGTGGATAGAGCACCGGCCCTGGAGTCAGGAGTACCTGGGTTCAAATCCGGCCTCAGACACTTAATAATTACCTAGCTCTGTGGCCTTGAGCAAGCCACTTAACCCCATTTGCCTTGTGAAAAAAAAAAACCTAAAAAAAAATAAAAAACCCTAAACTTGAGGCTTAATAATTTCCTGCATTCAATAGGCACTTCTGACCATTTCTGTCACTAAGGCTTCAGAAATCTGTCAAGCCCTTGAGAAGATCCCTAATGATAGTCCGTGAAAAAAACAGAAACCTTGTCTATGAAAGGTAGGATTGAGAGGGCTAAATAAGAGAATATAAATAGAAATTGATAAAGAGGAAGTAGGGACCAGCTTCAGGAAATAAGACCTCCCAAAGTTTGCACTTCAAATCACACCCACACAGATCCACACAAGGAGAATGACAAGACTGATGAGACAGACACGACACAGGCACACACACACACACACACACACACACACACACACACACACACACACACACAGACCCACACATCATATACACCCAAGTCTTAGAGGGAATGAATGAAGGGCAAGATACTAACCTTAGCAAACCGGTTGCTGCCACTCCTTTCCTTATGCAAACTATAATCCAGAAGTCTCTTGCAGATGGTCTCAGTTACTTCAATTAACCGAAGATCTCTGAAGAAATGCCAAAACAACAGGTACTGATCTACCCACCCACTTCCAGTTGGCCCTGATGCTACCACCAGAGGAATGGGGACAAGCTTTTCCTGCCTGGAAGAGATCATAGAATTATAGGATGCCAGAGCTAGAAGGGGCCCTGGAGAGATCATCCAGACAAACTGTCTCCTTCTTTAGATAAGGAAATTGAGGGTCAAAGAAGGGAAATCACTTGCTCACAGTTAAACAATGGCCTCTTGCGCCACTGCTTTCTCCCTGGATATAGAAGGGGGACAGAGAGAAAACTCTTAAGTCCCCATTATCGAAGGCAGGTTTAGGCACCCACTGCTCACTTACGATTTGGTATATTTGACTCTGGAGGCTTTCTGGTCTAGGATGCCATAGCCGGTGTCAATCACTTCCTTCGTCTTTCCTGTCTCCTCAAAAGCTGACTTCAGTTCCACTGCTACATACTTGCATACTAGGTGAAAGACATAGAAGAGCACGAGTGGGTGAATGGATGCCATTTCAGAGGCACTTCCCAGTTGAGGCAAACAACCACTCCTGGAAACAACCTAACTCCTTTGACTGTTAAAAGGGAGCTGGTTCTAGACTCTCAGCTGGAGTATATCACATCCTTTGACCCATGTTCTAAGATTCTTTCAGCACCTATTTAATATTTCTTGTTATTTTCTTGCCCCTGTCAAGCAAATTTGTTGTCTGTCTTCCATGTAATTTGTCTGTTCCAAACTTTTTTATTTTATTAAAAAATGAGTTCTTTAATTTGATTTTTAAAATGTTAGAAAACTAAACTAAATCATTAGTATTAAAAAATTAAAGTATGACTCTAACAAAGATGAAATTAAAACAATTATAAGGAGTTATTTTGCTTCATTATATGAACAATAAATTTAATAATTTAAATGTAATAGAATTAATACTAACAAAAAAATTACCTCTTTTAGCAGAAAAGGAAATAGGATATCTTTTTTTTTTTTAGGTTTTTCCAGGGCAGATGGGGTTAAGTGGCTTGCCCAAGGCCACACAGCTAGGTAATTATTAAGTGTCTGAGACCCGATTTGAACCCAGGTACTCCTGACTCCAGGGCCGGTGCTTTATCCACTGCGCCACCTAGCCGCCCCAGAAATAGGATATCTTGAGTTTTTTTTATTTTATTTTTTAGGTTTTTGCAAGGTAAATGGGGTTAAGTGGCTTGCCTAAGGCCACACAGCTAGGTAATTATTAAGTGTTATCTTGAGTTTTTTGATACTTTTTTTATTTTCAGCTACATGTTATTAAAATTTTTCAACATTGATACACTTACGTGTAAGTCATAACTTTTTTCTACCACCCTCCTTACCACCTCACTCCCCTCAGCTGTAAACACTGTTACCAGTTGTACATATCCATTTTTGTTTAATATGTTTCCATAATATTCATTTTGTGTATGTTACAAATGGCTTGAGAATACTTTGTCCAGAGTGATTAAAATGATTTTTATTAAGATATCTTAACAAAATGGCACACCTCTCTCATGGTAGGAGAGAGGGCCCTCCAACCTTCTTTCTGACACTATTCCCCAATCTGACACACCCTTATTACACATGCTACCCAACATATATTTAGTATGTTCTTCAAAATCCCCAGTCTCCCTTTCTTTGGATTAACCTATTTGATTCTCACCTTGCCACTACTTCAATTACAAAAGTGATTTTCCTAAAGCAAAGATCCTCCCTTCTTTAATCAATTCCCTTAACTCCATATTCCCTCCAGGCAAAAAGATTGTATTTGGCATTTAAAGCTCTTCACAATTTCTTTTCTACCATAATATACATTACTGCCCTCCATGAATTCTATAATCCAGCTATGCCAGCCTTCTTGCTGTTCCTCATATAAAAGGAACTTCTCATTTCTATGTCCTGACACTTGGCAGTTCCATGGTCCAGAGCATTCCTGTGCCAGAAGCAATGCCATCCTTTCCACCTTCTTTTTTCTTCTAAAACTCAGCTCTAGTACCACCAGCTGCAGGCACCTTTCCTGTCTTCCTGGCTGCTGCTGTTGCTGCTTCCCCATTAGGTTATCTAGTACCTGTTTTACACAAAGTTCTATATGAACATTCACTATCTGAATGGAAGTTCCTGAAGGGTGGAGGTCTTACCTTTTTTTTTTTTCCTGCATCCCAGTGCCTGACACATAGTGGGAGTTAAATAAATGCTTACTGATTTTCCTGATTGATTATTCAGGGTCCCTTCAACACGAATCTCTTTACTTGGCCTCACTTGCATGCTGTTTTTTAAATATCTTGGACTACTTTCACATGTCTCTTCCTCTCCTCCAGGCTATAAGCACAAGATAAAGGCCTTTATTTTCTATTTCTTTCTATCTTTTTCACTATGACCATTATACAAAAAGTATTCAATAAGTAATAAATATTGTTGATAGGAGGACAAAATGACTTAACATTTGGTTATGGGTTAAACAGATTCCCTTGCCCCTTTTAACACAATATGACCTAGAGTTTAAGCCTCATTACAATTAAAATACTGGTGGCAAAAGGTTGGAGGAAACCCAATTTACCAGTGACAAATAACATGCCCTGGAAAGTCAAATGATGATAGTTTCTATCATATGCATTAATTAATAGCCTGGAGACTATCTAGGGACACAAAGAAATAATTCTTGAATAATTTCATCAAATAAGCTGGTTCTTTGAGAATTTAAATTACAGATTTCTGTTCCATGCCATCTGCTATCTCCTTTCCTACATTCCTCAATTTGATCCCTTCACTCCAGGAAAGCACATCATCTTTCTGGCTTCTCTGCCCCTTCTCCCACGCCTCTGTATGAATTCTGCAAGGCCTGGGGGTAGAAAATATCCTCCTACTCTACCACCCATCCAACCATAAGCCATCTCCTTAACTCCTCCAAACTTCACCACCTAAGGAGCCCCTCTGGGGATCCCACCCAGAACCAGATCTGGGGAGGCCTGTGGCATAGAACCTAGAAACTCATGGCTATCCACCACCCACACCTTTCCTGGGTAGCTTCACAATCCTCCCATGTGCTGAGGCCTGTCTCTGTCAGGCTCCTGGGCCAGAAGCCCAGCTCTGTTGGCCAGGCACAATAAACAATTATATAAGAATATAAAATTATTATTATTAACAATAGCATAATAAGGAGAAGCCTGAGGGCTGGAATTTGCCAAGTCAATGTGGAACTCTAACCAGCTTTGTTAAATCATATATAAAATGAAGAGGGTGGATAATAAAAAGCTATGCCATCTACCAAAAAAAAGCTTACACTCCCCATTCTGGTATTTATTCTAGGCCCTCCACAATCTGGCTCCAACCTACCTTTCCAAATTTAAAATAACCCTCTTCCCAATGGCTAGTCTAATCTGTATTCCAGCCAAACTAGGTACTCCATTTTCATCATGCCCCTTCTCATCTCCCTGCCTTTGCTCACACCAGTGGTAGATGACTTAGAAGATCAAAATGAACAGTATCTATTTTCTACTGTATTCTTTTTTTGTATTCTGATTTATTTTGTTAAATACCTTTGGCTTACACCATGCCCCATGCTTGGAATGGACTTTTCCTCTCTCCTATTTCCAAGTCTTACCTTCAAGGTTCAATTCAGGAGTCATACCTACCCCTATTCTGCTTAAAATGATTTTTCCCTCCTCAAGTGTCTTTGCCTAGACTCCTCTTTATACTTTTCTCACTTGCTCTCTATCATCCTTAGTTGAAAACTTATTCTTCTCCCTTTTAGATTTTAAACTCCTTGAGAACAGTATTTGCATCAATCTGTCTTTGCATCTACTTAACAGTAAACATTAGGTTGAATTTTTTTTTATATTATATTTGTAAAACAGCAAAAAGTTTACAAAGTATTTTCACATACAATGTCTTATTTGACCCTATTGGGTAGACAGGGTTACAGTCTTAATTTCACTTTACAAATGAGAAAACTGAGGCTCTGAGAGGTAAATTGATTTGCTTTTGAAGCCATATCACTTAATCCCAGGTCTTCTAATTCCTGATCCAGTATTCTTTATTATAAATTCACTTTTGGATCTAAAATTCTTTGATTCTCTCTTTTAGAGGAGAAAAGTCTGACCTCATTCTTACACCATGAACTAAAGAGAAAAAAGGAAATTGCCCTTGGGGCCCCCTTAGTTTCAGGACAAAGCTGAAAAGATTGGGAAGAGGAAGTGAAATCATAAAGGACCCTACCTGTCAAGAAGGTAGGACAGATGGAGGGATACATGACCCAGACAGGGGTTGGGGAGAGCAAAAACAAGTAAAATGAGATATTCTGAATTGAGGTGAGGGAAAAGAAGAGAAGGAAACAAGTGAGAGCCTGGCCTATATGATTATAATATCTCTGAGGACAAGCATAGTGTCTTATCAATCTCTGTCTTCCCCGGAATCAAGCATAGCGCTCTGCACTTTTAAAAACGTTCAAGTAGTGGAGTGCAATTCTCAGTTCAATTCATCAAATTTTTATTAAATGCCTGTATGTACCAGGAACTATCCTCAGCACTGGGACACAAAGATGAAAATGTGGCCACAAAGTGTTTACCATCTAATACCTACAGAGATAACGGTACACTATGCTATAAACTAAAATAAACAAATATTAGAAGTGGAAGAAATGATCTAGATGATCCTTTCATTTATTTGTGAGGAATATGAGACCCAGAGGAATGAAGTGAACTTCCCAGGGTCACCTGGCTAGTAATCAGTAAATGTAGGGACTTGAGCCTATGTCTGGAAGAATCAGGAAAGATTTCCTGGAAGAAGCAATCACTAAAGGAGACAGTTTTTAGAATTTGAACTTTCCAACTTTCCTCCTTTCATGAATAATAATCAAGAATTAATTAACAATAACAACAGTAATGATAATGGTAGTAATGATGATGATAGCTTACAGGTATATAGGGTTCACTAGGGAGGAGCACTGGGCTAAGGGATTTACAATTACTGACTCATTTGATCCTCATAACCACCCTGAGAGGTAGGTGCTATTATTACCTGAAATAGAAGGGGAAACTGAAGCAGACAGTGGTTAGGTGACTTGCCTAGGGTCAACACAGTTGGTAGGTGTTTGGGGGTATGATCTAGTTTTTATGTGATTCTGATATTTATGATATTTGTGGTTTTTATGATTTTTTTCCACATAAAATGTAGGATTTATGTAGGACTGAAAAGCGTTTTATTTGAATTGTAAATCCACCAGGTCTTCCTGCTACCTGCCCAGTGCTCCTTAGCTGTCTTGCTGCCTTCTCATTTTTCTTATCTTCCCAGGAACTTGAAAACCTAGCTGTGAACTCTTTTGAAGCCTGCCCTTCACTCCTCCCGCCCCGCTTCTGTCCCACCCTGCCATCCACAGCTCGCTGTCCTGTGCTTCTCCTTGGCTTCTCCCAACAACAACCCAGGCTTTCCTGACTGAAGCAAAGGTTGCCCAGCGGGCACCAAGGGGCAGGGCCTCTGAACTCGGGCCCTCCTGACTGGGGTCCTGTTTGCTTCTCCGCATCATCCAGTTCAACTATCATTAACTAAGGCCAGGCGCTGACCTTCCTCAGGGGCACCCTCCCCTCGCTAGCTCCCACTCTTGCCCCCTGGCACAGCTCCCTTGCCTGAGGCCCAGGCCCCCTCTAAGCCCCGCCCTCACGACAGGCCCCGCCCCGCCCTCGTGATAGGCCCCGCCCCTCAGGCCCCGCCTCCGCCCCATCCGGCTCCGCTTCTCCTCACGCTCCTTTCGCCCCCATCCCCCCCAGCCCGACCCCACCCCCCTCACCCTCGCACTTGCTGGGCAGTCGGACCCAATCGGTCTCCTCAGCCGAGGCGCCCAGCTCGGAGGGCGAGAGCAGGAGCAGCAGCAGCAGCAGCAGCAGCAGCAGCAGGAGGCGGTGGGGCCGGGACTGGGGAGCGGGCAGCGGCGGCGGCGGCAGCGGCCGCTCCATGGCCGGGCCGGGCCGGCGCTTCCTCCCCCCCCACCGTGCGGCCGCTTCCCGGAGCCACTTCCGGGACTGCACACGTGCCTGGGCGTCACCACGGCAACGGCGAGCCCCTCACTCTTCTTCCTTCCCTCCTTCTTCGCCCAGCAGCCCTCACCTCCCGTCCTGTTACCTCCGGCTCGCTCCCACAACCAATGAGCGCTCGAGTGCGGAACAACCAATGGGCCTTCGACGGGGGTTCATCGGCAGACCAATGGAAAAGGGAGGGCCGGTGCCGGCTTGGGCCAATCAGAGAGCGGATGGTGGCTGCCTCGACCAATGGCATCGTCGCGATCTGAGTGGGGGGGGAGGAGAGGAAGCTGGCCCCCAGGGAGGGGTGAGAAGGTGGGACTAGGAATAAGCACTAGTTTTTATGTGGTTCTGATATTTACGATATTTATAGTTTTTATGATTTTTTCCCACATAAAATGTAGGATTTATGTAGGATTTAAAAGCGTTTTATTTGAACTGTAAATCAACCAACAGGCATTTATTAAGCTCCTCCTATGGGCCAGTTATTGAGCTAGATTTCAGGAGATACAAAGACAGAAGTGAATCAGATCCTGCCCTCAAGGAGTTTACTTACATTCTAGGGCAAGTCTGGTGTACGTGTGTGTACACATACACGTGTACATGTTTGTGTGCATATGTTGAATGTGTACTACACGAGGCAAGGCAATCGTTAGGGGATGTGTTTGTGTGTGTGTGTGTGTGTGTGTGTGTGTGTGCATATATTGTGTTTACTGACTGAGGCACAGATAATCAGGCTCAGGTTACTAAATACAATAAATTTATATATAATATAATAAATTTATTAAGCTCCTACTGTGTGCTAAGTGATGGAGGTACAAAGAAAGGCAAAAGAAAGTTCTTGCCCTTAAGGAACTCATAGTCTAATAAGGAAGATAATATGAGACCAATTAGGGTTAAATAAGCTTTCTACAGTAGGGAAGTATAGAATTCAGGGGAATTGGGAAAGGCTTTCCCATTTAGCTTAGACTTGAATTAAATTATCATTCTCACTAATATCTTCAATTATCATATAGAAGGTAGTCCTTCACTTGAGTCTTGAAGGAGACTAGAGATATTCAGAGATGGAGCTGAGGAGGCAGTGCATTCTAGACACAGCTGGAAGATTGGGAATGGAGTGCTTATAGGAGGAACAGAAGGAAGACCAGTTTGGCCTCAGGAATATGAAGAAGAATATGTAACAAAGCAGGTAGAAAGGAGCAAGGTTGTGAAGGGCTTTCAAACCCAAAGTCCTAGGGTTGGTTGGAAACTCTTGAAATTTGTTGAAAAGTAGAGTCAACAGAACCGTGCTTTTGGAAAACCATGCTGGCAGCTGTGTGGAGGTTGGAATGAACTGGGAGGGGACTTGAGGCAGGGAAATTAATAAGGTTGGTCTCTTCAGTATTTCAAGCCGGAGATGGTGAGGACCTTAAGGAAAGTGGCAACTAAGTGAGTGAAAATAGATATATGAGAGAGGGTAGAGCTAAAAAAGGGACTGGGTGACTAGGGATTGGATATGTGGGTTGATGAAGTTTAAGGATTTGAGAAGGCCAAACCTTCATGACCATAGGGATAGTAATGCGCTCAACAGAAACAAGGAAGTCCATAAGAGGAGTGGGTTTTAAAGGAAAGATAATGAATTCTGTTTTGGACATTTTATAATTTGTGCTGCTGGAGAAACAACCCCTTCAAAATATCTAACATAGTGAGAGAAATTATTATTTCTCTCTTGTATTAACAACTAATTACTGAATTAGGACCAAGGTTTTTCCCATTTTCTACTTCCTCATTCAGAAATCAACCAGTGTGGGAAATCTTGCTCAAAAGTGTACCCAACTAAAATCTAATCAAAGCATTAAAAATATTCCTAAGTTTAGGCAAATGGAGGGTTGCTGTTTATTGTATTTACTTAGGTCTGGGGAAATGTGCATTCTCCCTTTTATCAGAACTGTGATATAAAAATTGATAAATCTTTTTTGATCAAGATTTGGTTATTTCAGTGGGCTATCTCAAAACCTTCATTAGAATAAGTCTACTCATTATAATATTCATTTTCTCATTATTAACCAATCAAAGTTGATTGTCACCTTCAGGAACACCTACTCTTCCTTTATAAACTGTGAGCCCACCATTATAATTTACCTGTGGTATTTGAGAGTGCCACTGACCCTTTTATTAATAAAATGCTAGCATTATTAATAAAATGATTAATTACGCAGAAACTATGTCTCTCCAACTTTTTAATTGTCACAGCAGTGTGTGATTCAGTTAAAATGCTACCTTGTGGAGGATGCTTTCCTAGTTTCCCCCAATTACTTGAGATTTCCCCATAAGATATTTTAACTATATATACATATATATATATATATATATATATGTTCTAAATCTATTCCATATTACTTATTTATTTACATATTCCCTTTCTCAGCTAGGAGGATCAATAGATGGAATTGGAGTTAGGAAATTAGGATGGGCCTGGAGTTAAGAAGATATGAATCTAAATTTGATCTGAGAACTTACCGTGCTACCCTGGGCAAATCACTAAACCTGTTTGCCTTAGTTTACTTGAATGAAAAATGAGAATAAAAATAAGCATCTACCTTCTAGGGTTGTTATAAGAATAAAATAAGATAATATCTGTGAAGCACTTAATGTAGTGCCTATATTTAATAAATACCTTTACCTTCCCATTAATACATAAGCTCCTTGAGAGAAGGATCTGTTTTTGTGTTTTTGTCTTTCTTTATAGCCTCAGAGCTTAATATGGTGTCTGGTGCATAATAAATATTTATTGATTGAGTTATTGAATGACTTAGGCACTCAGAGACATCCACATAAAAATATACCACTGAATCTGACAAAGTCACCAAGTGAGAAAATGGAGAGAGAAAAAAGAAAGGCCAGGTCAGAGTCTTGAGCAACAGAGTTAGGAGGCAGGATAAATATGATCATTTAGCTAAGGAGCTAGAAATGGGCAGAAGTGAACCAAGAAAAAGCAGTATCATGAGATCTCAGATAGGAAAGAGTGTCTAGTTGGTGAGGATGGTCAGTGGCAGACAATAACCAGAGGGCAAGAAGGATGAGGATGGAGATTTGACAATTTTTTAATATTATTATATAGCCAGAGTCATTGGTAGCTTTGAGGAGAATCGTTTCAGTATAATGATGAGGTAAAAAAGGGGACAAAGAGATAAGAAATGGAGGCTAAGTACCACTTTTTCTAGGAGTTTGAGAAAAGAAGGAAAACTATAATATAACATTGAGAAGGGCTATTTGGATTTAGGAAAAGTATTTTAAGGATGGGAGAGGATTGAACATATTTGTAAGTAACAGGAAGAAACCAGTAGATGGGAGATTATATGGAGACATTCTTCTGGAGCAGAAGCAAAGTGGAACAGTGGATAGAGTGCCAGACCTGGAGACAGGTAGACTCATCTTCCTGAGTTTAAATCTAGCCTCAGATATGCACTAGCTATGTAACCCTGGGCCAGTCACTTAATTCTCTTTGCCTGAATTGTCTCATCTATGAAATGAGTTGGAGAAGGAAATGGCAAACCACTCTGGAATTTTTGCAGAGAAAACCCCAAGTGGGATCATGGAGAGTTAGACATGACTGAAAAAAAAATAGCTGAATTCTGCTAGATAAGCAAGGATGGATGAAATCAAGGGCACATGTAGAACAGCTGGCCATTGCAAGAAGAAGCACTACCGTGAATAAAGAGACTATGTTGAGAAATTATGTCACATAAATTATGATGTGCAGAGAAGGGAAAATGAGGAAGCACACTGATCACAACAACCTCTTGAGATAGGTGATACTTGTTTACTCCTTTTTATGAATTAGGAGATTAAGGTTCAGAGAAGTTAAGTTACTAACTCATGGTGCCAGATATGGGATTCAAATTGATTCATGTCCACATCTCTCCCCCAAACTGCCTTGAAATGAAAGGATAGAGCCTACTCCAAAAAAGAGATATCCAGCTTTCTCCTAGGTCACACAGTTTTATCCAACTGGAAGTTCTTTGGTTTAGTGGAAATAATAATAACAAACAAATAATAGTAATAATAATATATATATGACATTTTAAAGTTTGTGATTCACGTATTACGGATATTACCTTCATTTTACAGATGAAAGTGAAACTAGGAAGGTTAAATGTCTTAACAAAGGTTTAGTGGCAGAACTGGGCTTCAAACCTAAACCCTATCTGATTACATGTGCACAGATCTTTTCATTTCAATTTTCAAATTGAACTTTTCAAGTTCAATTGCTACTTACTAGCTCTGTAGCCTTGGGTAGATTACTTCACTTGTTGGGGCCTCAAATTTCATACCGTTCATTCATCCATCAAATTTATTCTTTCTATTTGCATGAGATAAGACATACCCACATTCAAAGGAGATAATCATTCCTGCCATTTACTACTAGTTTCAAGATTATGGACAAGTCTATCTTTCTAAATTTCATTTCTTCTACTATAAAATGGAGAGGATATCTTTGAATATAGGATACTCTATTTTTTTTTCTTTTTGGTTTTGCAAGGCAATTGGGTTAAGTGACTTGCCCAAGGTCACACAGCCAGGTAATTATTAAGTGTCTGAGACTGGATTTGAACTCAGGTCTTCCTGATGCCAGGGCCAGTGCTCTATCCACTGTACCACTTAGCCTCCCCTAGGATATTCTCTTAAATGAGATTGAAGCACAGGTTGCATGTAATTTTTTTTAAACATCACATTTAAATTTTTTTTTCATTTGTTTTAAAGATACAATGAGACTTTTCCCATTGGTAAGGGTTATTTCACCTTATCTCTAAGCCTTAATGCCCACATTTGTAAAATTTGTTTTTGTTCAGTCCAGTCAGATTCTCCATGATTGCATTTGGGGTTTCCTTGGCAAAGATACTGGAGTTGTTTGACATTTCCTTCTCCAACTCATTTTACAGATGAGGAAACTGAGGCAAACAGAGTGAAGAGAGTTGCCCAGGGTCATCCAGCTAGTCAGGGTCTAGAGAACAGATTTGAACTCAGAAAGAATATGACATCAGGCCCAACTACTGAGCAACCTATCAGCCCCTATTTGTAAAATAGAGATGTTCATATTCATGCTTCCTGCCTCACAGCATCGTTTTGAGGAAAGGGTCTTGTAAACCTTAAAATAGGATAAAAATGGGAACTATTATTGATACTTTTATTTACTATTACTCTCCTCTGACTTTCCTAGGGCACTTGACCTTTTCATTCTCTACTATGTATTAAATTGATTTGTATACAAGTTATATTCATATGTAAGCTTTTTGTGGCAATGCCCTTTTTTGGATGATTTGTGATTTTCCTCTGTGTAGGGAATTCCTGGTGTGGGAACTCCTTCCATCTTTACCCTGTCTATGATTTACTTGGTAATTCCTAAGGTTGTCATTTTCAAATTTTTTGATCTTAATTTTTCCCTCAATTACATGTAAAAGTTTTTAATCATTCATTTTTTAAACATTTTGAGTTATAAATTCTCTCTCACTCCCTTCTTCATTAAGAAAGCAAACAAGCAGTTTTATATAGGTTATACATGTGCAGAATTGCAAAACATACTTCCATAACCCCTTAACAACCTTAGAAATTGCTCTATCCTACTCCCACCCTTGCCTATAGCTTATTAGGGTAGCTAGATGGATAGAGTCCCTGGTATGGAGTTAGGAAGATGAGTCTTCCTGAGTTCAAATCCAACTTCACACACTTAATATCATTGTGACTCTGGAAAAGTCACTCAACTCTGCCTCAATTTCCTCAACTATAAAATGAGCTGGAAAAGGAAACAGTATCTTTACCAAGAAAGTCTGAAGGAGGTCACAAAGAGTCAGACATAACTGGAGCACTGAACAACAGTAACCAAAAACTATATACCATATCTATTGATATTTACCACATTTTTAGTATTGTTAGTATTGTTATAAAATGATTTTTTAGTATTGTTAGTATTGCTATAAAAATGATTTTTACTTCAATGACCTCTGAAAGAGTCTCAGGGATCCGCCTGGTGACTTTATTTTGAGGACTTCTGTATGAAATAGGCACATAGAAGTTTAAGAAGCTTGTCCAGGGTCAAACACCATGATGATAGCAGGTGAGTCCACTGTTTCCTGTGACCATCCATCCTTACTAGATTTCTCCTTATTTCTGAGGAGGGGGTACAGTGAAAAGAGCTAATTTTGAAGTCACAGGAACCAACTTTCAGGCTTAGTTCTGCCTTGTAATATGTGTGACCTTGGGCAACTTTCTCCAGATCCTAGTTTCCTCATTTGTAAATTTAAGGGATTATACTAGATGACCTAAATCTAAGATCCCTCCATCTCTCTGATGACCCCAGTACCTGGCAGGAAGCCAGGGGAACAGATGGTCCCTTCCCACCCTTCCCCCTTCCCTTCAGTCCTACAGCATCCTCCCACATTCACCCAGCCACCTCTACTTGATGTTCTGAATACATGCAAAGTGCAGGTTTCCTCATTCTGCCCCCAGTTCTTGCCTCTACCTCCCAGCCAGCAGGCTCCCTGGAGACTGACTGTAAACTGCAGACTCTTTCCCATCATCTAAATCAGTCCAAAGCTCCCCACCATGCCAGTCCTAGAGACAAGAGAAGAACTTCAAAGGAATTTTAAGGGCTAAGGATACTAACACTCTTTTTTAGGCCTTTCTTTAGCCAGTTCTAAAGACACTCCCTCAGTCTGAATTCCAGAGATTCCAAGATCCCAAGATCCCTGGGGATCTTTAAACTTATGCTCTCTGACTGGCAATCCAGTGCTCGTTTTATTGTACCAAATTGTCTCACAAATCAGGAATCAGGACAAAACTTTGGTCTAAGGATTAGACTCCAGGAGAAGGAGATGGGAGGGAGAGGAATGAGGAGGAATAGGATTTGACTTGCAAGAATTCCTTACACGAATTTTCTCCAGAGTTCATCTCCTTCCTGGTGTGAGGTGAGATAGGAAAAACAACAACACATGTTTTCAATCTAACCTGATTCTCTTTGGAATGGCCCAACTGAAGAGGACTGGACCTTCCTCATCCATGTCCCAACTTTTCTACTGGCTCAGGGACATTGAGTTTCATAGAATGCCACTTTTAAGGTTGTAAATCATCACCCTGGGGTGATTGAGGGGTCAAGTAGAAAGTGGAGTCCTCGATTCTGGACCAAGTATAGACAATAGGAAGAAAAGGCCCCCCCAAGAGTCTCTCTTCCTTTTTCAACTGTTGCCTCCATGCTCAGGCACTCACAGCAGGAACAAATGGATTTTTCAAGAAAGTCTCTAACTCCAAAGTATGGGGGCAAGGATTCTGACAATGATTGAGATCCCACCTCTGTTTCCTTTCTCCTGTAGCACCAGGAGCCTGGGCTTGGGAGGTTGGGGGTGGGGAAGAAGAGGAGGAGGTTGTCTTGGAACCCTATTGCCGCTGCTGCTGGAGAGATCCTACAGACTTAAATATCTATGATGCTAAGGGTGCAATTTCAAACCATACTCAGATTTTTGTTTGTTTAGTGTTTCTTCTCCTCCCCATTTAATTTTATTATTGTTTTTAATTAATAAGCATTTCTTTGTTCTCCTTCATACCCCTCTCCCCAACAAAACAATCTTTTTTTTAAAGGTTTTTTTTGCAAGGCAATGGAGCTAAGTGACTTCCCTAAGGTCACACAGCTAGGTAATTATTAAGTGTCTGAGGTCCGATTTGAACTCAGGTACTCCTGACTCCAGGGCTGGTGCTCGATATATCCACTGCGCCACCTAGCTGTCCCCAACCAAATAATCTTTATAACAAATTTGAATAAAGAAAAAAATTTCCACATTGATTATGTTTTAAAAAAAAACCAAACCCAAGTCTTATTCTGCACCTTGAATCCATCTTTTCTGTCAGGGAATGGGTAACATATTTCATTTCTGGAATCTTTGCTACTGCATTAATCAGATATTTTAAGTACTTCAAAATTGTTTTTCTTTATCATATTGCTATTATTGTGTACATTATTCTAGTTATTCTCACTTCACTATCAGTTCACAGGGATCTTTTGACCTGAAAATCTCATCATTTCATACAATACAATAACTCATATTTCATAATTTGGCTAGTCATTCCTTATTAGGTAGGTACCCCATTAGCTTCCAGTGCCTTTGCTACCTTACTCAGGTTTTTTTCAATCCAGAATTGAGGGGGCAAATGGAACTGCAATTGCCTAATATAGAATCCCTCCCCTCCCCAGAATGCTGTTGTGAGTCTTTAATAAAAGTTATAACTTACACTTAAATGGAGACTTAAGTAATTTTCTCTTGATAACCCTGTGAAATGAGTGATATACAGTATAATTCTAAAATTTTAAAAATTTTAATTTAAAAATTTTAAAACATGATCTAGGATTTCATTGATATAGGGAACTTTCAATGAAGAATTCCTTTTCCAAAAGCAAATAAGCACCTTCCCCAATTTTAGAGTGCTGAGGGGTTAAATTAATTACTCAGTCATGTAGCCAATATGTGTTTGAGACAGGACAAACTTTCCCAGAAGTAGTCTCTTTAGTCATTATTTGCCATGATCTTTTGTATCTCTATTTCACACATGAGAAAAGTGAATTACAGAGAGGATGGGTGATTTGTCTAGGCTTATGAAGCTAATCATTGTTTGAGCAGAAACTTGAACTAATCTTACTACCTCCTGCCCCCCCCCCCATCCTATACTACTATCTTGCCATGTGTACTTGGCTTGCCAATGATTGTAACTAGGCTTCAAACCAAGCCTGAGATTTTTTTACATGTGACTTTGTAGATAGAAAGGACATGTGATTCTAAATTGGCAAGGAAAATGCTGAGCATGAGACAACTCTGTGAATCTCATTTGGGAGTTGGTGGCAGAGCTTTTTGGGAGAGAAACATCTGTGTTTCCAGAGTGTCTTTGGCAGAGACACACACAGAAAGAAGCTACAGACATTTTAGGGAAGCTGGCCCTTCAACATATCTCTGATTTCTAGTTTGCCTCCCTATCATCTGATAGAATGAACCTCCTTGGGTGAGATTAGGCCTCCCCTTTTGGTTTTAGCTGAGATGGCATCTTACTCCCAGCTAAAGGGCTCCTCTCCTCTTAAAATTCTCTAGTTTAGTCTGATGTATATAAGTCTCTGATTTCTATTTTCTGTTTGCTCGAACATATGGCTTTATTTGCTATTTGTGATGGTCTTTTATATAATCATCATTTAGTGAGAAAGAGCTAAACTGGGGAGTATAAGGTCTATGCTTCCTATGTAAGTGCAACCAGAGAAGCAGCTTTTTTTTTTTTTTATGTTTTTGCAAGGCAAATGGGGTTAAGTGGCTTGCCCAAGGCCACACAGCTAGGTAATTCTTAAGTGTCTGAGACCGGATTTGAACCCAGGTACTCCTGACTCCAGGGCCGGTGCTTTATCCACTATGCCACTTAGCCACCCCGCAGCTTTTCTTCTGAGTCAAACTCATACCCCTAGACTACCAATATTTGAGTGGATAAGATAGATTCAATTTTAGTATGATGTTTCCCTTAAAGATAGTTGAGAGAAGGAGCAAATGCCCAGTGATAGCTTTTCTCCTGTTTCTCCTCAAAGCAGAAATTATAGTCTTCCTTGAAGGTTGGACCAGATTCTAAAGATAATTATCCATGCCACTTTTGAGCTATGTCTATGTATTTAGACTATCCATATGGACATACATATCTTTTGTGTTCATACATAATTTACACTGAATAGCAAATGCTGTACTGATATGAAATTATAGTTTTCCTCCTGGCAAAACTGAATTGCTCTGGTTCCCTTTAAATATCATGTCTTTAGAATATAAGCTTCTCAAGACAAGGCTCTTCTTGGTATTCTTTGGATTTACCCACAGGTGTTATATAAAAGGAAAGATGATTCTTCACCTCAGGAAGCTTTCAGAGGAAAACAACACCAATAGGGGAGGATCTCTTTGGTACAAAAAGTTCTAGGGAGAATGAGTAAGATATTTGGGGAGTAAACTAATTTAACATAATTTGATCATGGTTCATGGATCCAGAACTGGAGGGGCTAGGGGGATAATACTCAGGTTGATGCTATCAGAAAAGCAGTGTGGGAGGAAATGATTGGAGAGGAAAAAAGGAAGTGAAACAGGTCTGGGACTACTTATTTGTGAGGGTGAAGAGGAGTCATTGGTAAGTGGGTGAAAAATTAAATAAAAGATAATCAGATTGATAGATTAAAAAATCAATAAAACATTTTAAAAGGAAACAAAATGGTGTTCTATTAATACTTGTTGAATAGATTGAATGAATGATTCTAATGAAGCCAAGGACTGCTAAACTGGCCTCCATCTCAGATGAATGTTGTGAAGGTCAAATGAGATTATGGATGTAATATGTTCTGCAAACCATAAAGCTTCTATAACTACGAGCTGTCATTATGATTATCATATTAAGAATGACCCTAGGGGCGGCTAGGTGTCATAGTGGTTAAAGCACAGGCCCTGGAGTCAGGAGTACCTGGGTTCAAATCCGGTCTGAGACACTTAATAATTACCTAGCTGTGTGGCCTTGGGCAAGCCACTTAACCCTGTTTGCCTTGCAAAAACCAAAAAAACCCCACAAAAACCCAAAACAAACAAACAAACAAAAAAAAAAGAATGACCCTGCTTCCACCTCCAGAGAAAGAAATGATTGAGTCTGAATGCATGTTAAAGCTTACTTTTAAAAACTTTCCTAATTTTTTTTGATGTTTTTTCTTGGTTAATATGGTTAATATGAAAAAATGTTTTACATGACTGCACATGTATAATTGATATCAATTTTTTTGCCTTCTCAAAGAGAAAGGAGGAGAGAGAGGGAGGAAGAGTATATGAAATTCAGTTTTTTAATTTTTTAAAATATTTTATTTCCCCCAATTACATGTAAAAACAATTTTTAACAGTTTTTTAAGTTTTGAGTTCCAAATTCTATTTATTCTTCCTTTCCCTCCCTATCCCTGAGACCCTAAGAAATCTAATACAGGTTATCCATGTACAATCATGCAAAACATTTCCAAATTAGTTATTTTGTGCAAGAAAGTAAGAAAGAAAGAAAGAAAGAACAAAGAAAAAAGAAAAAGGAAGAGAGGAAGAAAAAAAGAAAAGGAAGGAAGGGAGGAAGGAAGAAAAAGAAAGAGTGAAAAGTAGTATGCTTCAGTTTATATTCAGATAATAACAGTTCTTTCCTTGAAGGCAGCATTTTTTTTTTTTATCGTGAGTCCTTTGGTATTGTCTTAGATCATTGTATTGCTGAGAATAGTCAAGTAATTCACAGTTGTTTATTGTACAATATTGCTGTGATTGTTTATAGTGTTCTCTTTGTATAGTTCATATAAGTCTTTCTAGGTTTTAATGAAATCATTTCTTATAGCACAATAATATTCCATTTTAATCATATACCAAAACTTGTTTAGCCATTTGCTAATGGACATTCTCTCAATTTCCAGTTCTTAGCTACCACAAAAAAAGAACTGCTTTAAATATTTTTGTACAAATAAGCCATTTTCCTTTTTTTTATTTAAATCTCTTTGAGATACAGACCTAGCAGTGCTATTTCTGTATCAAAGGGTATGCACAATTTTAAAACGCTTTAGGCTTAAGAACTCAAAATTTTTAAAACAATGAATGTCAAAAATTATTTTTACATATAATTGAGAAAACTAAATAAAAGAAAAAATGGCCCTTATCTTGAAAGGTAGCTTTTAATCCCTTTTCTGCCAGTGTACCTTTCACAAGGAGAATAGACTCCTCCAAATCACTTCTTATTGTTACTAAGAGAACTCAATGATCCAAGTCTAGGGGTTTTCATCTCTCTCTCCAGTCCTGCCTTCTACTCTTTGATACAGAGCTGAACACCCAGATTCCCAAAGCACTTTTCTTAGGATATCTGGTCTTCCTAGTTAACATCTGGGCTTCATAGTTCTCCCTAGGCATGGATAGAGGACACTTTGTACAGAAATAGTATTGGAGCAGGAGTTTGGAGAATTAGGTTAAAGTCCTATTCCTGCCTTCCACCTATGGGATTTGGGGGCAATTCCCTTTATTTTTCTATGCTTCAATTTCCTCATTTATATTCTCTATCCTCAGAATAGTTATAAGCCCAATAATACTATCAGAATGCTAACTGTGATCATTTTTATTATTATTATTATACCAGGATGGGGAGGACTGAGAACTGCTTTTTGCTGTTTAGACATGCCTTACATCAGAAGGGAACTGAGTTTCCAAGGTTATTGTATGTAAGAGGAATTTTTCCCTTTTTTTAATTAAAAAAATTATTTTCACTTCTGAATTCTCACCCTCCCTTTAGCTTCTTCCCTATCCCATTGAGAAGGAAAGAGATATGGTACCCCTCATACATATGAAGTCATGTAAAACATACCATATTTCCCCATGTATAAGACATAACTTAATTCTGGGGCCTGAAATTTTAAAAAAATGTATTACATAATAAAACGAGTTTTATTCATCACGAAATTTAAGGACCTTTTGCTCCTAGCTTTCAGGCACCTTTTGGGCAAGTCTCATGCATGGTCACATGCTTAGTCCATTCCATTTCATGAACTTGAAGCACCAATTGTGTCCTCTGAAATCATTCACTTCTTTTTCATCAACAATTCTTCTGGCCTCATGGCTGAACCAACTTTGTGGGCCCAGGAATTCCACTTGCCCTTTGCTCTTCAATCCATCTATTCAGTTCCCTTTCTAAATCAGGCCATTTGACTGACTTGCCTCTCATGGCCTTCTTCAGCTGTGGCACTTTTCAGTAGGGTTTCTTCTTCTGGTGGCCAATCTCTAATTGTTTTCTCAGTTGGAGGAGAACCACACTGATGTTCAGCAGCATGATTTCCATTCACTTTTGCAAACTGGATCACTTTGAACTTGAATTCAGCATGGTACAAAAATCTTCTCTGAGCCATTTCTGGGTAAAACATGGCAAAACGTAACTTAATATACCACTAACAAATGGGAAACAACGAGTGCAAAGACAAGTGGGAAAAAGGGGGAAATTCAAGTAAGAAATCACCACTGTATAAGATGCTCCCAGTTTTTAGACTCCAAATTTTTCAAAAAAAGCTGTATCTTATACATAGGGAAATATAGTATTTACATATTAACCATGTTGTAAAAAATCAAAAAGCAAGAAAAATAAATAAAAGAAAACATGCATCATTCTGCACTCAGACTTCATCAGTTCTCTCTGGAAATAGATGACATTTTTCATTATGAGACTTTTGGAATTGTTGTAGATCATTGCATTGATCACTGTAACTAACTCTTTCTCAGTTAATCATTGGTATAATATTCCTGTTACTCTGTACAATGTTCTCCTGATTCTGCTAAGAGAATTTTTTTTAAAGTCAAGTTATACTATTCCCTAACCAGTAGTCTTATATTCTGGCTTAGAAAATAGCTTCATTTATCCTGATGACACAGGGGAAGAGGGCTAGATTTTCAAAGGAACCTGAGTAAAATCATAATTCTGTTTCTATCTGTCTAACCCTGGATGAGTCACTTCAATCCTCACTGGGCCTCAATTTCCTCAGCTTTAAAAAAGAGGGAATTAGCCTATTAGACCTATTGGGTCTTTCAGTTGTAAGTCTACTGTCTTGATATTCTTTAAAAAAGTAAAAAGTAGTTTCCAACCTTGTGGCATTAATCTTTTTTAATGGCTCAGTTTTAACTTAGAGGCACAAAGAACACCCTATACCACTGTAAATCAAATCATTCTTTTTGGTAATGTAAATAATTGTCATAAAATGAAGGGTTAACTTAATTTGGTATTTTAATATTGAGACTTACTAAAGCAAAGCACAACTATATATGGAATGATCTCATTCCCCAATTAACTTCCTTCACAAACTTCTCATCAAGTCTACACAAGGTTTTGGCTCAGTCCCATGCTCATTTAAAATTTCTAGGAGGAACCTATGTTACTCAGTTCTAGCATTCGTTCCTGCCATCTTTTCCCCTTTTCCTGACAAGTGCCAGCCCTATCTAGTCTAATATCACTTTACAAAGGAGGAAACTGAACTCTCATGAATTCCTTTCCAGTCCTTTTCTCTGACCATATCTTTTCCCCAAAGCATTCATCTAAGTTCTCTTCTTCATTGGGAACTTTCCACTTCTACCTTGTACAAACTAAGTCAAAGAACCAGGTGGGACCTTGGAGATCTGATCTGCTGATCACCAAGATAAGCTCTTAAAAATACTTCTTTATTTTGTTCTGATTGTCTTGTTTCATATTCTTCCTTTCATTCCAGCAGCTCTGAAAAGCTATTCTAAGACATCTTTGCAGAAAATATAGAATGGTATTTCTGAAATGGAAGGGCCCTTTAGAGATCATCTAACCTAATCTTTTTTTTTTTTTTTTTTTTTTTTTTTTACTACAGATGAAGGATTAAAGGTCCAAAGGTTAAGAGATCTAACTAATCTAACTAAGGTCAGACAGGAAGTAAGTAGTAGCATAAAACCAAGGTCCCTGGCTCCAAATTCAATTTTTTTTTCTCTACTGAGTAGAGAGGCACAGCATATTCCCTCCTTATATAATTCACCCCTTTGGGCTGGCCCCTCCCTATCTTTATTTGAGTAGTGCCATTCTTCCCCAGGATCTTTTTTTTGAACCCAGATACTCCTGACACCAGGGCCGGTGCTTTATCCACTGCGCCACCTAGCTGCCCCTCCAGTATCTTCTGTAATTTTCTCTCTAGTTTAAGTCTTTACAACTCTGCTCCTTGGAGAATGGTTTTGCTTTCAAATCTCTACATAAAGAAAAATGGAAATGAGGTGCCTGAAGCAGTTACAGCCTCCAAAAAAGTCTACTCCAGTTCAACTATTTAATTCCTCTCATCAGGATTGCAATGACTCATGTGTGTCTGGACTTTGATTTGGATTCTCTGTTTTTGGGAAACTATAAAAATGTAAATCAATGAAATCTCTTTTGTTCAGTGTCCCCAATTTTGCCAGGAAATTTCTAGTCATAATAAAATCTATCTCTTTTCCCTGTGTATCTCACCATTAGCTACCACCCTCTGGATTTCATTTACCACAAGAAAACAGTAAATCAGTGAATTTATTATGTCAGAGAAACAAGTTTCTTTTCAAACAAATGGTGAAGTAAAAAGCAACACAAAGTTTTGAAGAACAAATTAGGTAAGAAGCCTCTCTTTCCCTTGAGAAGATAAGAATAGGAGAGGAGAAATCACTCATTCTCTCTTAGCAGCACAGTGGGTAGGGCACTTTGTGTCTGTTCTGTATGACTTCTGATCAATCCTGGGCACATCCCCTTTGTATCAGTATCAATACCTCCTTTTCTTCATCCTTGGATTGTCACCTCTCTGATGCTGTGATACTTAGAAGTTGCTCTGCTTGCTTACCCTAGGAGCAGTACTGGTAGCTCAGGGTGGTGAGACAATCTGGAAACCTGATTCTCCATCCTACTCCTTGCCAGACTCTCATCTTCACATTTTTCTCACGTCTTACCTCTCCAAGGCTTCTGCTCCCCTATTTCTAAAGATGGGAGATAATCTAGTTTTTTTTAACATTGTCTTTTTAGACTCATTTAGTCATCCGATCAGAACAAGCTGAATATTTTTTGACCTGAGTAGCAAGTTTTCATCCTGGTCCATTCCCACTTCTTGACAGTTCCCAAGGTGTATTACATTCAATTATGTATTTAATCTCCTGTCTTCATCTGTGTGTATGTGTGTGTGTGTGTGTGGTGTATGTGTGTGTGTGTGTGTGTGTGTGTGTATTTATTCCAGGCCTTGGACTTCTAAGAGTTGAAGCTCTAGGCAGGTTCCTAGTGTTATGGAAGTGTTATGGACCCTGACCTCAGATAGCATGAATTCTGATGGGGCACATAGACTTCTCAAATATGAGAAATTGCAGAGTTGATTTCTCTGGAAAGACAACCTCACCTTGGTACAACATTTACACAATTGAACTTAGAGAGTTCATTAGGTGGGGAAACATTTGATACCTCTATTTCACTCAGGAGAGCTTCATGGAGGATGCTGTTTGTGAATAGGACTTTAAAAGAGAGAGAAGTAATTAGTCTGCTGGCTGAAAATGGAGATTGTTCCAACTATAGGGAACAATATCATCAGACCACTAGTATTCTCATAAGATAAACATGAGGCAGTCATGTACTTAGATTCCCCATCCTTTAGCCTCCCTCCACTGGGCTCAAAGTTCTTTTTCTTGTTCAGCCAAGATCCAGTAATATCTTCATATGTTGGAGGCAGGAGGAAAGGAAATTCTAACTCAGAAGTCAGACCCTTGACCTCCCAGTTTGGATCCCAAGGTTAGGACTGTTTGTGGCTGTGATCCCCAGAGCCCAGAAGTGGCTGTAGGTCATTAGCACATCAAATATAAGCAGCTTGAAGAGGATGATCCGAATGGCCCCTAGGATAAGTGTCTGGAAGAGACTGTGTGGTCCTGGTGGAAGAAACAAAAAGATAAAGAGATGCCTGAGATAAAGCAGTTTGGAAATGTGCTTCCCAAATCATTAAATTGTGTATACCTTTTGACCTAGCAATACCAATACTAAACCCATACACCAAAAGATCAAAGAAAAAGAAAAAAGGATTAAAATATGCAAAAATATTTATAGCAAAAACCATGAAATGAATGGAGTACTCATAAATTGGGATATGGTTGAATGTAATATAATATAACTATGCTATAATTAATGATCATTTGTATGAATTGATGCAGAGTAAAATGAATAGAACCAGAACAGTTTATTTAATAGCAACATTGTAAAGAAAAGTAGCTAGGGGTATAGTGGATGGAGTACTAGGTAAGGAATCAGGAAGGTTCAAATTTGGCTATTTGACCCTGGGCAAGTCACTTATCCCTGTTTGCCTATTGTATAAAATGAGCTAGAGAAAGACATCACAAACCACTTCAGTATCTTTTGTCAAAAAAAAACCCCAAATGGGGTCACTTAGTGTTAGATACAACTGAAAAATGACTGGATAACAAAGATTTTTTAAAGATTAGGAACTCTGATCAATGTAATGAGAGAGATGGAGAGGATTTCTTCCCATTTTACATGTGAGCTGATCTTTGATTTAATCCCTAGTCCATAAAGCCCAGAATGTAATAAAGTGTTGAATCAGTTGTAAAGAAATATCCATAAAAGCTAGGAAGCAATTTTTAGTGTTTCTGAAAAAGACCCCATTTCTAAAATTTATAATAATATAAGCATTCCTGAATTGCTGAATAGTCAAAGGATATGAAAAAGCAGTTTTCAAATGAAGAAATTAAAGCTATTTATAGCATTATGAAAAAAAGTTCTGTCACTATTAATTACAGGAATGCAAATTAAAACATCTCTGAGCTATAATACTATCATATTGATTAACATGACAGAAAAGGAAAATGCTATGTGTAGGAGGAAATATGAAAAAACTGGGACCTTAAATGCATTGTTGGTGGAGTTGTGAATCTATCCAACCAATTCTGGTTGCCCAAAGGTCAATAAAACTGTGCATACCCTTTAATCTAGCAGTACTATTACTAGGTCTGTATCCCAAAGAAATCACAAAAAAAAGGTGAAAAGACCCATGTGAACAAGGATATTCATAGTAGCTTTTTTTGTTTTGTTTTGGTTTTTTTGCAAATCAATGGGATTAAAGTGACTTGCCCAAGGTCACACAGCTAGATAATTAAGTGTCTGAGGCTAGATTTGAACTCAGATCCTCCTAGCTCCAGGGCCATTCATAGCTTTTTTTTTGTAATGAAAAAGAATTGGAAATTGAGGGAATACCTAACGATTGGAGAATGACTGAAAAATTTGTGGTATATAAAAATGATGGAATGTTATTGCTCTATAAAAATGATGGGCAGACAGATTTCAGAAAAACCTGGAAAGACTTACTTGAACTGATCCTGAGAAAAGTGAACAGAACCAGGAGGACATTGTATATCTTAACAGCAATATCGTGTGATAATCAATTATGATAGACTAAACCCTTCTCAGCAATGCAATGATTAAAGACAGTTCTAAAAGACCTTCTGTGGAAAATGCCATCCACATCCAGAGAAAGAACTATGGAATCTGAAAGTAGATGAAATTTGTTTTTGTTTTTTTTCCTTCATCATTCTGATTTTTTCTTTCACAACATGATTAATATGGAAATACATTTAACATGATTGCACATATATAACTTACATCAGATTACTTGCTATTCCAGAGTAAGGGGAAGGGATGGGTAGGAGGGAGAAAACTTTACAAAATGAATGTTAAAAATTATCTTTACATATAATTAGAAAAATAAATAAAATAAAAGTAGAAAAAAGAAATATCTATAACTATAATCTTTTGGGGAATATTTTGTTGAGTGAATTAAAGGGATAAACCTTATTGAACAAGTATGATTTTAAATGGCTAAAGAACAAAACTTTCATTCTTGTGGAGTCAAGGCCTAGACTGTGGAAGTTTTGTCCTTTTTCTCCCTCTCCTCCCCATTAGTTAAAGCATCTAACAGTAACTTTCCTGGGGGGGAATAGCTTATCCAGCAAGTCAAAAGTTGGTTGGTTTAGGAGAACATGAAGCACAATTGTGGGAATGAAGACACTCCATACAAACATGGATACAGAGGGAAGAAGCAGTTTCAAAGAAGGGGCTCTTTGGCAGCAGAGAATAGAGTTGGTTATAGAGAGTATCAGATCTTGGGGACTCTATAAATTACAAAGAGAAAGGACTTCCAGGCCCTGCAGTTTCATGAATTTCAAGTTGTTTTTGCCCCCTGACTCAATACCATTGTACTCTACAGTTAAACTCATTCTTTCCAAGGATGCTGTGTATGGTTGAGGGAAAATGTACTCCAGAAATATGGAAATGTTTTGTAGGTACTATTCTTACCATTCAATCTGAATAAAAACCCTGCTAAAAGCCAGTGATTTCTACTGGCTGGCCATAATTAGGAAGCATACAGATTGAGATTTAAGAGCTATATTAATAATTGGGTGGTCCTACAGATTAATCTTTTGAAAACTGAAATAGTCAGTAGTCAACCTCTGGACATTTAACCCTCAAGTCAGGTTAGGAGAGAAGTCCAGAAGGGAAGTTATGGGACAACTGAGCAGCCCAGAGGGGGTCAGGGCTTTGCCCTAGGGTTACTCAGGGAGTCAAGCCTATCTCTGATGAGGATCTGTAAATCAAGGCTGATCAGCATCACCCTGTAGCACTTTTGTTTTAACAGAATACAAGGGCGGGGGGCAGAGCCAAGCGGCTGCGTGAAGGCAGGAATTCCCAGAAACTCATTCCCCAAAAAACTCCAAAAGTGGTCAAATTATGACTAGCCAAAATTTAGAGGGGCAGAACCCACAGAAAGACTTGGTAATACAGTTTTCCAGTCCAAGAAAACTTAGAAGTTCCACGGGAAAGGTCTGTTTTAATGGGGCCAGGGGTTGGAAAAAGCAGCTGTGAGCACAGCAGCAGCCACAGCCTGCAGCACAGCGCAGCCAGACCGAGTGCCTAGATCTCTGGGGGTGCCTGGGTCAGTGGCAGAGGGGGTGGTTTCCAGACCTCAGCCCAGGGATCATGGGGAACATCTTGAAGGAGTGGTGAAAGAACTCTGCCACACCAGAGTGAGAACCTGCAGCAGGAATCGGGGAAGCCAGCCTGTATCTCCAGAGCCCAGCCCACAGAAGTAAGGGGGTAGGTAGGGGGATGGGGAGACTACAGAGTAGTCAAGACTCAGCTATTTGCCCACGCCCAAATCCGGGTTGCAGTTTGGGTTCCCATACTACCATAGCTGAGCAGGGACTCTCCTCACAGCTCCAGGGCAGAGGGGAGGGCCTGTGGTCATCCACATACCAAAACACAGGCAAGAGAGCAGTCAGAGTCTCTCATAAGACCTTGGAAGAATTAAGGTCCTTAAGGTTATCCCCCAAACCTCCCAAAGCCTTGGAAGTGCGGTAAATCAGTCATATGCTAAGGAAATGAGCAAACAAAAGAAAAAGAAGAATCTGGCCTTAGAAAATTACTTTGGTCCCATAGAAGATTCAGAAGATGACAAAATTGAAGCTTCTGTACCCAAAACCTCCAAGAGAAATAGAAAATGGGCTCAGGCTATGGCTGAGCTCAAAAAAAAAGCTCAAAAGCAATTAAGGGAGGTAGAGGAAAAATTGGGAGAAGAAATGAGAGCGATGCAGGTAAATCATGAAAACCAAATCAGTAGCTTGGTGAAAGAAATACAAAAAAAAAATACTGAAGAAAATAATATGTAAAAAAGCCAGTTTAGACCAAATGAAAAAAGCAACAGAAAAGGCAAATGAGAATGCCTTAAGAAGCAGAATTGGTCAGCTGGAAAAGGAGATAAAAAAGCTCTCTGAAGAAAATAACTCCTTCAAATGCAGAATGGAACTAAAGGAAGCTGATGATTTTGTGAGAAATCAGGAAGAAATAAAACCATTCAAAAACCTTGCAAAATTAGAAGAAAATGTGAAATATTGTAAAAACAACTGACTTTGAAAACAGATCCAGGAGAGATCATTTAAAAATTATTGAGCTACTTGAAAGTTACAACCAGGAAAAAAGCCTAGACTTCATTTTTCAAGAAATAATGCAGCAAAATTTCCCTGAGATCAAAGAAGCAGAGGGTAAAATAGAAATTGAGGGAATTCACTGACCCCCTCCTGAAAGAGGTCACCAAAGAAAAATTTCCAGGAATATTATAGCCAAATTCCAAAACTCCCAAGTCAAAGAGAAATATACTAAAAAGCTGCCAGAAACAAACAATTCAACTACTGTGGCTCTATAGTCAGGATTATACAGGATGTGGCAGCATCTACATTAAGGGCTCATAAGACTTGGAATAGGATATTAAGAAAAGCAAAAGATCTTGGTTTACAAACAAGAATCAACTACACAACAAAACTAAACATCCTCTTTCAGGGGAAAAGATGGACTTTCAATGAAACAGGGGACTTTCAAATTTTCCTATTGAAACAGAGCTGAACAGAAAGTTTGATCTCCAAGTACAAGACTCAGGTGAACCATAGAAGGGTAGAACAAGAAGGACTAACTATGAGGAACTTAATGATGTTGAACAGTTTGTATTCCTGCATGGGAAGATACTGATAACTCATATGAACTTTCTCATTTATAAGAGCAGTTAGAAGGAGCATATATAGACAGGACATAGGAAGGAGCTGAATATAATGGTATAATATAGTAAAAAGATGGAGTCAATGTGTGATAAAGGAAAGAACTGGGAGGAAGAGAAAGGAGAGGAAGAAGGGGCTAAGATATTTCACATAAGAGCCAAGAAAAAGTTTTCCATAGAGTAGAACAGGGGAAGGAGAGGGGAAAGACTGATACTTCATTCTCATCAGAAATGGCTCAGAAAGGAAATAACATGCACACATAATAGGGTATAGAAATCTATCTTACCCTAGAGGAAAATGAGAGGAAAGGGATGGGATAAAGGGGGGGGCGGGATGGGGGAGGGAAAGGGGAAATGGATGATAGAGAGGGGAGATCATGTGAGAAGGTACTCAGATACAACATACTTTTAAACAGGGACAGAGTGAAAGGAGAGAGAGAATAGAATAAAGGAGAGTGGGAAGAAAAAGCAAAGGGAAATACAGCTAGTAATAACAAATGTGGGGAAAATATTGAAGCAACTTCTTTGGTGACCTCATGATAAAGAAGGCAATTCATCCCAGAGACAGAACCATTGGAATCTGAAGACAGACTGAAGTACATTTTTTTCTCTCTCTCACTATTCTTGAGATTTCCCCTCTTTTTTGGGGGGGAGGGGGGTTTAGGTTTACACTCAACAGGATACAGGCATCCTGGCCTCCAAACTCTCACTATTTGTCACTATTCACTCACCAGTGGTTGGGTCCTGCTGGCACTTCCTTCCAGTGGGCTCACCTGCCAAAACCAAATAAAAAGGATTAAATCCTTGGGAACCTCAGATAGACTGTTAGCTCTTTGAAGTTTTGTCATATTAGCATCTCCAGCATAGTATGATAGAAAGTATCTTAGATTTAGAGGCAGACTTGGATTTGAATCCTTATTCTTCTATATATAACCTATGGGACCTTAGATAGATTATTTAACCTTTTCATGTTATATGAATCCTTTATTTGTAATATGGGGGAGGGGAAGCTAGACTCAGTGGCCTCCAAGGCCCTTTTTAGTCAAGAACTCTGTGAGCCTAAGTAGAGTCTGATGGACAAAGAGTTATTAATTCCCAAGCCACAGAAGCATAATAAACGTTTGTTGAAGGCAAAATTCTTTCTGTGAGTGAGGACTTGCTCAATTTTCCTTTCTCTCAATGCTTTTCCTTGGCCTCTCTTGCATTCACAATGGTATTTTATGCTTTTAATTTTTTTCCCCCAAGGCAGTCGAGGATAAGTGTCTTCCCCAAGGAACTTATAGTTAAGAAGAATCAAGTATCTGAGTTCAAATTTGAACTCAGGTTCTCCTGATTCCAGGGCTAGGGCTCTATCTCCTGCACTACCTAGTTGTCCCAACTTTTTTTCCCCAAGTACTTTCACATGTTATCTAATGCAAACAACAGTTCTGTGAGAGACATTTTAGGCAATATTAATTCTATTTGACAGAGGAGGCATCCTAGATTCAGGGAAGAAAATTAACTTGTTTAAGGTCAATTTTGTTTAAGGTTAATTTTGGCTACTCTAGGATAGAATCAGCTTGGAAATCCTAACTGATTAATTCAAATTGAAGACTAGAGTTTTCTCAGACAGTTTTTTCTCCATCTGACTTTCTTGGAAGACTGGGATAAAGGAAGGGAAGGTACCAGGAGATAAGGAACCTGAGAATACTTAAATTCTAGGCTCCATCAGGACAGGGCCCTTGTCTTCATACAGTCTAGCCCTGAGGAATGCTGCTACTCCCTGAGACCCATACCTGATAGCTGAAGAGGACGGGTACTTGGACCCTGATGCTGCCAGTCTGGCCCAGTGTGGCAGACCAGAGGTTCCCAGGAAGCCAATTCCTCAGCAGGAAAGGAAAGCTGGGCCAGACTGCTCCAGGTGCCATCCCCCTCTGGCGAGGGGCCATAAGTGAAAGCATCCAAGGTGGTGCCGTTGCCAGATGAGAACCAGATGGAGCCATCCGCAAAGGAAGGAGAGACATCAAAGACCAGGCAGATCACCAACGTCTTCTGTTTCCCATCTACCAACAGAGTGAGTGGGGGAGCCATTGATGGGAAAGGAGCAGTACATATACCTGGAGGAGGACAAACATGTGTTAGGTGGCATTGACTTGGAAGACCTTAGTTCAAATCCTGTTTCAGAGATGTACTAGCTTGTGTGATGACTGATCGAAGGCAGATCATTTAGCTTCTCTCAGCCTTAGTAAAAGGGGGATGATGATAATAATGTTGAGTTCTTGTGCAGGTGAAGTGAAATGAGTCCTTAAAACTCAATATAAATGCAAAGTATTGTTAGTAAGTTTAGGGAGTTGGATTCCATAGTCTCTAAGGTTCTTCCCAGTTCTAACAGTTATGTTCTGACATTTCAGATTCTATGAACTCTTTCAGTTCTGACATTCATGCTCTAATATTCCATGTTTTAAGGCCTCTTTGAAGCTTCATTTTCTATATTCTGTACCCTGATATTTCATATTCTAAGATTACTTCCAGTTTTGGCTTCTTCTCTCTCTATATATGAAGCCATGGTTCTAGGAACCTAGGAATGAGGTGGGCTCCCAGACCCTCCCCCTTGGCATTGGAAATTCTGTGATCTTTCATATACATAGATAGGCCTAGTTCTTTTCTCACTTCTTATCCACTTGTCCATTCAAGACTAAATTTAGCTCCCATTTCTTCAATGAAGCCTTCCTAGATTACTTTAGCCTACTCTGATTTCTCCTCTGACTTCCTTTAAAATTGTTTTTTTTTTTTTTTACATTTTCAAGGCAATGGGCCAAATTCCCAGGATTATACAGCTAGTAATATGTGTCTGGGGTTAGATTTGAACTCAGGCTCCTGACTCCAGGGCCAGCTATACTGCACCATCTCTAATTCAATTGCTCCCTGTCCCTATTGTTTTCTTGTTATATGTATATATTTTCTGACACACAACTAGACTCAACTCCTAGATAGCAGGGGGGAGATGAGGTGGGAATGCCCAAAAAACTTAGAGGTAGGTAGTAGTCCAATTTGGCTAGAATTGTAGAGTGTCAAAAGGAGAAAAGCTGAAATCAAGTTAGAAAGTTAAGTTGAGGCCAGAATGTACAAGGCCTTGAATGCCAGGCTAAAAACATATTTTTTATTTTAGAGACAAGAGACAATCAATCTGTCATTGATAGACATGATAGACTGATTCCAAGTTGGATCTAAAAACTCCCCATTCTCCTCTTTATCTTTAACATTCAGGACCAAGAGCCTGGAAACTTCAAGGTATGGTACCTAGAGAGTGGGAAGGGAAAGAGACAGAATGAAGGAATGAGATCATGGGCTTCCTGTTGGAACCTTAGAGGAAGACTTCAGTTACCCCATTTCCTACCCCCATTCATGATTAAATGCAAAAATCCAGAAGATAAACCAGATAGCCAAGGAAGGACAGGATAGGCCAAGCAAGGAGAGAAGAGCTCACCTGTGGGAAGAGCAGGAGTTCCCAGGGTCAGAAAGAGCAGCAGCCAGGACTTTGCCATGGTCTAACTTGAAAGGTAAAGATATTGCAGCTGTAGCTCCCTAGGAGGTGGGGATGGCATGCCACCACAAAACTGCCTTCCACACCACAGACCCAGCTGCAACTAAGCTGCTCAGAGACAGAGATATTTCCCAGGACTTCAATGGCCCCTCCCTCTAATCTATCTCCCCTAATCCTGTGCTTGGGAACCCCAAAGAAGTGTCTCCCATGCTGGGTGGGAATGCCTTCCTGACCAACCCCCCAAAATCGGCTCAGTTTCTTCCATGTTAAACCCTCCTTCCCGGAAGGCAGTACAACATCAGAAAGTTAATAGCATTTAGAGCTGGAAGGGACCTCACCTGGTCCAATTCCTTCATTTAAAATTTTAAAAATTAAACCAGTTTTAAAATTTTATTTTTTAATAAAATTAAGTAATTAAAAATCTTAATTTCCGATAAACATTTATTTCTTCCCTTCCCTCTCCCTCAATTTAAAATAAAAAGGAAAAAACAAAACCCATGTATCAAATTTGCAGGGTCATACACAACAAATTCCTACACTGTCCATGTCAAAAAATGTATTTCACACTGTATCTTGAATCCATCATTTCTCTGTCAGAAGGAAGATAACATGCTTGACCATCAGTCCTTTAGAATCAGGATTAGTCATGGCATTGGTCAGTTATAAGTCATGTTTATTTTTATAATGTTGTTGCTATTTCATAAATTGCCCCCCCGGTTCCATTTACTTTGCTACATCATTTTATACAAATCTTAAGTTTCTCGAACCTATTACTTCTATAAATTTTTTTTACAGAATTCCATTATATCAGCTCCCTCATTTTATAGAGTACAGTCTTTGTACATCTTTGCTCCCAGTAAACTTTTCACTACTCTCTGTTTTACATGAAACATTCTAGAGTTTATCAGACATATGCACATAAGAAATAAAATAAAGCTATCAATGAATGTTTTGTAAGAAATTGTTTGTTGGGGTGGCTAGGTGGTGCAGTGGATAAAGCACTGGCCCTAGAGTCAGAAGTACCTGGGTTCAAATCCAGTCTCAAACACTTAATAATTACCTAGCTGTGTGGCCTTGGGCAAGCCACTTAACCCCATTTGCTTTGCAAAAACCTAAAAAAAAAATTGTTATGTAAAAGTGGGTTTATCAGAACAAAGTCAAGTTAGCTAATGAGGTCTCTGATTCTATTTCTTATTAATCAGCAGTTTTATTCCTACTATATAGTTTTTGAAAGAGATACCAATGTGTTTGTGTGTGTGTGTGTGTGTGTGTGTGTGTGTGTGTGTGTGTGTGTGTGTGTTTAAGCAGTCAATAGAGGGACGACACTAGAATGAAAAGGGAATAGGAAAGGCTTTTTGTGGAAGGTGGAATTTTAGTTGGAAGGAAGCCAGGAGGCAGCAGTGAGGAGGGAATTCATTCCAGGCATTAGGGGACATCCAGTGAAAATGCCCCGAATCAAGAGATTTTATTTACAAGATATTCCCCATATCCCTTGATAAACTTTTCACTTCCCTTGTGAGGTCATGTGAACCCCAGGTTAGAAATCCCTTCAGGAGAAACAGAAACCCAGGGAGGGAAAGAAAAATTCCAAAATAATAAATGGCAGAGCTGGGATTTGAATTTACATCTCTTTTTATTGCATATAGCTAGCTTCCCCTTGGTTGGGGACTGCTAGGTGGCTCAGTAGATAGAGCACTGGGCTTGAAATCTGGAAGACTCACATTCCTGAGTTCAGATCTGACTTCATATATTTACTAACTGTAGCCCTAGGTAAGTCACAACCCTATTTATTTCAGTTTCCTCTTCTATAAAATAAGCTGGAGAAGGAAATGGTAAATCACTCTGGTCTCTTTGCCAAGCAAACTCCAAATGAGTTTACAAAGAGTCAGAAATGATTGAACAGCCTCAGCTCCTTTGGAATAGGAATCACAACAGATGAAAAGGAAAAGTATTAAAGGAGAGTCCCTATCCCTAGGGCCTTTCCTAGAAATTTCCTTAGAACTCCTGTTTTAGGATTATGAACAGGTAGTTTTCAGAGAAAGATATTCAAGCTATCTGGGAATGGCTGAACAAATTATGGTATAGGAATATGATAGAATACTATTGTTCTGTAAGAAATGATGAGCAGCTGGATTTTAGAAACACTTGGAAAGATTTATATGAACTGATGCTGAATTAAGTAAGCAGAACAAGGAGAACACTGTACATCTTAACAGCAATATTGTGTGATGATTAATTATGATCGACTTAGCTCTTCTCAATAATAAAATGACAATTCCCAACAAATTTGGAAAATGTCCAAAAAAAGAAAATTCCAAAAGACTTGTGATGGAAAATACCATCCACATCCAGAGATGAAGTTTGAATGCAAACCAAAGCATACTATTTTCACTTTTTAAAATTAGTTTTTTTGTCTTTTCTTTCTCATGATTTTTTCCCTTTCCTTCTAATTCTTCTTTTATACCATGACTATTATAGAAATATGTTTAATATGACTATACATGTATAAACCTACATCAGATCACTTGCTGTCTTGAATAAGGAAAGAGAGAGAGAGAAAAATGTGGAATTCAAAACTTACAAAAATGGATGTTGAAAATTATATTTTCATGTAATTGGGAAAAATAAAATAAAAAGAATTTCTGTCTTTGTGTGAGGGATTCTATAACATTTATTCAACTAAAATCTTCTCAAGCAATTACTGTGTTCAAGGAATATATTGTGTGTCAGATATATTGTGTGAGGAAGAGGGGGAGAAGAAAGGTGGAGAGATATTCAAATCAATAGGAAAACCTATCTACCTTCAGGGAACTTAGACATTTCATATAATGTCCTTTTGTTGTTGTTGTTGTTTTTCATTTTTTTTAATAGGGCAATGGGGTTAAGTGACTTGCCCAAGGTCACACAGCTAAGTAATTATTAAGTGTCTGAGGCCGAATTTGAACTCAGGTCCTCCTGACTCTAGGGTAGGTGCTCTATCCACTGCGCCACCTAGCAGTCCCTAATTTTATATAATGTCAAAAGAGAACATAATAAACGTAGGTCATTGTTGGCTGTGAGATGAAAGGGGTGACATTTGATCTGGATCCTGAAGGAAGGTCTGGAATTAAATAGACAGATTGAAAGAGGACATTTCAAGCAATTATGTAAGCACAGTCATTGAAGTAGGAGGACAGTGAATAATCTAATTTGGCAGAGTGTAGGACGCATGGACAAGAGTGGTGTGAGAAAAGGTAGGAAAGGTGGTGCCAGATTGGAAAGAGATATGAATGCCAATGGAGTCTGTCACTGAATTTGGTGTTCTCAGAGTGGCTTGAGAAAGAGAGTAGTGTGATCAGAGTTGTGTATATGGAAGATAATTGTGCAATGATATAGCAGCTGAATTGGAGGAAAAAGGAACTGAAAGTGGGAAGAACTGTTAGGAAATCATTACATAATTTCAAGAAAAAAAAAACAGCAGCAGAAGACAGAGCAACTTGTCTACCCCACTGTTATTGCAGTCCCTGAGATCTCATGGTAGTTATTTTATTTAATGAATTAATTTTCATTCATTTGTACATGCATATTTCCAAGTTACAAAATTTCCCATCCTCCCTTCCCACCTCCCTCCCTTCAGCAGGGAATAGTCAGTTTAGCATTTATATATATATATATATATATATATATATAAAAATATATATATGTATGTATATATATGTATATATATATGTATATATATTGTTAAGCATATTTACAAATTAATAATTTTTGGCATGAGGAATTAGGATTAAGGGAAAGAGATACATAAGAGGGGCGGCTAGGTGGCACAGTGAATAGAGCACTGGCCTTGGAGTCAGGAGTATCTGGGTTCAAATCCAACCTCAGACAATAATTACCTAGCCGTGTGGCCTTGGGCAAGCCACTTAACCCCATTGCCTTGAAAAATCTAAAAAAAAAAGAGAGAGATACATAAAGAGATAAATTTTATAAGGTGTTCATCAGATTCGGAAGGGTTTTTATCTGTTTGTTTTGTTTTATTTTGCTTTGCTTTTCTTCCTCTGGTTGGGGATAATATAGTCCATAACCATTCAAATACAGTTGTCCTAGATCTCTGGATTGTTGAGAGGAGTTGCTACCATCAAGGCTGTTCATCTCATAATGTTGTTGATATGTATGTTGTTCTCTTGGCTCTACTCCTTTTGCTCAGTATCACATCCCGTAAAGTCATTCCAGGCCAACCATTTATGGTTTCTTCTAGAACAATAATATTCCATAGTATTCGTGTACCACAACTTGTTTAGCCATTCCCCAATTGCTGGGCATCCCCTCAAATGCCAATTCTTTGACACTACAAAAAGAGCTGCTATGAATATTTTGGAACATGTAGGACTTTTCCCATTTTTTACAATTTCTTTTGCATATAATCCTAGAATTGGAATTGCTGGGTCAAAAGGTATGAACAATTTTATTGCTTTTTGGCATAGTTCTATATTGCTCTCCAGAAAGATTGGATCCGTTCACAACTCCATCATCATGCATCAATGTCCCTCCCACAATCTCTCCAACATTGGTCATCTTCCCTTTTTCTCATCTGGGCTAACCTAATAGGTGTGAGATGATAGCTCATTGTTGTTTTAATTTGCATCTTCCAATCAACAGTGATTTTGAGCAATTTTTCATATGATTATATATAGCTTTAAGTTCTTCATTTGAAAACTATCTGTTCATATCTTTTGACCATTTGTCATGGGCATCCCAAAGTGCTACCAGTGCCCTCTGCTATCATCCCAGGAAGAACTGGATTTCATTGGAAAGTTGGTTCTACTGGCTCTTCTCTCAGGAGCTGCAGTTCTTCAGCCATTTACTGCAGTCATTGATTTTGCCAGTTTGTACACAGCAGCAAGTGGAAGATGTGGTGAGAGTGAGAGAGGTAAGCAAAGTGTAGGAGGCCATTTGAGGTTGGGAGGAACGGTGCAGCTGCAGGTCCCACAGTGTAGGGGCTCCCGGGTCTTTTTCACTTCTGCTTTAATTGTGGTGAATAGATGGTTCTCACAGGTGTCTTTGTTGGTCTGGCATCTTGATATATTGTTTCAGAGCCCAGACACAGTATTCACTAAACTGGGGGGAATGAATTATGATAAAGCTGTGAGTTGTCCCTTTGATCTGTACCAGTGGAGCTTTTTCCAGATATATTAATCCCTAAAGGGATCCCAGGACATGACCATCAATCAGTCAGTCGAGAAGTGTGCCAAGTAGGACAACTAGATGGAGCAGTGGGCAGAACACTGGCCCTTGAGTCAGGAGGACCCTGGTTCCAATGGGGAAGAGCTTAGGAACTAGAAAATCAAACCTGAGGGAGTGATTGGGAAGGAGTAACCTAACTCACATAAAGGGAAAGATGTAAATGAAAAAGAAAAAGAGAGAACACTTTGACAATCCTGCTTATCAATCAGGCATAATAATATACCACAACATTGCCATTATATGTATACACAAAGTAAATATAAGGTAATTGGGGTGAATTGGTGAAGAGGCACTATCACCTAGAGGAAGAGTTCAGGAAAAGTCTCCCCTTAAAAGGGAGATGCATTTTTTAAACATCACTTGTACAAAAATATTCATAGCAGCTCAGTTTGTGATAGCAAAGAATTGGAAATCGAGTGAATATCCATCAGTTGGGGAACATCTGAACAAATTGTGGTATATGTATGTTATGGAACATTGTTCTATTAGAAACCAGGAAGGATGGGAATTCAGAGAAGTCTGGAAAGACTTGCATTAACTGATGCTGAGAAAGATGAGCAGAACCAAAAGAACATTATACACTGAAACAGCAACATGGGGGTGATGATCAACCTTAATGGACTTGCTCATTCCATCAATGCAATAAGCAGGGACAATTTTAGGCTATCTTTGATTGAGAACACCATCTGTATCCAGAGAAAGAACTATGGAGTTTAAACAAAGACTAAAGACTATTTCTGTCAATTTTTTAAAAAAAAAGTTGTCTTATGTACTACACAATTTTGCTATGTCTAATATTTTATTTTTTCCTTAAGGATATGATTTTTTCTCTCAACACATTCAATTCAGATCAAAGTATAGCATGGAAACAATGTAAAGATTATCAGATTGCCTTCTGTGGGGGGTTGGGGAGGGATGGAAGGGTGGGAGAAAAATTGTAAAATTCAAAACCTTACAAAAAATGATGGGTAGAAACTACTATTGTATATAATAACAAAACAAATTTTATATATTATATATATGTACACACATATAAAGAGAGATACATTTTTTCATCTGTTCTAGATCAAGCTTGGTTTTTATATTTATACAGCATTGTTTCATTTTATTGTGGTTTTTAAATATTGTTGTCATTGCATATACTGGTTTCCTGGTTCTGTTTATTTCATTCTGTATCATTTTTTTATGCCTGCTTGTAATTCTAAAATCTGCATATCCTTAGTTTCTTACTGTACAGTAATATTTCACGACACACATTTTTAACTATTACCACAAATTTTTAGCAGGTTTCCAATCAATGAAAACCATGACATCAGGGAGGTAATGCCATGGCAAGCATGTGAATTGGATTTGAGTGAGGGGGGTGCTGCACTAAGTTACCAGTTTCACTTTTTCTTCCAGAGTCATCTGGATCCAGTGACCAGACATGAATCAGGACTACTGGAGATGGTCCTGGATGAGAGGCAATAGGAATTAAATGACTTGCCCAAAGTCACACAGCTAGTGTCCAGTGTCTGAGATTAGGATTCAACTTTCCTCCTCCTGACTCCAAGGTCACTGCTCTATTCCCTGCACCACCTAGCTACCCCTATTAGTATCAATAACATAGATGTTATTAAAATCAATAGTAAACATAATATTAAATATTTAAAGAAAAAGTTAATTGAACTGGAAGAAGAAATAGACAGTAAAACCATAATAGTGGGAGATCTTACTGTGCCCTTTTCAGATCTACATAAATCTAAACCAAAAATTAATTAAAATAATGAATAACTTCAGCAAAATTGCAAGATATTAGTTAAAGCCATGCAAATTATTAGCATTCCTATATATAAAATCAATAAATTCTAACAAGAGTTAAAAAGAGAAATTGTGTTCAAAATAACTACAGAAGTTATGAGAGTGTGTCCTCCAGTATTCACCATGTGACTACTACTATAACACTCTTTGCATAAATAAAATTAGGCAATTGGAAAAACTTTAATAACTTGTGGGTAGGTTGAGTCAATATATTAAGATTTACAATAGCGGGGCATTCTGGGTCGGTGTAGCCATGGTGGCCCGTGTCCTCTCCGCCTGTGTCCACCTCTTGCCCTCGGCCTCCGCGTCGCCCTCCCGCCCCTGGGGCCCTGCGCTGGTCTGGCTTCAGCCGCTGGGGTCGGCACCGTGCTTGCCCCCGCGCACACGCAGGTTTCAGGAATATCCCTACAGTTGAGCCGCTGATATAGTGACATGCCCCCCTGACACTGGAGAGCATTAAGGACCGTGTCCTCTATGTCTTGAAACTATATGATAAGATTGACCCAGAAAAGCTTTCAGTCTCTTCCCATTTCATGAAAGACCTGGGCTTGGATGGTTTGGACCAAGTAGAAATTATAATGGCCATGGAAGATGCATTTGGGTTTGAAATTCCTGACATAGATGCTGAAAAGTTAATGAGTCCACAAGAGATTGTAGATTACATTGCAGATAAGAAAGATGTGTACCAATAAAGTAATTTTTTTTAAATCAAAGAACTCCGATGATCCCAGCCAGTGTCTGAATGTGAGAACACATTAGGAGACCCTTGCTGCTTTTGTTGGACTATTTCTGTTGGAACTATATATTTAGGTTGTCTAAATATGTGTTGACCTTTAAAAATAAACATATAAAATAAAAAAAAAGATTTACAATATTACTTATACTCATTTACATGTGTAATTCTGTATTAAACTCCTGCAATTTTATTTTATAGAACTAGAAAAAATCACAACAAAATTCATCTGGAGAAGCAAAAGGACAAGGATCTCTAGGGAATAATAAAAAGAGTAGGAAGGAAAGAGTCTATCATTACCAGATCTCAAATCTTTAAGACAATTTGATACTGGTTTAAAAAGAGAGAAGTCAATTAATTAACCTCTCTCTTTTTAAAATTCTACATACAGAAATAAACACAGTAACTTTATATTTGATAAACTCAAAGACCCCAGTTACTAGAAGAACTTAATATTTGTTTATTTATTTATTTGTTTGTTTGTTTACTTGCTTATTTATTCACTTATTTATTTGATTGTTTGCTTATTTATTTATCTGAAAGATTTTATTTATTTTGAGTTTTACAATTTTTCCCCTAATCTTGCTTCCCTCCCCCTCCCCCACAGAAAGCAGTCTGTTAGTCTTTACATTGTTTCCATGGTATACATTGATCTAAGTTGAATGTGATGAGAGAGAGATCATATCTTTAAGGAAGAAAAATAAAGTATAAGAGATAGCAAAATTACATAATAAAATAATGGTTTTTATCTAAATTAAAGGTAATTGTCTTCGGTCTTTGTTCAAACTCCACTTTCTCTGGACACAGATGGTATTGTCCATCTCAGATACTCCAAAATTGTGCCTGATTGTTGGACTGATGGAATGAGCAAGTCCATTAAGATTGATCATCACCTCCATGAGGGTGTGCAATGTTTTTCTGGTTCTTTTCATCTCACTCAGCATCAAGAACTTAATATTTAATAAAAACTGCTGGGAAAACTGTTAAATAATAACCAGCCAAGTAATAGAGAATATAAAACAATTGATTTTGATTATATAAAGTTTAAAAGTTTTTGCATGGGGTGGCTAGGTGGCACAGTGGATAGATCACTGGCCCTGGAGTCAGGAGCACCTGAGTTCAAATTTGACCTCAGACACTTAATAATTACCTAGCTGTGTGGCCTTGGGCAACAAGCCACTTAACCCCATCTGCCTTGCAAAAACCTAAAAAAAAAGTTTTTGCATTAGACATATAACTGGGGGAAAAAGGTCTCATTTCTAAGATACTTAAGAAACAGATTGAAATTTATAAGAATAAAAACCCTATTAGATAAATAATCATAGACTATGAACAGATATTTTCTTTTGTTTACTATTATTTATTAATTATTTTAATGTTCAAATGAATCAAATTGACAAGAACTTCATTAATAGGTATGGTTAGAAATTTTTTCCTTTGCCTCCCTTCTCTACTCTCTTCCCAATGCTCAAGTAATGTGAAAAAAGTTATACATGTACAATCATGTGAAACATATTTATAAATTAGTCGTGTTGTGAAAGAAGAATCAGAATAAAAGGGGAAAATCATGAGAAAGAAAATACCAAAAACAATTTTAAAAAGTAAAAATAATATTCTTTGGCTTACATTCAGACTCATGGTTCTTTCTCTGGATGTAGATTTTTCATCACAAGTCTTTTGAAATTGTGTTTGATCATTGTATTGCTAAGAAGAGCTAAGTCTATCATAGTTAATTATCATACAATGCATGAACAATTATTTTCAAAATAATAAATTCAAACTTTAATAAACATTTGATAAAATAATCTAAATCAATAATAAAAAATACAAAAAAGCAATTATGTATTTCTTATTTACATTTTAAGATGGTTAACTATATTCAAGAGAGTTGGTGGGGTATTCCTTTATGTCCTTATCATATGATACTCAGATGTCATCGTTGAACTTTGTAAAAGGAGGTGGAGAGAGGGAAATGTTGAGCATCCTGATTGCAGAGCATCTGCACAAGAAACAACAGGTTCTGTAAAACCAACACTCATGACTCCCTGTCATATTATCATGGAGAATCTGAACTTGATTCAAACATGGTATTTGCCAGAGGATGCTCAGGGATGGGTTAGGGAAGGGTGCACAACATCCTAGAAGTAAGCTAGGAATTGAAATAAAACTCATTTGTCCATATTTTAAGGGATTTATATTCTTCCCCTTTCAAAAAAATGACTTTTTTTTATCATAACCATTTTGAAACTTTTTTCCATTTTCCACAATATTCCAAAGAACATGGACAAAGAAGTAACACTATTCTCTGTATGTTTCTTCAATTTTTTGGTTGAACCTGGTAATGATTACACCATGTTACATCTATTAGACTATCAAAAATGAAAAATTTCAGGGGGCGGCGAGGTGGTGTAGTGGATAAAGCACCGGCCTTGGAGTCAGGATTACCTGGGTTCAAATCCAGTCTCAGACACTTAATGATTACCTAGCTGTGTAGCCTTGGGCAAGCCACTTAACCTTACTACCTATATAGCTATATATATATATATATATATATATATATATATAGCTATGAAACACATCACTACAATGGTCATGTTGTAAAAGTAAACATAATCTCCTTCACACAAAGAAAAAGAAACTTTAAGAAAAAATAAAATGGGGAAAAAAAAGAATGTGTGTCAGTCTATATTTAAACACTATCAGTTCTTTCTTTGAGGTGGATAGTATTCTTTATCGTAAGTTCATCAGAGAAATTGCTTCAATATTTTTTCCCCACAGTTACTATTGCTAGTTGTATTTCTCTCCATCCTGTTCCCCAACCATCCCTATCATTAGAATATTTTCTAGCCTTTCTGAAAAAACAATTAGGAACCTGCTCAGAAAGTTTCCAAAAACTTTCCATAACCCTTGATTCAGCTATATCTCTACTAGATCTACTCTAAAGAAATCTAAGGACCTGTCCTCCTTTCTATCAAAGAATGTTATAGGATGTCAATTCAATAGATTATCATTGTATCATAAAAAATGATTAAATATATAATTTCAGAGGAAACTGTGAAGAACTTTATGAACTGATGCAAATCAAAAAGCGCCAAAGAATGATTCACGCAATGGTGACATTATTAAGGAAAAGCATCTCTAAGAGACTCAACTCTGATCATTGCACTAATTAACCATAAATCCACAAGAATGAAGATAAAATAAGCTTGATAAAGACAAACATCATGATAGAGAGGTGATGATCTCAAAATTCCAAAAGTAATATGCATACATATTTGGACATGGCTAATATAGGAATTTATTTTGCTGGACTATATATGTAGATATTGAGGAGTTTGTTTTTTGGATTTGTTTGCTTTTTAAAATAATTTCCCATGAAGGGAGATTAGAAGGGAAAGATACGGATGAATAAAAGTTGTTGCTTTAAAAATAAAATATTAACTATCAAAAAAGACATTACTATAACAAAAACAAAAGACATTGATAATTTTTGAAAGACTTTGACACACTCAGAACTTTTAAAAGATAGCTATATTTTATTTTATTCTAAATTTTTTTAATGATATGATCTCTTGTACTGCTAACCTTTGAGGGCTTTTGCTGCTGAATTATGTAAAGTGTTAATCAAAATCTATTACTATCATGCTCCTTTTCAGTTTCCTTAGCAGGTCCTCCTGAATATGGAGTCCCTCCTTCTAGAATCTATAATATTTATTTGGGGATTTATTGAAAGACAACTACTGAATTTCTTTCTTTCTAGATCTTACTTATTAAATTGTTCCACTTATCTAATTTTCTAGTTTTTCCCCCTAATACTATTACCATATAGGTTGATTAATTGCTGCTTTATAATATACATTTTTTTTTTTTGTTTTAGGTTTTTTGCAAGGCAAACGGGGTTAAGTGGCTTGCCCAAGGCCACACAGCTAGGTAATTATTAAGTGTCTGAGACTGGATTTGAATCCAGGTACTCCTGACTCCAGAGCCAGTGCTTTATCCACTGTGTCACCTAGCTGCCCCTATAATATACATTTAAATGCTAATGATAGACCCCTTAATTTTTAATTTTTTTCATTTCTTCCTTTGGAATTCTTAAACTTTTCTTTGTTATTCAGCCAATATTGAACTCTCTCTCCCTTCTTTCAAACTTCCCTATTTATTTCAAAGGCACCACTATCATTCCAATCTTCTACATTCATAACTTGATATTTTCCTGGATTCCTCATTCTCCCTCACCCTTAATCATTTACTGAATCTTGCAATTTCTACGTTCACACATCTCTTACATGCAATTCCTTTGTTTTATCCACATGGCTACTTAACTTAATTCAGGATTTATCTCTCACATGGATTATTTTTAAAAATATTTTCTTTCTTTTACAAAAGCAATTAATCTGTTCCTCCCTTTCCTTTCCTACCATTGAATATTTTTAAATCAGAAAAACAAATTCCTCAATATATATCTACATAGTCAAGTAAATTAAATTCTCATTTTAGCTAAGTTCCAAAATTCTGTATTTTAAGTTCATCACCTTTGTGCCAGAGATGAGAGTCACATTTTATCTTCATTCTTATAGTTAATCATTGCAAAGATCAGATATTAAAAGTCTTTCAGGATTGTTTTTTTCTATAATTTATCACTGTAAATTATATTACTTTTGCTCACTTTGATTTCATCAGTTCATAAAGGTCTTTCCAGTTTACTCTGAAATTGTCCATTTCATAATTTAAAAAAAAAAACATGGAACACTTTATGAACTTGAGTGACATCCTTGCACACGGGCCATGTTAATGATACAGATATCATTGTACTGCCGAGGCAAGCCCAATTTCATGATTTCTTGTGGAACAATAATATCCCATTTTATTCATATGCAACAATTTGCTTAGTCATTCTTCAATAGGAAAATACCCTTTCCTCCTTTAGTTTTCAATTTGGCAATGCCAAGAAGGGAATGGCTATAAATTTTGTTTACCTATAGATCCTTCCCCTTCCCCTGTCCTTTTAAAAAATTTCTTTGGGGGTATAGGCCTAGTAGCAGTATAACTGGGTCAAAAAGTTATGCACATTTTGGTTACTTTCCAGGCATAGTTGTACATTTTTTTCTAGAATTATTGGAACATTTCATAGCTCTCTCAACAATGCACTATTGTACGTGGCTTATTGCAACATCATCCTAATTGATTTTCCTGCCTCTTATATATTCCCCCCCTGCTTCCTCCCGATCCTCATGCTGGTCCATTCTATACGTAGCTGCCAAAGTAATTTTTTCCTTAAATGTAGACCTGACCATATGTCTCCCCTATTCAATCAATTCCAATGGCTTCCTATTGCCTCTAGGATAAAATATCAGTTTTTCTCTTTAGGCTTTAAAGTCATATTCAGTCTGGTCCTAATCTACAGTCCAATCTCATTAGGCAGTCCTTCCCATGCTAAACTCTGCAGTCCAGCCAAACTGACCACCTCTCAGTTCCTCACAGATGACACCTCTCTATGCCAACTCGTGGTCCTGCTACATGCTTGGAATGCATAGTACCCTTAGAAATTTTTGAGGTTATCTCTTTCCACTGCCATCAGTTTGAGCCTCCACCAACTGTGTTTCCTTCATTTGTTAGGGAGTCTGTGACTAGAACCCTAGTTCCATTTAACCACTTTAAACCAGATAGCCTTTACAAAGGCATATTCAAAGATATAGCAAGAACACATGTGAGAACATTCCCCCCAACTCTTCATGGACATAATCTCCCTTGTTCCATCTCTGAGGGAGATTAGGCTCAAATTTAGTTCAGATCTTACATAACATTGGTCCTACCACATGCATTCAAAGGCAACATTGCTGCCAGATGAGTCCTCCAGTGGGATGGGGTCCCAATGATTTTTTCTCCGGAGGCATTATTGCTCTGGCTGCAAAACCTAGCCTGTATTCCAAATTCCAGATTCCTATGGCTTCCCCCCCCCCCCCCCCAGTCTATGAAGCTCCCAAGGTTAGAGATTCCTAAAACAAAAAAATCAAGGAAAAGACCAAGGAAATTCTATTTCTCAGGGAACATATGGACTTAGAGGGAGAGAAGCCTAATGGCCCTTTACCTTTTAGCATCGTCCTCCATCAGTCACTATGAGTGAAGAAGTCACCTCACTCCTCCCAGATGTAAATGCAGCAAAATTGGGCTAGAGTTGACTCAGGCCCTTTTGAAGATGTTTACAATTCTTGCTACACAGCTAATGGGAAAAAAAAGCTTCTTCCATCCATGAGTCAGTCTAGCTGGAACTTGCTATAGAATGTCTATGCATGTCCAGTCTCTCCAAAGCACTTTTTTTATGTCATCATCATTCTTCAGGAAGCAATTCCCTATAGTCTTCCATTATGGATACCAGCTTCTCATTTCATTTATATTTATGCTGTACAGGTTTTGATATGTACTTCTTGTTTCTATTTTTAGACTTTGAGCTCCTTGTGTATAGTAATTTCATTTTGTCTTTGTATCTTTAATATATTGCCTGGCACATAGTAATTGCCTATTAAATACTTGTTGATTAACAAATAATTCCACAAAGCAATTTCCTGATGGTTTGATTAATGCTATACTAAATATGTATATTAATTTAAATAGTATAATCTTTTGATTATCATTTGTTTTAGAGCTGATCATCATTGATCCAATAGGATATAGTCTTTGGAGATCTGATTTAAGACAGTAGGAGGATTTCTCTGTTTCAACAAGAACTTTTCTACATCTACTGAAATAGTGATTGCATAATTGAGTATATTAATTGATGTTTAACCATCCTTGCTCTCCTGTACAAGCATAATATGGTCATAATGAATAATTTTAAGATATGTAGCTAAAATCTATTTGTCAATTTTTTAAAAAAATGATTGCTCCAGGGGCGGCTAGGTGGCACAGTGGATAAAGCACCGGCCCTGGAGTCAGGAGTATCTGGGTTCAAATCCAGTCTCAGACACTTAATAATTACCTAGCTGTGTGGCCTTGGGCAAGCCACTTAACCCCATTTGCCTTGCAAAAAACCTAAAAAACAAAACAAAAATGATTGCTACTGTATTTATTAGTGCTATTGAGCTATAGTTTTCTTTTTCTGCTTTATTCCTTCCAAGTTTGGATATGAGTTCTATACTGGTCCCTGAAAAAGGAATTTAATAGAATGTCTTCTTTTTCAATTATTGAGAATAAATTAAATTAAAAAGATGTTCATTATTGTTTAACTATTAAAATGAAAATCCATCTAGGTCAGGGTGTTATTTCCCTTTTAGTAGTTCTTTTTTGGCAAACTAGATTTCTATTTAGGAGACTGAATTACTTAGGATCATAGGTTTTTTGGATTTTTTTTTTTTGGTAGTTTGAGGGTTTAATACAAATAAAAAAGGAAAGTTTTTTTACTCATTTTCTTCATTCCTCAGTCTAGTATTTGGATTGGTGATCTTGACAGCTAGCTGAACTGTTCTTTCAACAGTGACTTTGCAATTCTTAGAGGAAACATTGGGAGCAATCTCAGCATGGTAAGATTTCTTGCACATCAGGAGAACTTCAAGCTCTTTGACATAGTGTACCAAAAACTTCCTGATCCATTTGGTAATATGTATTTTGTCTTCTTATTGCTTCCATGACCAATATTGGACATCATGATCTGGCCCTTGAATCATCTTTGCACTCCATTGTCAATGCCTCTTGGTTTACTCCAGTTTCTCTTGATTTTGACGTATCTGTTGGACTGGTGTCAGATGAACTCCTTGGTCCTCTTTCTTGAAGATTTTGGGCTTCACAAGGAGCCTGAGGGCAGGCCTGGTGTCAAAAGAGATAATAACCCTTCCATGGGAAGTACTGAGGGGAAAAAGAGAAAAAGTTTTTGCCTTCTTAATCTGAGTATTTAATATATATATATATATGTGTGTGTGTGTGTGTGTGTGTGTGTGTGTGTGTGTGTGTGTGTGTGTGTGTGGGAAGTCTTCCATTTCTTTTAAGTTCTCAGTCTTCCTGGCATCTAATTGTGTGTAATAGTTTCTGATAATTTCATTTATTTTCTCCATATTCATTGTAAATTTGCCTCATTAATTTTTTTATCTTGAAAATTTGATTTTCCTGTCAATTTTTGAATCAAATTAGCTAAAGGCATATTGATTTTGTTATTTTTTAAAAAAATATTTGGTTTTGCTTATTAGTACTCTATTGTTTATTTCATCAATTTTTTTATTTTGTGGTTGTTACTGGGTATTAATTTATCTGCTTGCTAGTTTTTTAAAATTGTTGGATTAGTTTATTAAACTTCTTTTCATTTAAATATATGATTTAAGAAGCACAAATCTTCCCTGATTCCTTTTTTTTAGTGGGGTTTTTTTTGGTGTTTTTTTTTTTATTTTTTTGCAAGGCAAATGGGGTTAAGCGGCTTGCCCAAGGCCACACAGCTAGGTAATTATTAAGTATCTGAGACCGGATTTGAACCCAGGTACTCCTGACTCCAGGGCCAGTGCTTTATCCACTGAGCCACCTAGCCGCCCCCTGTTTTTAGTGTTTTTTAAATATTTTCCCCAATTACATGTAATTGTGTCTATAGTTTCTGGGTTTGTCATAGAAGGCAGACTTCCAAATGTTGTATGGTGTCTATAGTTTGTTTTCTTTTAATTTTTACATTGCAATAGGTTAAGTGGTTTGCCCAAGGACACATAGCTAGGTAATTGTTAAGTGTTTGAGGTGGGATTTGAACACAGGTTCTCCTTACTCCAGGGCCAGTGTTCTACCCCCCTGCACTACTAGCTCCCCTTTCCCAATTACATGTAAAGACAATTCTCAGAATTTTTTTTAAAGATTTTATTTATTTTGAGTTTTACATTTTTCTCCCAATCTCACTTCCCTCACCCACCCACCCACAGAAATCAATTTGTCAATCTTTACATTGTTTCCATGTTGTACATTGATCCAAATTGAGTGTGATGAGAGAGAAATCATATCTTTAAGGAAGAACCATAAAGTATAAGAGAGAACAAGATCAGACAATAAGATAGCAGGTTTTTTTCTAAATTAAAGGGAATAGTCGTTGAACTTTGATGTTCAGACTCCATAGTTCTTTAGCTGGATACAGTTGATATTCTCCATTGCAGACAAATTGTCCCTGATTGTTGCACTAATGAAATAAGCGTGTCCATCAAGGTTAATCATCACCCCCATGTTGCTGTTAGGGTGTACAGTGTTTTTATGATTCTGCTCATCTCACTCAGCATCAGTTCATGCAAATCCCTGCAGGCTTCCCTGAATTCCCATCCCTCCTGGTTTCTCATAGAACAATAGTGTTCCATGACATACATATACCACAGTTTGCTAAGCCATTCCCCAATTGAAGGATATTTACTTGATTTCCAATTCTTTGCCACCACAGACGGGGCTACTATGAATCTTTTTGTACAAGTGATGTTTATACCTGTTTTCATCATGTCTTCAGGGTATAGACCCAGTAGTGGTATTGCTGGATCAAAGGGCATGCACATTTTTGTTGCCCTTTGGGCGTAATTCCAAATTTCTCTCCAGAAAGGATGGATGAGTTCACAGCTCCACCAACAATGTAATAATGTCCCAGATTTCCCACAACACTTCCAACAATGATCATTATCCTTTCCTGGTCATATTGGCCAGTCAGAGAGATGTGAGGTGGTACCTCAGAGAAACTTTAATTTGCATTTCTCTAATAAGTAATGATTTAGAGCAATTTTTCATATGACTATGGATTTCAGCATTCCTTTTTTGAAATATATTGAGTTCCAAATTTTCCTACCTCCCTTCCTCCCCTCCCCCTCCCCAAGATATAAAGCAATCTGACAGAGTTTATACTTGTGTAATAATGTAAAATATATTTCTGCATTCGTAATATTGTGAAAGAAACAGAAGGGGAAAAAAGATAAATAAAAAACTAAAAAAAAATGAAAGGATTATGCTTTGATCTGCATTCAGACACTATCAATTCTTTCTCTGGATGTGAATAGCATTTTCCATCACAAGTCTTTTGAAATTATTTTGTATCACTGTTTTACTGAGAAGAGCTAAGTCTTTCAGAGTTGATCATTGCACAGTGTTACTGTTACTGTATACAATGTTCTTCTGGTTCTGCTCACTTCACTAAGTATTAGCTCATGTAAGTCTTTCCAGGTTTTTCTGAAAGCATTCTGTTTTAATATTTCTTACAGTACAATAGTATTCCATAACATTCATATACCACAAATTGTTCAATCATTCTCCTGCTGTTGGGCGTCCTCTCAATTTCCAATTCTTTTCTGCTACAAAAAGAGCTGCCATAAATATAGATCCTTTGGACTACTTTTGATATATCATATAAATTTTTGTATTTTGGTTCCTTTTTTAATTAAAAAACTTTTTTTTGTTTTTTTTGCAAGGCAGTGGGATTAAGTGACTTGTCCAAGGTCACACAGTGAGATAATTATTAAGTGTTGGATTTGAATTCAGATCCTCCTGACTCCAAGGCTAGTGCTTTATCCACTGTGCCACCTAGTTGTTCCTGGTTCCTTTTTTTTTTATCATTATCTTCAAATGGTTATCTTTTCCCGATTTATTTGACCAGTTCTCTATAAGTTGATTCTCCTAAGTACAGCTCCTTTGACTCTGAGTTGCCCTTATGGGTCTTCTAGTTAAGCATCAGGCAGTACCTGTAGCTACTAATGGCTATTTTGTAATCAAGTGACTAGGAAGTGATGCCAAAAGTTTAATACTTTAGTCTTTTGAGACAAGCAATTCTTTAGGACGATATAAGCAGATTCCTTTTGCATTAGACAAGAAACATACACATGTGAACAAAATAAACCACATCTCTTCCACCTAGTGGAGAGAAACATGAACTGAAAGTAACCCTGTTATAAAGAACATTTCCAATATACCTGGCATTAAATATGGAGAATACTGAGAAAAAATATAAACATCATGGAATCTGTATGTGTGTGTGTGTGTGTGTGTGTGTGTGTGTGTGTGTGTGTGTGTGTGTGTAACTGGGTACTGGAGAATTCTAGAAAGAAGAAGCACATGGAGTTTTAATGAGAAGAAAACATTCTCTGGATTTGATCCAGAGAAGCATTTCTGAGAAGAGAGTTCTATGAAGTACTCTCTCTTCCAATAGAATTCCACTAGAAGCTCACATCATACATACATACTACTTCAGCCCCTGAAGGAATTCATTATGAATTCTCACTATGGAGGTTTTTCCATAAATAGGTGAAATCTGATTTTAAACCCTGAATCTTGACCTCCTAAAGATCAAAGCAAGAGACTGAAAGAGATACAAATAAGTATAAAATGTTCTATTATTCATGCTCTTTGAAAATTAAGAACAGTGAACTTAAAAATAAATTTAACAAATAATAAACCCATGTATTTCAGTTCTATATCATAGAACAGTTTTATATTATATTAAGAATTGGATATTAACTTCAAATAGTGCAAACTATTATATTATAATGGTTTCTTTAGGTTATCTATTCCTTATTTATGTTTTGGGTATTTTACAGTTTTTCTGTTCATCTATTATTTTTGTTTTTTAGTATAAAATTGTATTCCCAATGACTTCCCCCTTCTTTTTTATTTTGATAATTTGTTTTTCCTATCTCTTATCCCTGACTAATTTAGTTAATAGTTTATCAGTTGTATCTGCCTTTAAAAATTAACTTTATTCTGTCAATCAATTCAGTTATTTCTGGAATGGGTTATTTTGGTTTTTGATTCTATCAATTTTCTCTTGGATTTTAATGAACTATTTTATGCTCATTTTGGATTTATTCATTTAATAGTATTTTTAACTGTTCAGTCATCTTATTAATCATTTTCTTTTTTGTCAATATAAGATTTAATGGAAATAACTTTTCCTCTAACAACTTTAGTTATTAGTTTGTATGCCATACATTTTAATATCTTGTAATGTTACTAACATTTTCTTTGATGTAATTAATTTTTCATTTTTTGATAATTTATTCTTGACCCAATCATCCTTAAACAAATCATTTTTAGGCCAGCTTACATCTTTTGATTACATTGTTCTGCCATTTTTATTACAATTGTCCAATGGCCCATGAAAGTAGTGTTTAAAATGTCTACTTTTTTACATTTTAAAATATTCTTTTCAAAAAATATTCTTGGAGCGGCTAGGTGGCACAGTGGATAGAGCACTGGCTCTGGAGTCAGGAGTACCTGAGTTCAAATCTGACCTCAGACACTTAATAATTACCTAGCTGTGTGGCCTTGGGCAAACTACATAACCCCATTTGCCTTGCAAAATCCTAATACATATATATATATATATATATATATATATATATATATATATATTCTTTATGAACTAGAGAATGACAAATTTTTGTTTATGACCTGTGAAATTTTGAACAAGAACTCATTCATCTAATAAATCCATTCAATTCTTCCCCTAGTGCTATTGGAAGTTAATTTTTCATCATTCTGTAATTTCTTTCTATTTTAATTATATCTTCAAAGGAAGTATTAAGTTCTCCCATTAATAATGTTATGGCAACAGCATTTATTAAATGTTTGCTATGTGTTAGATACTATTCTTAGTGTTGGGGACAAAAGAACATATAGGAAACAGACCCTACATTCAAGAATCTAGTGGGGGAAGACCAAGGTCACAAGAAACAAGGGAGAGCAAGATAAGTAAAAAGACAAAGCCCAAACAAAATGTTTTCTAAAATTTAAGGAAGGACATGTAACTTTTTCTTTGCAGGAAATAATATTTGATTATTTATTTTTCCAACTACATGCAATGGTAGTTTTCAACAATTTTTTTTGCAAAGTTTTGAATTTTACATTTTTTTCTTCCTCTCTTCCCTCTCTCCTCCTCCTGACAGAAAGCAATCTGATATAGACTCTACATTTATAAACATTCTAAACATAGATCCATTGTAATCATGTTGTAAAAGAACAATCAACTCAAAACAGGAAAAAAAAACCTTATATCCAAAACAACTTTTAAAAATTGAAGATACTAAGCTTTAGTCTGCATTTAAACTCCACATTTCATTCTCTGGATGTGGATGATATTTTCCATCACAAAGTCTTTTAGAACTATAATGTGTAATTTTTCACTCACAGATGATGGAAAAGTTAATAGGGAAAGTTTAATGGAGTTTTCATGTGATTTGGACTTGGAAAAGAGGAACTTCCAAAGATGAAAATGGGAAGGGAGAATTCATTCAAAGAATGGGAGATAACAAAGGCATAAAATTACAGGAAAAATAGAAAGTTAATTTAACAAAAATATCAGGGCAGCTAGGTAGTGCAATAGAGTACTGGCCCGGAGTCAGGAGAACCTGAGTTCAAATCCAGACTCAGATACTTAGTAATTGTCTAGCTGTGTGACCTTGGGCTAGTCACTTAGCTCCATTACCTTAAATAAATAAAAATTTAAAAAAACAAACAAACAAGAATATCAAATATTTGAAGGACAGTAGGTTGAGATATGTCAAAGCAGATGACTGAATGCCAAGCTAAGGCATGAAGATTTGAATCTGTTTGGCAATGATGAACCATTGAAAATTTTAAAAGAGAAGAGTAATATATTTATCATAATGATTTGGGAAGATTAGATGAGCAATATAATGTGAGAGTTTAATGTGAAAAACAATATCTAGCAAATACAATGCGTGACTCCCATTACTGGAGCCAGGTTGTTTCATGTGGCTCTTGAGGGGTTGGAGAGTTTCTCTTTTGTTGTCATTGGCTTGAACCCACATAACTATGATTAACAGCTAGCTCCATTTTAAACACTTAACATTGGGAATATTGACTTCAAAGACATAGCAATAATGAACATTTTCTTCAGTCCATAATCTTCCTCACATCATCTTACTCTCAGAAGGTTTAGGCGAAACACTTAGCTAGTTTCTACAAGGAACTGGTTCTGCTAAGTCCACATTCATATGTGAGATTGATTCTTCACTTTAGTCTTCACTAGTATAAGTACAGAAAGTCTATTTTTGCTCCTAAAGGCATTGATTCTGGTTTAACTGCAAAACCTGGCCAAGAATATTTGGATTCTAAAGCACCTTCTGGGGCACCTTCAATCCCTCTCCCTAGAACAGAACAGAGGCTAAGCACTGAGCTTCATTTCTTGGACCAAATGTGGTCTCTCATTGGACACCATGAGAAGGTAACAAGACCCCTCAAGGGTGACTGTAGCAAAATTTGATATTAGTGGCTGATGCTGACAGGCTTTTTTGAATACCCCTGAAACCAATCAAAAAGCCTCTCCTCCGCAAGGTTAGCCAGTTGAATTCAGTTATGAAATATCCTTACACATGCTCCCTAGTCTCTCCAAGGCACTTCCCTTATTCCTCATCCCATTTCTTCTGGGAGTAATCTTCTTATCCTCTCTATGTTCAAAGATGCTGTACTGGGTACTTTGAGTTCACATCATTGTAAGAAACAATGAATATGAAGAATCTAGGAAAACTTGGGCGATCATATATGGGAAATGGCAGACTATAAATATGGAAATGAAACAAATCTCAATCAACAAATATTTTTTTAAAGCTTACTGTATATCTCATGCTATTCTTGGTGATTGAGGGGAAATGTAACCTGCAGCTCAAAGCTCATTTGAATAATACTGTCTTCATTGATGGAGACTGATTGCTCAATACTCAGATTACAATGTTATGTGAAGGTTAGAGTTGGCAGGAGCTTGAGAGAAAGAGCTCTTGGTCTTCCAACTTCCAGTTTTACAACAGGAAAGTAATTTTAGATTTTCTTTCTTTAGGGAGAGATTCTTGAAATGAGAGAATGATTCTGGAAGGAGCTGACTTCTAGAAGAGCCAGCACCTTAATTATATTTTCACGTATAGCTTCACTAGAGATTTTGGAACATTTCTCCTTGAGTAATATCTGGAACTCTTGTGATTGAGCTAAGATTTTTTCCGATTGAGAACTTATTCACTCTGTGTACTGTCTAGTATAATCTCTGATTATATCTCTATGCACCTTCTCTGATTTCTATTTATTTTGTTTGATTAATTTTGGATTTATTTTGGATTTCTATTTCTATTGGCTTAGATAAATGGATTTATTTTCTATGTGTATGTAGTCTTTTTGGAATTGGCATTTGATGTAAAGAAAGGCTTGCCTTGGCTATATACCTTGGGGGATTCTTTTTCATTAAATTAAAATTTATTTCCCCTAGATTAATACTATTATAAAAATATTTTGAGCATACCCTTTGATCCAGCAATACCACTACTGGGTCTATACCCTGAAGACATGATAAAAAAGGGTAAAAACATCACTTGTACAAAAAGATGCATAGCAGCCCTGTTTATGGTGGCAAAGAATTGGAAATCAAGTAAATGTCCTTCAATTGGGGAATGGCTTAGCAAACTGTGGTATATGTATGTCATGGAACACTATTGTTCTATTAGAAATAAGGAGGGATGGGAATTCAGGGAAGCCTGGAGGGATTTGCAAGAACTGATGCTGAGTGAGATGAGCAGAACCAGAAAAATACTGTACACCCTATCAGCAACATGGGGGTGATGTTCAACCTTGATGGACTTGCTTATTCCATCAGTGCAACAACCAGGGACAATTTTAGGCTGTCTGCAATGGAGAATATCATCTGTATCCAGATAAAGAGACATGAGTTTGAACAAATTTCAAGGACTATTCCCTTTAATTTAGGGGAAAAAACCTGATATCTTATTGTCTGATATTGTTATCTCTTATACTTTTTGTTTCTTCCTTAAGGATGTGATTTCGCTCTCATCACACTCAATTTGGATCAATGTACAACATGGAAACAAAATAAAGACTAACAGATTGCTTTCCATGGTTGGGGGGGGGAGGGAAGTAAGATTGGGAGAAAAATTGTAAAACTCAAAACTCAAATAAAATCTTTAAAAAAAATTGTTTCGGGGTGGCTAGGTGGTGTAGTGGATAAAGCACTGGCCTTGGAGTCAGGAGTACCTGGGTTCAAATCCAGTCTCAGACACTTAATAATTACTTAGCTGTGTGGCCTTGGGTAAGCCACTTAACCCCATTTGCCTTGCAAAAACCTAAAAAAAAAAATAAAAAATAAAAAAATTATTTCCCTTAGGACTAACAATAAAAGAGGACAGATAGATATCATTCTAGTTCAGTTCCTCTCTTTTCTGGGAGGAGTAGAGTAGTGAGAAAGTTGATTTATTGAGTGAGGATCCCTACTCAAATTTTAATTAGTATTAATCAATCTGATATGATTCTAAGCGCTGTATATTGGGTCCCAGAGCTATGAACTGCAGATGGTAAGATCACTTATACAATTAGAAAGCTAGCTAGAAATCCTCTACCCTTGTTTTGCCTAGTTTTGATGACTAATCCCTGTGTGGCAGAGGTGACTCAATTGACATGAAAATACTAGGCAGACCACAAATAGTTACATTTTGTGATTTTCTATACTGATTTTGTATGTCCTGAGAAATTACATTCTTGTAACATCCCTTGCTACCATTCCTGAGTACAGTCATCCTCCCCTCTATCAGACCTTTGAATTGATAACAGTGATCTATGTACCCTATATTCTTCCAGCTTAGATAGGAGGACCTTAGCCAAGAGAATCTTACAAGAAGGAAACAGAGGCAGAAGTCTTATAATAACAAATTGTTAGCTCTTTGTTAACCAAAATGAAAATGTTACCCCTGAACATCCTGACATAATCCTTTACACTTCACCTGCCCTACTCCTACAGTTTTCCCAACATGTGAGCAATCCCCTCTATGCCTATATAAACCCTAGCTTTTTACTCTGGAGTCCACAGACAGTAACCTTGCACCTATGAAATAAAACTTATCTGTTCCTTATTATTCTGAGTTGTGAGTCTTTGTGAAATTCTTTCATTAATTAAATTCTAGCTTACCAAGTGAGCCCCAAACCTCATCAACTCAACTACATGGAAATTCCCAATTTATTTTTATATCTCTGGACCAAGTAAGTGACCCCCCTTATGACCACCTAGTCAAGAATGTAGCGACTGTGCCATTTCCTCTTGTCTAATCTAAGAAATTAGCCTATGCATTTTGACTGTCTTATGATCACTTTGTCAGTGGATATGTCCCATGCTTCACCTAATCTATGGTCCCTTTGTTAATATGTCATTTTTTGGCCCTCAGTAGCAAGGTCTTTCAATCAATGAGATTCTGTATTTCACCATGCCTCTTTTTCATATGTGGGTATCAAACCTTATAAAAACAGAAGAAGGGAACATCTCATGATGAAGATATGAGATACACTTCATTGGAGAGGACCATGGACCGTTTCATAAAGTGTCACTGACTCAGAGCTCTGCCTCAGTCTCTTTTATTGAAGGCAGGACAATTTTAATCTCCATATTAGGCATCCTCTAGCTCTAACCTTCTGCTTCCTTTCCTGGAGGAAATTAAAATCTTTCTTGTAGAAAGGTAGGTGAAGGAGACTCTAGAGATCTCTATTAATGTCATCTCTATTAATGTCATTAATGTTGTTGTTGCTGTTGTCATCTTTAGATAGACAGATGTGGACATAAATAACCTCCTTACACAGACAAAAACTAAATAATATCAGTCCTCAAGAAGCAAATATTGTCAGGGGAGGTAACATTTTTGAATATGACTGTGTACAACTATATATGAAATGAATACAAGATAACTTTTTTTTAAGGTTTTTGCAAGGCAAACGGGGTTAAGTGGCTTGCCCAAGGCCACACAGCTAGGTAATTATTAAGTGTCTGAGACAGAATTTGAACCCAGGTACTCCTGACTCCAGGGCTGGTATTTTATCCACTATACCACCTAGCCGCCCCTCCCACAAGATAACTTTTAAGAGGCCCAAGCCTGACAGGATAAATTCATTCTTAGACTGGATCAATCTGTGTGTTTGTACTTGTTCCAAGGGAGAATTCTATTGGGATGGAGTCGCTGGTATAATACTTTGTGTGTGTGTGTGTGTGTGTGTGTGTGTGTGTGTGTATATATATATATGTATATGCGGGGGTCCAGCCTCCGGGGGGGTCCTTGGAACCTGACAGGAGGGATAGAGTTGGTGAAATGAGTTGAGTCAACACAGGGGTAAAGGCAGGAGCAAGTTGACTGACTGTCAGCTGCTTAGATTTATTTTTATAGTCTCAGAATCATGTATGTATCAAACAAGCAAGATAAGATCATTTACTTGGTTACAAAAGTGTACAATTTTCATCATCAATCATATAATACATGTGGTTACAAGTTTTAATCATGTGATTACAAGTTTAATTAATAATTATATAGTTAATTGATTTCTTATCCCTACTCAGACCATGATGACCTCAACCTATCTCTTACCTTATTTATTACTACATTGTATAATTGCTAATTCATTTAAAGTTATTAATTAAGCAATTCTTTTAATGGAAAGTTTTTTATATTTTTTTTGTGTAATATTTTTTGATATACTCCCTTAACAATCTATAGTGAGGGTCTTTATGCTTGTCCACCCATCTGTTAACTCTTACAATAACCAATTTTTCTTTCAGGATTTGTTGGTAGAAACCACGGTTTCTGTGACTTTTTTATTCTTTCCCATGAAACTAAGGGTGCTAGTTCACATATCGGTCACCTGTACTAACTATTTTCTCACCATCTTTTTCATATATTCCTATGTATGATAAGGGGGGCAAAACTATTAATTTCCCTGGAATTCTATCTGACCCATCTTGTATCTGTATTCCCTGTATATATTCTGACATCTCCTTGGAATTCCCAGGGTTGGGTTTTCCAGAGATTTCATAATGTTGAAGCCTTGTGTATGCCTCAGGGAGAGAGGCAGTCCTGTTAAATTTGGACAGAGTTTACAATCTGTTTTTTCCAAGGAATTTCTCTGAAATCCTTCCTTTATAGCCATTCCACTATTAGGGTGAGTAAATATTGCAATCAATAATAGACCTATAAATATTGGTATGCATGGAATCCCTATATATATATTGAAGAAGGAAATATTGTTCCATCAGGCAGTGTGACCGCCTTGAGTCTTCTTGCTGCGACTGTATCAAACAGCTTAGAGACCCTGGCTCCCAAAGTATATATACTATAAGACAATAAGACAACTGGGGCTCTGTAGTAGTGATCAGATTTGGAAATTAGCTAGGGTGAGTTATGAACTATACCTCAAAATTTCAAAACAGAGAACTCTGGGGGCAGCTAGGTGGTGCAGTGGATAAAGCACTAGCCCTGGAGTCAGGAGTACCTGGGTTCAAATCCGGTTTCAGACACTTGATAATTGGCTGTGGCCTTGGGCAAGCTACTTAACCCCATTTGCCTTGCAAAAACCTAAAAACAAAAAACAAACAAAAAACAAAACAAAACAGGGAACTCTGGTTCTATACCCTACCACTTCACATCTGGAATCTCTGATTTTAGTTCAGACTCCCCTTTCTTCCTATTCTTTCATATTCAAAGATTACAGAAATTCAACATAAAGTGGCCATGTAGTTTATGAAATATCATTAAGATAAAAGGAAAAATCAGAAGCCATTCACTTATATGATGAGTAGGAAGCCTCAGCTTAATCTCAATGACTTTTGCTCCCTGTTTCCAGAAAAGCAACCAAGAAGTCTGTCTTCAAAGGAAGGTAAGGTAAAGAGAACAGCATTTTTATGTCTCTGCGAATTTGCAGTTATTTGTCACTTCGCCATCTTCTCTTTTGTGTAGCTCTTTGACCTTTGAAAGGCAGTCCTGCTTCCCAGTCCTTTTTCCTGAATCATCATCCACATCATCACTCCTCCACACTCTAGCAAGAATGTGACAACATAGAGAGGAATTTTGTAAATAATCCAATAAGTCAAAAAAGTGTGGAACATTGCTGATCCCTGAGTAACTTTGAGTAAATTGCCAAAGTTCTTCAATTAGGCTCCAGGATTGTAGGGTGTTGGTTATTAGATAAAGACAATTGATGGGAACTGGGGAATACCTACTGAAAGAATCGTCATACCCTTTAGTGACCTTGAAAAGGCAAGGGACATAGGAATAGATGCAGAATAAAGTGAATAGAACCAAGAGGACAATATAGACTATAACACCAACCATGTAAATACAACAACTCTGAAATATTAAGAATTTTATCAATGTTTACTAGATCTTTTGGCTAGCTAGGATGATTGTTTCCAAGAAAAACTCAGGAGCTAAAGATCCTGGAAGTTCTGTTTCTTCCAAATAAGAGAAGAGAAGGTTCTTACCTCAGATAGAACCAGAGGAAGTTCTGGTAGAGAAGGAGTCAGAGATATCTCTCAGAAGAGGGTCTGGAAGAGAATTTGAGAGATAAGGCACTTGTAGAAGTGGCAGCCACAGATTGACAACTTTTTTTAACAGTTGGAACTTTTCTTTCCTTGGTTCATAATTTGACTTATTAAGAGAATCGGAGAAATTGCAATATATGAAAAAGCTAATTACTAAGAATTATTTGGATCTTTAGACTTTTTGCTTAGTAAGCTTTTATTTTTTAGCCATAGTTAGATAATGATCTCTTTAATGGCATAATGAATTTGAGATTTTGCTATAAAAAGTGTGAAATCAAGTATGGGAAAACTATGCATATTTGATGGTGCTAAATTTAACTGCTTGGAATATCATCATACTGAGTACTGTCCATCTCCAGAGAAAGAACTGGTAAGCTTGAATGTAAATTGGAGATATTTTTTTGTCTGTGTTTTCTTTTACAATATTACTTATATAGAAATATGTTTTGCATGACTACCATGTATAACTTATGTCAAGTTGCTTGCCCTGGCAATGATGAGTGGGAAGAAGATATAGGGAGAAAATTTGGAACTCACATTTTGGAAAAAGAATGTTAAAATTGTTTTTACATATAATTGGGAAAAAATAAAATATTAAATTGAAGAGGGAAAAAAGAGAATATTTCCTGACTAGTAAATTAACTAATTGTCTGGGGATTCAAAGGAGTTTATGAATTTGTATTTTAAAAATTTTTTGTTAGTTTATTTTTATTTTTAGCTTAGCAAAGAAAGGAAGCCAGGTGGAACTGTCACCTTTATCCTAGACTAACACCTTCAGGAGCTAATCTCATTATCTCTAAGCCAACTGGTCATTTTGAGCCAGGAATTTTTTTTCCCCTACACCCTCTGGGTAAAGGAAATAGAGACCCCAAGAGAAAGTCATGCCCTAAGGCAACAATAGTGGCCTCTGCTGGGTAACAAATACCATAACCACCTGTGATTCCAAAGGACTGATGAATGTAACCTCCAGGCAAAGAGATGATAGATTTAAATTGTGGAATGAGACATACATTTTTAGATGTGGACATGGGAATTTATTTTGCTTTACTGCACATCTGTTACATAGGTTTTGTTTTTCTTTTCTTTTTAAATTGAGGTGGATTTGAGGGAGAGAAAATAAATGATTGTAGAGCTAAATAGAAAATTTGGACTTCAAACAGGAGACTCAAGAGACACATGGAAAGGTAAAAAAAAAGGTAAAGAAAAAACTGCTAACCAATACGAAAATGAATACTTGTAAATTAAAACTAAAAATTTTTAAAAGCTCTGAGAAGGGCAACTAGGTGGTGCAGAGCACTGGCCCTGGAGTCAGGAGGACCTGAGTTCAAATCTGCCTCAGACACTAATTACCTAGCTGTTGACCTCGGGCAGTCACTTAACCCACTGCCTTGCAAAAAAAAAAAAAGCTCTGAGAAAATTTGTCTTTTTTTTTTCTTTTAGAAAATGGGACAAGGAGAAAAGGAAGCTTAGGGTTCCTCTCCCCTCCACTTACTGGCAATAGTGTCTTGCTGTAGAAGAATTTGGCTTCTTCCATTAGAGCAAGGAGTTCAACCATGGAATCCAGTCAAATTAGTGAGAGGAATCAAGAGTTTGGTGGCTGAAAGTGGGATACTTCTTAGGAGATGGCAGATCCCAGAATTGAGACTTCTACTAGTTTAATGGGTTATGGTTCTTCCTGAAAGAGCATAACGAAGGACAGGTTTTTAATTGAGCTCAAAGTTGAGGACAGTAGAGACCACAGCCAAACATGAGTTTGTTTTTTTTCCTGGGACTGATAAATTGTCATTTTACATTTCACTTGGTCTCCAAATTGTCCGAATAACTCTCTTCTAGAACCATGTTTTTTGTCACGTGGCAAATGTTTCCCTCCAAGAAGGGACTGATGGAAGCAGTGGATGTTTATTCAACATCCAGGATCTCTAACATATTGAAATCACACAGTAGCCTCTAAGACTGGAAATGTCCATCACAGGCTTGCTGAAACTTAGTTACTAAAAATCAGTGTTCCAAGATCTACTCTCAGATTCGTCCAAGCAGGACTTATATTTAGGCTGCCTATTTTTAGTTAACTTACTGGAATAGTCCAGACACAAGGGTATCTCACTCAATCCCTTCTAAAGATCCACTGCTCAGTAACCAATAGATTGTTGTTTTGTTTTGTTTTTCCCATTATTCCTGAAATGCCTGTGTCCTTCAGTGCTGGCCAAAAGTAGGTAGAGTACCTATGTGAATGCTCCATGACCCATGTTACACTCACGTGGCTATAGTCACATACCTTCAGGTAGGTCAATTTCTTTTAAGAATAGTCCTGTTGGGGGGTGGCTAGGTGGCGCAGTGGATAAAGCACTGGCCCTGGAGTCAGGAGTACCTGGGTTCAAATCCGGTCTCAGACACTTAATAATTACCTAGCTCTGTGGCCTTGGGCAAGCCACTTAACCCTGTTGCCTTGCAAAAAACAAACTAAAAAAATAGTCCTGCCACCATTTCCCAATTAATAAATAATCAAAAGATAACAGCAGCTTTCAGATGAAATTATTAATGCTTTCTAAAGCCATTTAAAAATGTTCTAGCTTACTATGTATTGGAGAAATGCAAATTAAAACAATTCTGAGATACTTCTTTATATCTATTTGACTGGCTAATAGAACAGAAAAGGAAAATGACAAATGTTGGAGGAGATGTATAGAAAAATGAGATATTCATGTATTGTTGATGAAGTTGTGAACTGATTCAACATTCTGTGGAGCAATTTGCAACTATGTCCAATGTTTTAAAATCATGTCCATCCTTTGACCTAGCAATGCCACCATTGGATCTGTATTTCAAGAGATGAAAAACAAAAAGGAAAAGGACCTAAATGAACGAATATTTTATAGAAGCTCTTTTCTGGGGGCAAGGATTTGGAAATCAAGGGGATGACCATCAGTTGGAGAATGACTGAACAAATTGTGGTATGTGATTCTGATAGAATGCTATTCTGCTATAAGAAATGACAAAAAGGAAGCTCTAAAAAAAACCTGGAAAGATTCACATGAGTTGATGCAAAGTGAAATGTACTATGTCCAAAACAACAGCAATATTGTAGGAATATAATTTGGCTTTTCTCAGCAATACAGTGTTTCAAGGCAACTTTGAAGGACTCATGATGAAAAATGCTATTCTTCCCCAGAGAAAGAACTGATAGTGTATGAATACAGATTGAAACATACCTTTTTTCTTTCTTAATATGATAATTATGGAAATGTTTTGCTTGACTATACATTTATAACCTAAATCAAATTGCTTGTTTTTTCAATAGGGGTGGGGTAGGGTAGGAGAAAAGAAGAGAATTTGGAAGTTTTAAAAATGAATGTTAAAAATTGTTTTACATATAATGGGGGGAAATAAAATACTAAAAAAATTAGGCCCCAGAACTTTTAAAAATAATTGTGGGTAATTGAGCCATCCAATAAAGTCCTTAAGAACATGGGGAAAAAAAGAACAGCTGTGTCAGTCAGGGTAGGGAGATATGATTCCTACAAGAGAGTCCTACAGAATATGTTGAAGTGCTAGGGAGGAGCCAGCAATACCTGCACCCCTGTGGAATGCCAAAAAATGGGCTTTACAGTTACATCTAGCTGAGATTTCTTCTCATTCTCAAACAGAACTTCTATTTACTCTTTTTTTTTTAATTTTAGGTTTTTGCAAGGCAAACAGGGTTAAGTGGCTTGCCCAAGGCCACATAGCTAGGTAATTATTAAGTGTCTGAGACCGGATTTGAACCCAGGTACTCCTGACTCCAGGGCCAGTGCTTTATCCACTACATCACCTAGCCGCCCCTATTTACTCTTGAATGTGATAAATGTTTCCTTATCTTTTGTGTAACAAGTTTTTGGTGGGAGGGCAGTGACAGTTGGCTGAGATGAAATTGCTACCCAAAAGTTCTAGGACAGAATGAATTCCCTCCACTTCAGAATGACAAGAGCAATCCAATCCTGAACCTAATAAAAGAGTTGTACTCCTAGACTGAAAACATATACTTTGTAACATTAAATATAATTCCAAGTACAATTTAAAAGAAAGAGTGAGGAAGTGGTTACCCAGCCATGGCTACTCCCCACAAATGGAGAACTCTAGTTTTTCCTAAGACTTAGAATTGGGTATTCTAGTCACACTCTGTAAATTCAGTCCAATATGTGGGCCTGCTTACTGTTACATGTACACTTGTCTCTCTGAAAGAAGACTCTTACATTTTTGTCACCATATTCCTAATGCCTGGCCAAAAGAAGGCACTTAATAACTACTTGCTGATGTGCCTTAGACCCCTTGTATTCCAGGAAATGTATTTTTTTCTCACATATCCTCTACAAGGAAGCAAGAATCAAACCAAGAATGTGTTGTCTCTGAAGCCAAGGGAAGTGAAAGTATACAACAGGTGTGCCCAGGTAAAAGCTTCAAAGAGTTCCAGACCTACAAAAAAGACCACTGCCTTTGTCCATTAGGAGACTTTTGAGAGAAGAGCTTCATAGTAGTAAAAAGGAAGAAGCCAGACTGTAAAGGGTTGAGGAGAATGCATAGAAAAGGATCATAGGATATAAAGCTGCAAGGGACCTGAGAGATCATCTAACCTGAAATCCTTCATTTCACAGATGAGAAAATTGAGGTCTGAAGAGGGATGTGGCTTCTGAGGCACTATACTAAATCCTGGGGATATAAAGAAAGGCAAAAACAAATCCTGCTCTCAAAGAACTCAGACCTAATGGAACAACACAACATGCAAACTGCTATGTTTGAACAATATTTTCTTAGGATAAACTGGAAGGAATCTCAGGGGGAAGGAACTAGAACTAATGAGGACTAGTAAAGGCTTCTTGCATATAAAAAGTGGGACTATAACTGAAACTTGAAGGAAGTTAGGGAGGCCTAGAGGAGGAGATGAGCAGTGAGAGAATTCTGGGCAATGGGGACAGCCAATGAAAATGAATGGAAGATCCCTCAATGTCCAGGGGAGGGTGGAGGGAAAGGAGGGAGGGAGAAAGATGGGGAACTCAAAATCTTACAAAAAGTTTGAATGTTGAGAGGGGCAGAGTGAGCTCTCCCTCCAAATACCTGAGTGAAACAATTTCCCAGCCCAAGACAACTTGGAAGACACCAGGATTAGAAAGGACCTGCAGCACAGCCCAGGATGCACTGCAGTGAATTGACTCCAGTCATCCAGGAACAGCCCGCAGAGCAACTGGTCTCTTGGGGGCATTTGAGTCCATGGCAATGATTGCAGTTTCCAGACTTCTTAGCCCAGGGATTGCCAAGGACAACTTGGAAGGTCAGCAGGAAAACTGTCACACTAGAGTGAATGTGGAGCTCAGTCTAGTGAAGGTCCCAGGGGAGCCACCCAGCAGCTACTTCCAGAGTGCTTAGCCCATAGCTGGTAAGGGGGTCAGGGGAGACTGCAGAGGTCTCTTTGCTATCCCTGAGGCAGGACTCTGTTGTTTCACCCATATGCAGTTCCAAGTTGTAGTCTGGGGTCCCAGGAGTAGAAGCACAACAGAATTCACTGCCTGCAGCAGAGCAGGGACCCTCCTCACTGTTCCAGGGCAAAGGGGTATGCTTGTGGTCACCCACAGACCAGAACACAGGCCAAGAGAGCAGTCAGAGCCTCTCATAAGACCATGGAGGAATTAGGAACTTGCAGGTCTCTGGGTAAGTGTTCCTGAAAACAACTTCAAAAACCCACAAAAAGGGGCAGCTAGGTGGTGCAGTAGATAAAGCACCGGCCTTGGAGTCAGGAGTACCTGGGTTCAAATCCGGTCTCAGACACTTAATAATTACCTAGTTGTGTGGCCTTGGGCAAGCCACTTAACCCAGTTTGCCTTGGAAAAACCTAAAAAAAAAACCCTCAAAAGCTTGGGACAGTGTTTCCTCCATCCTGGAACCAGAGCCCCACCTTAATAGTTAACTTCAAGTCAAAGTCTGGGGAAATGAGCAACAAAACAGAAGCAAAAAATCCAACCATAGACAATTACTTTGGTTCTATGGAGGATCAACACACACACAACCTCAGAACATAAAGTCAAAACTTCTGTATGCAAGAAAAATATGAATTGGTTTCAGACTATGGAAGAGCTCTAAAAAGATTTTGTAAATCAAGTTAGGGAGGTAGAGGAAAAATTGGGAAGAGAAATAAAATTGATGTGGGAAAATCATGAAAACTAAGTCAACAGCTTGGAGAAGGAAATTAAAAAAAACTAAAGAAAATATCATCTTTAAAACCAGTTTGGGTCAAAAGGAAAAAAAAGTAATCAAAAAGGCCAATGAGGAGAAGAATGCCTTAAAAAAAGGCACAATTGGCAGATAGAAAAGTAGATACAAAAGTTCTTTGAAGAAAATAATTCCTTAAAATGTAGAATGGAGCTAAGGGAAGCTGATGACTTTGTGAGAAATCAAGAAACAATAAAACAAATCCAAAAGAATGAAAAACTAGAAGAAAATATGAAATATCTTATTGGAAAAACAACTGACCTGGAAAACAGATTCAGGAGAGATAATTTTAAAATGACTGGGCTACTCCATTGCATCAAGTTCACCCTCCTAATTGCCATAAGAACCATCAACACTTCTGGAACTTGGAATTGTGCTAATGTTCCAAGGACTATTCAGATATGTCCATTATGCAGGAAAAATGACTCTGGTTCCCTCTTGCCTTCTGAGGAAAAGAGAAAGCAAGTTCATTCTCAAAAATGCATAGCCTTGGAGCAGCTAGGTGGCACAGTGGATAGAGCACCGGCCCTGGAGTCAGGAGTACCTGAGTTCAAATCTGGCCTCAGACATTTACTAATTACCTAGCTATATGGCCTTGGGCAAGCCACTTAACCCTACTGCCTTGCAAAAACTAAAAAAAAAAATGCAAAGGCTCTGATAAGGAAAATATTCATTTCTATTAAAGAGGTACCATGTTCCTTACCAAATACATTCTATTCCTCTAAAAAAAATGATTGGGCTACCTGGAAGTCATGACCAAAAAAGGCCCTAGACTTCATTTTTCAAGAAATTCTCCAAGAAAATTGTCCCTATATCCTATAAGTAGAGGGAAAAATAGAAATTGAAAGAATAAACCAATCACCCCCCTGAAAGAGATCCCCAAATGGAAATTGCTAGGAATATTATAGCCAAATTCCAGAACTCCCAAGGCAAGGAGAAAATATTACAAGAGCCAGAAAGAAACAATTCAAACATTGTAGAGCCACAATCAGGATAACATAAGATTCTAGAGTAAGGGCTCCTGGTCTTGGAATTTGATATTCTGGAAGGCAAAAGAGCTTGGATTACAACCAAGAATCAACTGTCCAGCAAAACTGGCTCTTTTTCAGGAGAAAAGATGGATATTCAATGAAATAAGGGATTTTCAAACTTTCTTGATGAAATGATTTGGACTGAACAGAAAGTTTAATTTTCAAGTACTGAACTTCAGGTGAAGCATAGAGAGGGTGGATGAAAAGGACAAATCATAAGGGAATTGACTACTTGTATCCCTTCATGGAAGATGGATATTGATAACTCATATGAACCTTCTCATTTATTAGGCAGTTAGAAGGAGCATATATATAGACAAGGCATAGGAGAGAGTTGAATTTGAAGATATAAGATATTAAAAAATGGAGTTAATGGGGGAGGAAAAGAAAGGAAATATAGAATGGGGTAAGTTATTTTACATAAAAGAAGCAAGAAAAAATTTTTGTAGTGGAGTGGAATGTTAGGGACTTGTATGTGGGAGCACTGTAAACTATCATCACCTGGTGTCTTTGAGCACCAGAGCTTTATTTTACTGAGTGCCACGGGAGTGGGAGTGGATTAGAGACTGGGGAGGTATTTAAGCACTGGTATTTGGTTCAATAAATGGAGACCTTGGTGTATAGGGAGAAACTTGTCTTCTTTGTCTCCAGCCCCTTCAACGCTTGCCTGGGGAAGATTGAGGGGATCTGGCAAAGGGAGTCAACAGTGGAAGAGGGGAAAGGTGAAGGAGTGTGAGAGAGCCTTACTCTCATTGAAAGTGGCTCAGAGGGGCAGCTAGGTGGAGTAGTGGATAAAGCACTGGCCCTGGAGTCAGGAGTACCTGGGTTCAAATCCGGTCTCAGACACTAATAATTACCTAGCTGTGTGGCCTTGGGCAAGCCACTTAACCCCATTTGCCTTGCAAAAACCTAAAAAAAAAAGTGGCTCAGAGAGGGAATAGTATACACATTCAATTGGGTATAGAGAAAGGGAATGGGGGATCCAGGAGAGGATAGTCAGATACAACACACTTTTGAGAAAGGCCAGGGTAAAAGGATAGAGAGAATAGAATAAATGGGGGTGAGGGGGAATAGGATTGAGGGAAATACAGCCAGCAATAGCAATTATGGGGGGGGGGTTGAAGCAATTTCTCTGATGAATTTAAGATAAAGAATGCTATCCATCCCAAATACTGAGTTGGTGGTGTCTGAATACAGACTGAAGCATATTTTCTCCTCACTTTATTTTTCTTGAAGTTTTCTTTGTGTGTGTGTGTGTGTGTGTGTGTGTGTGTGCGCGCACGCGCGCGTGTGTGTGTGTGTTATGTTTATTTATACAGCGTGACTATTGTAGTAATGTTTTTCATGGCAACACATTTTTTTAATGATTTTGAAAAATTTTTATTTATTTAGGCAATGGGGTTAAGTGACTTTCCCAAGGTCACACAGCTAGGTAATTATTAAGTGTCTAAGGCCACATTTGAACTCAGGTACTCCTGACTCCAGGGCTGGTGCTCTATCCACTGTGCCACCTAGCCGCCCCTGGAACACATTTTTAACCTAAAAAAAAAATGAATGTTGAACCTTGTGAGTTGATCAACTATTATGGATGAAATTCCTCTCAGCAGTTCAAAGATCAAGGACAATCCTGGGAGACCTGTTATGGACAATACCATTCACATTCAGAAGGAAAAAAACACCATGGAATCTGAATGTATCCTATGTTCATTTTTTAAAACTTCTCTCATATTTTTCCTTTCTATCTCATGATTTTATTTCTTTCCCTTTGATTTTAATTCCTCTCATACAAATAACTGACATATCAATATGTTAAACACAAATGAACATGTACAACTTTTTTGTTGTTGTTGTTTTTCCAAAATAGTGGGGTTAAGTGGCTTGCCCAAGGCCACACAGCTAGGCAATTATTAAGTGTCTGAGGCTGGATTTGAACTCAGGTACTCCTGACTCCAGGGCTGGTACTCTATCCATTGCAACACCTAGTTGCCCCTAAAAACTATTTTTTCATGTAGTTGGAATAATAAATAAATATTTGAAAAAAATGCAATTTGAAAGAATTAAAATTTGGAACTTTTGCAAAAAAAAGAAAAGGAAAATGAATGGAGTCAGAAGACAGAGTCTTGTGCAAAGAATAACTAAATCAAGAACAACAAACAACAAAAGTAGCTAACATTTATATCAGATATATTCATATATATATATAATATTGTAGCAACTATTTCTAGGGAGTGTGCTAAGTACTTTATATTATTATCTCATTTATTTCTCCCAATAAGCCTGAGAGGTAGGTGGTAGCATTATCCCCATTTTATACACGATGAAACTGAGGCAAACTGGGGTTAAGGGACTTGCCCAAGGCCATATATTTAATAAATTTCTAAGACCGGGTTTGAACTCAGATTGTCCTGACATCCCATTCACTGTGCCATCTAGCTGCTTCATAATTAGGAGATACTTGGATTTAAATCTTGATTTAGACATTTATTAGTTGTACAAACTTGGGACAACTTTTTGAACTTCAATCTTTTTATTTGTAAAATGGAGGCGTCTAATACCTGTGCTAACCTAATCCATAGGATGTTTGGAAATCACAAACTATAAATAACCATGATGATGATATAGAGCCACTGGATTAGGAAGGCTGCAGAGACAAGAATAGGGATTTGCTTTTGAGCTTGTTTCTGACAATCCTGATTCACTGTTGAGTTTTACAAGCCAAAAAAAAAACCAGTAAAATTATCACAAAATCAAAACACAGTTACAATTTTTGTGTTTGTATGTGATGAATTAAAAGGATATCTCCACCTATTTCCCACATCCAAATATTGTTGTAAGTAATGAGAAAGTAGAAAGCATTGGAAAGCATGTGAATCAGTGTGATTCACCTCCTGCAGAAGGTGATGGATATAAAGTCAGCTTGGGTTTGAATTCCAGCTCTTCTGCTGACTATCTGTATAGCCTTCAGCAAATTGATTGAAAGAACTAGGGGTGCTCATGGAGAAGACAGACCCTATGGGGGAATATGACAAATGTGTTACAAAATCTGAAGAGTTTTCATGTGGAGTAGGGATCAGGTTGGTTTTATTTATTTGGCCCCAGAGGATAGAAACCAAGGGCATGGATGCAGGCTCCCAGAGAGGCTTGATATCAAGAAAAACTTCCTACCGTGGAATGGGCTGGATGACTACTTTCCTTTCAGGTAGGTTGGACTGGAAGGTAGCTAAAGTCCCTTTCAATGTGATTCTGGAAAGACCCCTCTTGGGGCTGCAAAGCAAGGGGGTTAAACTCTGTAGATAGGAGCGGTTTGAGGTTAGGAAGCCCCGAGTTCAGATTTGACCTCAGACCTTTACTGACCCTGGGCAAGTCACTTCATCCTTTCGGCCTCAGTTTCCTCATCTGTAATAGGAGCTGAGAAAGGAGAGGACAAACCACTCAGTCAGCATCTTTGCCAAAAAACACCCAAATGGGGTTCCGTGCCGCACAAAGAAAAATCACCAGTCTTGGTGCGGGGGAAAGAATACCGCTTTGGGGGCCGGAGAGGCCAAGCTGTTCTCCCGACTTCCCGAGCGGCCTCGGCATCTTCCTCTGTGAAACGGGACTAGACGCGGGGCTCCGAGGGCGCGCCCCCTCCCGGGCAGCCTCGGCAGCGCCCGGCTCGCCTCTGGCCGCGTCACTCGGCTCTTTTCCGGCCTCCCAACCGGAAGTGGAAGTGGGCGCTCCGGCCCTCGCGCTTCCGGCGGCGCTTGGCGCTGGGCCGTCTCTGGGCCCGGGGGCTCTGTCCGGGCAGCCCCGGCTCCTCTCGGAATGAGGCCGTGTTCTCCGGAGCCGAAGGCCCGGGCCGGCCCCGCCGCCGCGGATGCCACGAGGCCGCGCCCCCCCGGGCTGGGGCAGGAGGCCGCCCCGGGCCCGCCCGGAGGAGCCGCGGGTCCGGGAGCCCCGGGCCGCGCCGCGCCCCTCTCGGAGATCCTGCGGCTGGTTCAGCAGGGCCGGGAGATCCCCGGGCTGGAGCCGCTGCGCGTCACGGCCACCTGCAGGCCGCCCACCGCCTCGCGCCTGCCCCGCAGGCCCAAGCCCTGGGAGTCCCGGGCCCCGGCCGGCCCCGCCGTGCCCTCGCCCTAGAGCCGCCCCGGCGCCCGACGGGGTGGGGGTCCTTCCCGAGCCGGCCGGCCGCCGGGGAGCTCGGGGAGCCCCAGATGACCGCACGGACAGGACCCCGAGACCCCGAGGGCCGCGGGAAAAGGCCACGAGTTCATTCGGTGACAAGCAAGGCTCACCAAGGTGTGGCTACTTGACAACTTTTGACGCAATCAAGTGCGGATTCTGCAGATTTCTCAAACCATTGCAAGTATGAACCTCGAGTACAAAGTATTTACGTGGTTTAAGACCAGTGTGGACAATGTGGAAATCCTGTTTGACTTTCAGGAGCTTGCTAGCCAGCAGACTTGGCCGATTCCAAACGGAGTTTACAGGGTGATCGTGACATTATAAATAAATACGGTATGCTTTACCTATTTGATTGTCATTCCTTTTTAATCGGGCCCAATTCTCCCTTTGGGGTTTTCTTGGCTAAGATACCGATTTCCTTCTCTAGCTCGTTTTACAGAAAAATGGGCCATATCCTGAGCAGCACAGCTAGGGTCTAAGGTGAGATTTAAACTTGGGACTAGTCTGAGTTGCAGGCCTGCCCTAGCTACTCTTGTCGTGGTGTTTTCACATTCCTCAGCAAGAAACTTTTATATAGCTTCATATTTGTTTATGAATGGGGCCAGAAAGCCTGAATTCAAACTTAGGCTTCAACTGCAAGTCAGACTTCCTATGAACTTGATTTCTGTAACAGGAGGCAGTCTCTAAAGGCCTTCCAATTTCGACTCAAAATCAGACTTATTTGCCTCAAGCTTATGATAGTCCTCAAGAAACAGTTAACAACAAAGGTTCTGACTTCCAATTTCAAAACCAGCCTGATTCTAATTAACTGTATAACCCCAGACTAGTCATAACCTCCAAGTGCTTCATTTTCCTCATCTGTAAAATAGCAGCACAGGAATGAAACAAATGGAAATGATTTATTAGTTTTTAATTTACACAAATATTTCAGGGACTGGTAGTACAAATGACATCCTTTTACATTTCTAGTTACTAAGTGGACACTATCCAGCAAATTGTTTTACCTGGGAAAGGGGAGTCCTTGGCCATTTCCCCACTTCAACCTTCAGCAGCCATAAATTTAGCAAAACCCTCAATTTTTCAAGGGACTTTTTAAAAGTCCAAAATTTCAAGACTGCTTCTTGCACTAAGAAAAAAAAAGCAAGTTAAGTGCTGGCAAATCTTGCAGAGAAATAACAATGCATTCATCACTAAATGACAGCCTAGGTAAATTTTGTTCTTTCATCTTTCTCAAATGCCCAAGATATCTTGCTCTGCATCTTAAGCAGTGCATAAAAAAAATTAAGATAGATTCAAGGGGTAAAGATGCCTAGAAAAAAAAAAGGGGAATTCTTATATCCCCAAGACAAGATTCAGTAAGACAATAGCTATAAAATGCTCAACATAATAAATCTTTTCTCCCACAGGAGGGTGGGCATACTTCCTAACTTGGCTAAAACCTTAACCTCTTGTGTGGTTGTGGATGGCTGAACTTGGAATCAGAAGATCTGGGTTTAAATTTCCTAGCCATGTGATCCTGGGCAAGTTAATTCAATTCTCTGAGCCACAGTTCTCCTTGTCTAATAGGATTTAAGGAGCATTTATTCCAGAAGGTTGTTGCAAGGCTTAAATGTTGGAACATTAAGTACACTGTTTTACAAACTTTAAAGTGGCCTACATGTTAGCTATTTGTAACCTCATTCTTTTTTTTAGGTTGCTTTTTTTTGCAAGGCAATGGGATTAAGTGGCTTGCCCAAGGCCACAAAGCTAGGTAATTAAGTGTTTTAAGGCTCCCGGGCTGGTGCTCTATCCACTGCCCCACCTAGCCACTCCTTTCTTTTGGATACTTTAAGAATTACTTAGATTATGGGAAAATGGTAAAGAGCAAGGAAAGACCACAAAACATAGAATAATGAAAAGCATTATGATCCATATTGACACACAAAGGATTAGCTCTACTTTAATGTCAGGAAGGAATGGGACCAGGTGTATAGTGGTAGCATCAGAGTGACCCTGATGCATGGAAAGCCCACCCAGACTAGCTCATACCCTATAGAGGTATCATTAAAAACACAAAAGTCCCGGACGAGATGGCCTATGATTTTTGAAAGTCATTTCAAACCTCAGATCAGATCCCATTGTCTTGCATTTTACAACATTCAAACCTCAGAATAGAGAACTACATTTGGCCAACACTTGACTGGTTCTCTGGTGCCACCACGATGGGCTTAAGCTAGCTTCCAATCCCAGAATATGAAGTCACTCCTTTTCAATGATCATGAGACCGTAATCCAAGATGAAATGAAGCTGCCTAGATAAACCAATATGGTTTCTTCCTTGAGGAAAAGTACGGACGGTGGGTGAGTTCCTTCTATATAGGTGATACTCTTTTCTTCCCATCTCATTAGTTCCGGGAGAAAGTTCCAGCAGAGAATAAATCTTCTTTGAAGATATTAGGTGTATACTCAGAAAAGATAAATCTTTTGAGATCCTGGAGAAAAAAGTAGCTGAATTAACAGGAGCAACCAGAGTGTACACTTAAGACTACCAAGTACTGTCAAGAGTGGAAAGAGCAAGACTACCTCTTCAAAAACCAGTCACACATACAGTCCTGAAAGTATTAGTTTTGGAGCTTAGAATCTTGGAATTCAAATTCTAACTTGTAAGACCTCTCTGGCCTCCCAAGTTTCAACTATAAAATGAAAAGGGGGTGGGGTGGGGAGAAGGCTAAGAAGAATTAAATTAGACCAGAGGTGGTCTGGCAGGCTATATAAGGCCTCTGAAATAATTTGCTGTGGCCATGTCAAAGCAACTACAGGCAGGACACAAAATTCAATAAATCTATAAGCTTTTTTAGGGGTGAATTTTTTAGATGTTTGACTAAATATGGCCCTTGAATGGTGTTATAAAACAAGCACCAACTACAAAGTTTGGGTTCTTCCTTAGTTTTTCCTGTAACCTGTTACAGGAGTCCATTCTTACCTAGGCCTAATTTAGCTGCCGAATGAGTTGATTGATGCCTTCACCTCGGTAGCCAGGTTTGCCCATTTCCTTGAGAAAGCCCACTCTATTCTTGGCAGCATGACGAGCCACGGACAGTGGGAAAGGACACAGGAACCTCGAGACCTGAGAGAAATGCTCCCCCACTGAGCAGATTTCATGAATGATATCTTCCAGACAAATGATACCAAATTTCCCTGAAAGACATAACAACTTCAATTAGCACGAAACTCTGCTTTGTTATGCTTCATCTCTTATTTATTTCATCTACCCTCAATTTTTATGCATCTGCTCTTTCTCACTTCTACTCTCACAAGAAATAAGACACCTAGAATTCAATTCTCACCTAGACGCTCCTCAATTAGAGTATTATCTGTTAGGGAGACTTTCTTATTATTTATTCTGGCTTGTCCTCGTTTCAGAATGAGTTCACGGACAGATTTTAGGTTAGGATATCTGTGAAAAGAAAGAAAAAAGAACAAGCTCTTAATTGTGGAAACAGATGAGCCAGAATATGATAAATGCAAGACATGTCCTAGCAATCCTGTCCCCATTCTACCCTCAGAACAGAATTGGGATCAAAATAGAAGATTGAGTTTCTGCTTTTCTTTTGGGGAAAATACTCATCATTTCTCTACTGGGAAAGTTAGCCTTCTGCAAATTCTGCTTCCTAGAATCCCAAGACTGAGCAAACCTCCTCTTAACTTAAATTTCATAAAGAGTGTAATTTTGTCACATCTAAATATTTCTACCTTCAATCTTAAGCCTTTCAGCACATATCATTATCTATCTCCTGAAACTCATTAGCCAAATACTCAGTGGAAGAGAGTAGGGGATAGGGAATGCAAGCCAGTCCTCCCTTACCCAATTAAAAAAAAAACCCAAACAGACCATGTACCTTATTTTCTGTACAGTCTTCAGCTAATATCATGTCTTTCCCCCTCCCCAAATCACAAGCACACTAAGAGTCAATGGTATCATGTTCCTCAACACAGTAAAATGAGTTCTACAGAATAAGACACACCTTCTTTTACATTTTTTTTTTTTTTACAATTTACAAATTTACAATTTATAAAGCAGAACCCCAGCTTGGCTCCCATTCCCCCCTCCCCACTGCCCCCCCCAAGGTTATCAGGAACTTATCACTCACCCCCAAGCTACATAAGGCTCTATAATTCGAAGTTTCTTTAAGGAAACTGGGGTCATGTTAACAAAGACACCACTATACATTTTCTTCAGACGAAGTTCCTCTATCGTATTTGTCACCTGGGTACTCACTCCATTAATCCTGATAAAAGATAGTATAGAAATTAGTCTCCTGTGTACAAGACAGTACTAAAGCTTGGAAAGGCTCTTTGGAAAAAGTAACTTCTTCATTTCTCCTGAGCAATATACCCCCCCCAAAGTCCAGATCTACTTTCCAAACTACTCTCAGAAACTCAATAAAGAAGAGTTGAGGAAAAGTAGAGAAACAATAGTAAAAGCTAGCACTGTTTAACCTGTTAAGTGACTATGCTTGGTTCTGGAGTCAGCTTCAACTTTGTCTAGTCTCAGTTATGCCATTTATTATTAGCTGAGAGACTTTGAAAAGTCATTTCATCTGATCTGAAAAATGAGGACTATTGTCAAATTCAGAAAATGAATTGTTTGTTGAGGTTTGTGAAAATAGGCCTTCCAGAGTTAAACTACTCAAAAGAGAAAAAAGGGAAGGTATCCTGAATTCTGTTCATAAGTGGAATATGACTTGGAAAAGATTTGCCCGAAATGGAAAGAACAATAAGTCATGCTGGGAAATCTGGATGTTTAATCTTATAGCAACCTTGAGGTTTTTTAACAGAGGAATTTCCTGAAACAAATCAGTATTTCAGGAACATCTGACAGTAGTGTGTAGGAAAAATTATTTCTACCTCAAAGGACCTCAGAGTTTTGAATTTTTTTTTCTTGGTGATTCCTAGAAATATCTGAAAATAAAAAGATCCTATCTGATAGTGGGAGGGGAAAGAATTGAAGAAAGGTGAGAATCTTTAATTTCCTTCAATTTTAAAGGTGTTTGCATTATCATTAGAGCTGATGAAATTTTCCAAGGACTTTTACAGTAACAAGGAGTGAATAGAAAGAAACATAGGCAACACTTTGTGGAGTATGTTATATTGACGCTTATAGATATGGACTAGGTGATGACTCTCGCAACTCTCAGCTTTGTGATTCTGTAACCAATAGGGTTCTTTTCGGCAAGGAATTAAAAAGCTTACATTATTATTATCAAGTTATTTTGAAATCTGGTATTCCTTCAGTGTAAGTACCCTTGTTTGAGTAAGGTAAGCTTGAAAGCTGAACTAGATTTTCCAGAGCATGTTTGGAATTGATAATTCTCTCACTAAACACACAATCAGTTTAAATGGGTAAGTGATTCCAATTTGTAGTACAGACCTAATCACCCAAATGTGCTAACGTTCTACTTGGATGTCCTGATATCACCTCAAAGGCAACATGAGTAAAGCTGAACTCTTTATCATCCTACTTGCAAGCCTCAGAATCACAAGATGTAAGAACTGGAAGGGACTCAAAGTTGTAATCTAGTCCTCCCTTACACAAAAACCCACTCTTTGTTTACCTGACTACACTTAAAACATCTCTAGTGCTTTAATGCACACCCTTGCACTTGTCCAGACTACCTCCCAACAATGCTCCAAGACCCTAAGTGAAATTTTACTTAAGTTTGTCTTATTACTACTATGCCCTGGGACTCATAGATCAAAATCTGCTGATTAGGTACAACATCTGCTACCCAGACTCAGTGCTTTAAAGCAGGATGCAATGGAAAGGTCCTGACAGTTAGGAGGCCTGGCCTCTAGTCACAATTCTACTACTGACTAGCTTTTAGACTGTGGGCCAGTGATTCAACTTCTCTAAGCCTTGGTTTCCTCATCTATTAAAATAAAGGGATACCACATAATGAACTTTAAGATTCCTTCTTATTGTAAGACCACACTTCAAGGAAAATCTAAACTCTCTGATAATCTGTGAATCTTTAGAATTAACATATTCCCCTGGTTCTCTCTTCACAAACCCCATCTCCAATCTGTTCAAATCTCTTTATTAGAAAGGTAGTCATGGTCTAATCAAAGATTAATACTCAAGGTTAGTTTGTAGGGGAAAGATGAAAATGATCACATGGACCAAATAAGCTCAGTTGTGAGGCCAATTTAGGAATTTATTCAAGTACCTGGTGTAAGTCTGGTGAGTATTCTCTTAACTAAGAACAGCAGAACTGCCTGACCCTGATGGAGTCTTAGAACCTTCCTTAGAGTAAACCTATTCCTGTGCAGTCTTACCTCTCCATACGGACCACAAAGGCTAGACGATGTGTATTCTTTAGCACATAGCATCCAGGCTTTGAATCCAGACGTTTGACACGAGCTACATCACGGACGATCCGATGGGATTCATGAACAAATGATTCCAGCCGCCTGAATTTGAGCTGACTCCCTTTCTTTTGCTGAGGGTAGACAAAAGAGGAAAATTTTATCAGTCTGTAATTATTTTTTACTTTTAGTACTGCAAATCTGATTTAGTTACTGGGTAGTCATCATCTATTGTCAGTGCTGTAAAGGGGAGAATTTATTTATCCTGCTTTAGAGGTGAAAAATGTGAGGTACCAAGTAACTTGAAGTCAAGAGACCCAGAACAAGAGTGGGAAAAACAATCAAGTAACAAGCGTAAAACTTCAATAGATTTCTAGTACTGAGCTGATATGACAATAAGAAATCAGAATGTGTTCATTTCTTACCAAGAAAAACCAGATGAAAAAAAATTACTCAAAATTCACAAATTAGCACAAGAATGGATAGGGAGTGAGTTTTAGAAGGATTTCCTAGAGTCAGTGACTTTTAATAGAAAGTTCTAAATGAGTATTTTGACCCAGGTCACTCAGTGAAGGCTGGAAGCAATTTTATATCATAATCTGAAACATAGTTACAGTTAAAATCTTTATTGATGCTATAATTTCATTCCAATTCTATATTTAAAAATATTGTCTTCCAACAGGCTTTTATTAAATGCCAAGTACTATGTATATACAAAGATAAAACTGAAGTCCTTTGTCCTTCCTCCCTTTCAAGGAGCCCTCATTCCTTTGGAGAATTACACTTATTAAAGAACTGCTTCCAACTGCTTTTTCAGTTGGTATCTGTTTGTCCTCCGGGGCCTAAAGCACCTCTTACAAGGTTTTATAAAAAGTGCTCAAAACATGCTTATTAATGAAAACAAAATGTAAGTAAAATATATGACCCAAAGAACCTGGATATTAAGTGAAATAATGTTTAAAGGACAGAAATATGAACACTTATACAAGGTTTTAAAATGTGCAAAACCCTTTAAATACATAATCTCATTTGTACTTCATACCAACTCTATAAAACAGGTTACTTTGGTGTTATTAGTCTATTTTACATATAAGAAAACAGATTTAAAAGACTAAGTGATATGTCTAAAGTTACCCTCCTACTAATTAACTTTCAGGCCTCCTTTCTCCAAGCCTTTATACCTACTGGTTAAACCGTGATCAATTCAGAGTAGAGCACAGAACGTTTGACCACCTGATATTAATTTTCTCCTCCCTTATCTTAAGCTCTTACCTTCCTCTTTTCCAAAAGTGCCTGCTTAGCCTGAGTGGCTTTGAGTGCTTGGTAAGCTTTCCTCCTCTTCAGAAGATTCTCTGGAACCAAAGGAATCTTTTTTCTGGGTCTAGTTTAGAAACAGTGAGTATAACAAAGGTTATCTGTAGTTAGCAAATTTTACTTTTGCTCAGTTTCCCTAATGGAATGTTCTCTCCCTATTTACTAGTTGAGTTCCTATTACTCCTTTAAAGTCAAATTGGAACCACAGGAAGACCTAGAGACTTTTCCAACTCAAATGTCACTTTGTTTTGCATTTTCCTTATGAACTTATGTCTTTTTATGAGGGCCTAGGCCCAACTGCCATATTAACTAGCATTTAAATGGTACTTTAAGGATTGCAAAATTCCCCAACCGCGGGTCCTGGAGCTCCACTTGCAGGCTCAGTTGAAGGGAGTACGCTGACACGTTACTCTTCAGCTTCCCGCACTCCACTTGACATTCGAGGCAACCCAGGGTGCCAGGCTGCGATTCGCCCGGGGCAGCACCCACTGTAAACACCGACGCGAAAAGCCGGGGGAACGCGCTACTTTGTATAGTGGGGGGGCTCCTGGAGGCCCCTGCAGGACTCCCCGCCGGGGCACAGCTCAGGCCGCTGGCTGAGCCGGACCTCTGCCCCTCCACGTGGCGGCGGGGAAATGGAGCCAAGAGAGAATTACTCAACCCCCTCCCCAATCCAGGCCCCGCATCGTGCGGCCTCGCTTCCCGCCCCCGGCAACCCCGCAATGCACCCGGGTTAGGCCCGCGAAGTGGGAGACTGAACTACTTCCCCGACTTGTGCTCGGGGTGCCCCAAAGTCGCCATCCATTCCCGCCCTGTCCCGGCAAAGTCACAAACCCGCGGATGTTGGCGGATACCCCGCAAACAAACAACACTCACTCAGGCTCCGCCATCTTTCCGCGTCCTTTTCTGAGTTTGCGCAGCGGTACGCCCCTCCGGAAAGAGGCTCACGCTAAGCCTTCTGGGATGCTTTGGCCCACCCCAGCTGGGGGGTAGGACTCCTCGCCTTCGGAAAGCGAGGCTGAGAGAGGGCAGCGGGCGCCGGCTCCCAAACTGGTTCCCGGCGGAAGAGACTAATTATCCTTTCTCGCCGTCCCGCGCCTTTTCCCGAATCGAACGGGGGTGGGGGGGGTGGAGTAAACTACATTTCCCATCAGCCCGCGCAGCTTTGAAGGCGGTGCCCGGAAGTCGAGAGGCTGCCAAGATCCCGACGCTTTCAGTTTAAGAATCTTCTATTGCAGATGGGGTCGTTGTCGGAGCTCACGTGAAACTACATTTCCCATCATCCTCGTTAAGTCGCGATGACGTCATTTCCCGCGCTGGACTTTTCCTCTCCTCACCCGCAAAAAAATTTTTCTGGGCCAGTTGTGTGCTCGGGTTTGGGTGATAAAGCCCACGGTCAACCTGTGGAGGAATCTTTATTCCGGAGTCTGAAGGGCCTGGTGCTTGTGACGAGGGGAGCGGCCCGACGCTAATCCGCGGGGCGCTCTGTGAAAGCAGGCCCCTGCCGCTGGAGGGCGCAGAAGCCAAGGGCGGCATTCCGAGGGGCAGCTGGTGGAAGCTGGCCACAGCGGGGCCTGAGGCGTCTGCGTCTCCGGGAGTGGACGCCGCTGCGGGTGCCCAGGGGCCCTCCTGGAGGCGGGGTGGAGCCCACCAAACCGTCATTGACGGAGCCCTTGCCACGCCCACCCTGGGGAGACCCCCAAAGGGCCGCACGCCTGCCAAGGGCGGCCGCGTCCGAGTGGGAACGGGGGGCTTCCAGCGGGAGCTGGCCTTCGGGCCGGGGGCCGGAGGGGGCAGGCCCGCGGGGCTGCGCCGCCGAGGCAGGCGCGGCAAGGCTGGGGAGGGTAGAAGGAGGGCAGCTCCTGGCAATTGTAAGTGTCAAGAGAATAATGCAGTCCATGGGGCAGGAGCACAGCGCTAAACGAGATAATGAAGGATAAAAAGGGGGAAAGGGTCCAGGCTAGGACCTCGGACAGAAGATCCCGCAAAGACGACTTAGAAGGGGGCAGGCATAGGTGAAGAATCAGAACAGATAGGGGGTGGCTAGGCGGTGCAGTGGATGAAGCCCCAGCCCTGGAGTCAGGAGTACCTGGCTTCAAATCTGGTCTCAGACACTTAATAATGACCTAGCTGTGTGGCCTTGGGCAAGCCACTTAACCCCCTTGCCTAGCAAAAAAAACTAAAAAAAAACCAACAGATAGCAAGGTGTTTTGAAAAAACCCAAGAGGAGTCTCCACAGCAAATGAATCAGTAATTTCAAATGCTGCAGAGGTCGAGAAAGAGAAGACCATTAGATTCTTTAAGTCTTTTTTAGATATTTATATATATATATATATATATATATATATATATATATTTTATATATTTTAGGTTTTTGCAAGGCAAGGGGGTTAAGTGGCTTGCCCAAGGTCACACAGCTAGGTCATTATTAAGTATCTGAGGCCCGATTTGAACTCAGGTACTCTGCGCCACCTAGCCACCCCCTTGAAGTCATTTTAAAAAAAAATCAATTTTATTTTATTTGCATTCTTTATTTGAATTTTTTTTCCCTCATTCTTCCCCTATCCATTGAGAAAGCAAAAAAAAAAATATTTTGTTTTTGTTCAGTCATTTTCCAGTCTTGTCTCACTTTTCATGACACCATTTGGGGTTTTCTTAGAGAAGATACTGATTTACCATTTACTTCTCCAGCTTATTTTACAGAAGAGTAAGCTGAGGCAAACAGAGTGTGTGCCCATGTGCCTATGGTCACAGCTAGTAAGTGTCTAAGACCAGATCTGAACTCAGAAGACTTCCTGAGTCTTCCTGACTCTAGGACCAGTACTCTATCCACTGTGCTGTCTAGTTGTCTTTATAAATATATAGTCATGGGGCGGCTAGGTGGCACAGTGGATAGAGCACTGGCCCTGGAGTCAGGAGTACCTGAGTTCAATTCTGACCTCAGACACTTAATGACCTAGCTGTGTGGCCTTGGGCAAGCCACTTAACCCCATTTTGCAAAAAAACTAAAACTAAAAAATAAATATACAGTCGTGCAAAACAAATGACAGCATTATCCATGTCCAAAAATAAAAAGAAAAGAAAATAAGTTGCAATTTGTGTTCTTGAGTCCATCAGCTCTGTCCTTTGGGATTGTCATTAAGATCATTAGATTTGACATTTAAGAGAGAATTGGTAATTTTGGAGAGAACAGGTGAGGTCCAAAACCACATCACAAACAGTTTAAAATAGAAGAATATAGGAATTGAGTTTAGAAGGGGAAAGAAATATAAAGTTAACAGGGATGGTATGATATAATGAAGGGCTTTTTGATTTTTTTTTTAAAGAATGTAGGATAGGAGTGTAGGCATTAGGGAAGTATCTAGGAAGAGACTGAAAATTAGAAAAAAGGGTTATTTAAAAAAAAGAAAGGATGTTAAAGGGAAAGCAATTTGCTGAAGATGATAGCAGGGAATGGATCAATGTAGAAGTAGAAGGGTTGGTTTTGGCAAAAAGAAAAGTGACCTATTTGAAAACAGTGAAAATGATATTGGAGGGATGAGATAAGGAGAGAAGACAGAACTCTCAAGAGGATCTCAATTTTCTAAGTGAAATTACTCATACATACATATACAACATATATATGTATATGTATACATATATAATTTTTCCCTCAGGTGGGAGGCTGAAAGAGAAGAAAGGAAGTTTGCCATAGCCATTATGAGGAGGATCAAGAAAAACTGAATAGAAGGAATGTCTAGGTACACTAAAGGCACAGGTGAGGTTAGATAATGTAAATTTCTAGTGGACTCAGTCACAAGGTGTCCTGACTTCATCACAATTCAACCTCAGGAGTTGGAGCCATATGACACAAGAAATGGTATCAGCCAGACCAATGGAAAGGTAGTAGCAGAGACAGGATACCTTTATTATAGGGTTCTTGGAGTAATCAATGCTATCTATACTTTTCCTGGGAACAGGTAATCAAAATCTCAAAGGACATGTGTTTTAACCAGCTATTGCCCAGGCTTACTTTTGGACACACCCTTAAATAAATATAATTTAAGATTAAACCATTACTTCTTAGCTTCCAGGCTAGTATGGAAATGCTATTTCATATCGATCTGCTTAGATGTTCCATGCCATCTTCCATCTTCCCCTTCTAGGCTTTCTATATTGGACCCCACAAATCCCTCCCCAACTCCTCCAACCCCATTCAAAAGTTCCCAGTCTCTTAGTTAAGCAGAACAAGGTAATCCTCCCTCTCTTGTCCAGTCTTAACCCGAGGCCCTAGCTATTTGTTTCTCAAGTGGGTGCCTGAAGCCAGATGAGATGATGGATGGCTCTCCCCCCAAATAGTGGTCCAGTATCCTATAGCATCCTATAGCAATTACGGTTTATATTGATGGCCACTGTACATTCTGGATTTCCCAGGATGGTCATGATTTTTAAAAACAAAGTATACTAGTATAATTGTAGCACAGCAGATTCAACTTTTGCATAGAAGTTATGGTTACCACGTTCATGCTCCTCAGATTAGGAACATAGTATTTTCTGTTTCTTTCATTAATGTATCCCCCTTCCAAGCAGACTGAGACACTGGAGCTCATACTTATTTGTCTCCAACTAAAAGTTTAGCCCAGGGTTGGACATTCAATGAATATTTGTTGATCAACTTGCTTGATTTGTTAAATGTGGGGAAGAGGTCTGGAATATCCCTTTAATTGCATTAGGCCAAAAAGTCCTTGGAAGCAGAGGTTTTAGGTGTCTTCTTGACCTCATCACCTCCACAGTTCCCTGTACAAAGTTTTAGGTGTCTTCTTGATTCCATCACTTCCACAGTTTCCTGTACAAGGTTGATTGAATTGACATACGAGTATTGGGGGGGGGGGGGGTTGTCAAACATCTAAGCACTCACATTCACATCAGCATTATCCCTCAGTATCAGAGCTGGAAAGAACTTTATATATATATATATATATATATATATATATATATATATATATATATATATATATATATATATATATATATAAAATGTCTTTATTAAAGGAGGAAACTGAGGTCCAGAGCAGGAAGTGAGTTGGCCATGGTTACACAATTAGAAGACTAGAACCAAGTCTACAGGCATGGAGCAATGCTCTTCTTCCCTTGCTAGATGGACTTGATGTTCCTGACTCAGCATCTCTTTCATCTGAGCTCTATGCAAAGTAATATGGCTCTGGCTGAGCAGTGTAATAAAATGCTCCAGATCTTTGGCAGAAAGGCCTGAGTTCAAATTCTGGCCTTTCCACTTACTAGCTATATTGACTCGGGGCGAGTCACTTTTTTTCTCTGGGACTCAGTTTCTTCCTCTGTAAAATGGGCAGACTAGGCAGGATGAGTCCATGGGGCTTTTCATGTTTGACATTCAATAAGCTTGTAACATTCACCTACTGTAATTGCTGTCTCCTCTGACTTCTCTTTGCCAGTAGATGGTGCTATGAGAATGCTTTTTTTAAAAAAAAAACAAAACCAAAAGGTCATTAGGGCTTAGTCTCTGTGTAAGAGACTAAGGAACCTAATTTAAGGAACCTAATTGTAACTCTCATTGGAAAAATCATTCATTCAATAACTACTATTTGCCCAGCACAGTGCTGGTTTCTGGGAGGGCAATGGGTGGGAAAAGACTACTGTGAAAAAACATTTATTTAGAGCCCACTATGTGTAAAGCATATAAAAAACTTCACTCGGTTTAATATTCTTAATATTAATATTCTGAAGAGTGCTAATAGTTTCAGTTCATTCTCATAAATAATATTAGCAGTATTTATAAAACTATATTTATATAGTTTGCAAAGCACTTTATAAATATTATCATTTGATCTTCACAAACAACTTTGGGACACTTTTATTATCCTCACTTTACAGATGAGGAAATTGAGGCAAATAAACGTTAAATGACTTGCCCAGGGTCATACAGCTAGTAAAGGTCAAAGACAGGAGTCTTTCAACTCGATCCTCCTGGTCCCCAAGTCCAGTGCTCTATCTACTAAAATTTCTAGCCCCTTAATTCTTCCAGTTGTCCTCAAGTTCAGAGCAGAGCTGCCCCAACCTGTTTATAAATGGAAAACTTTTTTTCTTTTCTTCTCTTCTCTTTTCTGTACACATGAGACACAATAATGCCTTTCTTGTCATGATCCCAACAATCTGGGGTTGATAACATTGGGGATCAGTTTCTAGATCCCACATGTCAAAGAAACCATCCCCTAAAGTCAAATAAGTCATCAATAGAGGGTCTACTGTTTGGGACCATCTGAAGCATTGCCACTTCTATAGATGGTGGTAATTGAGAGTGAATCAGAAGTGATAAATGTCTCCCCCTTCAGTCAAAATCAAGGAGGTCCCACTGACTTCTTAGCTATATCTAGCCTCTTTCTATCATTAAACTCAAACTATCACAATTTCCTATTTATTTCTTCCCACCTGTCTTCAAAACATCTTAGGCTTAAGAGTGAAGCTGTAAGTCCAGAGTCTTGAGTTCAAATTTTAACTCTGCTATTTACTAGTAATCTTTGGTGACTGACCCCTGACCCATTCATTAAAAGGACTCACGGGTTTAGAGTCGGAAAAGATTCCATTGGTCAGCCTATACCCCTCATGCTGTGGGAAAAGGGACTAAGCCAAAGGGGTGGGTAGGATTAACCAAAGTCATACACATAATAAATAGCAGAGGTGGGTAATCTAAACCCCCTGACTCCAAATCATTCACTTTCCATTAAGCCATTTTGTACAGGATCTTGTGAGAAACCTGCTTTGTAAATCCTAAAAGGTCACGGAAATATGAACTGCTGTTGTGAATAGGCTACCTTGAGCACCTACTGGGGTGACAATCAGCAGGTACAAAATGGTGGGAGGAAATCGAGGGGGTGAGAAAGAGGGAATTAAGTTAGGGAGATCTGGAACCTGCAGGGGGTAGTAGTGTTCAGGGAACCCTCTGGATCTTCACTGGTCACTGTCTATCCCACATTCATCTGCTGGTCACCACTTGCACCTGTTCCCTACACCATTCCCAATGATCAACTGGATTTCATGTAGGTAGGATACAGTGCAGTCTGGTACAGAGAGGATGGAAGGCCAGCCAAAGCTTTCCAAGGACCTGAGGATTTTCCAGCTCTAATGCAGATTGGCTGTATGACTCTGGGAGAAATGCTGAATGTCTGCTTTTGTGGGTCAGTGGTCTCCAAAGTGGGGAATGGGACATGGATGCTGTGTGGGAGTGTGTGGACTCACCTTCCCTTTGAGCCATTCTTTGGATTTGTTTCCAACACAACCATACTTGCTTCTTCCCCAACACTTTCTTCTGCTATGAGAGCTTCCAACTGAATGTATTCAGAGCCCAGCATTTGCTCCTTGGGTCAGGTATAACTTAACTGCAGCTTGGGCACTAGCAGCAACAGCTATTCTGATGTCACTGAGAAAATTCCCCCTTTCCTCAGAGCTTACCTCATGGCTTTAGGTGGGTCCTGCAGACAGAACAGTGACTATGGAGGAAGAGCTCTGCCATCATTACCCTATCTCCTCTTCATGGGACAGTGAGTCCTCCAGGATGAACAGGCATCTGATCTACCTTGTAGCATTTTCTCCCCTGCATCCCAAACAACACTCCCCCATCTTCCCAACTTCCTGGTCATGTGGCTTTGTCACCCAGTGTCATCTCTGACACTTCATTCTTCTTCATTCCATATTTCCAATCTGTGGCTGATCTTGTCATGTCTTCCTCTAACCACCTCTTGAATCAATCCCCTTCTATGTACAGAGTTACCATTTTATTTCAAGCCTTCAGCAGGTCCTAGGACTATTATGATAGCCTCCTAATTGATCTCTCTGCCTTTCGCCTCTCTTCTCTCCATTCCCTGCACAATAGGCAAAAGAGATCTTCCTAAAGCATATGTATGATGAACATGCCATTCAGACTCAAAAAGCTCTAGTGACTCCCTATTGAGTCTAGGATCAAATATTATTTCATCCTTATCTCATACTCTTTCAATTCCTATTTGTGTATAAATTTTATAATGTACATGAACAGTTGTATATTATTTTTAAATAAGCAAATTATATATGCATAATAATGAATGTGTGCTCAAAAACTTTTTAGTGAGAGAAGTAAGTAAATCAAAAAGTCTAGAGAACACTGGATCAGGCAACCTGGACTAAATTGTGAAATTCTTCCTAAGCCATGCTGGGAGAGGGAATTTCCTCACAGGAGGGTGCCTACACCGATGAAATCACAGATCTATAACCAAAATTAAAAAAAAAGCCAGAGAAGGAGAGTAACCAGATTGCAGAATGTAAAAGGAAAGGAATCAAGACTTTGCCAGTCAATCCTAAGCTTTAGAGCTGTAAGTGGCCACAGAGATCTCTTTAGTTCAACCCTTTCATTTTACAGATGAAGAAACAGGCTTACTGAAGGTAAGTAATATTCCCAAGGTTGTAGCAGGGCCAGCATCCAGAGTCAGATTCTCTGAAGAGAAATCCAGTCCTCTCTCTGGTATACTGTATCACCCTGAACTTCATTTTGTCCTAGTGTACAACTGAAGTCTAAGTTAGCAGAAGCAGGAAGGAAAAGAAGGAAGAGGAAGAAAGGGAGGGAGGGGAAAGAAGAAACAGGAAGAGAGAAAGGGGGAGAGGGGAAAAAAGAGGTAGGAAAGGGTTGAGGAAAAAAGAAAAGAGGAAAGAAGGTAGAAGAAAAGGAGAAGAGAGGGGAGAGGAACAGGGACAAAGAAGTAAGGAAGGCGGGATCAGCGTTGGAGGAGAGAGAGAGGGGGGAAGGCAAAGGGCTGATGAGAGGCAACAGCTCTTAGAGGCCAAGATTCACTGTAAAATGAGGGGATTTGTTCTAGATGATTTCCAAGATCGCTTCTAGTTCTGTATTATGATCCATGTTGACATGGAAAGACTATGATGGGAGCTGGGAAATAGGCTTGTGTGGAATAGTTCAGGGAGACCTAAGGAAAAACAAAACTTGCTCCAAATTATTCCAGGGGTAACCTCATTCAACACTCTTTGACTTTTCATACCTTTTTCATATCTAGAATCTTACTTTACAAAAATCCTGGAAGATGGAAGACATATGCCTGATGACATTTTTTCCCCCATTTTCCAGGTGGAGAATAGGCATAGTAAGGTTAAGTGACAGTGTATTTCAGTTCTCCAGAACCCTAGTCCAGGTCTCTTCTGCTCTGATTACCCTGCTTTCTACATATCTTTTTTTTCATATTTTCTTGTACCAAAAAGTACCTATTAAGAACTAATGAGAGAAATTTGAGAGCATGTCACTTATATCACATGGTATAGTTGCTTTATGCAATTTATGGGTTCCTGAAATATTTGTGCAAATTGAATTATATATACCCAATGACTTACATAATTCCAGAGATTCTTTTTTTGAAAATGGTGTCAAGGGCCCTGGTGTGGGGACACTGGGGAGCAGCTCACTCCAGGGTGGCTGTCCAGGAAGGTTCCGCCATGGTCCAATCTCTTCTCTCCTGTGATCCAGTTCCCCAAGTGCCCTCCATCTGCAAATGAATATTCAAGTGATCCTGTTATCATCAAAGAGATCACATTGCTGGATTGGAAAAAGGCCAGGCTAAAGACATTAGAGTCTGGCAGATCAAGGAAGTCCTGGCAAAAACCCAGCTTGGACTGGGTTCATCTACCTGATGGAGTATGAGACCTTTCTTTAGGTCTCTTTTCCTTTTTCTTCTATTTTCTCTATTTTTTCCTCTTCCTCCTCCTCCTCCCCTAGTCATTCATAAAATCATAAGATAAAGAGCTTAGATTGAAAAGTTTCCTAAGGGAAGCTAAGTAACTTCTCCCAAATCACACAGGGAAGTGGAAGCCCCAGGATTTCAACTTGGGACTTCTGACTCCAAATAGATTTTTTTTTCTTTTATTGCCCTCATTAAACAGGGTGACTGCTGGCTAGTTCCACATTTCTAGGATTTAGCTTTCTTTCCTCAGGTCCCAGAGTATTTAAAAAAATAGAGGCAAAAAAAAAAAGCCCAACTGTCCAAAAGTTAAAAGCACTAAACCTCAAGTTGGGGCCCAGGTGGTCCCCTACTTTTCATGCACACACACATAAAAAGCCTGTAGTGATGACAAATCTTAGTAAACAAACTTCTAGATATCACGATTTGACCCTTTTCCCTAGCATGAGATTTACTTTTCCCTCAGGGGGCCATAGCCAAGTAACTTCATTCATAGATTCACACACATGAAAGCTGTCTGCTTCACTGGTTGTGTCCACTATGGAGTCCACTATATTTCAAAAGAGCAGCTAGGTGGCATAGTGGATATAGTGTCTGATCTGGAGTCAGGAATTCAAATCTGACTTTAGATGCTCATTTTGTGAGCAAGTCACTTAACACATTGTGCCTGTTTCCACTGTAAAAAGAACCAGTTAAGAAAATGGCAAATCACTTTAGTGTCTCTGCCAAAAAAAACTCCAAACAGGGTCATGAAGAATTGGACATCACTGAAAATGACTGAATAAAAAATTTCAAATAATAAAAGGAAAGGCATAGTTACAGATCTGATTTGGTGAGAACAGATTGTGGCTAGGCTCTTGCAATAAAAGATTTGTGAGCCAGCTTTTTGCTAGTACAGTTAACAGAATCAATGTAAAAAAAACATTAAAAATCTATTAAGAGGGGCAGCTAGGTGATGCAGTGAATAGAGCACTGGCCCTGGAGTCAGGAGGTCCTGAGTTCAAATCCAGCCTCAGACACTTAATAATTGCCTAGCTGTGTGACCTTGGGCAAGTCACTTTACTCTACTGCCTTGCCCCTCCCAATCTATTAAGAGAAAGAAATAATTGTTCTAGTAAGGGATCTGGATCATTTTCTGCAAAGTCTTAATTTCTAAATGCTATTTTAAGTGTGTGTGTGTGTGTGTGTGTGTGTGTGTGTGTGTATTTGTGGAGGGAGTAGGTAGGTATAAACAAAATTACAGAGAATGTTATTTAATTCTGGACTTATAGAAAAATTCAGCCAAAGACAACAGTATACTGTCCCCCAAAACATAAGATATGGTAGGCATTATATTTGTTACAAGGTTCTCAAGCTTCTTGGAGGATGAAAGGAAAGGTCAAGAAAATACAGTGACATGGGGCTTCTTTTATGTTCAATGATAAGCATTTCTCTGTATTATTTCAATCAAACATATTCAGAATGAAATAAATTAGACCATCATCTTAATTTTGTCAATTGGTGACCCCAAAGGAGAATCCTTCCCCTAAAGTTTGACATTGACACTCAGGAGATCTGACTACATCACTGACTGTCAGATAGCCAGGGATATGCATTAAACTTTGCTGGGCCTCCATTTCCTTAGTTGTATCTTAAAAATCATACCCTTTTTATGATCTGCCTTCATAGATTTATTGGGAAGAAAATACTGTAAAAACCTTCATATGTTAGCTATACTTTATAACAGAAATCTGTCTGCTGAGGACAAAGTTGTGTTTGGAGAGGAGGGATAGAGATGATTATTACTAAACTTTCTTATTGAGTAACCATTTGTTTTGGCAAAGTTTACCTATAAAACTGTCTTCTCATTTGTGAGTGATAATGATAATGATGTGGTAAAACAGAGCTCCCACACTTTTTTTTTGAGGGAATGTGAATGGGGAAAAAAGCAGATTGAGGTGGGGGGGGAACGTAGCCATTCTCATTTAGAAAATCAAGACAATCACAGTTGCACATTTTCCCAAATCTTTGGCTGTATTGCAATGGTTGGTTCATTTTTGTAATCTCCAACTAAACATTTCCTAACCATGGATTAACAATATAGTTACTGACTGGTTTCTTTTAACAGTATTTATCCAACATAACAAAATAAACTGCAATTTGTTATACTTTTTTTTACAAAACATTTTATAAATATTTTTACAAAATGTATACAAAGCAATTTCAAGTGAGACATACTATACAAATGAAGGTATTTAAGCAAATAAAGTCCATACCACACTGACAATAAGTGACACATCCTCTTGAAGTCAAGTCAGTCTGTAAGGCCTCCCTAATCTAACAAATTGTACTAAATTCTTCAGAGTTAAAATATATATTTTTTCGTAATTGCCAGTTCAAAATTTGCTTTAATTTTAGGCAGTACTTAAGGGACACGTGAAATCAAATTCTTAATAACAAATTCACATTTTCCACAACAATAGCAACAACAAAAAGAAAATGATTTTTCTTACGGAATACAAGTAGTCCTAAAATTTAGGTTAGATTAATGAACCTGAACCAAGGCTGGTTTCATTTAATCTGTTCCAGGAAAGTATTCAACACATGAGGGCTGACTTGGTATGTTTTGTGTGTATTTGACTATGTGTGTAGAGTGTACGTGTGTGTGTGTGTGTTGTGTCTGGGTAACCTAATCCGACAAGAGTAAAATACACTTTGTAATCTTCGTCATTATCAAGAATCCTTTGTCCATGAAAAGTAAACTTACAAATAGGACACAAAAATTTACAAGTTTCATTTTGGTAAATTAAGCTCTCCATCTGCTAGACAAATATGAGGACTCTTAAACCCTATATGACAAAATGTGGAGCAGCTGGGGTCAGGGTGGCATGGGGGCTGTGATTAGAAGAAAAGATGGTTCATGGCATGGAGAGTCCATCTTCTCTCTTATGAATGCTGACTCATGGGAGCTAATGTAAATTTTGGCTAGCCTACCCTACTGTTTTCTATATATGCAACCCCACAGTAAAGAATGGAGTCTAATGATCCAGTTCAAAATTCTGCTGGAAAGTAAGGTAGCTTAATTCCTACAAGGAGTTTGAAAAATTGGAGACTTGGAATGGGGTGAGGTGAGACAGGGGTCCTAAGATAATGGTGCCCAAACAGAAATTTCAAACTGGCAATATACCAACTCAGTCTTTCAAATATGTTACATTGGTGAGGTCTGGGGAATGTTGAGCTGTGACAATTCACATCCTGGATATTGGCACAAATTAGTAAAAATGGCAATCCCTAAACAGCCTAGATCTTCCAATTTCTAGTTATAGAGCAAGGGGGAAGGGGTGGAGAGAGGAGGAAAATGGCCCACTGAGTCTATGAGGACTACTTTTATCACAGGTTAGTTAAAAGAGGGAAGGGGAGAAGGTAAGAGGAAGAGAAACAGTTATTTCTTTTCCCATGGGTTGTTGCACTTTTAAAATGGTTAGAGGCCTTACTTTCTCTTTCAGGCCACTCTGAATGATAAACACCCAGCATGAGAATAAATGGGCTACCTCTGCCCTAGTGAGAATCAAAAGCAGGTATGGGATCTTGGCAATAAATGTTCAAGTGAAGGCTAGAGGATGCACATGTAAAGAGAAAAACAACAGGCAATAAGAGGGAAAGAAAAAGACAAGAGAAGAGGGAGAGCACACTGTTGTCATCATAAAAGGTCTCTGATTTTGAACAGGCATATATACATATATGCATGTATGTGTGTATATTTTATATATATATATATATATATGAAAAATTTTTTTCATATAGCTGTTTCAGCAACAATTGAAAAACTGATGGGTACAACAGCATTAAGAACAAAACTAAACAAAAGTGGCATGCTCTGGGGAAAGGAAAAGAAAACAATGAGCTGGAAGAAAAAATAAAGAATAAGAGTCTATCATCATCAACATGAGCACTGGCCAAGTATAAACCATCAAAGGGCATCCTTTGGCTCTAAACTGGGAATTACCTATTTTTTAGATCTTTCCTTTCAACAGTGGATTGAGCTGGTTCACTTTGGTCTGTATGTATTTTGGTAATTGTAATTGCTACTTGGGGCAACTAATATTTTTAACAGCAACAATCATAAACACGGCTAAAGTCCCCTTAAAAGTATAAATTAAAAAATCATAACACTGTTTTTAAATGAAAGTGCATTTTGACACTTGGATGGGGGGGGGTTGGTTTTTAAAAACAAAATCAAAGAAACCCAAACATACCACAACATAAAGATTTAGGTTGACTATATCCAATTATAAAATGCAAAACTTTTTTTTTCAATAGTTAACATATATATGCATTTAAATATATACACATATATAATAATCATGGCTCTATCATGGCCTCCCTCCCCTGTACACTTTGCCACTTAGATTAACCTCGCATCATTCATTTTAGTTACGCTATTGTGACCAAGGACAGAGCATAACTCAGATGAAATTCACCAGATACAGACATACCATAAAACAGGAAGTTTTGCTCCAGGCGCTCTAGAAAAGCGCTCCGATGACGAAGGAGGGAGCCCTGCAATGCCCTGCTGCTCCTGTGCAGGCTTCCCAGGTCAAAGCCTGGGATTCTCAGCCAGAGATCTGCTGCGGCTTCAAGAGGGTCTCTATAAGTAAGGCCATGGGGTTGCTCTTTCCCTCCCCCACAAAAAACAAAGCTCTCAAACAGGGATATGGATGGGACTAAAAATAAAAGCAGCTTCTATTGGTCTTGTTTGATTTTTTTAATAAGTATTTTTTGTATGATATGTGATTGTCAGCATTTTACTTCGGGCCTAGTGGACTGCGATCTCACTGAGTTTCAGTGTTTTCTTTTTTTTTTTAAACAAAACAAAACAAAAGTGACCATAAGCACTATCCTAACACTTGAGATGTGTAGGGCCTATGAGACTGCTTTCTAACAAGGATGAGCTTTACTGGGAATCTCCCTGTAACCACAACGAGTATTGCTTTCAAACACAGAACAGGATTGAGTTTAAAAGGGTGACCTGTGATGAAAGATCAGGCTGGCTGGAGTTAGGGGATGCTTTCCATTCGTTCCTGCTAGGAGAGAACGTTAACTTGCCCAGGGGACTGCTTCTATTAACACTCGAGGATACTATTTACAGCTGCTTCTAAAATGGAGTCAGTTTCTACACCACCTTCACTGGGGTCCGGCATGAATCTTTCCAGGCAGTTTTCTGGCGATGCCATTGGGGAAAAGTTAGGGAAATCTAACTCAATGGAACCACTGCTGGCCATGTCAGTTTGGAGGTGCCTCCCAGGCTTTTTGAGTTCCAAGATGTTTTTGAATGTCGTTTCTAAACTCTTACTGAGTTGAAGATCTGGTTGGGGCTCACCCGACCCTCTCATGATGTCTGTGTGTAGAACCTCATTCTTTGGAGAATTCCTCAGAGTTTTGTCTTGAAGGGAATTGTTGCAAGTCCCCTCTGAGTGAGGTTCAACAGTATTACTTGATCGCTGGCTGTCCGTACCATGATCTAGTCTGGATGAGGTCTTCAGAGAGCCCTCAGAGCCTGGAGAGCACTCACTCCCCCTGGAGGAGTCTCCCCTGACTACCTTTTCTTCAGCTTTGCCCCCAAACTGAACTGTACCTGCCTTGTCAAATTTCAGGGCTTTGCCAAGGCATTCTGTTTTTTTAGAAATATTTCCTCCTGGGGAGACCATAATGTGGTTAGGCACTGTATGAGGCTGGTCATAATTTGCTGGTTCTGCCACAGCTAGCTTGGCTCGGTCTTTACTTTGGACCTTGGAGGCCACTGCCAGGTTCAGAGCGCTCGATGCTTTGCTGCCATGCTGGTCACTCCTGCCAAACTGTGTGTCTTCAGTGGCTTTATCTAGTTGTTTGGAGGAACAACAGAAATCGGCCTGATAACCATCTGGAAGTAGGAAAAAACATACCTGAGTCTACAGCTTTTGTGTATGAAAGACATTTACTGAATGGACAAGACAAGAAGAGCCAAATGAATAGAAGTTCAGTGGTTAAGATGAACAAGGGTGAATACATATTAGACTCTACCAAACAGATTACTCCCCATGCTTTGAGAGGGTTTGTCAGCATATTGGGATTATCCAGAAGCTTGATGTCTAGACTGATAATTTATCAGTAGATTTTGGTAGGCATCAGCTTGGGAGTTTGGACCTCTCTTGGAATGTGATAGCTTGAAGATATATTGGTCAATTAATTGGGCAAAAGCTCTCCCCAACCCTGGTCTCTCAGCTGTTTGGTTTTTTTGCCCTTCCCCCTCCCCTTTTTTGGGGAAAAAGTCTGAAAACATGTTAGACAACTGGCATTAGGCTTCAGATGTTTTTCCCCTTTCGAGATACAAGCAGTGTGAACTACATAAGAATATCCACCTTTTTCTGAAAAAAAGTGATGGAACCTCAAAAAAATCCACACACACACAGACAACAGCAAATCTAGACAAGCTTTGTTGAACAAGAGCAAAAAGTGGTCAGCAAAATCATAAAAATGCTTTCATATCAGGAAAAGTGGGAGAATAGGATGGAAGGCATGGAACAGAGACAGCTGCATCAAACAAAACTGAACTGAACTCGAACCGAAAGATCAAGAAGCCTGTGGGAGCACAGCGATGAGAACTTAGAACAAAAAGTTAATTCTTCAATTACAAAACTAAGAAGGCTGAAAGAATAAAGGATAAAGATCTACTTTAAAAAGACCTGAATGAACACATGCATTGTTTTCTATCTGGATCCATGACTTCACTGTCCTGACCATCTGCCCAGCTGTGTCTCCCCAAGGACCACCAAATCTTTTCATCCTGCCACAGGAGTTATTCAAGGGAGTGCTCTTATTTTTTCTATTTCTATACTCAGCATCTCACCCTGAGGATCGGGAGCTGAGGGGGACTTGAGCAGCCATGAGTCCAATTCCTGAAGTACAGAGAGGCTAAGGGACATCTCATAGCTACTGGATAGTACTGGAGGTAGTATATGAACCTAAGGTTAGTCTTGCTATAAATAGCAGGTGCTAAGTAAATGCTCATTTACTCATTCACTGGTATAGGGAACTCCTAAGAAGAAAATTCTCTCGACTCCATTAAGTCTCAGCAAGGTGCTGGAGACCCTGAGAGGTTGTGACTGTCCAGCCAGTCCCATTTCAGGGAGCCAGGATATGAGAGGGGAAAGCCCTGAGCCCAGTCATCTCCTGCCTTCAAGCCCACACCAGGTCTCTAGGCCATGCTGCCTAAATCCAAGAGAAACACCCTTCATAACAATGCAGAACTATGGTGGACAGACTCATACAAACATTATCATCTCCATTTTACAGATGAGAAAGTTGAGGCCCAAAGAGATTTAATGCCTTGATAGAGATCATACAGCCAAAAGGTGGAAGCCTGGGCCTCAGACCTGATCCTTGAACTCCAAGCCAACATTTTTTTCACAACATCATGCTGCAGATCCTGAACTCCAAGAAGGAGCTCTGGGAAAAATACAATGTATCCTTTTCTATAAAAAGGAGTAAACATGCAAATTCTTATATAGAGTGTTAGTATAATAGCATAGAGACAAAGACTCAGGTGGACTCAAGTTGGGAAAAAGGGAGCATAGTGGAAACATGAAGGGCAAGAAGCCAATGTCTGATGAATAAAGAAAAGCTGAGCAAGATATAAAAGGGTGACAGAAATTATTGCTATAAGTCTGGATTCTTCAGATGACCTTTTTGTAACTGGGTGTTGCCCTGGGGTGCTGGCAACAATCTGCCACATATTAAATGAGGCTAAGGGAGAGACAAAAGGCTTCTTCTAGATGGGTGGGAGGGCGCCAGAAAGCGCTCTCAAGCAAGACCATGGAGGACAGATTGTTTTCAGCTTCAACAAGAGAGTGGAATTAGGCAAAAAATTACCAAGCTCTCCGTACCCTTTGAAACTGAGATCCCATGACCAGGCATATGCCTCATGGAGATCAAAGTCAGAAAAAAAAGATTCCATATATTCTAAAAACATTCTCAGCTATACTTTTTTTTTTGTGGTAGCAAAGAACTAGAAACAAAGTGGATGCACATCAATGAGGAACAGCTCAATAAATTTCAAACATGTGAACATAATAGAATATACCATAAAACCACATGCCACAAAACATGACAAATATGAGGAATTCAGAAAAATTTTGTAGGACATACAAAATGATGCAGAGTGATCTAAAAAGAGAGAGGTTAAAAAAATGTACACAATGTCTACTACAATGAAAATGCCCCCCCAAAAAAGTACACAGTATTTAGTTATATTGATATGTACAAATCTGTGCTTGGAGGAGAGATTAATAAATGTACCTCATTCCTTTTGCTAAAGGGCTGAGACTATGGGTGTGTATTACCATATGTATTGTCAGTCATTGAGGCAATTTTTTTTGTTTACTTTGGTTTATGTTTTTTTTCCCCTTTGTAACAAGGGGTGCTTCCCAGAATGTTGTGGGGGGGGCAGTGGGGAGAGGGAAGGCCTGGTCAAAGTAGGCAGATCTGGAAATGACTGTGAGGTGAAAAAAAAGGTATTCTTTAGTTTTTCTAATCTGTACTTTGAGGGTGATAACAGTCACCTCACCCATCTCACAGGTTTCTAGCAAAGATCCAAAGGCTTTAGAACTGGAAGGTACTTTAGAGATTATCTAGTCCAATCCTTTTATTGTGAGAGCATGTTATTGTTTGTTCTTCATTCTTAAGAGGACTTCAAAGATCAGGGAGGTGATGCCAGGAAATGCAAATGAATAGGATTTAAGTGAGGAAGGGCTATGCAGTCTCACTTTCTCTTCTGAAGCCATCTGAGGCCAGCGGTCAGATATGGAGTACAACTACTGGAGATGGCCCTGGACGCAACCTTGGCCTTTTTAAGGCTAAGGTTTTTAACTGGTCTTAGTTTGGCTGAGGCAAAGCCCATTCAGTAATTAAGGTTGGTAAGAAATAAGTTAAAAAATGGCCTGGTCCCTTACTTACTCTCCCAAACTCTCCCACAAAAAAAACAAACAAACAAACAAAAAAAAAAACAATCTGAGTCAGGAAGACCCTCAGAGTTTCTGGCCCAAAACAAAACAGTCGCTGTTTACTTTCACTCTGAGCAATCAGGGCCCAAAAACCAAGTAGGGCTTGAAGGACTAGGATAGAATCCCAAATATCCTAAGATTAACATCCTCTCCTTTGAACAGAGAAGATTCCATCCCAAGTCTTCTGCTATGATATGCTCCTTCTTCATATGCATGTTTAATAATGGTCAGAAACATTTTGAAAGCATTACAAGTATAATTTTTTTAACTATATGGAAGGAAATCAATAAATATTTGAAGAAAAAAAAACAAAAGGTACCAATAAACTTTAAAAAGAATCATCAGATGACTTAGAGAAATATTTCAGTGACTGATCAAGGATTAACTGACTTACCCATGGCCATAGAGCTATTAAGTTTCTGAGATGAGACTTGAACTCAGGTCTGTCCTGAATCTAAAATTAATCACTCTTTCCTTTTTATCATGTACCTTTTCATGTGAAAGGACTTGTATTTCTGAACCATGGTTTAATAAGAATCATAGGCTATTGGCCAGGGATGAGACAGACAGGCAGACAGAGAGAGAGAGAGGTGAGAGAAAGAGAGAAGACATATATTTGCTTGGAGTTTTGCATATAGTAAGAGGATTTTAAATTGAAAATGGAGCATTGAGAAAAGACCACAATGATATGCCAAAATAGACATTACAAGGTTGACATGTGGTTGTCATGGCATCTGATCTGATGTCATGGTGGTCTTCAAGAATGAAGGACCAACATTATCATCACAGATAAGTCTGAGAAAATTCATAGTAATTCAGAGAAGACAATATGCAGAAAAAATAATAGTATTGCATCTAAAGGTGCCTCTACTTTCTCTTCTTAACCCCTAACAATCTTGCATCCCATCTTTTTATTCCAGAGAAACTATTTTTTTCCAAATTGACTAATGATATATTAATTGCCAATTTCAATGACCTTTCCTCAATCTTCATTCTTTTTGACCTCTCTTTGGCCTTTGATACTTGATTATTCTCTCCTTAATACTCTCTTCTTTCTAGGTGTTGTTTAGGACACTGCTCTCTCCTGATTTTCCTCCTACCTATCTTGTTACTGCTCTTTTCCTGAATCCTCATCCAGTTCATACACCCTAACTGTAGGGACTGTTCTGGACCCTTTTCTCTTTTTCCTTTAAACTCCTTAACTTGGTGATCTCTTTAGCTCCTGTGGATTTACAAACCATTTTTTTTTTTTTTTGGTTTTTGCAAGGCTAAGGGGTTAAGTGACTTGCCCAAGGTCACACAGCTAAGTGAGCATTAAGTGTGTCTGAGGTGGTATTTGAACTCATGAACTTCTGACTCCAGGGCTGGTGATCTGAGGTAGGATTTGAACTCATGAACTTCTGACTCCAGGGCTGTGCCACCTAGCTGCCCCTTTATATACCATTCTATTCTGCCCCAATCTTTCTATTGACCTCCATTCTGGAAGTTCCAATGGCCTCTCAAGCATCTTAAATTCGACATATCAAAAGGGAATCCATTATCTTTTCCTCTAAACTCTTCCCCATCCCCTTTTACTTTGGCTATTTCTGCACCATCTTCCCAGTTCTTCAGATTTATAATCTAGGAATCCTCATGGATTCCTTACTATTTCTTGCCCTTCCATATTCAAGCTATTGCCAAGCCCTTTCAATTTCACCTTTGCAACATCTCTCAAACACATCCCCTTCTCTCCTCTGCCACAGTTTCTCATAACCTCATAAACTGGATTTTATCACAATAGCCTGCTGGTTGGTCTTCCTGCCTCCAATCTCTCACTCCAAAATATCCTCCATTCAGCCTCCAAAGTGATTTTCCTAAAGCCTATGTCTGACCATGTTGCATACACCCCTCTCTCCCCAACAAAACTCCATTGCCTTTAGGAGCAAATACAAAATGCTATGTTTGGTTTTCAGAGCCTTTCCTAACTTACCCTTTCCGACCTTGCCAGCTTTCTTATACCTTAACCTTACTCCCCAACCTTACTCCCCCTTTGATGTAGGAATGCTGGCCTCCTAGCTGTTCTACAAATAACACCCTCCATCTCTCAGCTCTGGGCATTATCCCTCTCTCCCCACAACCTGAAATGCTTGCCCTCTCTTCCACTTCAACTACTGACCTCCCTGGCTTCCTTTCAGTCCCAATAACAATCTTAATTTATATGGGAAGCCTTCCTTAACCCTTAATTCCAATGCTTTCACTCTGTTGATTATTTCCTATTTATCCCATATAGAGCTTGCTTTGCATGTTGTCTCTCCAACTAGACTGTGAGCTCCTTGAGAGCAGAGACTCTTTTATCTCTTTTTGTATTCCCAGGACTTAGCACAGGGCCTGTCACATAACAGATGCTTGATAAATGTTTATTGGACTGAATGATAAAGCTCATGTCAATTAAATTTCAAATGTGCAGATTATGGTTAATAAAGTAAATCTTAACATGAAGAGGTAAACAGCCTCAATAGTTATCACTGAGGCTTATTACATAATTCATGATTAAATACAATAATAAAAGTGATCATTTTCTTCTTTCACAACATGACTAATATGGAAACATGCTAACCATGATTATACATGTATAACTTATACCAGATTACTCATTGCCATAGTGAGGGGAGAGGGAAGGGACAGAATAGAAAAATGTGGAACTTAAAAACCTACAAAAAGATGAATGTTGAAAACTATCTTTGCATGTAATTGTAAAAAAATAAAATACATTTAAAAAAAGTGATCAGGGGATGGCTAGGTGGCGCAGTGGATAAAGCACCGGCCCTGGAGTCAGGAGTACCTGGGTTCAAATCCAGTCTCAGACACTTAATAATTACCTAGCTGTGTGGCCTTGGGCAAGCCACTTAACCCCACTGCCTAGCAAAAAAACTAAAAAAAAAGTGATCATTTTCATTCAAAAGGAAAATAATAAAAGAAGCAGTGGAGAATGTATTATAAATCAAGTATTTTTGTGTTTCTATATGGAAATTTACCAACTTAAATGGTGAAGCAGGCTGCACAGAATTTGAATGAAGGTGGCAGCAAGAGAAGTGATACTAATATGGGGGGGATGGTATTCCTATACCTCAAAACACTCACCAAAGAGGAAGAAACAGAAAATGACTTGTGGATTGATGACAAAGACAACAGGGAGGAAAGACACAGGTGTGATGGGGCATTTCACATCTTTTCTGGTTTCTGCTAGCTAAAGAGTAACTGTTAAGTTCTTGCCCTTGATGAAAAATTTAATCTTACAGAAGTCAGAGGAAGTGACCAGGAATTTTGTTGTCAGAATTAATAATTCTAACTTAATAAAGAGGAACTGGATGTTAACTTGACATGATGGAAACCTTGTCAAGAAGTAAACATACCACTTCCTTCAGAATTCAGAACAGCGGAAGGAACCTCTGTTCATTCTAGGCATTCTGATGGAAGAGTAGATTCCAAAGTGTTTGGAGAATGATGAAATAGGAAGGAGCCCATAGTTCAAGTTAACAAAAGGAAGGAGCATAGGATCATAGAACCAGTGCTTAAAAAAAGGTATCAGAGGTCATTTAGACTAATGCTGTCATTTAGAAAAAGAGGGAATAACTTGTTCAAGGTCACCCAGTAATGAGTATCAGAGGTAGGATGTGAACTCAGGTCCTCTGACTTCACAGACAGTGCTCTTTCCATGGTCTCTTTATGACATAATCTTTTTTTTTAAGTTTTTTTGCAAGGCAAATGGGGTTAAGTGGCTTGCCCAAGGCGACACAGCTAGGTAATTATTAAGTGTCTGAGACCGGATTTGAACCCGGGTACTCCTGACTCCAGGGCCGGTGCTTTATCCATTACACCACCTAGCCACCCCTTTATGACATAATCTTAAGAGGGATGAAAGACATTCAAGAAGGAGAATCTAATGTTGCCAACATAAATTATTCCAAAGGGAAAAGAGGGATCTGTCTAAAGAGATCTGTATAGATAATGAACTGAGATTTTAAAACGATATGACTAGAGTAAGGGAACAAGAGCAGATAACTGAGGACAAATGTAAAAGAGTCACCATTTTATAAAACTCTCAAGAAGGCTAAAGCTTAGAATGAATCAATTCTTGCAAAGATGCTTTATAGTTATGTTGGATATAAGAAGATCCAGGAAGGAAGGAATAGGGCTGACTATACTTTAAGGACACATGTGGTGATGATACCTGATTACTTTGCTTCTGTTTCCCAACCAAGGAAAATAATCTTCAGAATAGGAAGAATTAACAAAAATTATTCATAGGGAATCAAAACTCAAGATCAGTGGATGAATGGTGAGATTATCTGTTTTCTCTAAATGAGCTCAAGACATTAAGCATAGATGAACTATATCAACAGGTGCGCTGGAAATCTTCTTTGAAAGACTATGATGGGGGGCAGCTAGGTGGCGAAGTGGATAAAGCACCGGCCCTGGAGTCAGGAGTACCTGGGTTCAAATCCGGTCTCAGACACTTAATAATTACCTAGCTGTGTGGCCTTGGGCAAGCCACTTAACCCCATTTGCCTTGCAAAAACCTAAAAAAACAAAAAAAACTATGATGAAAGGAGAAATATTATAGGACAATTTTTCCATTTTCCAAAAATGTTATAGACAATTATAGTTATCTTGATCTTAATTCCTGACAAAATTCTATATCAAACCATCAAATAGATGATGTGGGAATATTGTACTTAAAGGAAAGTAATGGCATAAAAAGCTACATTGTTTTATTTTTTTTTGACTGGTTACTAAACTGATAGCTCAAAAGAATTTCATAAATAGCAGTTATATTTTGGCAAGCTTTATTTATTTTTATGTTTAGTTATGTGCCAGATGGTGTATAGTTAGTTGGTAGTGGAATTGGCTTATATGATTCCCATAGGCACAAAGAGTAGTGATAAATGGGTTGATGTCAACCTGAAGACAGCAGCATTTCATGACTCCAAGATTCCATCACAATACCAGGATGACATTTGTATTATTAAAATTAACATTTTAATGTTATTAAATTTCAATTTTTTAAAAATTAAACATGTTAATACTAATAAAAAAAATAGATTGTTTCAGGAAGTTTAAAATTCTTTTAAAAAATTGCAATTTCCTGAAGGCAATCTGGCTCTCTCATCTTCTTATTCAATTCTAGACCAAATATACACATGATTCATTTGCAGTTTCTTTTCAAGATATATAGTGACGACTGTAGATTATAGAGTACAACTGTATATCATATTCTAGGTAACAGACATTCTTTCTCTACTTGGTTTTTCTTAAGTGGATAGTTGTTAAATCAAACTTTTAAAAATTACCAATGGACTGAATTTATAAAGTGCACATAACTGTAAATCACCTAAAGGACAAAGAACAAATACATGGTGACTGTGAGTAGGACGTGCCATGTCACAAATAAGAAATTACAAATGAGAAGAAGAATAAGGATGCCATCAAAGATAGGCTACAGCAAGAGCAGGGATATCTTTGACAGTAGGCATGCTCCCCTGGTATTCCATCTATGACAAAAGAAGGTAAAGGGGCTTACTAGGCATACTTTGTGTAGAACTTCTTGGAGAATATAGACAAGAGGAGCACAGAAATAGGCAGCTTATGATCTGTACGGTAGGAAGAAATGTCTTTATCAAGGAAATCATTTGTCCCCTTGAGATTGAATCAACTCTGAGACAGGACACTGGCTCTGGTAGAATGCCACAAGGCAGGGGCGGCTAGGTGGCATAGTGGATAAAGCACCGGCCTTGGAGTCAGGAGTACCTGGGTTCAAATCCGGTCTCAGACACTTAATAATTACCTAGCTGTGTGGCCTTGGGCAAGCCACTTAACCCCATTTGCCTTGCAAAAACCTAAAAACAGAAACAAACAAACAAAAAACAAGAATGCCACAAGGCTCTGTTCAAAGCTGTGTTCTGGTGATTTATCTGACCAGGGATCTCTCTAGCTAAGTTTGAATGGGTCTGTCACTAGACTATGTACATAGAGATGATTTTTTTTTCTCATAGGAGATCTTGACAACTATTTACAAGTCACAGAATGGTAATGGATTAAAATTTGGTTCAACTTAAGGAAAAACTTCCTTAAAAAATTCTAAGTGAGGGCGGCTAGGTGGCGCAGTGGATAGAGCGCTGGCCTTGGAGTCAGGAGTACCTGAGTTCAAATTTGGCCTCGGACACTTAATAATTACCTAGCTGTGTGACCTTGGGCAAGTCACTTAACTCCCACTGCCCTGCAAACCCCCCCCCCAAAAAAGAAGTTGGGAATCTAAATAAGGAAATAATTTAATCACAAAGATCAAATACAGAATTTTAAAATGAAATTTAGGTTTTTCAGAACACAGATAGTGTCTTCAGGGCACCTGACCAGGGTCTAGGAATTTTTCTTATATTTCTTCAACATTATTCATCTTCATACTCAGCTTTCACAACCTAATTCAGATAAAGACTCTTGTTAGCTTCCTGACTTGAGGTGTGATATTGCTTACCAGGATCTACAAGGGCCAGGCGTTTATCTCGGGACAGAGAAGCTCTTTCTTCTTGATTAAACATTCTGTCAATCATCACCATCTCAGCAGAAGGATTTATCCGCTGAAAAACAAAGAGCAAAATCATTTTAGATAGTTTTAAAATCAATCCTAAACATGTCAATTGGGTCTTTAAATCCAATGGGGAGGAATCAAAAATAAAGATTCAGTCTCTACTTTCCTATTGCTTTTTACTCCATCTTCTGTGATAATTTATTTGCTAAGAAATTCATTGCAGTGAATTTTAATTCACTTTAGCAAGAGTGAAGTTAGAACTGTGGTCCATATTTAACAGATAATTTTTTTTTTGGTTTTGTCTTGAGATGAGCAAGCTATGTTTATTTTTTAATTTAATTTTTATTTACAAATTCCCTTCCTCTCTCATTCTTCTTCCCATCCTTTAAGAAAGCAACAAAACCTGTTACACACATATATTGTCAAAAAAACAAATTTCTACTAGGTCCAAAAAAATGCTTCCATCTGAACTCTGAGTTCATCATCTCTCTATCAGGTGTGGGGTGGGAGGGTAACAAGTTTCATCATGAAGTAATTTGGAACTGTGAGGTTGATTTTTTTGTGTCAGTCAGAACTAATTTAAGTCTTACAAAGTTGTCTTTACAAAATTGTTGTCATTGTATAAATTCTCCTTCAGTTGATTATTTCATGATTTGTCTAAACCCAAAGCATCTAAGAAAAGTTCACTAACACTGATGAAGCTTCTTACAGTTTTTAAATGCCTCTTCCACCTTAGCCAGTTTTGCTTCACTGATAGCTATTCAAGTTCAAAAAAATTCTCTTATAGTTTTAAGCAACTAAGTTTATGTAGTTGAGAGGTTTTCCTAAAGTCATTTTATTATCATTATTGGTTTTAAGAACTTCATTGACTATATATCTCTCTATATATCCCTATCTCTATCTCTATCTATATCTATGTATATGTATATGTATATATTTTGGGCAAGGCATTGGGTTTAAGTGACTTGCCCCAAGGTCACACAGCTGGATAATTAAGTGTCTGAAGCTGAATTTGAACTTAGGTCCTCCTAACTCAGAGCTGATGTTCTATCCACTGTGCCACCTAACTGCCCCTTGCTGACAATATTAATATAAGACAACTGTTATCTTTATAGAAATTATATCATAGGGTGGCTAGGTGGCATAGTGGATAAAGCACCGGCCTTGGAGTCAGGAGTACCTGGGTTCAAATCTGGTCTCAGATACTTAATAATTACCTAGCTGTGTGGCCTTGGGCAAGCCACTTAACCCCATTTGCCTTGCAAAAAAAAAAAGAAGAAATTATATCATCCACAAAATAAAAAAGAGTTTAAAAGAAAATTCTTGGACTCTCAAAATGAACTGGCCTTTTTTTCCCTCAAGTTTTTTGTTCTCTTTTCTAGTTAATATTTTAGAACTAATTTTAGCATTGATCATTTCCATGTTTCCTCTATTCCTTCTTCAAAACTTCTATCCAATGCACTATTTTCTGTACCTGAAGTCTTTTTCAGAAGAGCTCCAGTATTTCATCTCCCTCCTCTTGGGAGGCAGGAAGACTGGGTACAAAATGTTGTAAAAGGTTGTCAGATATGGTTGCTATGTCAGCTAATTTTAATTAGCTGATTTTCTCTGTTACTAGGGAATGTTCAAAGGAAAAGAGGAGCCATATCAGGAAATTATAGTGATGTAAAAATGATGTAAAAACAGAAGGTATCAATAAAATAAGAAAAGAGTGGATCTCTTATCTCTTAATTTCTGAGTTGACAAACCATGTTGTGAAAGCATTCTGCCTCTGAGTTATTCGTCTCTAAAGTATCTGCACGACAAGCAATGTGTTTCTGAAAACCAAATCTACTTGGTTTTGTAGGTCTTACCATGGCATCTTCTATAAGCAGACATCTATATTTATTAAGCATAGCTTGGGTCCTTTTAAGGAGTTGAGTGGCAACTGATTCAAATTCACTGTCCACTAAAAAGAGAGAGAGAAAGACAAGAAAGGTTATCATCACCATTCTTAACAAGATAACAGACTTGCAGCTCTACCGGAACTCTAGGCCAAGTCATCAAACCCAATCTCATTTAAAGATGCAGATAACTGGCTTGCTAGGGTCACTCAAACACATCAGTCACAGGCCAATTGACTTAGTTCAGTGATTCTTCAGGCTAGAAAGGACTTCATGAGGTCATGCCCATGCTTTAGGAAGGAAAGTACTTTCCTGAAAATAGTAACTTTCTCTGTTAACAAGGCTTAGCTGTAAAAACTTCTGGCTTCACTTCTGTCCTGGTCAGACTTTCTCTATTGTCATAGAATTATCATAGAATGTCATCTAGTTTTAATAAGACCTTAAGCAGAATCCAATCAAGAAGATCTATATATTCTAGGATGTTAATATTTTTCAACAACAATTTTTTTTAAATCATACAATTTATTCCAACATCAAATATGATCTAGAGACAACTGCTGATTAGATGTTCTGTACTGTTACTTCCTTTATTTATAAGGACGCTTTCCTAAGGCAGCTGGGCCTGGCATCAGAAAGTTCTACATGCAAATCCAAGTTTAGACATTTAATAGATGTGTGATCCTGGGCAAGTCACTTAATCTCTGTTTTCCTCAGTTTCCTCAAGTATAAAATGGGTATAATAACAACATCTTCTACCTCCTAAGGTGGTTGTAAGAATAAAATAAGAATCTGTTGGATGCTTACTTAGTACAGTGCCTGGCACATTTATTAAGCACAAGCTGAAAGTAGTATTTATTTCTTTCTTCCTTTCTTGCGGAAGTTCCTAGCTTTAGTATTTACAGTTTCAGTGTTTACAGTTCTGCCTTTTCTTCATGTTTTCCACATTCCCTCTTTTATTTTCCCATGCCTTTTCCCTTCATCTAGTTATTCCCTCTCCATAATCCCACCAGCCCCCTCCCTCTCTGGTCCTGGACCTTACTCCTTCCTAGTTCACAGGATCATAGACTCACAGATGCAGAGTTGTGAGCTCAGAGGTCATCTTGTTCAAAACCTTTATATTCTATGATGAAACTAAGGCCCAAAGAGATTGAATGGCTTGCCCTAAATCCCACAAGTAATAAGAACAGAGGTAGGATTTGAACCCAGTGTCTCTTGCCCCAGAGCTAGTGCTTTTTCCATTGTCCTTTGCCTGCCTGCCTTAGGCAGAGCAGAGGTCACTGTGACCACTGCCCTGAGACTGTGGATCGGAAGCTGAAGGATTAAGAGTCAGGGATAGCTGGGCAGAATAAAGCAGCGGGGAATGAAAGGAAGTCAGGGCTCTGAGGGCACACTCAGTGGTGGGGATGGCCTAAGGGACTGATGGGAGGGAGTGTCTGGGACTGAACCTGAGGATGAGGAATCAAGCTTGATGGTCAGCACTGAGCTGAGCCAGGGAAGCCAACCTAGATTATTGGACCAGATACCACACTGACATGACTTTGCTGGAAGGTCCCGTTTCTACTTCTGGCTCCAGTATTTGCTTGACTGGCTTTGTGACCTCAGTTAATTCTGGGGTTTTAAACATACAGTCAAGAGTATGGGTCACCAAGAGCAAGGACAGGGTTAGTGTAAGTTGTCCTGCTTGCCCACACAAGGAACATTTTTGGAGAGGAATCACCTCTTGGGCTTGGGTGAGAAGATTGTGATGAGGCATTTTACAAATCCTAGAGATTTCTTACTAGGATGGATACTAATAACTCTCCTCCTGCTGCTCCTAGGCAGCAAGGCAGTGACTGCGCTGGAATTTTTCAAAGGAAGGCTCTTATTTGTATTCTAAAACACTCAATCATCCTCTTAGAGATTCTATTGGCCTTAGGCATTGAATGAGCTTTCTCAGGGTAAAGGCCTATTTACCTTTCTTCAAATCCTCTTCGGTTGGCAGGGATCCCTGACACACATGATAAGAAAGGAGTCGCTGGACCGCATCATTTAGTGACCTGAACTGACTTTTATCTGGCGTCACAGCATGGGCTTGATCCTTCTGTAACTGCTGGAGAATACTTTAAGAGATAAATTTCCAACATTAACATAGAACAACTTTGAGAAACTTAAGCACACAGTCACATTTATCGAAGAATAAACAGGAGCAACAACACACAATTATATGAGGTTTTTGAGTTGTCTTTCTTAATATTAGAGAAAGGTTATACTCATTGATCTGCTATCTTGTAGAATCAATCAACCCATAAGCATTTTGTAAGCTCCCACTATAATCCAGCCCCTGCTCTAGACAAAAACCCAAGCAATCCCTAGTGGGGAAAACAACCTACACCAAAATAGGGATCTCTAGACACTTACAAATGACATTCTAAATGAAGAACCAAGTGGTTAAGAGGGAGGCACCCCAGGGATCAGAAAAGGCTGGGTTAATGTAGGGACTGGTGCCTGCACTGTGTCTCGAAGGATAAGAGGGAGCATATGAGGCAGAAGTGTGGAGGGGGCATCTCCCAGGCATGAGGAGGGGGTAGCTGATCTAAAGCACAAAGGAGATGTGGCAAAAACAAAGAGCAGACTGATCACAGAATGAGAGAAGGGGACAAGGATGAGGATGAGGCTAGAAAAAGAGGCTGAGACCAGGATGGTTTCATAAACTAAAAAAGAGGAATTTAAATTTCATTCTAGAAGAGAGTCAACAAAGTTTACTGAGTAGCAGGGAAGTGGCAAGTTGCAGATGTGGAATTTAAGGAAATCACTTTGGCAGTTATTTGGATGATGAATTAGAGTGGGGATGAGTTTGAGGGAGGGAGATCATTGTAAAAATACAGTTGAGAAGGGACAAGGGCTTGAACTAATGTAGTGACTGCATAAATGAAAAAAGGGACAAAGGAAGAAAAGGAGAAAGTTGAGGCAGAAATGAAAGATTTGGCAACTAGTTCAATACATGGGCTAAAAGTATTAAGAGTTGAAGATATTGAGGTTACAAATTTGGGAGAATAGAAGAATGGTGTGGTCTTCAAAGCAAAGAAAGCTTGAAGGGGGAGGGATAGGGAGTTTGGGGAAAAAGACAGTGAATTCTGTTCTGGATGTAAGTTTGAAATGTCTGTGAACCATTTAGCTTATAACATTCAGTAGACATTTGGTGATTTTAGTGTATCCCTTGTGATCAATACTGTAAAAATGCAATAAAAACTGATGGTGTTGGGAGTTTATTCTGAGTTTCTCAAGACCCACCTGGAGTACTGAACAAATGACCTTGGTCTCAGATACACATGGTACTCCAACCAACTCTATCTGCATGGATATACATAGCATATACACATAGCTAACTTCAGAATGTCCATTACCTGGGCTGACATTTCTGTTTTCAGTCTTAAAATCTGTTTATCTAATCATGCTCACTAGAAATCCTCAGAACAACAAGAACTTTTAAAAGCTCAAACTACTAGCCTTAGGAACAAGAGTAAACACCAACTAATCACTTTCCAGGACTCAACAAATACCAATTAATATCCCAATTTCCCCTAAGGAAAATATTTTCAGTGAAACTACACATTTTAGAAAAGATTTTAAAATATATAATTTTTGAAAAGGCTAATGCAGAATCAAGACAACCCCCAAATATATCTACATAAGATTTTAACTAGACTTCTATAATTTATATTACTATAGAAACTGGTAAAACTAGAGGAATTATCTGAAATTAAATCCAACTTGTCAGAAGTTAACTTACAAAGCTCCTTTAGTTAGTTGTTTAGCAGCAGGTCTCTTTTGTCCCACTGTATGACTTTCCACCTAAAGAAAAATAAATTTCCTGATTATTTCTTTTGAGAGAGAAAAAAAAAGTTATAGAAAATTTTGAGCATAAAGTTTTAAAAGTAGAAATGTTTTCAACTATTTATAAAAGGCATTTTTTTGGAGTGGTAGCATTTTGACTTATTGAAAATAACCAGCAGAAAAGTAATAATGCTATAGATTCAGTATTTACTATCACATTAAAAACTCCTGGAATCACAGAAAGCAGTCACAACTCCTTAAGAGGATTCAGTTGTTAAACTACTGCAGACAACATGTTTGTAGGTAACAACCCCACAGTTGAAAAGTCAACAGATACCACTCAGCCCCCCAACTCATAAGGGAGCCTGTCACAGACTACTACTGTGAATTAGGAAGCAAAGTCAGATTCTGTTGTGCCTGGTGGGAAGAGAGAACCAGGGTGCCTACTTCTAAGATCAGCACCCACTGGGCACTACCAGGCTATCCTAAATCACAAGAGACTTTTAGAAATCTTTGAGAAAATTATAAGGCTGCAAAGTCAAAAAACCTCTTTTTTTTGGACCATTAATTTTCAAAATAGTGTTCAAATCTCCTCAGTTCCTAGGTCCCTTTATTAGGATAACGTTGCTATCCTAACTTGCCAAATACTGCTGGTCACTTGGAAAAAGAAGAAGGGCAATGATTTTGGTGTGAGGAATTAGAGGTATTGCAAGTAATAATAGCTGATCTCACATTTTATTTTATTCTCATAACAACTCTAAGAATTATCCTCATTTTACAGAAGAGAAAGCTGAGGCCTAGGGTCTCACTGACAAATTGAAGAGTCAGCTTTTATACCCTGGTTTCAACTTCTAAGTCCACATTGCCTTTTATCATTCATTTGTGAATTTTAACACTAAAACAGAAAGCTGGCTGACCTCAGAGCTCTGTAGGGCTGCCCATCTTCCAAAGAACCCATTTTATGCATTCCACAGTAAGATCCTTTGTGGAAGAAGGGGTGAGTTCTGTCCTGAGGATATACCCAAGACTCCAAGCAGCCAAGAAGTCAGTACACTTCTATTCCTCTGCTCTAGATTCTAAGAAAATGCTATATTCAATAACTGTCTACCTGTATATTTTGCTGTCCTGGTGATGATCCTACTCCTTTTTCTTGTTGTGGTTGTGGTGTTCCTAAGGGTGATTGTAGAACTTTGCTTCCAGAATCCTGTCCTATTAAAACAGTACACATATAATATCAATTAGAGACAACAGAATAGTAAATCATGATGCTTGTATCATAGGTCATTAAAATGAGAGGAAAGTAAGGAGAAGAATTGATCCAGATCTGGGAATCACAATCCACTAAGAAAGATAATTTAAACACTGAAATTTCACCTTCTTTGAGGTAGAAGCAAATGGCTTTTGGAGGAACTTAAATATCTACAAAGTTGAGAAGTGGGGAAGAAAAAAATGGTAACATCTGAATGGACATTTTTAGGACTTTGCCTTCTACATTACTAAATATTTATTGAGAGTATCTCTAGAACCCTGTACTAGCTACAACATGAAGCACAAAATTAACAGGAAAACTGCTCTCAAGTTGTCAGTCTAAGTATGAGAACAAATGCAAACAAATGAAGAGATTTGGCACAAACTATCAAAGCAACATACATTAAATAATATGTAGACTATGGAAGTGTTGAGAGTCACAGAATAGAGGAGTGATTACAACAAGGTAAAGTTAATCTGGAAAGACTTCATTTAGGATTAGATAGATTAGATATGAGGAACAAGAACTGACTTTGTATGTCAGGAGGCAAGGTAAAAATTAGATAAGGAGAGGCTCCTGACCTGGCAATGGATTACTCAAGAGACCAGTTATTTGCGTTTGTCTCAAGCCATCTGGGGTCTTGGAAGTTGAAACTGGGGAAGTCTGGTTCAAGCTTTTTTTCTGAGCCTGTGAAAAATATTACCAAGATGGAAAAGTCAATTTAAAGATTTTAAAGTCTTAACATGTTAGTTATAAACAAATGACTCAAATCCTATAACAATTTAAAAATTCAACCTAGAAAGTTATCTTCAAATTACATCAAAGAAACAAAAATGGAAAACAAATAGAATTATTTTCCTTTCATGTTGGACAGGGGTTCTTAGCCTAGAATATGTGAATTTTAAAAATATATATACATATGTATATATATTTAAATAATTGATTTTAATATATTTGGTTTCTTTTGTATACTTATACATTTTATTTTATGCATTTAAAAATATTATTCTGAAATAAGAGTTCACAGGCTTTACCAGACTGCCAAAGGGGACCCATGATACACAAAAAAGGTTAAGAACCCCTGATGTAGGAATAATTTTAATAAATTTCTTTCTCCTCAAATCTCTGGGGTACATTCACTGATATCCCCTAAGATGCTTCATTGTTGGTTTCATGCCACCATGATAATAAATCCAAATATCCTCCCCTCCTGGGTTCCGGCTTCACCTGGTAACTATAGTTTAAGTTACTGAGATCCAAGAGGAACTCAGTCATTGTGTCTAACCCTTGTAATGTCACATACATACAAAACTCAATTGAATTAGGACAGTAAATAATAAATTCCTCTATATTGTGCTTTAGCTGAATTTGACAATACTAAAAACCAAGTCTATCTGATTCAATGATGAATAAAAAATGTGTTTTCTTTTTGTGGCTTATCTGCAGTGAATCTATCATTCCTGTTACTCAGTATGGTTATGAATGGATTATCCTCACAATGAGTTAGTATAAGCTCACCAAATACTGGTATAAGGAGCTCCAGATAAGGAAATTCACTTTGCTACTAGAGTTCAGCAGCTGTCTGTAATTTATATTCTTAGAATTGCTCTCTATTATTCTCAGAGACAACACTGAGATGTTCAGTGGTTTGCCCAGAGCCAACCAAGGCTGTAATATGTCAGAAGTCAGCCTTGAACTCAAGACTTCCTGACTCTCAAGGCCAACTTTCCATCTTCCACACACCACACTGCCTTCTCCATTTAACAGCTTCAGCAAATGTAATTAGGAAGGTAAAACTGATGCTAAAACCTTTTTTGATCTCTGAAAATAAAGAATTGTATATCATGCATTCCTAGAGTTGAACAGAAATGACTTTTTTATTATCCTCCCCTCTGAATCATATATGACAATGAGATCCCTCCAGTATGGTGGATCATTAAGGGAACTAGCTATGTTTTAGTTTCTTTAGTTGAGTCATTTCTCTTAAACAATCTCAAATTCTTTTCCTTTTCCCTTCTCTGTGGAGTTAGCTTGAATTAGCCTGTGAATAATTCTAGTGCTTGTCATCAGGGTCATACTTATGTCATCCCAGATGGATAGGTATGGAAATCTTTTTTAAAAGATAGAAATCCAACTGGAGAATAGGTGAATAAATTAAAATATATGAATGTGACAGAATACTATTGTGCTGCAAGCAATGACAAAAGTGGATGATTTCAGAGAATCCTGAGAAGACTTTTATGAACTAAGGCAGTGTGAAGTGAGCTAAACCAGGAGAACAATTTATGCAATAAAAATGCTGGAAAAATTAACAACTTTAGAAGATTTAAGCACTCTGGTCAAAGCAATGACCAACCATGATTACAGAGGACCAAAAATAAAGCATCTTCCAACAGAGAGGCAATAAACTCAGGGTGCAAGATGAGACATACATTTTTGGACAATGACAATGTGGGAATGCTTTGCTTGATTATACATATTTGTTACAATTTTTTTGTTATTTAATGAGAGAAGTTACCAGGCCAGTTTTATTACTTTATAGTCTTACCTTGTGTACCAGTCCTTAGATTTAAAAAAGCAACAATAGTAACAATTTTCATAGTAATAAAGAACTAAAAATAATTGAAAGGTGCCCATCAATTAAGAAAACAGTTTGAACCAACTGTAACATAATATTATTTTGCCATAAGAAATGATAAATGCAAGGACTTCAGAAACACAGGAAGATTTACATGAATAATAAATGTGAGCCTGAGGAACAGAAACAGGACCAGAAGAACAATATGAACAATGGATATAATAATGTAAACTAAAAGATCACTAAAAGAAACCCCAATAATGTCTGAACAAATAAAAGATCAATAGTAGTCTTTAGAACAGATAATAGAACAGTTATGAGCTGGACTCTGAGTCTGTGGACATAACTTCATTTCCTCTCAGGTTGAATGTAGACTGTACATAATCTTGTATATGTCATTAGACAGGGCAAACCTATTGAAGGTTTTTCTTTGCTACAATGGAGGACAGAAAAGAAATGGGATTATTTCTAAAAGAAACCAACCAACTAAATTTGTAATATTAAAAACAAAAGGCATCAATAAAAGTATTTTTACAAAATAAAGGCGGGAAGAGGTATTTTTTGTATGACAGGTAGAGGTCTTTTCATTCCCTCCACAGCATCAGTGAGTAGGATATAAACTCCCTCCCAGTTCTCTTGCAGCTGTGGTCCTCTCCCTTAGAGTTTAGGCCTAAAAAAACACCTCTATTTGATGTATCCTAGTCATACCCATTGTGTGTAGATGTTCTTCAGAGAACTGGTCTCAGTCACTCCCATTCTACTTTGATGGCAGTGGCCTTATCCCTTCCTTTATTCCTAAAGAATATTCAATCTACTCTCATTCCCAGGAAACTTTTTTACAATTCTGATAATATGAAAGTTATCATTCTCTTATTTTTAGCATCATATATTTAGAGATCCCTCAGAGGAGATATTTAAATCTACATGTATTTTCTTCAAACTGCTAACATGTTAAAATAGTTCACCCTAAAAATTCAGTAGCTTTCTTCCCTAAGACTGTCAGTTTCTGAAGACTCCATGAAATTCCATGATACACATAGAATAAAACCTGATTATTAATCATTTTGATTTGTTAGGTTTTATTTAATCAGATTTTTCCCTATTGAGACAATTACCCCCCCCCAAAAAAAAGCCTACATAATTATTCAGTGGGTACTATGTGCCGAGTAGCTTCATGCTGGTCAAACTTACATTTCCCATGCTCAACAGACACTACACCCTCATCTCCTCTACATAGCTGACACTCCAGTCAAACTTAAATTACATCCTATTCTTTGACAACATGCCTTGTTTTATAACCTTTGGCAGGGGAAATCTTCCCAATTGTTCATGGTTTAGTTCTAATTCCATCTTCTCCACTAAACTTCCTGGTCAGAAATGATCTTCTAAAGAATCTTGGAATTACAGTTAGAAGGGACCACAAAAGTTTTCTTGTTCAACTCTTACTAAAGTGTCAACTCTCAGATAAAGTATTACCCTCCCAATAGTCATTTAACTTCCTTTTAAGAACTATAGGGGTAAGGAATTCTTCAGTCTATCCCAAGGAAAATCAGGTTTTGGGAAAGGGCTAAATCATAGTAACATCAACACTAGCAATGCATGGATAGTCCACATTTATACAGAACTTTATGTGTTATCTCATTTGATCATTTGAAATCATCTAGTGCTTCCTTCAGAACAAAATCTCCTCCTGCTAAGTCCTTCCAACTGCCCCTTATTCTACTTCTGGGGTCTCAAGCAAAACCATTTTGATCCTTCTGCAAGAAGACAACAATCATGTTTTCTTCTAAATCTTCCTTTCTTCAGATTGAAATGAAGACCAAACAGCCTCAGCTCCTTTAAACAATTCTCAAAGAGGTGAATTTGAAGCCGACCCAGTTGACCTTTGACTGCCCTACAGTTTACCAAAATCCTTAAATGTGTGAGCAAGAATGAATCTTAAAACTATAGATTTAGTCTGAGCAGAGGGACCTACTCCTCTGCCTGGACATCAGCCGACCTCAGTAGATATAGTCCTTTGTACTTCTCTTGCCAAATCAATGAGTCAGCAGATATTGCCAACAATGGACCAAATTGTGGGAAACAGCATTGGGGATTCAGAGAGGCAAAAGACAGTCCCTTCCGTTAAGGAACTCACAGTCTAAAGGAAGTGGTCATATGAAACAACTATGTACAAAAAAGATGTAGACAAACTAGAGATGATGTCAGAGAGTACTGAGTGATGATGGGAGGAAAGTGGGAATAGGTACAAAAAATGTTCTAACTTTCCTACCATAATCAGTGAGTAAAAATTACCATCAGTCCTGGACAGACTCTATCATTATAAGGGAACTAGGTTTCAAGAAGGGTGAGAAAATGAAAGGAGAAAGGAAAAGATTGAAGATGAAAACAAGTTTACGTCTACCATAGGCAGGTAGATAGTGTTGTAGGTTAAGAGTGCTGAACTTTTGATTTGGGAGTATCTGAATTTAAGTCTACTTTCAGTCTCTTTGACTGTTTACCCTGGGCAAATCACTTAAATCTGACTGCTTTAGCTTACTCATATGTAAAATGGAGAAATAACAGGGTGGTTGTGAGGATGAATGAGATATTTGTAAAGAGTGTTACATAAATGCTAGTTATTATTTTATTACCCATGGATCATGCATTTCTCTTTTTTTTTTTACAAGGCAATGGGGTTAAGTGATTTGCAGTAAGTATTAAATGTTTGAGGCCAGATTTGAGCTCATCTAGCTGCCCTGCCCATGCATTTCAGAAGGCATAATGGAGTTGAGTAGCTTTAGAGTGGGAGGTGAAGGAGGGAGTGTTCAGTTGAGAAGGATGGGGATAAGTGAGGAGCATGGGAATGTGCAATATCAATCAATGGGATGGGATGATATAAAGAGGAGTATTTTAATCACTAAAGATTATATTAAAGTAGGTGGTGTGACATTTAAAAGATTTAAGACATTTTTATTAATAAAGTTAGCATTTTAATAAAAAGAGGCCAGTGGCACTCTTGAATGACAATGTGGTGGTAGTTTCATGGCTTATATGCCCTTAGAAAAGTGGGTATTCCAGAGGGGACAATCAACTCTGATTGGCTAACAATTAATAAGAGAATGAATATTAGAAGACTTACTCCATGGAGGGGATGAGTAATATTATATCACTTTTGATCACCCCCCCCCAACTTTGAGTAATCTAATCAAAGACTTTCCCACCCAAATCTAAGTAGAACAGAATTCCTTGTAAATTTGGGCAGGATCTGACCAAGATTCAGGAGAGTTAATTTAATCTCATAAGTAATTTCCTTCAAAAGACTGAACTTTGAAATGAGGACCACAGAAAAAAAGGGTAACTCTGGATGTCCCCAAATCGCTGTTTATTATTAACCATTTCTCTAAGAGTTGCATCTAGGGTTGGATATTAGGCAGATGGTGTGTAGCAAGAAAGGGGGAAGTGGAGGAGATAGCTACCAGTAAAGCAACTATTGTGGAGTCATAGGGCCCAAGGGGGATAAAAAGCAATGCATTTATGTTTTATTTTCCAAATCTTTATGCTTATCTCTTATCTCCCTACTAGACTGAAACCATGAAGGCAAGGATTATATTTTATTTATCTTTTTATCTTCCCTATCACCTAGGACAGTACATAACAGGTACTTAATAAGATGATCTTTGCCCTCCTGAACTTTATTGACTGACTAGTCAATTAAAATAACAAGAACCCCCATCATTTATAAAGTTACACTTACTAGGCTCCAAGCACTATGCTAATCACCAGAAATTTAAAAAAAAAAAGACAAAATTGGGGGCAGCTAGTTGGCACAGTGGATAGAGCACTGGCCCTGGAGTCAGGAGTACCTGAGTTCAAATCAGGCCTCAGACAATTAATTACCTAGTGTGGCCTTGGGCAAGTCACTTAACCCTATTACCTTGTAAAAACTAAAAAAAAAAAAGGTAAAATAAGTTCCTCAGAGGTAACCTTAATGGGTACAATAACTAAGTAAAAAAAAATTATATATATATATATATATATATATATATATATATATATATATGTATAGAGAGAGAGAGAGAGAGAGAGAGAGAGAGAGAGAGGATGAGAGGTAATCCCAGAGGATATGTACTAGCAGCTCAAATTTGACATAGGCAAAAGCCTCCAGAAAAGTCTCCTGAGCTGAGACTTGAAGCTAAGGAAGAAAGAGGTAGAGATGAAGGAGGACATTCTAGGAATGAGGGGCCACCACAAGGAATTAAGGGAATTATGTCAGAAAAACACTGTCAAGAATAGAGTTTGGGGGAGTCAAAGAGATGATTGTGCTGGTGCAGAACATCAGACAGGATTGGATAGGATGGGGCCAGATTTTCTATTTGCAGAGAAGTTTGTTTTCTACTTTATAAGTAAATGAGAAATCACTGGCAAGTTTTTGTTTTTTTAGGTTTTTTGCAAGGCAATGGGGTTAAGTGGCTTGCCCAAGGCCACACAGCTAGGTAATAAGTGTCTGAGGTCGGATTTGAACTCAGTTCCTCCTGACTCCAAGAATCACTGATAAGTTTTGAACATGTATTAAAGTTATATAATTTAATGTTTTCAAAAAGGCAGATGGTGTATAGCACCAACCATACTGTTTATATAACCTAAGGTCATCAGAGGTAGAAAGGAAGTTGTGGCAGTTTTTATGCTAGGAAAAAAAACTAGAAATAGGAAATACTCATAGACTAGGGAATGGCTAAAGTATATATTTGTGTGTGTGCACATGTGTGTATGATACATGTCATATACAGGTATATGTGTCAAAATTATAGAGATGTTAAGGACAGAGGAAAAACAACTGAATTTGGAGGGGGGTAAAAGTCAATGGCAATTTTCCAGAATGCAAATCATTAAAAGAAGAAAATGAGTAGGGAGGATGGAGGCAACAAGTTTTATGGATATTCTCTCTTAAGTTTGACAGCTAAAGGGAATGAAGACAAATCTAAATTTGGAAGTGCAGGCAAAAAAAATGTTTTTGAAGGCCAAAAGGAAGGGGACAGGAAAAGGAAGAAATTGATTATGTTGGAAAAGGGATAAATCATAAAATGAGGGGATATAGGGACCTGATAGAAGGGTTTATCTTAGAAATGAAAAACTTTCCTCAAAAACTAGGTTTGGTTAAGAAGCTAGACACATAGATAGGTTAGGTAAAGTGGTTTATAGCTAGTAGTCTTGAAATCAGGAAAATTAAAAGGTCTGGGACTAGGGAGTAAAAGAGACATTTTAGAACAACTTCTTTTGGGGAAGCCAGGAGGCACAGTTAGGGGACAAGTTCTTTAGCCTCTGTTTGCTTAGTTTCTCCAATTGTAAAAAGGGATAATAACAACCTACTCTGAAAGATTGTAGTGAGGATCAAATGAGATCTTCTGCTTAACACTATACTTGGCATAGAGCAGGAATATTTAAATTCTTACTTTTCCTACCCTGAAAATGGAGAGTCAGAAGAATGATTATTTTTGCAAGATTCTCAATCATTGAAGGTTCAACTGCTTTGTGCATACAAGTACTATATGGTAGGGCAGAAAACTGGACTAACATATTTTGGAAAGATTTTTAAACAAGGGTTTTTGTTATCTTTTCTTAACTAAAATGTTAGCGTAACTAAAACACTCCAGTCACTAAGCATTTCAGCTCTTAGTTTTACTATAACATCATTCACTGCATTTTACTATAAGTCTCTAATGAATGAGAAAAAATGGGCTTAAATTACAGCATTGAGTTCACCAGAACACAGCACTTGAAGAGGTCAGGGCACATTTTCTTTTTTAATTTTTTTTTTGTTAGTTTTTTGCAAGGCAATAGGGTTAAGTGGCTTGCCCAAGGCCACACAGCTAGGATATTATTAAGTGTCTGAGGCCGTATTTGAACTCGGGTACTCCTGACTCCAGGGCCGGTGCTCTATCCACTGTGCCACCTAGCTGCCCCCAGGGCACATTTTCATAACACAATCCAATAGTAGTGTTTCTGCATCCCTTTCCTCCAGTTCATACCTTTCCTCTTTGCCCACTTGACCAATCCCTCCTTGGTTTCCTTTGCTGCCTGTCACCTACATCATCCCCTCTCTAAAGTGGAAATTCCCTACATTTCTATCCTGTGCCTGTTCTCTATAGACACACTCTCTTCCTGACCTGATCGGCATCCATGGGTTGGATGTTCTCCATGCAGATGATCATCATAGGTAAATGTCCAGCCCATTTCTCCACTCTGCTTCAATTCCCAATCATCAGTTGCCTATTGGACATTTCAAACTGAATGTTCCAGAGACAACTCAAATTCAACATGCCTAAAATGGAACTCTATCCTTCCCCTCAAAGGCAGAGCCTTTTCCTAAATTTTCTTATTTTGGGGTGGCTAGGTGGCGCAGTGGATAGAGCACCGGCCCTGGAGTCAGGAGTACCCGAGTTCAAATGTGGCCTCAGACACTAAATACTTACCCAGCTGTGTGGCCTTGGGCAAGCCACTTAACTCCATTGCCTTGAAAAAAAAGAAAACAACAACAACCTTAAAAAAAAAAAGAGTATCTAAATTTTCTTATTTCTGTCAAAGGCAGCACTGTCCTTCTGGAGTCTCAGGTTTGTAAAATCAGCTTTAACACATTACTGCCTACTCTCTCTCATCCCACATATCCAATTGGTTGATAAATCCTGCTATTTCTATCTCCAGATCATCTCTTACAGCTGATCCCTTCTCTTATACTGCTACCACCTTAGTTCAGGTCCTCATCACCTCCAGATTATTTTAACAGCTGTCCAGGTAGTCTTCCTGCCTCCGGACTCCCCACTCCAGGCCATCTCATTCTTACTCAATGCTGCTAAAGTAATTTTCCTTAAATACAGATCTGACCATATTACTCTTGACTTAAAACTCCAGTTGCTTCTCATTGCCTTGAGAATAAAAATCCAGCTCCTCTAATTAGCTTTAATGCCCTAGACAACCTGACTCCAGTCTATCTTTCCAGCCTCGCTGTACATTGTTCCCTACTGGAAATTCTGCACTCCAGATAAGTCACTTCTTGTTCCTCACACATGACGTTTCATGCACCACATCTGTGCCCTTCTAAGGTTCTCTCTTCTGATCTCTGACAGAGCTCCTTTATTCTTTTAAGATGCAACTTGGACACTCTCTTCTTCATGAAACCTTCCTTAGCTCCCCCAGCAGCTAGTTCCTTTCCTTCAAACTACTCTGCATTTAACTGCTTTGTATACATTTGTATTTACTAACATGATTCTTAGGCTGTATATATTTTTGCTTGTACTTGTTATCTTCCCTATTAATGTAAACTTTATGTGAGTAGGAATTATTTCACTCTTTGTACTTGTATTCTCATCACCTAAAATAGACCCATAAATAACATGAACTTAATACTCGATTAGTTCTATCACAAGGCCCCTGGTTATCTTTGGATTCTTATACCAATATCTCCCTTGGTTTGACTCTTTAGTGGTTAGCTATAAAGATAGTAAAAATTCTTTCTGCTCTTCCTATTTCTTCACCAGACTTTAAATACAAAGCAATTTTAATTAAAAACAAAAATCCCACCACTGATGTAAACCTAAAAAAAAAATCCTTTAAAAATCTAGGAATCAATAATCAAAGTCACATTCTATTCACTGCACAGAGGTCAGGGTCAAGCTGACATTCAGATAAGATATCACTTATCTATCTCCTGCACCAGACAGTAACTCATACCTGGCAAAAAGAGACCTGGGGCTGGGTCCCTACTCCTGGGGTGCTACTGAAGGTACCAGTACATTTGGATGAGGAAACTGGAAGACGATGAGACACACTGGTTGGCCCTGGAGTTCGGTTGGGCTGGGGAAGCTGGTCTCCATTAAAGTTTGTTGCAGATGTTGCTGACTGGACTGAGGACCCAAGGTTAGGAAGGGCTGTGTTGGAGGAGCTGACGACTGTGAACCGACCAGGGGCAGAAACACTTGTGACAGCAGACTGTCCTGGGAAGCCTGGCCTTCCTTGAGACACGTTGCTCTGACCAGGTGACAAGTGTAACACTGTTGGAGATGCCTGCTGCAAGGGCATCTGTCCACCAACAATCTGAGAAGGGGTGTGATTCACTATCACTTGGTTACCAGATGCTGTAAATGTCTGTCCAGACACGAGTTGGACAGCGGTATTCTGGTTGTTTAGCATTTGCCCCGAATATGAGGGGTTGGTCCTAAGCATATTAGAGGAACCCCTGTTCAACATGACATGCTCAGAAGCCACTTGGCCAGACACCAGAGGGGAAGGCTGAGTCTGCAGAAGTTGCCCATTGATGGTCTGGACATGGTGTACTGAGTTTGAGTTGACAGACAGGCTTGTGGGAATAAGGAACTGACTTTGGGGTGCATGAGGCTGTGCCATGGGAGAGTGGATGACAATACTACTTCCTGTGCTGTTTACTGCTTGTGAGGCAACAGATTTTCTCGTGTTCTGTTGATTCACAATGTTCACAGACATATGCGGACCCACTACTGAGCCCTGGGGTGAGTTTGCAGGGGCAAAAGGAATCCCTTGTTGCACATGGTGCTGTTGAATTCCCAAATTGTTCACATTGTATGTATTTTGTTGACCCATTTGAATAGGCTTTGGTTGGATATTAATTGGGACTTTATTTGAATTTGGTGCAAGGCCCCTCTGAATGATAATATTATGCACGGGTAAAGATGTCTGGAAATTTGTGCTGTTAAAAGGAACAGTTACAGGCTGTGCTACTGGACTTGAACTGGAGTTTCCAAACAATGAGTTGCCATTAGGAGTCTGTCTATGAACCAGGAGTCCACTGCTCATATTTGTGGATGCTTGCTGCCCGCCACCTTTCAATATGATCTGAGACCCATCTAGGTTATTAATGGTCATCATGGAAGGCTGATTGCTAAATGAGCCAATGAGTTGTATCTGGCCAGAGCCACTGATCTGGCTGCTGTTGGACAGATGCTGGCTGGGCACGCTGATTCCCACATGCTGCATGAAGCCATGCTGTACACCCACTGTATTGCTCGCAAATGATGCTCCGACAGGCACGTGAGTCACTCCTATAGGCTGCAGCGTCTGACCTGAGTAATTAGAAACATTAGAAGCCTGAGTAAAAGATGCTGATGAAGAAGGATGAAGCGGAGCTTGTGCAAACTGTTGGTTAGAACTTATACTGGCGTCCAAATAAGCTTCTTCTGCCAAAGTCTGTTCAGTGATATTGGCCTCCTGCAAAGATTTCTGGAGAATGTCAAAAGGTTGGTCCTCACTGAGGTCAGGAAGAGGAGAGGATTCAAGCTCATCTTCAAGAAACTGAAGGCTACTTGAAAGTGGGAGTCCATCACTAGAACCTTCTCCAAGCTGGCTGCTCACACCTTTGAGGGATGACTTAGGATCAGCATTCTGAAAGAACACAGAGAATGTTACATGCCACCTTTAACTCTTAACACATTCACATATTGAAACATTTTAATTACAAACTCTACAACATAGAAAAGCCACCATATTTTACTATTATACCTAAGTACTGACCATAATTATGTATATTATATAAGATGTCTTAGAGGTAATATCCAAAATAAATATTGGAAGTTGAAGAATTATTTAAGCTTTTAGAGTAAGTATACAAAAACATTTTACTGTTACATGTATTTGAATGAATAAATAACTGTTCAATTTTACAAAGAACTAAGGCTAAGTTGTTGAGTTCTGAAATTGTGCTGCTTAATTTCTATGGCAATGCTATCTAAAATGCTGTATTCATATACTTTCTGACTCTTTGGATTGTTAAAATGAAATAAACTTTATACAGTACAAACTAACTCATGGCTTTCTTATCTCCATTTTTTTTTTAAGGCAAACACACAAAGTAGTTGATCAAATTGCTACAAATCTAAGGTTGGTCCATTCCTGACCTGCACATGGTGTTCACCAGCCAAAAGTAATCATCAATCCTAAGCCATGGGAAGCAATTAATCCTGGGAGCTCCCAGTAGCTGTTCTGCAGATCAAAGTAGACCTACCACAAATAATGACCCAAGGGGAGCCGCCCAGAAATTCCAGTCTCCCAGACTTTCTCAGATACAGGTCAATCTAGCTCCCCAGGATCACTGGTAATGGAAGAATATACCTTAACCCCACTCTACTTCAGAAAAGTCTTGTTTAGATGGGAATCAACTTCTCTCAAAAAAGTGAGTTAATGGTCTTTTGGCTGCTTGAAAATTTTTAATTTTTTGAGATTTTCAAAAGCTACCTAAGTACCCATTTTAGTATTTATTTTTTTTTAGGTTTTTGCAAGGCAATGGGATTAAGTGGCTTGCTCAAGGCCACACAACTAGGTAATTATTAAGTGTCTGAGGCCAGATTTGAACTCAGGTATTCCTGACTCCAGGGTCGGTGCTCTATCCACTGTGCCACCTAGCCATCCCCCCATTTTAGTATTATTCAAAAATAAGAGTCTTATCATTTACCATATGTCCACTGTGTGACAAAGATATAAAAAAAAACAAGACAGTATATGCTTTTAAGGGGTGAAGCTTCTTTGGAGACATATAAAAATGACTTTAAAACACTTTTCAATTTAACATATTATAATATTATTTTTTTAGCTGTAATTGTTAAGACAGCCAAGAATTATAAGAATTACAAAATTAAGGCAAAGAATGAAAGAAAAAATAAAGCTATGAAGTCCAGTGATATTTTAAATAAGTCTTTGCTTTTTAAGGGATAGAAAGACAAAGAGTCTATTTAGCAAAGGTTATACCTTTTTTGCAGCCCTAGACCAGTAATGCTAAGGAAGTAAAGAGGTAAATACCAGATGATGTCAAGAAACAGAAAGGGAAAAAGGAGCAGGAACTGACTGACTTGCCAATGTTCATAAATAAAAAGGGGAGTTAAAAATAATCTCCAGTAATCACAGAGGGGAACTGATGTATTTAGAATAGAGGTATAGTGACCATCACAACATTAAGACTTAGTAGAAAAAAACAGGTGAATGAGACATGAGGGCAAAACTAAAAATTTCATCTGAGATCATTAAAACTGAAATCCACAGGTTCAATAAGAAATAAGTATGTTCAAGACAGGAAATATAAGTCTATTCCATGAAAACTGAAAACCATTATTTCACACTGGCATTTCATTTGTTCCTTCTGTAAATTATGAATGAATAAATCAGTGAATACAGTATTCATATAAGAACAGCTTGTGAAATACCCTTTAATGTTGATCTTAATGCATATTAAGACTGATCCCACAGACATAAGCAAAATTTTATTTTATTCAAGCTTATCATTGGCATGATCTGACAATTATATAAAGAGCTATGTAATCATGGTGTACTACTGCAGTAATAATCTTAGAGATAAAGTAACCAAGTCTCAGAAAGAGTCAAGGTAGCTGGGAAACTTAAGTAATTTAGGGTCTTAGAAAATTAACTTAAAATGTTATTGGGATACCTGAATAACTAAGTAATTGTTTCATCCAAAACTGATAAAATTCTGTTTCAAATATATCATTTCTGGTTTAAAATCTGTAATAAATTTTAATTAATTAATAAGGTTAACATTTTAATAGTAATAAAAAACCATTATCAAGGATTCAGTAATGAGAAAGTAGGCTCCATTAAGCCCTACTCCCAGATTCGGCCAAAGGTGATGTTGACTTCTGCTAAACATAGGTTTAGACAGGGACCTACAAGCTTAAAAAGTTTCAAGATATAATAAATAGCCTGAATCTCTCTCCTTTAAGGATAAGTTTAGCTAAAGGTGGAGAGCTTCACCACCAGAAGACTGCCCACAAAGTGATGAATTTTCTTTAGCCATGGCAACTCATGAAATGCACTTATTAAAGTGTCCAGGAGTTACAATTGTCAGTGGTGGAAGGAGCATCGAATCTGGGTGGGTAGGGGGACGGGAGTGGAGAAGAAGAGAACTGCAGTATGGAAGTAAGACTTCAGAAATATTTCTTATAACTTGCCAAAGTAACAATGGCGCCAAATCATGTGGGCAGACAAAACTGAAAGCTTAGAAAGCTAAGGAAATCTCATTCTAGGTCATCAGTTCAGCAACTTTTTTTCCTCCAAGAAACTTCACAAAGAAGGATTCAGAATCTTGTTATGGCAGCAAAACAGGCAAGCTTAACTGCCATAGGCATGCATGGGGCATTTCAAGAACTGTTCATTTCTTGATACTTACGCTAGAGTTGGCGAAAATTGAATTTGAGTTGGCTGCAGAATACCCTGCATTAGTCAAGTCATCAGTGCTCTGAAAAGGTACAGATTTGGTAAAAATGTTACTTTAAGTGCAACTATTAACAAAGTTTATGTGAGTTGATGTTCTAAAATAATACATACAGATTTGCTACTAGGTCCATGTAGAAAATAGTTCAATGCCTGTGGGTCTCTAAAAAACAAAAAAGGAAAGAGAAAAAAAATGAAATAAAACATGACTCACTTGTCTTTCAAGATTAACTTTTACTAGGAAAAAGAAAACTATTTTTTAGTAAGACATTCTTCTCACTAATGCCTTTTTATATCTTTATGTGACTTATATTCTGTGTCTTTAATTTCATAAAATAATTTTTCTTCTTCTACTACTTGGTTCCTCCTTTAAGGCAGCAAATGAGTGATCATGAAGAGTATTTAACATTTAAAGCATCCAGCATGTTGTAATGTTTGTCCTTCATTTTCAAAAAAAGACTACAATAATAGGGAGGTGATGCCATAACAAGCACATGGATTGGATTTGAGTGCTGTGCTAAGTCATCAACCTCACTTTCTCCTCCAGGACCATCTGGGTCCAGTGACCAGATATGAATCAGGATGACTGGAGATGGTCCTGGATGAGAGGCAATCAGGGTTAAGTACCTTGCCCAAGGTTACATAGCTAGTAAGTGTCAGAGGCTGGATTCAAACTCCCATCCTCCTGATTCCAAGGCCAGTGCTCCAGCCACTGCGCCACCTAGCATGTTGTAATACACAACAAGCTGTGTTTTACTAATTTCTAAATGGGAAGCTTACCCAATAAGATCAAGGAGACACGAGTCATCATCATCATCCATGACAACTACAACAAAAAGGAAAGGGCTGATGTTTTATCAAAATCAAATTAAAGGCAGCAATATCAAGGCAGTTTTAACATGCAAAATATGCTTTCCTAAAACTTCCCATTCATGAGATTTTTTTTACCCAGCTTATAAGGTTGGGAATATTTAAATAAGATTTTAATCATCTAATTCAATAATAATAATAAAGTATTACAGAAAATGTTTTATTTAAATCATTTAATTAAGAATTAAGAATATTGTTAAATCAACATATAGTAATAAAGAGTTTAAGCTAAATGAAAGATGGTTGGAGATGGTCCATCCCCTGCTGAAGTAAGAGAGACAAAGAACTCAACTCAAAGGCTGGTAAGCCTAAACTGCACTTTCCTACAATGATCCCTGATAGAAGACAACTCCTTTTAGAAGGAAGTCTTATGGACTTATGGATAAAAATGACCCTTTCATCTTGGGTTAGAGCATTTTTGCACATGCTGAATCGTGACCCCTTTCCTTACTTTCTTAAGGAAAACAGGGAATAATAGCTCATCCTCACCATATTCCGATAGATTTCAAGAGCAAGGGAGAAAGAGCACAGACATCCCCAAACCCGAAGCAGCTACAGGAAGCTCGGTCCCATATTTTGATCATCTGTCCCTCACAACAGTGTTGCCAAGTCTTCAATTCCATCCAATCCATGTTCTGGGACATAAATCCTGGTATTGGGTATGTGTAAATGTGTGTGGGGAAAAAACAAATCTCTGGGAAGATACCACCATTTCCCCTAAATATTTAAAGCCTGAGCTAAAAGTCACCTGTCGAGATCAGATGATCAAATTATTGTGCTTTAGTTAAAATGATGAAAAGTGTTTAACTCCAAACCTCCCCACCCCCCAGCCCCAGATCTTGTAAACTTACACTAACACTTGCACACGTGGCAACAGCGCTCTGTGCCCATTTCAAGCAGCGCATAGAATAATTTACATCACAGAATCCAGAGGCAAAGGTTCTGTGGCAGTTGGAAAGGACAGTTGTGAATGGCAGTTAGGCAGGAGTGCCATGCTAAGGAGGCCTCCTGGGCAATAGGATTCAGATTGGACTTTTTGGAGTCAAAAACAACTTCCCAGCAGCTTAAACCTTGTCCCTAGGTCCCCTGCATCCTCTCTTTCCAGGAGAGGCGAAGCGCAGAAATCCCAGCTCATTCCTGCACAAGACTCACAGAGCTTCCCAAAGCACAACCCTCAAGGGGTGAGTGTGTCTCTAGGGGCTGCTTCCTATCCAGATGGAGGTAGGTAATGTTGCTACTGAGAGATCCAAGGGCTCGGAGTATGAGTTTGGGTTTCTTCTTCTCTCCAAGTACACAGTAAGGTAACTTGGAAAAAGTGGGAGAAATGATGGACACCAGCTAGTAGTGGACACTGAGCAGGAAAGCTAAGGCAGAGTCTGCTTACAGGGTTTCAGACATGCAGGCACACCACTTCATGTTGATAAATGTGACAGATTCTGAAGGCAAGATTAGGAAAAAGAAAAACCAAATTCTCTGACTTCAATAATTAGGCAGAGATATTTTTGAGTCAATTTCCTATATATCCAGAGATATTTTTCAGGATCCTTGTTAATCTTATTCCTGAAATAGGACCCCATTTTAAAGATAGCTGGAGAGTATAAAGTTTTACTATACCACTGGATAAGTAATGCCTCCCACTTAATTCAAGAAGAGATAGCCAAACTGATAAAGCCCAGATGGCATATGAGACATGATCTTATCTTCACAGTGTCCCTCTTATCACTTCCAAAAATTTAAATGGCAGGTCAATATAACAGGGAAAGAAATGGCTATATAGAGTCAGAAGACTTGGTTTTAATTTCCTGACTCTACTCCTTATTAACTATTTGATCTTAACGTCACTTAACTTTAAGCCTGTTTCCTTATCTACAAAAATATACAGGTCAAACATCATAACTTATAGGATCCCACTAAGCTCTCAATCCTATGATTCTATAAAATTAGATTTTCCTGTATTGTCTAATTATTCTTATAAATTTATTTTTCCAACTACATGCAAAGAGTCTAAAGCATTCATTTTTTGTAAGACTTTTAAGTTCCACAGTTTTCTCTCTCTCCTTTCCTGTTGACAGTGAGAATATGGGTTTAATGTCTAATTTAACTAGTAAACCCAGGATACAAACTTACTAAGAAAAATTACGCTAATATAAATCATTTTAAAACAGTTTTGTAAACCTCAACCCTCCCCCCACCTCCATTTCTTATTCCTCTCTAGTTATGCCAAAGTGGTAAGAATGACTTAAAGGCCAAAGAGCCTTAAGTGCCTTTTCGAGATGAAAAAGACTTCTCAGCTTCTGGAAAAAGCCCTGTCAGATACCAAGAGCTTTCCCACTTACTAGACAAAGCAGTCAGCAGCCAATTTAATCATTATCAGATGGAACTAAAAGTCACCTCTACCTGCCTTCCCTGTCATTCCAAATAAAACTGCTGGAAAGACTATTCCTGGTAAATATCCATTCTCTAAAGGTTTCAGAGACCTACCAGACATATCTGCCTCTTACTCTCAAATGAGTAGAATGCTATGCTATGGTCTTCATACTCAATAGCACATTCAGAATTCCATTTTTAAAGAGCCAATAAATACCCTTTGGTATCTTTAGGGAAACTTCTATTTAACAGCACATTCCTCTCCACTATTTTTTTTAAAAAGAGATTCCTAAAATAGTTAACCTTGGAATCTGTATTTTGATTCATGTTTGTTTTTAAATTAAATTTTACCTTTAAAAAAATCACTTAAAATCTGCCTTTTCCCCCCTCCCATCCTTTCTCCTCCTATGAGAAAGAAAACCAAAACCCCTGTTACAAACATATATAATTAAGCAAAACAAATTCCTGCACTGGTCATGTCACACACATACACACACACACACACACACACACACACACACACACACACACACAAACACGTCTTAATCTTTACTTTTGAGTACAGGAAGCAGGTAGCATGTTTTATCATGTTCTCTGGAATAATCAGATAATGCATTGATTCCTAATCCTTTCAAAGTTATTTGTCTTTACAATATTGTTATCTTTGTAGAACCTATTTTTCATCACTTTATAGTCACACTAAAATAAATTGTTCCCTCTGCTTTAATTCGAACAAGTTTCCTAGCTATTTCTGGTTCCTTCATTATTTTTTTACAGCACAATAGTATTTCATCACATACAAATAAAATAATTTATATAACCATTCCTTCAAATAATAGAGCCCCCTTTCCCCTCCTTCCCCCAACCTACTCCTGTTTCTAATTGTGTCTAAAAAAGAGCTGCTCTAAATGTTTTTGAATACATAAGGGTTTGGTCCCATGTTTCTGAGCCCAGGTTAAGCACATTGGCCAATGACTCACAGAAGTGAAGGAAAACCCAAGACTCAACATCCCAAGAAACAAAAGTGAAAAGTGAGATTCTTTGGGGGGGAGGGGGAAAGAGTTCCTACTGGCAAAGTGTTTTCACCTATGTGGCCCCAGTTTCTTCATTTGTAAAGCAGAGGGCTGGACTTGCCAGTCTCTTAAGCCTCCTGCCAGCCCTAAATTCCATCATTTTATGCCAGCTCTATTTTCCTCAATACTTAATGGACCTCTGAATTCACTGTTGAGAGCTTCCTCTGCCTATCTAAATAATCTTAATGGTATGGTTGAAAAAACTTTTATTACTTCATAGTCTACAATGGAAGTTCCTGGAGGTCAGGGGTTATGTTGTTTTTGTCTTTATATCCCCAGAGAACAGTACAATGATAGGCACCTGGTAGACAACTGAATATATGTTTGCTGAATCTGTTGCTTCAAACTTAGGCTGATCGTCACAGGAGAGTTCATCACTAAGTCTGCAATGAAACCTTTTCAGCTTGGCAGTACTTCAGGCAGTCAATAAGCATTAAGTATCCTATCACATATCTTGTCATTGTTCAAAATACTGGGGATCAAAGAAAAGAATAAATACGACCCCAATTCTCATAAAGCTCTTACAGATAACATGCAACTAGGTCCATATAAGATATATACTAGGAAAATGGTAGATAGTCTTAGAAAGAAGACACTAGTGATAGCTGGAAGAATTGGAAAGGTCTTTAGCAGAAAGTGGTATCTAAACTATGTCCTGAAGGCAGGGAAACCAGAAGGCAGAAGTGGGAAGGCAAAGTACACAGGCAGAAATGACAGCTAGTGAAACTGCAGTGGAGTGTTGTATAATATATAGGTCAGTGTCAATGGATCATAAAAGTAAATGGAGAAGAGTAAAGTACAGGAAAAAGAGACAGGAAGAAGTAGAAAATCTTCAAAATCAGGTGTTCTCATATTTGAACCTAGAGGCAATAGGGAATTACTGAAGCTATTAATCAGACAAGCTACAGGGTCAGATAAGTAATGTATTTTAGATTTTTTTTTTTTTGTAGTTTTTGCAAGGCAATGGGGTTAAGTGGCTTGCCCAAGGCCACACAGCTAGGTAATTATCAAGTGTCTGAGGCCAGATTTGAACTCAGGTACTCCTAACTCCAAGGCCAGTGCTCTATCCACTGTGCCACCTAGCCACCCTAAGTAATGTATTTTAGGAAGATCACAGGCTGCTGAGTAGAGAATAAATTAGAGGTCGAGAGACAGGGATACCAACTAACTAATGGAATAGTTTAGAAACGAGGTAATGGAGCTTATAACCAAGTCAGATCAAGTCAAGAAGCACTTCTGAAGTGTCTTAAGTAGCCAAACATTGTGTTGACCCTTGGGATTACCAAAGACAAAAAAAAAAAAAAGCTCAAGGTATAGTGAAAATATGTAAATATTTACAAACAAGCAATAAACAAGATAAACTGAAAATAATTTCAGAGGGCAGGCACTAAGGATTAGAAAAGGCTTCTTGCAGAAGGTGAGACCAGCTGAGATTTGAAGGAAGCTAAAAGAGGTGAAGATGAGGAGGAAGAGCTTTTCAGCCAGTGAAAATGCCCATAGAGGGGAAATGTACAAGGAACAGCAACTGGATTACAGAGTATGGGGAGGTAAGGAAGGCTTAAGACCAGAAAGGTAGAAGCAAAGTTATTAGAGATTTTATAGTTGATTCTGGAAGTAAAAGGGAGCTGCTAGTTATTGCCTAGGAAAGGGATATCAACCTATGGAGTAGGGAGAGATTGGAGGTGAGACTAACCAGCAGTAGTATGAGGTGCTGAAGACCTGCATCAATGACAGAGTAGGGAAGGGGATATATACATATATATATATATATATGTATACATATATATACATATATATATATATGAGATGTTATAAGAGACAGGGCTTGACAACTATATGGGGGTGATAGAGTGAAGAGTCAGGAATGACAACTTGGTTAGGAACCTGGATAATTGAAAGGACAGTGGTAGCCTAAACTGTAATAGGGAAATTAAGAGGATTCATAGGTTTTGGAAGTAGAAAAAAAAAGAGTTCATTTTTGGACTTGCTTGGTTTTAAAATGTTTATGAGCCAACTATTTTGAGGTAACTACTAGGCAATTGGATATGAGAGGGTTAGGAATGGACAAGTAGATCTTAAGAGTCATCCGCATGGACACAATAATTGAAACCATGGGAACTAAAATCACTAAATGAATGTAAGCTTCCTGAGAGTACTGTTTTAACTTTTGTTATATATCTCCAGCGCCTAGCAGAGTGCTGACACATGGCAGGTGATTAGATTAATAAATGCTTGTTGATTGATTGAAGTCTGGTCTTCCTTTTACTATATCATGCTCCTTTCAAAGATCTTACAATTTATTGATAAAGAATGTGCCCAGATAAAATAATACAAATTAGATTAAGTACATATGGATACAAAGTACTATGAGAGAATACCAGTTTCAGGGGATCACAGAAAGCTTTACAGTAAGAGGGATAGCTAGGCTGTTTAAGAGAAGGTAGAAGAGGGGGAAATAATTTGACTGAAGGCTTGGAGATGGAAAGCATTGTACTATTTGGTTGAAGCTTAGGTTATCTGAGGTGGAGTAATGTGATATTATTAAAGTACAAAAGGTACAATGGTGAATTCCAGCTTTTAAAAGTATATCTGTGAGGTGGCTAGGTGGCTCAGTGGATAGAGCACCGGCCTTGGAGTCAGGAATACTGAGTTCAGATCCAGCCTCAGACACTTAGTAATTATCTAGCCGTGTGGCCCTGGGCAAGCCACTTAACCCCACTGCCTTGCAAAAAAAAAAAAAAAAATATATATATATATATATTTATATATATAAATATCTGTTAATTCAGTTGGCAAAGGGGATATGCACTGAAGCATTCTGCCAGTAGTGAGTATAGTACATAAAATAAATAAAAAGTGGCCTGTCTTCGCTTGTTTATCTGCCTATAAGAATATGGAATTCTTCCTTTCAGTAGACTTTATCTTTATTTCTTTTTTTTTTTTTTTTTTTTTTAGATTTTTCAAGGCAATGGGGTTAAGTGGCTTGCCCAAGACCATACGGCTAGGTAATTACTAAGTGTCTGAGGTTGGATCTGAACCCAGGTACTCCTGACTCCAAGGCCGGTGCTCTATCCACTGCGCCACCTAGCCGCCCTTTATCTTTATTTCTTAAAAGATATGATTGTCAAAGTAGACTATACCGGAGGTTTTTAGGAGGCCACTTTTTTAAAACTGAAGAATGTGGTATATGGATAACATAATCCAATTTAAGATGACTTGTGTTAATAGTGTTTCAACTATCTTCCTAATGTAACATTTAGAGTCATAGGATCAAATCTTGGCTCTGCCACTTAAAGCTATGTGTGACCTTGGATTGGTGACAACTTCTCTGTGGCTATATACACACATATTTTGTACAGACTTCTAGGATATAACTCATTTTTGTCCTTGTAGTCCTGGCATCTGGCATGTAGTAGAAATTTAATAAATGCTGTTGAAAGATTGATAGATAAACCTAGGTTTGCTTTTCTGGGGTGTATGGGGTATGTGTGATAACCTGAAAGAAATAATTTAAAATTGGGCGGCTAGGGGCACAGTGGATAGAGCACCGGCACTGGAGTCAGGAATACCGAGTTCAAATCCGGCCTCAGAGACTTAAATAATTACCTAGCTGTGCGGCCTTGGACAAGCCACTTAACCCCATTGCCTTGCAAAAAAAAAAAAAAATTAAATACCTGACATTGTATGCATGTTTAAGTATATAAAAAATAAATTTACCAGGGTCTGCTCAGTTATCAACTGTTAGACTGAGTTAGATCATCTAGCTCAGGCCCTTGGTTATGTAAAATTTTAAATAAGTGTAATAGTGCCTGAAGGCATGGGGTAGGGATCCATTTTAGGATTCTCCCTGGGGCAGAATTACTCAGGTTGTGGGCTAAGGTTAAATAAACTTTCACCTCAACCAGGCACTGCCAGCATCTCCAGAACAAAAAAACAATAATCAAGGTAGAGATGTGAAAACTCTCCTCTTAGGACTTTCCTAGGCTCTTTTTCTACCTGACAGCTCCTGTTTTTTTTTTTTTTTTTTTTTTGGTTAAGTCTTCTTTTATTTCATATTCCCCCAAAGGCTCTGTCCTGGACTCTCTTTTCCATTTTCTTCCACTAGATGAGTTCTTTGGCTCCCATGGGTTCAATTATTATCTCTATGCAGATGATTCCTAGGTCTTTTTTATTCCGCCTTGGTTTCTCTCCTGGGCTCTAGTTCCATATCATCACCTGCTGGACATTTCCAACTGGATATCCCAAAGGCATCTCAAATTCAACATGTCCAAAACAAAATGATATTTTCCCCTCTTTTGAACTTATTACCACTATCTTATTACCACTACCAGTAACCCAGGTTTGTGACCTCAAGAGTTATCCTTGCCTCCTCTCTTTTGCTCAATTCAATTTGGTTACCAGATCTTACAATTAAGTTCTCTATAGCATCTCACATACACATCGTCTTCTCACAAAACTACCATAGTATTTTACATGGACTATTGTAAGACTATAGACTAACTGATCTCTAAGCCACAAATCTTACCAACTCTATTCTCATCTACCAAAGTATAATTTTCCTAAATCACAGGTCTAAGAATATCCATCCTTCTGCTAAAAAAAAATTGCCAGTATTACTTCTATGATCAAATATAAAGTCCGGTGTTTGGTATTGAAAGCTTTTCACACCCTGGCCCTCTCCTTTTCTCATCTTCTCAGATTCTACTCTCCTCAATGTACTTCATGATCTTGCCAGGATTGTTTTTCTCTAGTATGCTCTGGATCAGCATGTGCTGTTTCCTCATTTGAACATAAGCTCCCACAGGGCAAACACTCCCCTTGTCTTTCTTTTTATTCCCAGCTCCAATGTGGATTAAGTGCTTAATAAACTCTCATTGATTCAATGAAGCACTGACTCTGTGGAGCACTGTGCTAAAGTCTGGGGACCTGCTGATTTTTAAATAATTCTGTCCTCCCTTTACTCTGTCTCACCTCTTGTTCAGAAAATAATAATCAAATCAATATTATCATTGCTCCTAGAGAGGATACAACAATCTACTGTTGTGTGAAAATATTAAGAATGCCAGTGATTCAGAGCCATAGGTTGTCTGCATCAAGACTCCTTCCCAATTCCTTAGGCCTATTCGTGCCAACCCTACCTTTGGCATTATTACTCAATTCAACTCTCCCTTTCCCTTGTTAAAAACAGCCTGAAGGGGCAGCTAGGTGGCACAGTGGATAGAGCACTGGCCCTGGAGTCAGGAGTACCTGAGTTCAAATCTGACCTCAGACATTTATTACCTACCTGTGTGGCCTTGGGCAAGCCACTTAACCCTACTGCCTTGCAAAAAAAAAACAAACAAAAACCCAGCCTGAAAGCATAAACTATACTATACTTTGTATGAGACCTGTTCTTCTCCCACTGCCTCCATCAACTTGCAGTCATATATCTAAATCCTGCAATCTTGGCCCCACTCTTTGGCACAGATGTACTTTTTCTTAATGCTCCCAGACACTGTGTGTAGTTGAGGAGGAATGATATAAACATGTTTCATTTGGTACCCTCTGGTTCAAGTCAAGACAAGTCCACCCCCATCCCTGTGATGATGTCATTGGTCCTTTTTTTGAGAACAAAGGATAAACATCAACTCTCTAACCAAATATATAGCACTACCTAGATCCAATGAAAGTTAAATCTACTCCCTGGGCATTCTCCCTCTTTTTCTACCTTTATATCCCAAACTCTCTATTCTTATAATTTAAGACTTCAGTTTATATGCTGATATCCCCCCCCCATAATCAATAATCTCAAAGAATGAAGGCATGGAAAGTATTCCAACCTGCATCAACACTGTGCTAGGTACTAAGGTACAAAATTGTGACAATCTATGCCCTCACAGAATATATTTTCTAAAGGCAGAGATAAAACTAATAGGAAGGTGTGACCAAGGGATGTGTTTTGGTCAGAAAAGTGGAGGAAGGGTAAGTCCTTAGAAAGCTATGGAAAAGAGGGAGAGAAAAGGCAGCATGGCAAATTAGAATATGACAGAATGAGGATAAAGTGCAAATATGCTCTTCCTTGATCAAATGACCTACATGCTATTTTCTGAACTAAGCATTTTTTTCTCTCACCCCAGGTCTCTGCACATCCTTACTATTAAAATAATGCCATCAATCGCAATATATTTAATATAATAATGATAACTAATTTTTACAAGGAGCTTTAAGGTTTTCAAAAGTGCCTTACAAATTATCTTATTTAATAAAACAAGGAGTGTGAGGGAGGTAGGTACTATTAGTATCCTAATTTTACAATTGAAGAAACTGAGCCAGATAATGATTAAGTGGCCTGTCCAGGGTTACAGGGCTACTAAATCTCCAAAGCTGAATTTGAAAGTGGGTTTTTCTTACTGGTGGTCTAGCATTCTATCCATTTTATTACCTCTACCTGCTTCTAATAAAATTTTCATATAGCCTATATTTATCTGTGAAAAATGACTGTACCTCCAAATAGAATATAAGTTCCTTAAAGGCAAGACTTTTTTCTTTTCTCTCTTTATTCCTCCTACCTAGATAGCATGGTATATTATAGCATGCAGTAGAGATTTAATAAATTTTGACTGGCTGAATTTCTTTCTAAGATCTTGGGAGTAATATTTCATTTAACTTTGTATATCCCTCTTGGCTAACACAATAAATACATGATTGCTGAATGACTAAATGATTAGATAAATCTTTAATTACCTTTTCTCTCAAACCAGAGAAACTATAGGTAATCTACTGAAACACATTTTTCTGTCCTTCCTCAATACATGTCAAACTTTTAGAATCAGAAATGGAAACAATTAGAGCTAATAACTAGGCTGACCTATAGCTAAAAAAGATCTGTATCTTCACCAAAAATCAAGCTTTCATCTGAAGAATTTAGGCAGTGAGAGATTCATAATGAAATAATTATTTTCTTAAAATGTTGCTGTGCTATAAGGAATGAATAATATGAATTCAGAGTGATATGGAAGACTTGTATGAACAAATTAAAACTGGAGGTATGCCAAAAAATCTCTACAATATCTTTTATAGTTCCATAATATAAAAATTAAGGGACACAGCCTTTCTGTCAGCAATTGATAAACTGAAAAAGTGCAGAGTAGCCTGCTTTTGGTCCCAATTTTACCAATTGCCTAGCAAAATAGTTTTGAACCAATATATGTACTGGGTGCTCCAAAAGCTTTAATATTTTTAATATTTTAGTTTAAGCTTTAATATTTTTGAAAGCGGGTAGTAGTGCTACAGTTTCCAATAACAGAATATGAACCCCTTTGGCCAAGGAGAGATAACTGCCTTTTTATTTCCAGTGTCAAGCATAAAGAAATTAATAATAAAAGGTCATGGTATGAGTATCTTCATGATGCTTCAGTCTTTAATCTCTATTTGTCAATTTGGCTCAAAGTTGAATGGGGAAATCCAGGTCTCAAAAAGTGAGACTGGCCATGGGGGAAATCTGAGTTGAATACAGATAATAGCTTAGGGATGGCCCCTTAGTTCTTTACTCAAAAATAAAACCCTCAGAGGAAATCCATGCTGTTTTAACTGAATTCACAAAATCCCAGCATTCTATGAGAAGAGACTCTGGTGGCCAGCAAGTCCAAGTCTTTTAACCCCAAAGGCATCTCCCACTATAACATATCTGGCAAGTGACAGAAACTTACCACCTCCTGAGGTAGTTCAATTTTTGGACAGCTCTAATTACTTCGAAGTTTTTCTTAACATCAAGCATCTTTGAAACTTCCACCCACTGCTCAAGATTTTTCTCTTATAGAATAAGTCGAATATTTCTTTCACATGACAACACTTCAGGAACTTTAAAATAGCTATGATCTCTCTAGTGAACCTTCCTTTTTTGAGCTACACATTTCTAGTTTCTTCCCCTGACCTTCCTAAAACATGGTTTCAAGGAGCCCTTCATCACCTTTCTTGTTCTTCTCTGGACAGAACTGAAATCTCCATACAAGGTCTACATACATACAAGTTCAAATTGTATGATCATCTCCTCATTCCTGAACGTCAAGACACTCACTGTAGCCCAAGACCACAGAAACTTTTGACTGCCACAATGATTATGCTAATTCATACTGAGCTTGCAGTCTTAGATGATTTTCAGACTAACTGCTGCCTAACTGCCCTTCCTGAATTTATCCTTGAAGTTGATTTTTTGAACCTTAGTCTATCGCTTTACACTCATCCCTACTAAATGTCATCTTAAATCCACTGAGATTTTTTTGACTCCTGATCCTCTCTTTCAGCAAACAAGCTATCATCTCTTTAAATGTAATGACACCTGCAAAGTAGATGAACACTCATTTAAATCTCTCTTCAAATCAGTGTCAAAATGTCAAATAGCAAGACTCAAGACCAGATTGTTAAGGGTCTTCATTGAAGACTTCTTGTCATATTGACAGTGATCCATTAATAACTACTGAGTTTTAATCAACCAAATAATTTTGAATCTATCTAATTATGTAATCATGCACTTCACATCTCTTCTTCACAAGAACAGGACATACTTTATCAAACTATTCCTCACTTGTAAAATAGCAGATTAAATACAAAGTTGGTGTCAAGAGCCAGGAAGTCCCACTTGTGATAGAAAATTGACCATGGCGACCCTCAAGTCATTTAATAATATTCTAAGCAATTATATAATATGGAAGAAAAATTTGTATTGGAAAGGGAGCTTCCCCATCTATGGATTTCCTATATTATGTCCTAACTCCTCATCTATCAGGTTAGTAACTTTTTTGTTTCTCAAAACTCTACATAACATGGTAAAAAAAGAGACAATAGGCTGTCAGAGAAGCTTTCAATCCTAATGAACTAAAGGGATCTGACTTAAAATATGAGTGCAATTTTCATTTCCAAGTTGCTAATAAAGTACAATTATCAATACTTTGGATTTGTATATTGCTACTCTCCTAAGAATTCAGTATTTTATATTAATCATATTTTTAGCCTCAAGACATCTTTTTTTTTTAAGGTTTTTGCAAGGCAAATGGAGTTAACTTGCCCAAGGCCACACAGCTAGGTAATTAATTATTAAGTGTCTGAGACCGGATTTGAACCCAGGTACTCCTGACTCCAAGACGGGTGCTTTATCTACTACGCCACCTATCCACCCCTAAGATATCTTTATCAAGTAGAAAAGACAGTAAATATTGTCTGAATTTTTACAGATAAAGTAATTAAGGTCTTGGGGAGGTTAGATAATTTGCTCAAGACTTATACAATGAATTACAAACAAATCAAGAAATGGAATACTAGGGGGCAGCTAGGTGGTGTAGTACATAGAGCATTAACCCTGGAGTCAGGAGGACCTGAGTTCAAATGTGACATCAAACATTTAATAATTACCTAGCTGTGTGATCTTGGGGCAAATCACTTAACCCCATTGCCCTACAAAAAATAAAGAAAAAAAAAGAAATGGAATACAGGTTTTAAAGATTGATTTTTCTAAATTTTTATGTATAATTAGATCTTCAAACTAAGAATACATAGTTCTTAAAAGCAAGAAAATACTCTGGATAATCAAAAATACAGTAAAATAAACTTATTAACTCCTGCATTGATGCTGTCTTGTGACTTAAATAAGTAATTTGATTTTTTTCCAAGGCAATGGGGTTAAGTGACTTGCCCAAGGTCACACAGCTAGGAAATTAGTAAGTGTGTGAGATCGCATTTGAACTCAGATCCTCCTGACTCCAGGGCTGGTGCTCTATCTACTGTACCACCTAGCTGCCCCCTCCTAATGTGATTTCTTATGCCTAGTTTCTTTGTATGTAAAGCTGGAGGAAAAATTTTTCCTAATGTAAGCATCTGTTTGTGAATAAGTGTTTGGTAAAATTATAAAACTACAAATGGTGGGTAATATTTCTGTTATATTTATGTTCAAGTACTATTAAAACAACATAGATCGAATATAATTCAACTAAAAATAGTAAATAGATACATTAAATCATGATACAAAAAGGTCAAAATGTAGCATGGGAAGTTTCTAAGAGAAATAGGGATCCAGCAGTATCACTAATGGGTCTGAATGCTGAAGAGATCATGAAAAGGGTTAAAAATCCCACATGTACAAAAATATTCATAGCACTCTTCATAGGGCAAAGAATTGGAAACTGAAGGGGAGGATGTCCAACAAAAGGGGGATGGCTAAACAAATTGTGGTATATGCATGTGATGGAACACTACGAAATTATGAGGGACAGGATTTCAGAAAAGCCTGGAAACACTTGCATGAATTGATGCTAACTGAAATGAGCAGAACCAGAAGAATATTATATACACTAACAATATCATGGGATCATGATCAATCATGATGGACTTGTTCATTTCAGCAGTATAATAATAAATAATAAAGATAATTTTAAAAGATTTGTGATGGAGAACACCATCCATATTCAAAGAAGGAACTGTAGAGTTTAAATGAAGACCAAAGCTTATTGTTTAAAAGTTGTCTTATGTATTTGTCATTTTTTCTGTTTTCTTTCTTCTATTTGGATCTGATTCTTCTCTCACAACATGTTCAATATCAATGCATGTTTAGGATGGCTATAAACAATCTATTTCAGATTGCTTTCTGTCACGGGGTGGGGGGGAAGGCAGGAAGGAAGAAAAAAACTCAAAACCTTGCAAAAAAAAAGATTGGTAAAAACTACCATTGTATGTAGTTGGAAAAACAAAATATTTTTTAAGAAAGAGAAGTAGGGTATCTACCCTTTTAGGGTATCTACCACTGGATTATCAGATTAAACAGGAGTAGGGTAGCATGGCATTACTAAAAATGAAGAGTACAAAAAGATGACTAGTTTTAAGTGGCTCAAGAATTAATAATTTTTACAAGTGATCCCACTGGAGGATATGCTACCCTTTCTCATCCAATTTTTTAGCTTTCTTTTTATAAGTTTTCTTTTGGGGGTTCTTTTAAAAAAATTCATAGTTAATAATTTTCCTTTTAAATTCACACACACACACACAAAACCTATTTGAATGGCATCTGATCATCTAAACTGTAGTTGAGAAGTTTTATTTTCCTCAACAAAAAATAAGAGAGATTTGTTTGTTCTTCATTCATGAAGAGGACCATGACATCAGGGAGGTGATGCTGAAGCATGCAAGTGAACTGAATTTAAGTAAGGGAGGAGTGTGCAAATTAATCCAGCCTCAGCAATTCTGTGGAGATCACTAGGAAAGAGAAGTAATTTAGGGTTTGTAACTAGTATGAGAAGACAAGGTGGCCCTTATTTTAGTAAGAAAATCTCCATATAAATACATGTAAAATGAGGAGATTGATATTTGTGGTTTTCTAACATCAGTATGCAGCTTCAGGGATTCATTTCTATTTGACACTGAAATGCTCTGTAAATATACTCAAAGAAGTTGTCAACCAGTCTTTGAATTCCCTTCCCTTTGCAGAGTGGCCTCAAAACTAACTTTGACTGTGGGTCACTTTCATCTGGTTAGGGAAAAATGTATATAAAAGTGCTGCTGTTAATGGCCATCACTATCCAAGCTAATTACAGACAAGTTAGAAGGCAAGTATTTTTCACAGACTGACTCAGTGAAGATACAACCAAGTTAGAAGATACAGGAAGACATCCTTCATATTTATTTTGTGGTCAATAGATCTTTTTTTTTTTTTTTTTAGGTTTTTACAAGGCAAATGGCATTAAGTGGCTTGCCTAAGGCCACACAGCTAGGTAATTATTCAGTGTCTGAGGCTGGATTTGAACTCAGGTACTCCTGACTCCAGAGCCAGTGCTCTATACACTGGCCACCTAGCCTCCCCTTGGTCAATAGATCTTTAAAGGAAAACTCAATAGATGAAACTCCTCTAAATCCCTCTTCAAGATCTGAAATTAAAGGCTTCTCTTGATCTGTACTACTAACTCACTTCATTACCTTTCTTTCTGCTCCTACACTCCCCCTATGCTATTCTCTTTTGAACTATATTGCTCTTGTGGCTGCTGCTGCAACAATCTTGCAAGTGTCCTTACTTTCCTTCTTCACTTTGCTAAATTCCCATTACTATTGCTGCTTTTCTTCAGTTGCTGATCAGCTAATTGTTTTAACTCTGCCTGATAATTTTTTAAAATTTTTCTAGCTAGCAGGTGAGCTAAGAAAGCAGTGTGAAAAGCAAGACTTTCCAGAAGCTCTTTCCCTCTTCTGTGTGTGTGTGTGGGGGGGGAAGGCGAGGAGGAATTGTAAAATTCAAAACCTCACCAAAAAAATGATAGGCAGAAGCTCCCCCCACAAAAAAACTCCAAAAATTGTAAAATTATGAATCCAACCAAATTCTAGAGGGGCAGAAATCAGAGTAATTGAAGCAATTTTCCAGGCCAAGACAACTTGTTGGATCCGTGGGAAAGATCTGTTCCATCAGGACCAGGGCTAGAAGAAGCTACAGTGTAGCCAGGGCTGCAGTCATGTCACACAGGAACTAACTAGCTCCAGCCTTCCAGGAACAGCCCACAAGGTGCCTAAGTCCCTGGGAGCACTTGGGTCCATGGCAGTAGGAACAGTTTCCAGAACTCTTGGCCTGGGGGGAATCGCTGGAGATGCCTTGGAGATTCCACAGAACTCTGCCACACTAGAGTGAGCTTGAAGCCCAGGCCTTCACTGGCCTCAGAGCAACTATGGGAACCTCTTGAAGCAGCTGCTTCAAGTACTCAGTTTACAGGTGGGAAGAGATTACAGAGGTCTCTGCTATCCCTGGGGCAGGATTCTGCTGCTTTGACCATACTCAGATCCAAGTCACAGTCTGGGCCCCCATACAACCATAGAGAAGGAGGGACCATCCCTCCTCACAGTTCCAGGGCAGAGGGCAGTGCCTATGGTCATCACAGACCAGAACACAGGCCAGGAGAGCACTCAGAACCTCTCAGAAGACATTGGAGGAATTAAAGTCCCTGGGGGAATGTACCAAAGATGACCCCCTAAAAGCTTTGGAAGTGTAGTAAATCAATCATAGACTGAGGAAATGAGCAAACAAGAGGAAAAAAAAAAGAATCTGACCACAGAAAATTAATTTGGTCCCATGGAGGCTCAAAATATACAGTCAGAAGATGAAAAAGTCAAAACTTCTGTATCCAAAGACTCCAAGAAAAATAGGAATTAGTCTCAGGCTATGGAAGAGATCAAAAAAGACTTTGAAAAGCAAGTAAGGGTGGGGTGTCTAGGTGGTGTAGTGGATAGAGCACCGGCCCTGGAGTCAGGAGTACCTGAGTTCAAATCCAGCCTCAGACACTTTAATTATCTACCTGTGGGGCCTTGGGCAAGCCACTTAACCCCATTTGTCTTGCAAAAAAAAAACAAAACTAAAAAAAAAGTAAGGGAAGTAGAGGGAAAAAATGGAAAGAGAAGTGAGAGTGATGGTAGGAAAATCATGAAAACCAAGTCAGAAGAAAATAACCAGTTTAGGTCAAATGGAAAAAGGCAGAAACAAAAGACCTATGAGAATAATGCCCTAAAAAGCAAAATTGGCCAGATGGAAAAGGTGCTAAAAAAGCTATCTGAAGAAAATAATTCCTTCAAATGTAGAATGAAGCTAAAGGAAGGTGATGATTTTGTGAGAAATCAAACAAAACCAAACCAAAAGAATGAAAAAACTAGATGAAAATATGAAATAACTCAACTGGAAAAATAACTGACCTGGGGGCGGCTAGGTGGCGTAGTGGATAAAGCACCAGCCTTGGAGTCAGGAGTACCTGGGTTCAAATCCGACCTCAGACACTTAATAATTACCCATCTGTGTGGCCTTGGGCAAGCCACTTAACCCCATTTGCCTTGCAAAAACCTAAAAAATAAAAAATAAAAAAAAATAACTGACCTGGAAAACAGATCCAGGAGAGATAATTTAATTTGCCTGAAAGTCATGACCAGGAAAAGAGCCTAGGCTACATTTTTTCAAGAAATAATGCAGCAAAATTTCCCTGATATCCCAGAAGCAGAGAGTAAAATAGAAATTGAGAGAATCCACTAATCTCCTGAGATTACCCCCAAAAACTCCCAAGAATATTATAGCCAAATTCCAGAACTCACAAGTCAAAGAGAAAATATTACAAACAACCAGAAATAATTACCATGGCATGACAGGATTAGGATTTGGGAATGTTAAAGAGTTCGTGGAGCTTGGAATATGATATTGTGGAAAGCAAAAGAGCTTGGATTACAACTGAGAATTAACCACTCAGCAAAACTGAACATCCTCTATCAGGGGTAAAAAATGGACATTCAATAAAACAGGAAATGATCAGAGCTGAACTTGATTTTCAAGTATAAGACCCAAGGGACACCCAGAGAGGGGAAGGGCATACAAGGGATTTAATGATGCTTAACTGCATGTATTCCTGCTTGGGAAGATGTTACTGATAACTCATACAAACTTTCTCATAAGAGAAGTTAGAACTAGGAGCATATATAGACAAACAAGAGACAAACAGAATATAACGGTATAAAGATGGAGTCAGTGGGTGAAAAAAAGGAATGTAGTGGGAGAAAGGGAAAGGAGAAGTAGAATGGACTAAAATATTTCACATAAAAAAATCAAGAAAAAGCTTTTGCAATGATGTGGAGGGGATGGGGAAAGTGAGGGGAAATGAGTGAGCCTTCATTCACATCAGAAATGGCTCAGAGAAGAAATTACATACACACTCAAAATCTCTTACCCCAGAGGAAACAAAACCCTCCCATCTCTCTCCTTTCATTTACAGTGACTCTCCCCTGTACCTGCAATGCTTTGTTCCTTTACCACTGACTTTACAATCCCCAGGCTCCTTCAAGGCTCAATTCAAACATAACCTTCCACAGCAGGTCTTTCCTGGTCTTCCCAATTGGCAACCAGGTGTCTTTCCTACCCTGAGATTACCTTTAATCCACTTGGTATATGTTTAATCTGATCCTAACTATTTACATGTTTACATGTTTTCTTTTCCATTAGAATGTAAGTTCCTGAGGGAAGGAATTGTTTTTACCATTAAGTGTCTGAGACCAGATTTGAACCCAGGTACTCCAAGGCCGGTGCTTTATCTACTACACCACCTAGCCACCCCTATTTCCTTTTCTTTAAATTAGCTTAGTGTCATTGAAAACCATAAATTCTGAGAGACAATCATATATTTTAAAATTTTACCCTGGGAGATATGTAGAAGTCTAATTCGGAGAAGGGAATAGTACAGTTTCCACTGTCATTTCTTTGCTATTTATAATAGTAGAGGCATACTTGAACTTTTTTCAGTCAATAATACTGACATGAAGCTAGGTTTTCTGATAAGTATGAATAATGAATCCTATGAAATGACTGCAAATATCAGTAATGTTGATGCTTCTTATTATTCACCCTACTCATCAGACTTAGCAGTATGTCCTTCCAGACACAAGTTAACCTTTGTAACCACACTGAAGTTTTACCATGCCTCATCTGGATGGAAGCATACATTCATCCTTGCACTGTAAGTGAGCAAAGTACTTTTTCTGTGAAAATCTGGCTATCACTTAACATTTTAATAATAGTCCACAGATAACTTAAAAGGCAGGGATCATATCTAATTATCTTTGCTTAATTGATGGAAAAGTTAACAATTTTCAAAGTAGGATGTTTGTTGAATAAATTTCTATTAATATAACACATCTCACTTTGGTATAAAATCTTAAATGGACAATTTGAAAATTACATGGTAAAGTACATTTATTATTGTAATTTTACTCAGAACTAAGGTTGTTTCTAAATTTTTCAAATAACAACAGTATTAGTAGTAGTAGTAGTAGTAGTAGTAGTAGTAGTAACAGTCAACAGTTACATAATGTGACAAGGTTTACAAAAACTTTATGATAACCTGCTGTGGATAGGTAAGTGTTATTATCTTTGTTATAAAGGAAGAAACTGAAATTGAGAGAGGTGAAATGATTGCAGAGGGCTGAAAATATAATATCTGAGGCAAGCTAGAATCCAGGCATCATCACTCTATCCAATAGGCTACCAACTGCCAAAATAAGAACCCCTTATAAACATTAAAAATTTCCCATATGACAGAAGTTGTATTTCAATAACAAAAATAACTGATATTTTTATAGCACTTTTAAGGCATGCTGACTATATGCATTGTTTTATATGCATTATTGCATTTGCTCCTCACCATAACCAGGTACTACAAGAATTGATCTCATGTTACAGATGAAGAAAATGTTAAGCATCCTGCCTATGGTCACACAATTGATGTACTGGAAGTGGAACTGCAATCCAAGTCTTTAGGAAGTACTTTTCTTGCTCCACTATGCTGTGTTCATGAGGCATATTTTTTGGGAGCCTGAGAAACCAGGAGATAGAAATGAGCAAAGAGACAAGCATTTCAAGCATGAGTGACAGAGAAAATGCCTGGAGCTGAGAGATGGGGAATGTTGTTCATTGAACAGCCAGGAGGCCAGTGTTACTGGATCAAAAAATAGATATTGGGGTGTGAAAAGACTTGAAAATGTGGGGGGAGGATTTTGTTTTGAAGGGCTTTGGTCCTGGAAGTGATAAGAGGATCATAATAATTTTAAGTTAGGGGTATCATGATTGGATGTGTGCTTTAGGAAGATCACTTTGGTAGCTAAATGGATTATGGGCTGGATTGGGGAGAGATTTGTGGCAGACAGTCCTATCAGTTTACTATTGCAATAGCTCAAGCATGAGATCAGGGTGGTAGAAGTATCATAATTTCAGTTTTCAGTTTTGTTTAATTTTTGTTCCTTCCATTTACATTGCTACAGTCACTGTGATGAGTTTTTGCTGGTTCTGCTTATTTCACTTTGCTATTCATAAAAATCTTTTCATGCTTCTCTGTGTTCTTCAAACTGTTTTCTTACAACACAGTAATAATGTTTTAGGTATCTCCCAAATGAAAAAGTAAAGAACTGTAACAAAGTATGACTATAAATATTTTGGTGGATATTTATTTTTATCACTGACATCCTAAGAGGTAGAAATCTCTGGGCCAAAAACTTTGAATATTTAGTGACTTTCTTCAAATAATCCCAAATTGCTTTCAAGAACAGCTGGACCAAATTATGGCTCTATGAATAAATCTTTAGTATATCTGCCTTTCCACAAAAACTCTACTATTGCTAATTTGCAGTGTGAGGTAAAATGTCAAGGTTGTTTCTCATATTAGTGATAATGGAGTATTTTCCTTCAGTTGCTATGGTTTGCAATTATTTCAAGTACTGTTCTTTAATCACTTAGCTATTATATATCTTGGTTCCATATCTTGCCAAGGATATCTGATAGGAAGATTTTTTCCCTAGTTGATCTACTCCCCTTATTATTAATTTTGTTCAATTTCATGTATTCAAAATTAGTCATTTTCTTCATTATTTGGTTAAAAATTCAGCCCTTACAGTTGTGAAAGTTCTACTGATATTTAATATTCCAGTCAAACACATATGTCACAATAAATCCAAAATGGATATAAGACACTGGCCTAAATATAATTTCTGCCAGACTGTTCTCTTAATTTTCTGACAAATATTGTTTCCTAGGAAATTTATATTTTCAGACATAGGCAAAGAAAAATTTTCTCACTGTAAAAAGTATAATTCAAAAACTGAAAGCTAGTATTATTATATTCAATGGGAAAACAATAGTACCTCCAATAAAAACGATAGCAAAGCAAGGATGTGTCATTTCCCTGATTGTTATTTGGGTTAACAAAGTAAAGGTGTAGGCCATAAAATAACTATTTCCTTCCCTTTAGCATCTGAAAAAAAAATCCACATTTCTACATTGCAATAACAAAATTCATAACATAAAATCTAGAATTATAAAATCTATAATACAAAAGGAAGTCCCATCCAAAATAAATACAAAATGTAACATTATCTGGAAGTCAATTTACCAAAGCATTTATGAATACAATTGCAAAATGTTCCTTAAAGGAATAAAGGTCTTAAATACCTAGAAAAATAGCAAGTGCTCATAGCTAAATAGCTGGACTATGCCATACCAATCAAATTACCACAGAACTGGAGAAAGTAACAATTCCGAAGGAATAATGAAAATGAAAAAGGGAATACATCAGACTATATTATTACATAATGTAATCATTGAAATAATTTGGTCCTAGAAAATAACAAACTTGGAAAAGACTAGGAAAGGAAGAATAAAAAAAATGTATCACTATATAGAAATGTACAAGGTGAAAAGTTTTTGTTTTTTGTTTTTTAGGTTTTTGCAAGGCAAACTGGATTAAGTGGCTTGCCCAAGACCACACAGCTAGGTAATTATTAAGTGTCTGAGGCCGGATTTGAACTCAGGTACTTCTGACTCCAGGGCAGGTGCTCTTTTCCACTGTGCCACCTAGCCACCCCAGGTGAAAAGCTTTTAACTATAATTTTTGGAATAGAATGTGATTTCTGAAAATATTTTCCATATTAAATGTTTTTAGAGAACAGAAATACAGCTTCACAAAGACAAAGTTAGTCTTTACATTGGTTCCATGTATAACACTAACAATGCCTTCTGTGGGGGATGGGGGAATGAAGCAAAAATGGGGGAAAAATTGTAAAACTCAAAATAAATGAAATCTAAAAAAAAATTTAAAAAAAGTGTTATAGCTAAGTATGTTTACACAGGAAAAATACTACCTTTCTGATGTTCTATTCAAAATCCATCTCAAATTTTGCCTTCTCTGACCAGTCACATAAGGTGAATAGTAATATTGGGCTCCAAAAATTTTGAGCACTGCTTTATCAGAACCTACTCTAAGCACTCTCATGATAGCAGCTATTTGTATACTGTTTCCTCTCCCACAGATTTTAATTTCTTTGAGAACAGGACCTCTGGGGTACTAAGCACATAGTAGGCATGTAAGCACATAGTAGGCACACAAGTTTATTTTTCTTGGACTGAATACCAGGAACAGATTAGTAATTTGGTGGGTAGGAGTGTCTGATTATCTGAATATCCAGTGCCAAACAGCAGTGGGTCCGTAGTCATCCCTCAGTAGATGACTATCAAACTGTACTCTGCAAGATTTAATTACTACAGTTTGGTCAAGGGGCAATAGAAGCAAGGTCTATAGACGAAAAGGTCAATCCCCCCCACCCCCGCCCCATTCATTGGCTTAATGGGCAGCTGAGGATGTGAAATTACTTGGCTTTTTTCCCCCAGGGTAGTTTTCACCAAATATAATATATATGTATAACATAATATAATATAAATAAATATAAACATAATAAATAAATATAATATATACATATAATATAATACATCCCACTAGGGAAAAAAAGCTTACGACAATGAAACTAAATAATAGTAGCTAGCATTTATGACGACTTTGGTATTTCCCATATTTACCTTAATAACCTAATTGGATTGGCTAGTTTCACATATCTTTTAAGCATTGAATTGGTAGCATCAAAGTTACAAAGGAGTCTTGGGGAGCTTTTGGACATCAAAGAGATATTTAAGTAAACTATGGTATTAAAGTCACAAAATGAATTTGAACAACTTAAATTTGAAAAGAAAAAGTAACTTGATGTATGGTCAGAACCAGTGATGAAATCATTAGAGTAGGAACTGATCTTAGATTAAGTAGATGTGTGGGGGAAGTAAGAGGGAAAGAGAATAAGTATTTATAGAGAGCCTGGTTAATTACAACAAAAATTATCTGGTCTGATCTTTGAGGTCAGTGCTATGCCCATTTTTATATTTGAGGAAACTGAGGAAAACAGGTTAAATGACTTTCCCAGGATCATACAGCCAGTCAGTATCTGAGGATGAATTTGAATTCAGGTCTTCCTCTGTCACTAGCTGCCTCTTAAATGATTTGTTCTAACTCCAAGGAGTCTCTCCAATAACACTAGTGGTCTTAAAATATCAGATTGCTATCGTGGGGGCAGAGGGGCAGCCAAAGGGAAGGAGGAAGGGAGAAAAATTTGGAATTAAAATTTTACAAAAATGAATGCTGAAAACTAATTTTTCATGTAATTAAAAAAATTTACTCTTCAAATTCCCATTAAGTGGATAGTCTACAGCCAATTGTAAGGACAACAAAAGTAATTTTCTTCTGAGGTCTCTGCCTGATAAGAGGATTGGGGGAAACTGTTTATCCAGCATGAAGTGGGTAAAGAGGAGCACTAAATAGAATGACTCTTATCTCAAAAAGAAGAGGGCTCATTTCAAAGATGCCATTCTTCAGCTGATACAGAAAAGCTTCCTTTTAAATAGACAGGAAAAACTATTTCTCCTCAAAGACTAGTAAGATAAAGGGGTACCAAAGTTGGCCAACCCAGAGCACTTCTACACTGACAACTGTCCTTTTCCTTTCAATACATAGAATTTCCTTGTCTGCTCTGTTCAGAAATGTTCACACAATGTTTAAAGTCCATGAGCAGTTCAGTGGCCCAATGGGAGAGCTCTGGTTCTGGAATTAGGATGATCTGAATTCAAATCCACTTCATTTTCTTAGATGTGTGACCCTGGGCAAGTCATTGAACTGCCTGCCTCAGTTTCCTCATCGGTAAAATTAGGATAATAGCCTCTACCTCTGAGGATTGTGAGAATCAAATAAGAAAATTTATGAAGCACTTAGTATAGTACCTAGCACATAATGTCATTTAAATGATAACTTCTTAGTCTGTCAAGGCTCAGTCAAACTGAGTTACTCACTAATCCTCAAATATCTCTCTCTTGAATTTTTCTGAGCACTTTGGATCTGAAAGATAATGCCATGATCAAAACTAATTTTCTAATCATTTTCTAATCATCAAAATCCTTTCTACAAGACTTTCTACATTCTCAATGAAGCTTTCCCTGACCAGAAATAGATGACACTTAACATTCTCAGCATTAACCAAACACTTTTTTTTAAACTATTTTTCATGATAGTGGTTATGAGAAGGGCTGATTAGCTGGAGGATCACCATATTATTATGATAGAAAAGAGTCTCGTAGGCTCACTGGTTCTGGAAAGAACCTTAGAAGCCATCTAGTCCACACCTCTGCTTTTAGAAATAAAGAAAATGAGAACCAAAAAAGTTAATTTGTCAAAGTTAGTAACAAAACTGGAATTCGGTGCTGTTTCCATTATATCGTACTATTCTATCTTATTCTATATCTGCTTATCCTGGAAAAAAGATTTATGGGGAACAAAACATATCAAGGGTCTCAAGGGTTGCCAGACCAAGAATTAAATTTGTTCTCCTAAGCCCCATGATGAAGGAATAGGAGGGGATAGGAACAAATCTGGAAACAATAAATGGCGAGTTCAGACTTGATGTGAGGATACCAATACTAGTCCTATATCCCAAAGAAATCATAAAAAAGCAAAAAAAAAAAAGTCTCATGTTCAAAAATATAGCAAATAGTGGAAAAGTGAAAAAGAACTGGAAACTGAAGGGATGAATGGCTGAACAAGTTATGGTATATGCATATTAGAGTACTAAAAGAAATCACGAGTGGTTGGACTTTAGAGAAGCATGGAAAGAAAGAAATGAAGTGAAATAAACAGAACCAAGAAAACACTGTACGCATTAACAACACTGTAAGATGATCAGCTATGAAGGATGCAGCTTCTCTCAGAAGTTCAGAGATCAAGGACAACCCTAAGAGACATACTACGAACAATGTCATTCACATCTAGAGGGAAAAACCATGGAATCTAAATGCATACTCTTTTTTTAAAACTTGTTTTTCTTTTTTCTTGTTTTTTTTTCTATTCCCCTTAGTTCTAATTCCTCTTTCACAACATGAATATGTTAAACAAGATTGTATAAATTTTACTGTTCACCACCATAGCAAAGTGGGAGGGAAGGGAATGTGGTAGGAAAAAAAACCTCATAAATCTGCAAATGAATGAATGTTGAAAAACAAACCTTGCATGCAATTGGAAAATAAAATTTCAATTTAAAAAATGAATGTTTAAAACCATCTTTACATGTAATTGGAAAAAATAAAGTACTAATTACTAAAAATATTTCATTTGATCCTCAGAACAGGTACTAGTATGATCCCCATTTTACAGTTGAGGAAACTAAGGCAAACAAATTAAAAGACTTGTTCAAGGTCACAAAGTTTGTATGTGTGTATGTGTGTCTGAATTTGAAATTAGGTCTTTTGGCCTCAGGTCTGGAGCTCTTCCCATTTCACTACCTACTTACTAGAAACACAATATTTTCCTTGATTCCTGTTGTGCATCAACATTTAATGCAAGTTGTGTATATATAATGTTCAAACTTAAAAAATAAATTGTACCCACTGTTTTTGTAGTAGGAAATTTTAAACTCAGAATTATTTTAGCTCAAACTGTTCAGGTTGGTAGAAATTTATATGTTGTGTTATAAAATCAAAATACAGAGGCCTTGCTATCACAATAGAAATCCTAGAAATATTCTACAGGAGGGGTGGCTAGGTGGTGCAGCGGATAAAGCACTGGTCCTGGAGTCAAGAGTACCTGGGTTCAAATCCGGTCTCAAATACTTAATAATTACCTAGCTGTGTGGCCTTGGGCAAGCCACTTAACCCCATTTGCCTTGCAAAAAAACCTGAAAGAAATATTCTACAGGAAAATAATATGCCATTGCTTCTTAAAATTAACTTGAAAAAATATTTTGACTATCTGATGTGAAATTGGGAAAGGAAAAAATTCTGCTGGAAATGCAAATTTTGTTTTTAATTATGGGATATACTTGAGGTAAATTTAAAAAATTTTGAAGCTTTTATACCAATTCATTAAAAAAACAGATGACCAATTAGAAAAATCAAAAAATTCTTGTTGTGTATCAACATTTAATGCAAGTGTATAATGTTCAAACTATAAAAATAAACCACACCTATTGTTTTTGTAGTTAGGAAATTTTAAACTCAGAATGTATTTTAGCTCAAACTGTTGTTAGAAATTTAAATGCTAGAAAGCTGAACTAAAGTTAAAAGACTGCCAAACAGATCTTGAGAATAATTATTTTAGTTCATAGTATCCATATGATCAATGTTAGCTAGAAAAACTCTCTTATGGAAGATTCAATTACAATAGAAAAATTTTCATTTGCAAAATAGTCTTTTGGCAAGCTTATTTGTATTAAGTGAAATTAAAATATTTAGAAAATAAATTGGTTTTCATATCTTTAATAATTATAATATAAGCTAGAACTTATGGAGAATATAAGGAAATATGTGAAATACTGGACAAAAAGATCATTCCATTTCATCTGTTAAGTACATTTAGAAATTGTAAATGGACAATTTTGATGTCTCTTTTTTGGTGTGTCTATGAATTACCCAAATGTCATTTGACTGCTTTTCTTCACTTTGAGATTCCTTTTTTTTATGCCCTACATAGGTAAAATAGAAAATATACAAGTACAATACAAAAGAAGCAGTTAAATGGAACAGTGGATAGAGCTGTGGTCCTGGAATCAGGATTCATTCTAGAGTTCAAATTTGGCCAGAGATTTACTAGCTTTGTGACCCTAAGCAAACCATTGTTTGCCTCAGTTACCTCCTCTATAAAATGAGCTAGAGAAGGAAAAGTAAACCATTCTTGTACCTTTGCTAATAAACCCCAAATGGAGTCACGAAGAGCTGACCAAGACTAAAAAGAACAATGAAACACAAAAGATTTGGAAAGAAATGGCAATAAAAGGCTACCAAGAACATAAGCCAACTATAGGTCAGTAATTGAAGATTTTTTAAGAATGAGGACAAATACCTCAATTCTAAATCTGATCATTTAAGCATAGGCAAAACCAAAGATGCATAGGACCGCAGAAGTCTAAGACTTGGAAAATCAACAGTAAAAAGATTTTTGAATTCAGGGACAGCTAGAGAGCACTGGCCCTGGAGTTAGAAGGACCTGAGTTCAAATTCTCAGATACTTAATAATTACCTAGCTCTGTGATCTAATTTAATTTACAATCATTTATAAACTTCATTTAATTATAAAACTGATATTCTAGGCATTGAGCTAAGATGAATATTTTAAATCAAATCCAAGTTACATTGGTTTTCCTATCCTACAAACTACAATTACTATAAATGATTTCGGAATTTTAATTTTTCTAAGTAAAAATCTTTAGTTTCAAAATTATCTCCAATGATCTAAGAAAAAGTCTTTTAAATAAAACTATTTCTAATGCATATCAGGTTAAAATGAACTATACAATATTGTATCAAACTTAGGTAAAAGGCAAGATTATTTACGGCATTAGAATTACTGATAGGGATACAAAGAGAAAATAGTTTAAATTACTAGTCTACCTTAACAGCTGTTGAAAGGTAATTCCAGAAATGAGTTTAGCTGGCTGCAAAAGGTGAAAAAAAAATTAAACATTGCAAATTGATTTTTAAGATACTACTGTATAGAAATGTTTCCAAACTCCTTGGTTTCAAGAACAAAACATTTACAAAGTATTTTCAAAGGCTTTCAAAATTCTAATCCCCCCCCCCACGCCCCCAAATAGGTTTACTTCTAGTTAAATATTGAGATAGTTTTAGAAGTCATGAGAGGTAGACAAGAAAGAAAAATGTTCACAATTCCTGCAGCTTAGCATGAAGACTCAAGCAACCTGAATGCTTTCACAATCAAGATAAAAGCCCATGAGTTACTGGCTATTTATCATATGCAATTAGATTGTTTTATAATAAATATTATAGTTCTATATCAGGACTAAGCTTTCCTACAAAAAAATCAAAACTGACTTTTGGAATCAATCTTTTAATATAGGCTCTTTAAAAAATTCTCCTTTGGAGCAATTCTATTAACACATAATGGTATAAACTAAATACTGTGTCAAATTTGTAACAAATATACAGTAAACTGTCAACAAATACTTCAAAGTATATGAAGAGTTTTCAAACTGCATTATATTCAATCCAGGTCAAAAATATTTTCTCTTTCTCAAAAGACTTAAAAACTGAAGAAACACCTTGTTTCTTTTCCATTTGTTAAAGATAGCAACCCAAAGGCCATTTTTATCTTATTCCTATATTCTGAAGGGAAAAGAATATCAAATGTGACTAATTGTGCTTAGTCAAAATATAAAATCAAGTTTCATGGTGACATCAACATTTTGCATTTAATAGAAATATTAGGTTAAACTGAAAACACATCCTCTGTAGAAAATTGTAGTATGCTTTAACATTTCCTCAGAATCTCCCATTCAAAGTTAGTGTTTAATAGAGAGAAATCAAAATATTGCATATTAGAATAAAATTTCAAAATTTTATCCAAATCCATTTTGCCAAACTATATAGCCAGACTATTGAGTTTATCAAAATTATGTTCTGGGATATGTGTATAGTAAGATTCCAAGATCCCAATCACTAACCTCCCAACTTTCTACATTCTCAAGAAGTGAGCAGACTATCATTATACTTTCCTGTTCAGTTTTTAAACCATTCAGCCCCTACTTCAGGAATAGTCTAGGAATTATTTGCTACATTGTTTCTAGCTCTTCCTTCCATTTCAGTCTTGAACTCCTAATTTGGGATTATTCTAAGTAAACTTTAACATTCTCTTGCCCAGAACCAGGCTTCCATGTCACTTATCAGACACTCTAGACCGTATTTTATATATAACCTGCTTCTAGCTCCTCTTTTATGAATTGTTTTCCTCCTCTATAAAAGAAAGCTCCTTGAGGTTAACAATTTACTTGTTTGCTTCTATCTGTATCCCCAATACTTACTTCAGTTTCTGGCAGTCAACAAATGTTCTATCTAGATAAATAGGAGATGAGCAAAAGAAAATGGGAAGATCTTTTTCCACATGACAATTAAGATGCTTTGGGCATACACTGATTTCTTTTGGTGAAATGAGCTTTCATTAGCAGTGTTAAGATAAACTAGTTATAGGGGACGGCTAGGTAGCACAGTGGATAGAGCAGGAGTACCTGATTTCAAATCCGGCCTCAAACACTTAAAACAATTACTTAGCTGTGTAGCCTTGGGCAAACTACTTAACTCCATTGCCCTACAAAAACTTTTAAGATCAAGGAGTTTACCTGTCAGATCCATGGAAAGGGAATCAGTTTATGACAAAGGAAGAAATGGAGAACATCACTAGAAACAAACTAGATGGGGTGGCTAAGTGACACAGTGGATAGAGCACCAGCCCTGGAGTCAGGAGTAGCTGAGTTCAAATTTGGCCTCAGACACTTAATAATTACCTAGCTGTGTGACCTTGGGCAAGTCACTTAACCCCATTGTCTAAAATTCTTAAAAAGTAAAAAAACTAGATTTTGATCACATTAAATTAAAAAGCTTTTGCACACCAGGAGAGATGGGAATTCAGGGAAGCCTGGAAAGATTTGCATGAACTGATGCTGAGTGAGATAAGCAGAACTAGAAAAACATTGTACACCCTAACAGCAACATGGGGGTGATGGTCAACCCTGATGGACTTGCTCATCCCTTCAGTGCAACAACCAGGAACAATTTTGAGCTATCTGCAATGGAGAATACCATCTATATCCAGAGAAAGAATTACAGACTTTGAACAAAGACCAAAGACTATTACCATCAAATTAGGAAAAATAACCATTATATTATATAATCTTAATATCTCATACTTTTTTTTTCTTAAAAATATGATTTCTCTCCCATCACATTCTATTTGGATCAATGGAAATAATGGAAATAATGTAAAGACTGGCAAATTGCCTTCTGTGGGGGGGTGGGGGGAGAGAAGTAAGATTAGAGGAAAAATTGTAAAACTCAAAATAAATAAAATATTTAAAATGAAAAAATAAAAAGGAAATGCGTGATATAATTGGTATTTAAATTATGCATATTAAACTTTTTTTAAAAATCCAAAAAAAGACTCACCAGGGCCCTATTTTTACCATTCCAAATGACTTCAACATCAAATTGAGATTTTTTTTTATTTTTTAGGTTTTTGCAAGGCAAATGAGGTTAAGTGGCTTGCCTAAGGCCACACAGCTAGGTAATTATTAAGTGTCTGAGACCAGATTTGAACCCAGGTACTCCTGACTCCAGGGCTGGTGCTTTATCCACTGCACCATCTAGTTGCCCCTCACATTTTTTTTTAACCTACCAAATTGACTTGCAAGTTTGCCATGCTGACAATGCTTTGCCCTCTTCAGTTCCCCAACTCCTAAAATTGAGGTGTCATTACTTTCTCTTACATCTAATCTGATTTCAAGTCCTGTCCATTTTATCTTTATAACATCTCATATATGTCCCCTCCTCCTCTGACACTGTCACTACCCTTGTACGGGCTTTTACCTTATGCTTGGACTTTTGCAATACCTTGCTAGTGGATTACCTACCTGATGATCTCTCCCTACTCCAATCCATCCCCTCAGCTGTCAAACTGATCTTCCCTAAAGCACAAGTCTAATTTTGTCACCCTCCTTTTCAATGAACTCCAGTGATTCCCTATTATCTCCAGAATCAAATATAAAATCTTCTATTTGATCCGTAGTAATCACTAAACTCTTCCTTTCTTTCCAGTCCCCTTCTACATACTCTTCGATGCAGGGACACTGACCTAGTTATTCGAAAGACCCTTCATTTCCTGATTCAGTGCTTTTTTTACTGCCTTGTCTCTGATGACTGGAAAACTCTTTTTCCTCATCTCTACCTCTTAGCTTCTCTGGTTTCTTTTAAAGACCCTAGTAAAACTCCACTACAAGAATTTCTGATCCTCCTTAGCAATAGTACCTGCCTTCTGTTGATTATTTCCAATGTATCTGTCAATATCTTGTTTATATATAGTAGTTTACACATTGTCTTAATAGCTCCTTAAAAGTAGGGTTGCTCTGGCCTTTCTTTGAATTTCTAAATGCTTAGCATAGACCCTGGCACTGTTTACACCTTCAAAATCTCAAGTTTGGTGCTTCCCTTCTGTGATCAGTCATCTCCAATCTGTCATCTCTGACACTTTGCCATAAGAGCTAAAACTTTTCTCCTGGTCTCCCTCAAAATCTAATTGGAATTTACATACCTACCATCAATTTTCTTTCTACTAGAGAAAAGCATAGAACCTCGGAGACCTGACTCACTACAAGTTTCTGCTATTCCAAAGAAACTGGGGCTGGTTTCTCTTAAGGCAATTTTTCATTCATCTCCATGATTTCCAACATACTTTGCACAGCAGGTGTGTCAGATATGCAAACATTAACTTCCCTTTCTCTACTCCCATTTTCAAGAAATGGTCCCTCATAAGAGGACCCCTCTCTGATCCCAATAAATCCATCTTTCCCTCAGACTCAGAGGAAGACCTCATTCTCAGCATATACCTGAAATGCCCAATTCTGGTTTAGCTCTGTAAAACTAGGTGATACCTGAACTTGTTAGTATTATTTAGATTTAAGGGGAAAGAAAAGGAAAAAAGAACAAGGCCAACAACTAAGCCTGGGAAAAGTCCACAGGAAGAGGCAGTAAAAGATAGCTAAGCATCACAGAATACAATGAGAAATACTACAAGAAGAGCAGTAACACTCATATTTTAACTAAGGATTATCTAAGGTCATTGGTAACCTTGTAAAGTGTGAAGTGAATTTTTTTGATAGAGGAAAACAAAAAACTTTCCAAAGGTATCTGTGATCCCTTCTCACTGAGTTGACTTTCTTACTTCTTTAATTCTATCAGTGTGCTCAGCATTCCCAGAGAGAAGTCAGGCTATAAATTTTTCGTGGTGTTTATTTTAATCTTCTGTACTCCCTTTGATTCAATCCTGTGTGATTCCAAATCCTGTGTCTTTTATTTTTAAGTCTTATAAGCAGTTCTTTTCAAGCACAAGATACTAATAAAAGGCATCTATGACACTTTCAGTAGTGTAGAAACAACAATAACTTAGCACTAAGTTAACAATAATTTGTAAAAACACTTCCAGGAACTTCTTTTCCACTGGTAGCTATTCATTCCCTCAGTGTGCTTCTTCCCATCTGGCCTAATTGCAAAAGTCTTGCTTGGGGTCTCTCTTTTGCCTATTTAAAAAAAAATTACTGTCCTAGATACAGAAATTGCCAGTTAAGATACTGTTTTCTTTCTATTCCCATTGCTGCCACCACTCTTACTACAATCTTATGCCTAGTTTGCTGACACAACAATTTCCAAATTAGTGTCTTTAATTTGGGACTCTTTTCATGCCAGCTAAATCAATTATTTAAGACATAAATATCAACGTTAGTCCTTACCTCAAAAAACTTCAAACTTGTCTACTTTCTACAAAGTCTAAATTTCTTTGACATTCAAGGTCTTCCATAATTTTATGAATCATGTAATTTGATCTCCCAATCCCCAAAACAGAACCTCCACTGTAGTCAGACTTCTCACTATTCTGGGAACATCTCTCTTTGTTCATTCTATTCTCTGGTAAATGTACTCCAACTTTCCACTCCATTAAGCTAAACCTTATACTTAGTCCATCTCAGTTATCACTTCATCAGTAAAGTCTTCCCCAACACAAAATGCAACTATGACCTTTCCCATGCAATTCCTAAGTGTACAGAATGTCAGTGCCCTTTATTGAGGGTAAATATACTACCAGCATTTTTATATAGGTGAAATTAGGTTAAAATGAACATTAAGGGTAGCCTTGGAAGTACAATATGCAACATGGTTCTGCCTTCCTGATGGTATCAGGCTCATGGACTGATTAAATGTATATGTCTCTTCCAGGTAATCCAAGGATATTCACCTTAAACCTCTACCTAGTGCCAATAGTAAAGTCAAATACCAAAAATTCCTCATGCCCTAGGAAAGGATCTGGTTCTTATCTTCACTCATTCTATAAATACTAAGTACCTAAAAGCTTTAAGGCACATTGAGTATAAAAACTAGCATATTTCAAATTAAAAAATGCATTTTCATTTTGCAATCTTTTATAAATGTTTCCTATGGGCAAACTAGATGGTGCAGTGGGTACAGCAGTGGCACTGAAGTCAGGATGACCTGAGTTCAAATCCTGCCTCAGACACTTACTAGCTATGTGACCTTGGGCAAATCACTTAACCCTGATTGCCTCTCATCCAAGGCCATCTCCAATCATCCTAATCCATATCTGTCCATTGGATCCAGATGGCTCTGGAGGTGACAGTGAACCTGAGGACTCAAATCCTATTCATGCACTTGTATAACATCACCTCCCTAATGTTATGATCTGCTTCGAGAAAAAGGGACAAATAGCAAGTGTTCCCTAACCTTTACAAGAATTCTTAATCTTTATTTTTATATTGTATAATTTTTTTTATCAAAACTATTCTCTAATCCAGTCTCAGACACTTAATAATTACGTAGCTGTGTGGCCTTGGACAAGCCACTTAACCCCGTTTGCCTTGCAAAAAAAAAAAAAACCTAAAAAAACCAAAAAAAACCCTATTCTCTAAACAAGGGAAACTGCATTATATACCAGAATTTCAATCTAACTGCAAAAGGTGGATGGAAAGTTAGTGTTAGGGTCATGTCAAACCCCTAACAATACTATAAAGTCTTTGAGGCTTACTGGACTGAATCAGAGCTGAGGATGAGGCAAGGGGCAGATAAGACAAATATGAACTACAGGTTTTATTTTTCCAAATGCAAGGATTCCAGTAATGTTTCCAATTAATGCTGAAATTTTTCTTTAAAAATCTTTTTTAAAACTAAAGATTTAAAATCTTTAATCTATAGCTTAAATGAAAAGGAACTGCTTTCTTCTACATCCCTACAAGCGTAACATTTGTTTTTTTACTGCACCATTCTTCCAAAGAGAACAAGATGATGACCAAATCACTTTTAAACATAAAATGTTGGTTTCCAAATCCAAAATGTTTATCATTTTGAAACATCTGCTCATGATGCTAAACCATAATATTTTATATCTGAGGTAGGTTCTTTTCATTTGATAAGCATTTTTATTTATTTTCTTTTTCATTTAATCATTTTTAAGGGTCTTTTAGATATCAGGTCTAAATAAAGTGAACTCTGAAACTGGGAAGATATGGATTCTAATGTGACCTCTGTCACAGATTGATACCCTAAGCCCCAATTTCTCAAATTACTGGCTCTCGGACCCTCACTGTTTAATAAGGAAAATGAAGCAAATAGGGTTAATGACATGCTCAGAGTCAAATAAGTGTCTGAGGTAAAACTTTTTTTTTTTTAGGTTTTTGCAAGGCAAATGGTGTTGAAGTTTGGCTTGCCCAAGGCCACAGAGCTAGGTAATTATTAAGTGTCTGAGACCAGATTTGAACCCAGGTACTCCTGACTCCAAGGCCAATGCTTTATCCACTATGCCACCTAGCCACCCCTGAGGTAAAATTTGAACTCAAAAAGGGGAGTTTTCCTGCCTCCTTGTCCAAAACCCTATGCATTTCACCATCTAGCATACATACTTTTGTTGTTGTTTTTGGAAGGGGGTTAAGTGACTTGCCCAAGGTCTCACAGCTAAGTAAGTATTAAGTATCTGAGATCAGATTTAAACTCAAGTCCTCTAGACTCCAGGGCAGGTGCTTTATCCATTAAGCTACCCTATGACCTATACACTCTTAAACACTATACACAGGATCCCTATACACTCCTAAAAATTATGGAGGATTTCCCCAAATATCTGTGTTTATATGGGATATATATATATATCCTTATTTATATCTTATAACTTTAAATAACTATTTTCATAATAATACCAAGATAATGAGACCCAGTAGTCCTGACTACATTTTGAGATCTGCTATTCTAAGACTCTCCAAGTAACAGAGAAGAGGTTGACTCAAATTGGAAGGAGGTAGCTCTCCAGAACATGAAAATCACAAGTCCAAGCCTATCCCTATGATGGATCAGGAATCTCTGTGGAGCACAGGGGAATACACACACACACACACACACACACACACACACACACACAAATGAAATAGTCCTTGTCCTTAGGGAGCCTTCTGAAGGTAAATAACATACATGCAGATTTGATATATGAAATTACCAATATCAATACAAAGTAATTTGGAAACAAGGGGCTCCTAGAAAGGCTACCTTCTGAATAACAATATTAGTAATAAATGATAATAGCTTTATATAGAACCTTAAGATTTGTAAAGTGTTGTACAACTATCTCATGTTATCTTCATAAATCTGGGAATAGAGGCAATTATCCTCATTTTACAGATGAGATAACTCAAGAGACTTGCCCAGGGTCACATTGCCAGAAGCAGCAACAAGGCAGCCTGAAGGAAAGGAGAGGCAGTTATTTACTAACCATGTCAAATCACTCTCCACCACCACTTTGACCACCATTTAATTCCCCTAGATACCCAAGAGCCTTGGGAATAACAGTATCCCTTCCATTTCCCAACCACCAGACCTACTTTTCTGTACATCCTCCACAGTCATCATTGAGGAAAGGGGGCCCACCTTCCTCATCACCATTAACAACTACTGTCTGACTGCAATCAACAGACTGGTAAAAGGAGCTCTGGAAGTGGCAGCAGCTCCCAGATCACTGCCCCTGACTCTGGTGCCTCAAAAGTCCCACAGCCATATCCACTGACTGCCCCATAGGACAACAAATCAGCCTAATTTAAGCAGCAAGGAACCCACAGGGAAAATCAGAAGGAGCAAATGCCAGGCAAGTCAGACCATCACTTTGACCAATACTGGACTACTGCATGGAAGTGGTTTCAGGATCCTGAGTCCAAGAACCTTGAAAATAGAAATGCTCCTGGCCCAGCCCTAAAGACTCAGGAAAGACTCACTAAAGTTCTTGGCATTGTAAAATGATTCAACTTCAGAAAGTGATGCTTTATCAGAGGAAATGACTTCAAAGAAAAGGTGATAACATCTGCTTTGTCCCTGCATGGTAAGACCAATCTAACTTGAAGCTGAACCCTTCCACATGTGTTGTCTCCCCCATTAGAATGGGGACTCCTTGAAAACAGGGGCTAGCTTTGTATTTCCATTTATATCCCCAGTGCTTAACATACAGAATGTAATAGATTTTTTTTAATTCATATAATATAGCTAAGAAATATTTGAAGTTGAATCTGAACTCATCTTCCTGCCTACTGGTCTAGCTCACTACTCTTGGCAAAGTAAGATACATTATAGTTCTGAGAAGTTGCACTCAAGGAAAGGCGGTAACCTGAGTTGAGTCTTGAAGAAAGCTAGTCTAAGAGACTGTAGTAAGGAACGAATACATTCTTGACAAGGGGAGCTTGTGCAAAAGTACATATGCCAGAAATCAAAAGTAGGCCAGATGAGCTAGACCAGAATAATGTGAAATTAAGCAGGGAAAGACAGGTTAGAGCCAGACTGCGAAGGGCTTTAAGTGCAAGATAGAAAAGGTTGTAGTTTATCCTAAAGTGAATAAGGAGACATAATCAAAAAGTATCCTTGAGCAGAAGAGTGGCATTGCCTAACCTGCTTAAAACTTGGTGGCTGGAAAAGGAGAAATTGGTGAAAGAATAATTTATTTTAATAATCTAATGTTGACTATGCATACTATTTTTTCTTCGTTCAAAGATGCAATAGGAGTCAAAATTTCTGTGAAGTTCTTGACAATGAAAAATGCCACATTTTAGAGTTTTCTGTGCTTTCAGTGTAACAGATTTAATTAGAAATTATGAGTTAATAACTAATTTATATATTAGTTTGCAATTTAAAAAGTCCTTAAAGTCAAGAATTTCAACAAAAATAACAGGCTTTCTTTTGCGCCTATTTTCCTCACACAACAGTTATTTACCTCCAGTTAATACTTCCACTGCAAATTAATGTGTGAGATAAAGTACATGCCATTATAGATATAATTTTGATAACCTGATCTTTGAGATTTAGCAGAATTTTTTGGTTTCTAAAGTCCTCAGCTAATAATTTAATGAATAGACTCACAGTGCAGCTAGGTGGCACAGAGGATCAAGTGCTTGGCTAGAATTGGAAAAATTCATCTTCCTGGGCTTCAGACCCTTAATAGTTATGTGACCTTGGACAAATCACTCAACCCTATCTGCCTCAATTTCCTCATGTGTAAAATGAACCAGAGAAGGAAATGGTAAACCATCTTTACCAAGAAAACCCCAAATAGGGCCATAGTAAGTTGAATGTCACTGAAAAATTAATGAACAGATTAACAAGTACAAGTCATGGTCACTACCCAAAGAAGTTTATGATTTAATGCTACCTGACATCTTTTCTCTCTTCTACACACCTCTCCATTCTACAATCAAGTAACTTATTGCCTACATTTTATTTTCATTCATCTCTTTACCTTTACTGACCACAAAACACCTCTATAACAATTTAAAAGTACAATAAAGGCTCCACTTCTGCTAAAGGAAGTCTTGGCTAAATAGGAAACAGTGTTGGTCACTTTTCTCCTATATCATATGGGTGTGTGTTTTTTATTGTAGACATAATATGGACTGTTTTGGCTTTTTTGCTATTAACTACATTTAACTAGGAGATGAAGGTTTAGAAACATTGGATAGTCTTGGCCTAGCATCTGTTTCACAAACTATATTGGCAAGGAATCTGGAATAAAAATTTGATTCCTTAAGGAATGCCTTCTGTGAGATCATCCCAAGATTTCTGTAAGTAGAGATAACAAAAGGTAGGAGTGGTTAATCACACACCATTGGGAACTCCAATTCAGAAATTCAAGTCAAAATGTCAGTGCTTATTTATACAGTATACAAAAACTGGATCAAGCTTACCACCATTACATAATGCCAAGTAACTTTTATGTGCAATAAATTAGGTAGATGTTATCACTTCCAAAAATCCTGAACATAAAACTGTTGACTAATTTAAAGAATTTGCTTATTTTTAGATAAAGGTAGGAAATGGAAAAAGCAACATTACACAATCATAGACCTGGATGTTTTGAAATTTCTCAACAGGCTTGGGGATCAGATGTAGCTGTGTATTCCAGATGTCTGGGGAGAATAAAGGAAAACCCCTAATGTCTTCAGGGTGGGTAGGAGGGAGACCAACATGCCAAGTCTCTAGGTTGAGGAATCTTGTCTCTCCTATTACCTAAAACTATGGATGGGAATGGGAAAGATGTAGTATACTTTCAAGGTAATGATTTTTACTAACGTTCCACTTATCAGCCAGAGCTATGTTCACTTTCCTCACACTGGGAAAAGTGAAAAGACATAAAGCGAAATACTTTTATCCTTTAATAAAAGTCAATCGAATTTATATCAATGAACCAGGAAACTGCTAAAAAATAATCTGGTGCCAAATCCTGTCAGAAAAAAGGAATGGATCAAAAGGCCTGTATAGTATTCTTCTCTAAATACAAAATTCAATTCTCAGAAAACCTAAGACACAAACCCACCAATCCCAGGTGGTAAAGCCAGCAAGGAAAAAGATTCAAAATACTTTTCTCTCTTCTACGATGGTGGTCCACTAAATGAAAAACCAAAATAGTACTTCAATAATTTGGGGGGGGGGGGAATGCAGAATTTGAGTTAAGAGGATGGCACAGGCAGATGTTTTCCCCCTCCAGGAGCATTCTGCTATAAACTCTGAGGTTTCTGCACAGGACTCGATGACAAGACGCCAATTAATGAATTTACAGGTAGGCAGGCCAATCCTGTCAACAACCCATTTACTTTAATGGGCTTGGGGAGCTGATGGAGCCCTACTCCACATTTCTTTGGGGAGGATGAAGGAAAAGCCCCAAATGTCCTCCGACTCTGGGGGGGGGGTCCCAACAGGCCAAGCCTTGCAGCTGAAGACTTGCTTCTGGGGTGGGGGGTGCGGAGGCTCTAACGACCCTCTCATCCCCCCCCAGAAGCCCACCAGTCCTGGGGGGGGGGCGGCCCTAGGCCTCCGCGCCCCCTCCTCCGACCCCCGTGCGGGGTGAGTCACTGGCCCCCCACCCTGGGCCTCCTCCCGGGGGGGGGGGGGCCGGGGCGCGCCAGGAGCCCCCCGCCGGGAGGGCCCCGCCCCGGCCAGGAAAGAAAATGGCGCCCTTGGGCGCGGAGCATTCTCCGAGAAACTGCGCAACAAACCCTGGCGGCGGGCCAGGCCGGCGCCATCTTAACGGGCACCCCAAAGCGCCTTCCCTTCACCCCGCACCCCCATCTCTGGGGTCGGGCACGCCACGCCGGGCAGGCGGCCCGTCCGCCTGGAGAGAAAAGCGTTCCGCGTGTCCTGCGGGGCCCGGCTCCGGGGCCCGGCTCCGTCCCGGGCCTAGCCCAGGGCAGCGCGCCCCGGGCTCCGCAGGCCGCCCCCAGCCCCGGGGAAGGGCGACAACCCGCCCGGGCCGCGCCCGGGGAGCCGCCGGGGCCCGCTCCCCCCGGGGCGGCCACCGAGGACGGACTGTGACTCGGGCCGGCGCTGCCGAGGCAGGAGGCGAGGGGGAAGGAACCAGGGAAAAGAGGGAGGAGATTGGGAAAGACGATTTTTCTTTGTCGGCCGCCCTCCCCTCCCTGCCCCTGCCCCCGCCTCTGCCCCTTCTCCCCTCTCCTCCTCCGGCCCGCGGCTCCTGGCCGCCCTGCCCTCCCCGCCCGGCTCGGCGCGGCGCGGCGGCTCGGCGGCCGGGGGGGGGGGGCGGCAGCGGCCCCCTCCCGCACACGGCGCGCACACGCACTCACACTCACACCCACCCCACTAATTTTAAACCAGCTCAATCAGTGAGTCATTAAAGGCTCCCGACCCCCTCCCCCAGCGCGCCCTCGCCCCGCTCCTGAATTTGCATCAGCGGAAAAGAAAGAAATCACCCCCACCCACCCCCCGCCGGGCTGCCCCCCCCCCGCCCGCCCCCAGCCCGTGCCCGCCGTGCCCGCCGCCCGGGCTGCCCGCCCGCGCCCCTCCGAAGACACTGTGAACTTTGTCTCCGCGGGGCCCCGCGCGGGGACGGCACGAACTGTTTATCCCCCCCTTCCCCGAGTCCATTAAACAGCCACCCACCCCCACCCCCCAAAAAAACACAGCCTGAGCCAATAGCTCTCCGGGCTGAAACCTAATAGCCTGCTTTGGGCAACTCGCTATTTAATTTGCTCCTCTTTCTCTTCTGTCTGGAGAGGGAGCCCCCCCTTCCCGGCCCCCCCGCCCCTAGACCCCCCTCCCTCGTTTTCCCCTCCCCGAAGGAAAGAGGCAGAGGAAGGAGGTTGTGTGTTTTTTTTTTCCTTGAAATTTTTATCACAAAATTATAATACACTCAAAGGGAAACTCACCGTCATGAAAAAGCAGTGCCTTGTCAACGGGGTTTCTGCGCCATCACATCAGGGGCTGGCAGGCGGCGGCGGCGGCGGCGGCGGCAGGGGGAGCGGGGGAGCGACGGGAGCAGGAGTTCCCAGCCAGAGGAGCGAGCGAGGAGCGAGCGAGGAGCGAGCCTACCCCCAGCAGCACACACTGCCTGCGCTCACACGCACCAGCCCCGCACCAGCCCCAGCCCCGCACCAGCCCGTGCCCCGCACGGCCCCAGCCCCGCATCAGCCCTGCTCCGCTCGCCCTCTCCCTCCGGCCTTCATCTTAGGCTCTTCTCCCGGGGAAAGAGCGGGGCTTCCCCCCCACTCCCCCCCCCACGCGCCGCCGCCGCCACCTGAAAACTTCGGGCCTCACCTACAAAACGTGTCGACCTGACGGTTTATTTATTTTGACGGTTTATTTATTTTTAATTTATTTAAAAGGGGGGGGGGCGCGCTACCACTGTTGCATTGTCTCACTCCTGCCCTTGATTCTTTTTCAACTTCAAAAGTTCATTGCTTTGGTCGAGAAACATAGTTGTCTCTTGAGAGAGAGATCCACAGACTCCTCTTCCTGTGCCAGCACACCACCCAACCCCACCTTGAAGAGGGAGCAGGGGCTGGGGATTCAGATGGGCAGCCAGCCTCCTTGCTGTTCTACGCCTCAGTTTTTCCCCTTCAGAAAACAATTATCCTTTACTTAATTACACAGGAGATAACCGATTCGTTACAACTTTTTAAGCTGTTAAGAGCTCCCGAGCTCTGAACTTGAATTCCTAGTTTTCATTTGAAAACCACTAGGAAAGCTGACACTGAAACCCTTTATGTCAACATTAAAAAAAAAAAAAACGGTGAAGACCAAAATGTGGAGTTAGGAAGACTTGTCGAAGAGGAAGTCACATATAAAGCTCATGCCTTCTGTGTCTTTTGCTCCCGAATCAGTTTAAAAAAATAAACAAAAAACTAACAGGGTTACGACTCAAAAAAATATTTGAATGGTTAGTTGACCACTGCCACAGATTTAGTCAAATGTATACTTGTCTGTCCAAATGTTCACCTATATTCACATCATTGATACATACTTAAAAATGTCTTTTTTTTTAATTTTTATAGAACAAATGTTTTTTCTTCGATACACCTGACATCTCCTGAGAATTCCAGTTACTTTGCTTTGTAATCTACAATAACTAGGTCCTTTTCCACCTGACTCTTGAATGGCTAGGAAAAGAAATGTTTTCAGAATTATAGAGATTTGAGGAAAAAGAAATTTAGGCCATGTCTTGTGTGCTTAGTCTTTTACTTTTTGATGTATAATTACAGTTGGAACAATCCAAAGACAAATTTAACGGTAATGTAGGACATTTAAATATGTCATAGCAGGACAAAAGATTTTTCCCTTTTGTTGCCTGGAATAGAGAACTCATTTCTTCCAAACCTTTGGTGAACTTTAGGAAGTGTGACCTATACTTTGATTTTTTTAATAAATACAATTGAAGACAGGTTATACTCCAACCACTCTTATAAAGAGAAACAAAAAGATTTTAAAGGATAAATATACATAGCAACCTTAAGGAACCTATCCTTATGATTACATAAGATAGATCTAGAGGGAAGAAAGTGTCAAAAAACTAGTCACAAACAAGAAACATTCTTCCAAAATCATTTTTTTGGTAACCACAGAATTGACATTAAATTTGATACTTATAAATATATAAGGTATACTTCTCAAGAATCTGTGCTTCATTCAGGCATTGCCTTTTTCAGAATTGCCTTTTTTTCAGACTGTCTATAAATTAAATATTTTTCCATATCTGCACTTTGTCCAAACAGCTTTCTAACTGGTTTGGGGAAAATTTTAACTTTTTTTCTTAGTACTCCATGTATCGAATAGTCTACATAAATACATAACAGAAGTTATGGATTATTCACTGAAATTAGAATATAATAAATTTTACAGCTATTACTCTAGAATTTAACATTAAAACTAATGTTTCAGAAATACATCTTCCCATAACAGCTACTCCCACAAAAAAGCCAAATCCTAAAATAAGACTCAGAGGTTTATAAGAAATCTAAAGTAAGGTAATTTATGACCACTATTCTAAGAACACTTAAGATTTTTAGTAACAAACATGGGTAGGAGACTGACTTCTGTGGGGAGGTGGGGGGAGGGAAGCCAGATTAGGGCAAAAATTGTAAAATTCAAAATAAATAAAATCTAAAAAAAATGGGTAGAATAGTGAAAAGAGAACTGGATTACAAGCCAGAAGATTTATGGATGGGATCTTTGAGATAAATTAGTCAGAAACATAGATTTCTGAGAATTCAGAAAGGGACCTCAACAACTACCTAATCTAACCCACACTCCCAAAAACTCCCATTATAATATATCCCACAAAGTGGGATAACTTGCCTTTACTTGAAGTTCATTAACAAAGTGACCCCATCAGTAGCCACAGCAGTTCATTCAACTAACACCCTTAAAGATGAGGCAAGTGAAGTCCAAGAGAAAGGTTAAGTACTTTGTCCCAAATCACCCAGATATTAAGAAAAAGAACTGTCATGAAGCCCAGAGCTCTGATTCAAAATCTAGTGCCTTTTGCCACTGGAAGGGGGTCTATCATTAACTATACTGTTATTTGGAACAAATCACCCATCACCTCTGAGTTTTGTTTCCCATCTACTTGAACAATTCCACCTCCTAACAAGGTGGTTGTGAGGGGAAGTCAACTTGAAAACTGAAAACTAATAATAGTTAATAGATGATAAGAGTAGAATAGATTGATATTTTAAGTGACCCTAGTCCATGATGAAAAGCTGAGAAGATACCTAAACAATCAAATTCAATCCTAGGTCTTAGTGTGAAAAGCATTTTAATGAAATAAAATGATGCCAGATAGGAAGTCTATTCCAACTGGTTAGGATATTTCATCCCTCCCTCTTAGTGAAATATAAAAGCATCAAGTTACTTAGAATCAAAGAAATCCAGAAATTTGAGCAAGTGCGATGATATCCAGCATTCCCCAGAGGAAAAACCTTCTAGGGGCAAGAAGGGGGGTGGGGGAGACTTTGGTCTGGTGTTTTCTTACTGCCTTATGGCTGGCCAGTTTCTCAGAATAAGTCACTCACCAATATTTAAAATAAGGGACTTGGCTCTACCAGATAAAAGTTGGTTGGATTCAGAAAACTATGTAATTTCAAATACTAGATTACTGTATCCTGTTTTGTCTATATGTCTCTCTTTTTTTTAAAGATTTTTCAAGGCAATGGGGTTAAGTGGCTTGCCCAAGGCCACACCGCTAGGTAATTATTAAGTGTCTGAAGTCCGATTTGAACCCAGGTACTCCTGACTCCAAGGCAGGTGCTCGATTCACTGTGCCACCTAGTCACCCCTATCTATATGTCTCTTAAGAAAATATCAGTCCAAAGTTCACGAAACAAAAGTCAAAGTGACTTTATTCTCTCCACACTTTCCATTTGAATGAATGATTGGTCAGAGGGGGAAATAAAGAGATGAAATAATATGAATAAAGCAATGTTTTCTAAATGCAAGGAATTTTCAGATTTGTCAATCAAGATTGTATCTGAATAATTAACCAAGCCTAGAAGTTGCTAAAAGCACAAAGATTCTGGAAATAAAATAAATGTAATCTTAACCTGGGCATCAAATTTTTTAAGTCAGTGAAAGAACTTTTCTTTGAGCTATCAAAGAAAGGAATATGCAACTTTGACAGATATATAAGGTCTTTTGGGCTGGGGAGGGGGGGAAGTGGTTGAATATAAATGCCATTGCTAACTTATCTATTTTATCGTGATAAACATTTTTATAAAAATGATCATGATAAAGATGAACATAAACATTTTTAATTATCACTGAGTGACTATGACTATTCTAAAGGGAAGTTAGGTCTTTTTTCAAGTTGATGATTCTACTTGGATAGCATTATAAAAAAATGATATCAGTAAAACATTAAAAACAAATATTGGCTCTTCTGTATGCTAAGTTGAGAAATATTCAAGCTATTAAAAAATTATTCAGTGCTAGGATAGACGATACTCCCTAGATCTCCCTCCACTCCTCCTACCTGACACATCTATCCTGTTTTTCCACTGAAGGAAGGAAGGATAGCCATTATCCAGGGGGACGCCACCGTGGCTATCTGCCTCCTTGAAGTCTGGCTCAGCTGCTCATCTTTCATCAGTTTCAAATTCTGAATGACTTCTTGCCCCACTTATAATAAAAAGTAAGTCTACTTGGTTATATAATAACCAAGGATAAACTTGTTGGTATCAAGGAAACAGGACAGACATAAGCCACATCATATCTGACTAATATACTTCATTTCATCTGTCTCCATGACCTAAGTGGACTGGTCCACACTCAGTATGATTGACTAGTTATACAATCAGGGCTCCAAATATCTAATTAAGCTTTCCAACAAAGACTAATCTATAAAGGAAAGACTTTGAGAGGAAACAACAGGATATATTTTTGAGCCTATCATTTTTTTCTGAATTCTCCCATTGCCTTGGGCAGAACTATAGAGCTCAGCTCCCCTTCCCCCACCATACTTCCCTCTTCCACCCCCAATCTTCCAAGAGAATGGGGATGTCACTTCCTATACTTTCTGTACAACACCTCCACCAGCCTCTCAAAGCCCTTCATGATCTGGATCTGTTCAATCCATTTACCAATTGGCAACAAATCCTACCATAATTTTCACTTTTCCCAACATACCTCTTCTGCTGTAATCTGGTTGGTTTCCTTACTGTCTCAGAAGCACATCATGTTTATCATACCAGTTTCTGGGCTCTCATTTATGCTATTTTCCCTCTTGGAATACCCTTCCCTCTCTTTTCTAATTCTAGCAATTCAGCAACGTCTAGATGCCAGTCTTATTTTCAAGAAAGTTTATAATAGCCCTCAACTAAACTCTCTCTTCTCTGAACTCCTATCCCATATGACAGATGCTATTTGGTGTTCTCTATAACTGTTCAGCAGTATTAGACCCTCCAGCTGAATCAATAAGCATACTTATATGTATCTGTTCTAACAGTGCCCAGAACTATGCCATGAATAAGGAGATCCTGAATTCTTACCTGAGATAGCTAGATGATACAGTGGAAAATGTTGGATTTAGAGTCAGGAAGATTTAAGTACAAATCTAACTTCAAATACAAATAAAATCCTGGAGAAACTGATCCTCTTAAGAGAAATTAAGGAGGAAAATAAGTGCTTTTTAAAGATATCTAAAGGGTTGAAAAGACATTAGATTTTTTTCTATTTGACTCAAGAAGGCAGAACTCTTAAAGGGTGAAAGAGGACAACAGAATTTCTCTCACTATAAGGAAGAACTCAACACTGAGAGGGATCCTTAAATGGAGTGATTGGCCATTACTAGAAGCCATCACTGTTAGAAACAGGGAAATAGCATGTTTTAATGGGAAGAACATGGCCTCAGGAGTCAGAGGACTTGGGATCAAATCCATCTTTTATTTTTACTACCTGTATGACTTTGGCCAAGTCACATACCCTCTTTTAAAAAAAAATTGTTTTTAATTATTTATTTTCATATTGCTACCTTGTCTTGTAAAAGTAAACATAATCCCCTTTCTCCCCCACAAAGCTAGAGAAACCTCAAGAAAAATAGTGAAAGAAAAAAAATGTTCTTCAGCCTGTGTTCAGATACCACTGGCTCTGTCTCTGGGATGGATCGAATTCTTTATCATAAGTCCATCAGAGATGTTGTTTTAATATTTTTTCCCATGGCTGCTATTGCTAACTGTATTTCCTTCCATTCTATTCCTTCCCACTCCCATTTATTCTATTTTCTCCCTCCTTTCATCCTATCCTTAAAAGTGTGTTGCATCTGACTTCCCTCTCTTCTATCACCTGTACCCCCCTTTCCCTCCCTTTTTTCACTTTCTCCCATTCCTTTCCTCTCCTTTTTCCTCTCATATAACCTCTTTGAGCCTCAGTTTTCTCATCTGTAAAATAGGAAGCTTGGATTAGATGACTTCTGAGGTCCCTTCCCACTTTATGACTCTGTGATTCAAAGAATGGAAAATACTTCCTACTTACTGAATATTCTGTTGTTATATAAAACTAAGAACTAGATAATTATATCAGAACATTTAAAAAATCTAAATGTTTTAATTTAATTTTAAAAATCTAATTGTTATATTAAGACATATATACAAAAGTATGTATAAATGCACATATATATGTGGTCTCTTAAACCACAAGTTATAAAGTATAAGGTTACTTTCATTACACTATATATAAAACCATAATTTAATATTTATATTACAATATCAAGAAAGCTCATGCTCTTCCATCCCTTGACCATTCTTTTGCCTTGCCCTTTTCACCACCTGCCTCCTACCCCTGCCACCCAACTTTCCACATGCTAGATCACAGCTCAGTGAATTGTAATCTTTCTAAAAGGGTATTTGGGTTGACTGCATTTTTGTTCCACTCTATAGCTTCAAGACTTCCCAGACCAAAAGCAAGGCCTAGCAAGTGGTAGGGGCTTAATAAGTGCTCATTCTTTTGTCCCAAAACACTATTCCCCTATATGTATTATCTCCCCCTACTAGAATATAAGTTTCTTGTACTTCATCCTCAAAAAGAAACATAATACCTAGAACAAAGCAGGAACTTTAGCAAATGCTTGTTGACTGATTGAAAAAGCATTTATTAAGTCATTATTTTGTACTAGGTACTTGGTGGGGGTGGGCTGGGGAGTTGCAAAGAGAGAGCAAAAACAGTCCTTATTTTCTGGTAATTTTACATTCTACTGAGGGACATCAAAATTACAATCAATCTAATAAACATTTATCAAGCACCAATGTTATGACAGGCATAGAATTCAAAAAGAGGCAAAAATAGTCCTTGCCCTCAGGGAGCTGACAATCTAATAGGGGAGATGACACGCAAAAAAATATCCATGAATCAGTCACTACAACTCTACTACTACTCTAAGGAAAGTAGGAGGGATAGGAAAGAATTTAGGGGAAAGATAATGAGTTCCATTTTGGACATATTGAGGTGTTTACTAGATACCCAGTTTGAAATTTCTGAAAGGCAGTTGGAAATTTGAGACTGGAGGTCAACAGAAAAAATGAGGCAATATAAGTAAATTTGAGAATTATCAGCATGATCATTCAATCCATGAGAGCTGATGAGATCATCAAGTAGTATAGATAGAGAAGAGAAAAAGGTCCAGGACAGAAACCTGAAAGGATTCCTATGGTTAGAAAGTGTGATCTGGAGGAAGAAACTGCTATGGAAATAGAAGTGATCAAATAGATAGGAGGAAAATCAGGAAAGAAAGGTGGTATCCTAGAGAGAAGAGAGTATCAAGGAGAAAAGAGTGATCAGCTGTGTCAAAGGGCTAAAGAGAGGTTAAGGAGAATAAGGAAGGTCATTGGGTTAGGCAATAAAAGATCATTAGCAACTTTGGAGAGAGAAGTTACATAGCTATATATACAAGACACATTCAGACGTTATAGAAGGAAGTCTTTAGAAGGAAAGCAGTAGTTGTTGAGGAAACCTGGCTAAAGCTGAGTCTTAAAAGGAATCCAGGGATTTTAATCAGTGGAAGTGAGGATAATAGAATGGTCTATTCTAGGCATGGGGATGATTAGTGCAAAGAACAGTGTCAAAGGTCGGAGGGGTCAGGAAGGACAAGGATTGAAAAAAAGGCCATTGGATTTGGTAATTAAGAAGTCATTGATAATTCTGAATAATTATACATTACAAAAAACTGTCTTTAGTGTTGTCATTTCAGTTATGTCTGTCTCTTCATGACCCTATTTGGGGTTCTCTTGGCAAAGATACTGATATAAGTTTGCCAGTTTCTTCTCTAGCTCATTTTACAAATAAGAAAAACTAAGGCAAATAAGGACTTGTGCAAGGTCACAAAGCTAGTAAGTGTCTAAGGTCAGATTTGGCTCCTGGACCAGCACTGTGCCACCATGATGCCCTATAATAGTAATAACTAACATTTATATAGCATCTATTATATTCTAGGTCCTATGCTAAGTTCTTCACAATTATCTAATTTGATCCTTACAACAATGCTTCAAGATAGGTGTTATTATGATTCCCATTTTAAAGATAAAGAAACTGGAACAAAAAGGTTAAGTGACTTGCTCAGGGTCACACAGTACATGTTTAAGGTCAAATTTGAACCCAAGACTTCTGGACTCTAAGCCCAATGGCACCTAGCTGCCAAATGGATTCTTTTATTCTTGAATGCAAATCACATTCAAAAACTCAAGATTGCCTCCATGCTCCAACAACAGTGTAGTTTCACATCACATTCTCAATTCCTTACTCTCATTCACATTCCACAACCAATAATTTGCCAAGTCTTGCCAGTTTTATTTCTTCATCTCTTATCATCCATCCTCTTTACTAATTCTACAACTACTTTTATCCAGCCCCTCATCACCTCTTATCTAGATGATTGCAAGCAATCCTTATTGGTCTCCTTCCATTCAACTTATCCCCTCTTCAAAACTGCCTAAGAGAAATTGTTAAAACCATGTCACTCCACTGCTGGAAAAATTCCAGTGACTCTCCCTTGTCTTTAGGATAAAATACAAGTTCCTCTGGCATTTCACGTCCTTCACAACCTGAACCCAGTCTATCTCTCAAGATTGAATACACATCTCTCCCCCTCATACCCTTGGTAGAGTCCCATTCCTGGAATCGTCTCTTTACTCCTACATTTTGAAACTCCTAATTTCATTCATGGCTCAGTTCAAGTGCCACCCTCTACAAGAAATCTCTCCTGATTCTCCCAGTTTTTAGGGCTCCCTCTCCCAAATTAGTGTATATTTTCTATATATCTTATTTTTATGTAACTATGAACATGTTGTTTGTATCCCTCTGGAAGAATGAGACCATCTTGAGGGATGGAACTTTTGTCTTGGTATCATCTTCATGGCTTAGTACATTGAAGGCTTAATAAAGGCTTGTTGATTGACAGCTTGCTTGATGATAATGATAATGATTGTCCTTCATTCTGGAAGAAGATATGACATCAGGGAGGTGATATCATGACAAGCATATGAATTGGATTTGAATGAAGGGGTGCTGTGCCAAGTCACTAGCCTCACTTTCTCCTCCAGAGCCATCTGGATCCAATGACCAGATATGAATGAGGACAACTATAGTTGTCTATCAACAATAGTTGTCTAATAACAATAGTCTATCAATAATAAAGAACTGAATGAAAGAGCATTTATTAAGCCCCTACTATATGCCAGTGCTGTCTTACTCTCTGCCAAGCACTAGGGATAAAATGTAAAATGAGCTATTGCTGGCCTTAGGGAGCTTACAGTCTAATAGGAGAAGATAGCAACTATAGGAGAATGGTGGTCAGAAAGGGAGTTTTGGTCCTGGAATGGTTGAATTGATTCAGAGGGCAGTTGAATAAGATGCCCTTTCCTGAAGGAATGATATGTTAAGCTGTTAATAGCTCCTAGAAGAAGAGATGGGGAGTGGGCTATGTCTCTATTGGAAGATAGAATGAAAAGCATGACTCCAGTTGAATTTTGTAGAAAAGTACAAGTCAGTACTGAATATTGACAAAGATGATCCTGAATTATAAAGGCAAAATTCAATTATGCTATCTATTATTCTAATTAAGAATAAACAGTAATATGGAACTTTGCTATCTTACATATATTATTTCATTTGATATAGCATGCCATCTGGGCTACCCCTGCAACTTAGCTAGCATTCATAGGTTTCCTGGTTGGCTCCAAGGGGTGGTGGTAGTGGGTAACCTTACTCTCATAAGTTCAAAGACCAATCTATGAACTTGGAATCCAAAATTATAGTTCATAATTCCCTACTGGTGAGTTTACCTCAAACAGTTAGCCATTACATACAATTAGTTCAAAGAAAAGGCATCTACCAAGATAGCACAATAAGTAGCTATAAAAGTTTAGCTAATAAATCTGAGGCATAGACAAAACATAAGAATGAACATAAATGATTAGTTATATGTATGGCATACATACATGGAAAAGAAAAGACAATGAATATTTTTAGTCCTGAAGAGTTCTAAGAATTGTCCCCTTCTCATAGAGTCCTTGCTATTCTCCACTATGCTTAGTATCTCTCTTGGGTAGGCTGTTCACCAGGCTTCCTAAATCTCTTCCTCTCCAAATTTCCACTTTCAAATACCAGGGCGAATGATCTAGTCAATTTGCTTCACTTTTCCCCAGAGGTCTTGCTTCTTCTTTAAGCTGCTTACTGCCTTGAATGTTTCTCTTCTCTTGTGTCCTTGTCCCTGTTTCTTCTTGCTTGGCTTCCCCAATTAGTTGTAAACTCCTAGAGAGCAGGGACTGATTTTCTTTTTGGATTTGTATTTCTATAGTTTAGCATAATGCTGGGTCTATAACAGGAGCTTAATAAATGTTTATTGACTATTGATTACTGGATGCATGCAAATATACTTCAGACTCTCTTGAACTGGCTAGCTACTGCCTCCTGTTGGAAGCAGTGTCTCCTAGTGGAGAAATAATTCCAGCAAAGTACTCTCTAGCAGATGGGATGATTGGGGGAAGATGGAGAAAGGAATTCTCTTTTTACCTTCAATCATTGCTTGAGTTCCTGACCCTCATCTGGATCAACTGCAGTCAGAACTTGAAAGCTAGCTTCTTTTTTTGGTTTGTTTTTTCTTTTGTTTTTGCAGCGCAATGGGGTTAAGTGACTTGCCCAAAGTCACACAGCTAAATCATTATTAAGTGTCTGAAGCCACATTTGAACTCAGGTCCTCCTGACTCCAGGGCCAGTGCTCTATCCACTGTGCCACCTAGCTGCCCTGAAAGCTAGCTTTTTTTTTTAAGTTTTTTGGTTTTTTTTTTTCAAGGCAATGTGGTTAAGTGGCTTGCCCAAGGCCACACAGCTAGGTAATTATTAAGTGTCTGAGGCTGGATTTGGACTCAGGTCCTCCTGATTCCAGGGCCAGTGCTCTATCCACTGTGCCACCTAGCTGCCCGGAAAGCCAACTTCTTGGACCAGTGGCATAGCCAATCCTCAACCAGTCAGCTACTCCTTTCAATTCAATCACAGAACCTTAAATGCACAGTCTTCATACTTAATTTGACACATTATTAACATTTTGGGATTACATCTCAAGCTGAGTTTGTTAGAGATGAATTCCCTAGCCTGCCTCCTCCTTCTCCCCTCCCCTCCCTTCTCCTTCTCCTCTCCTCCCCTTCCCTCCTCTCCTCTCTTCTCCTCTCTCTCCCTCACATACCACATAAAGGGTATGACTATTTAACTGTTTCTAATCCGTTAATGTAGTAATTTGATCTCATCCTTAGTCACCTACCAGAATCCTTCCCACTTAATCAACAATATAAGCCTGTTTACATACAAGGGATGCAAAGACAAAAATGAAACAGTCTCTACCATTAAGAAACTTACATTCTCTCCGGGAAACAAAATGTACACAGATAAATATATACAAGATTTCTACAAAATAAATACAAGGTAATTTTTTTGAGGCGGAGGAAGCGCTAGCAGCTGAGCAAATCATGAAAGACCTCCTGTGGAAAATGGCACTTGGGCTAACATTGGAAAGAAACCAAGAGTTTTATGAGGCAGAAGTGAAGAGGGAGCACATTGTAGGCATGGGTCAAGCACAATAGCAGTACTGTATGGGAGGAACCATAAAAAGGTTGCTCTGGAATCAACAGAACTACCCTGGGATTCAATACTGAGTTGATATAGTTGGGGGAAGAAAAAGTCACTTCTCTAGGTACAATATAATCAAGTGCAAAATCCACATTAAAGATCCCCATCTCCTCATTGACTTCCTTCTCACTTCCTTCACAAAATGTTTCCAAGACCACTCACTAATAACTTTTTGGTCTTTAGACATCTGACAGTTCAGCTGTGAAAAAATAAATTTAACATCTTTGCACAGAAACAAATATTCCAAAAGGGAAGGCAGAGATTTACGTTATCTCAACTTGAACAGTTTTCCTCTCCCTAGCCCTATCACTTGGAACAAATGAGAAAAGAAAAAATTTCAGCCAGAATTAAAAACCATCACTAATCAGGATAGATGATGATAAAAATGCACATAAATCAATTCCTCTGACACTGGTCATCTTATGGTTAGAACTTCCTTGATACCCCAGGTCCTTTCTGATCATTCCTAACATATAGTACTTAGAAACTCAAGATCAGAGATATAGTTAGAAGGGGTCACATAATTTAGTAAACAGTAGCAGAAGCAGACCTTCTGACTCCAAGATCAGTGTTTAACATTGTTATCAATACCCTGGAAAATAGCATAGAGAGGAAATGTTCAATAAATATTCAGATGACACAGAGCTGGGAGGCCCAGCTGACAAACCAGATGACAGAGTCAGGGTCAAAAAAAGATGCTAATAGGCTGAAACATTAGACTGAAATGAATCAAATGAATTTCAAAAGGGATAAAAGTACAGTCTTTAACTTGGGTACAAAAAATAAACTTTGAAAGTAAAAAGTACAAGATGGGCAAGTCATGTTTAGAGAGTAATTGTTCTGGAAGAAAAAAAAAAGATCAAGGAGTCTTAGTGAATTGTAAGATCGGTGAGTCAGCAGAGTGATGTGTCAGCCAAATGCAACCCTGGGCTGAATTGAGACACACTGCTTCCAGGAAGAGGGAAGGGGACAGCCCTTGTGAATTCTGCCCTGATCAAATCTCATCAGGAGGACTATGTTAAATTCTGTGTAGCGACAACAACATTGAATCATTCTGGCTGTCATTGATTGGCCAACAATAGGTGCCAGCCCAAGCCTCATTTGGTCATCATTTGAACCCTGAAGGTTCAGAGGAGGTGTAAATAGTAATTATTTCTATTTCTGCCAGAAACCACAGAGTCTTCCCCTCCCAGACTGATTTGTTCTTAACTAGGTAAACTAGGTCATTCTTTTTTTTTTGTATGTACATAATTTATTAAAAACAACTTGAAAAAATAAAAAATAAAAATAAAAACAACATGAATATGTAGAATTCCATTTATACAATATAAATTCTAGTAATATATTCAGAGGTTCTACAAGTCCATGCCAAGGTTATTATCACTGATCCTCAAACTATTCTCATTCCCCCCCCAAATATTTCAATGAACATTTTGCATCCACATTTTCCTAGTGTCAAAAGAAAAAACATAACTTGGCACAAATAAAAATAAATAGGATATGGTTGCAAAAGCTGGCCTAAAAATTATGCCACCTAAATAATGGTATCCAATTATTAGAGTGGTGCAGTTTAAGGACTTCATGTTAAAGTCAAACTAAAGTCAAGAACAGAACTATTCAGCTTGGTGTGTTTTTAGGTATTGCTTTAATGAATTAATCAATTTTGCCTAATGATGACCCATTTATAGAATATTCCATCTCCCTTCTAGATAATTCTTTGTTTCCAGATAACCTGGGTATTCATGAGTTCATTCACCTCCAGCAGAAAAACCAAAGCCCTTAAATACACCAGGTCTTGGATTTTTCATATCATAAATCCTTTACTTGAAGATTTTCTTCATCACTTAATTAACCCATTTCTAAATGAAAAGTACAAATAGTGAAAGACCTGCATGAAAAATAGTAGAATTCACAAATTTTTGACTTTCACTATGCTGGTTCTCAAAAGATCAAATAATAGCTAAATCAATGGGTTATGTCAAATAGACCAACATTTAGTATTCTTATAGATACTAGATTCTACACCTATAATCATATTCACATAATCTTGGTCTCCAGGGAAATGTGACCAATTTCAAACAAAACATTATTTAAAACTTATAAACATACTAGGGACAGATAGGTGGCACAGTGAATAGAGCACTGGCCTTGGAGTCTCTGACCTGAGTTCAAATGTGGCCTTAGACACTTAATGATTGACTAGCTGTGTGACCTTGGGCAAGTCACTTAACCCATTGCTTTAAATATAATTTAAAAAACCATATCGAATAAGAAGTCTAAACATATCAAGTAAGAAATACAAAAGATGTCTACCTATAAATGGTTACCATTTGGTTGTCTCAAATCCACATATAGATAAAGATATAACACACATTCAAAGTTGGGAAATCCATTATGAAACTAGCTATGTGAGTAATCTAACAGAAAAATTATACTACTTGAACCCTGCCCCCCAAAGTTTTAGATCAAATCAACCTAGCTCTTGAATTCAACAACTAAAACACAATGCAAAAAATGTTTCACCGAAAACTAAGAGATATTAGATAATCATCTTATGGTTACTTTACAAATGAACACAGTTCATTTGTTTCCCTGTAAGCTTTTAAAGAAAATAAAACAAATTTTTGAAAATTAGATGTCTATCTCATTGCATTAAGAAAAAAACCAGAAGCCTGGAAGGATGTGCATGAATTGATGCTGAGCAAGATGAGCAGAACCAGAAAAACATTGTTCACCCTAACAGCAACATAGAGGTGATGATCAACCTTGATGGACTTGCTCATTCCATCAGTGCAACAACTAGGGACAATTTGGGGCTACCTGCAATGAAGAATACCATCTGTATCCAGAGGAAAAAATTGTAGAGTTTGAACAAAGACCAAAGACTATTACCTTCATTTTAGGGGGGGGAACCGTTATCTTTTTATATAATTTTGCTATTTCGTATACTTTATTTTTCTTCCTTAAGGATATGATTTCTCTTTCATCACATTCAACTGAAATCAGTGCATACCATCGAAACAATGTAAAGAGGGGTGGCTAGGTGGCCTCAAGGATAAAGCACCAGCCCTGGAGTCAGGAGTACCTGGGTTCAAATCCAGTCTCAGACACTTAATTACCTAGCTGTGTGGCCTTGGGCAAGCCACTTAACCCCATTTGCCTTGCAAAAACCTAAAAAAAAAAATAATAATAATGTAAAGACTAACAGAATGCCTTCTGTGGGGGGGGTGGGGGGAGGGAAGCAAGAATGGGGGGAAAATTGTAAAACTCAAAATAAATAAAATCTTTAAAAAAAATCCCACAAAATCATTGATAAATTTAATAGCTCAAAATGGATCCCTAAAAGATTTTATTATGTGCACAATTCCAGGAATGAATCTAGAAGAGGCCATTCTTTGCTTCAGTTCTTAGCTAGCCTTAGTCACTCAATGGGTATTACCTCAATTAAACTGAAACCTAGAACTAAGTAAAAAGAGGTCTTTCTTTGCCTTATTTTCTTACCAAGCCTTTTATCAGTGAAGGAGTATTGCCTCAGTCAAACTGAAACCTGGGAAATACCTTAGCTTAAAAAGGCCAAGGTCTCCCACTCTCACTGCATCCAAGGCCATCTCCAATCTCCTTAATTTATATTTTGCCACCGAACCCAGATGCCTTCTGGAGGAGAGAATGAGGCTGGTGATTTTTCACAACCCTGTATCATTTAAATTCAATCCATTTGCAAGTTAGAACAAAAGATAACAACAGAGAAGAGACTCATAGATTGGGGAGAGTCCAGAGTGTCCCTTTGTTCAAGTCACATAAAGATAAGCAGAAAGAACTGGGTATGTTTAGTCTGGGAGAAGATCTTAAAAGAGGAATTAGCTTTAATTCTATTTGGCTCCAAAGATCAGCATCAGGAATAATGGGTAAAATTTGCAAAGAAGAAAATATAGACTTGATGTTCAAGAAGTAACTTCCTAATGATTAGCGCATTGAGAAGTGGAAAATTTCTTTTCTTTGGAGGTCTTCAATCATAGGCTCAATGATCATCTGTTGAGTATATTATATGGAAGGACTCCATTCTGGTAAAGATTGGATAGAAGGTTGAACGCTCTTTCAATTAAAAAAAACTACTATTCTGTTACTTAATGCTCTGTTTGCTCTTAATCTATGGGTGCATTCTGTCTCTCACAATTGGACATTTTTTTTTTTTTGAAAGGCAATGGGGAGGGCTAGGTGGCGCAGTGGATAAAGCACCAGCCCTGAAGTCAGGAGCACCTGGGCTCAAATCCGGTCTCAGACACTTAATAATTATCTAGCTGTGTGGCCTTGGGCAAGCCACTTAACCCCATTTGCCTTGCAAAAACCTTAAAAAAAAAAAAAGGGTCACACAGCTAAATAATTAAATGTCTGAGACCAGATTTGAACTTAGGTCCTCCAGACTCCAGGGCCAGTTTGTTTCTTATAAACCACCTCCAGCCCATCCTTGCTTTAGCAAAGCACACATGTTAAATGCTAAGGATTAGACAGTGTTGTCTATACCAAGGCGGTTCTCAAGAGACAGTAATTTTTCCCCATCTAAATCTTTAGAGATATAGGAGCTGGACAGTGGCTACTACATACCCTAAATAAGGTGGATCCCAGGATAAAAATTTTAAAGTTAAAAAAAAAAAAGGAAAATATAAAGTAAATATGAAGCCACATACTGTGGAAGGGATTAGTTATCTACAGGAAACAATTCCAAATAAGTGATTTATCAGAGATGAGGGTGGCTTCCTAGCTGTCACTTGGAAGCAGCCAACCTAAAAGGTAATCAAGGAGAAATAAGATATAAACTTAGGAACCAACGTGCCATGAAATTAAACTGCTGAAAATAAGGATGAAATGAGGATGACAAGACCAACCTACAAGGTAGTGGTAGTTTAGAATAGAGAAAATGAGAGTTAGAGAGATTGTCATTTTAACAATTCAATTCAGCAGAGATTAAGGGACAGCTAGGTGGCACAGTGGATAAAGTACCAGCCTTGGAGTCAGGAGTACCTGGGTTCAAATCTGGTCTCAGACACTTAATAATTACCTAGCTGTGTGGCCTTGGACAAGCCACTTAACCCCATCTGCCTTGCAAAAACCTAAAAAAAAAAAGTGGTCCCTGGAAGTCAGCAATATTAATATGGTTTTGGACTATTTAAAATAAGCAAATAGTATAAGATAGAAATATTGGTGTGGTAGAGGAAATGATGAGCTGGTGGATTCAGAAAAATATGGAATGGAGCAGCTAGGTGGTGCAGTGGATCGAGCACTGGCCCTTGGAATCAGGAGTACCTGAGTTCAAATCTGGTCTCAGACACTCAATAATTACCTAGCTGTGTCACTTTGGGCAAGCCACTTAGCCCCATTGCCTTGCAATAAATAAATAGAAAAATTTGGAAAGACTTGGACTTATGAAAGAAGATGCTATCCACTTTCAGACAAACAGATAAGTAGAAATAAGCATAGTCTGATGTTACTACTTATATGCATATATATGTATAAATATGTGTATGATTATAAATATCTGTGAATATGTGTTTATATTGGTCTGTATATATATATAAATGTATATCTATCTATCTATCTATCTATCTATATATGGATGTGCATGTGCTTATATATGTGCAGATATCTATATATCTGCACTTAATTGTTGCCTTCTGGGGTGGGAGGGAAAGTGAAAGGAAAAATATAAAGTAAAAAGTACACAGTAGAGAAAAAAAAGAAGGAAGGAATGAAAAGATGGAGAATATTGAACCCAGTGTGTAATATTTATTATATAAGCTTTCTTGAAACTGAAATTTATTGTTTTATATTTTGAATTGTCTCAAGTTCTGTTGTGCACATAACAATGCTTTTTTTTCTTTTCTTATGTTGTATTTAAGTTTAAAATAAGAAAAGAACTATTAAAAAATAAAAGAAATGGTCCCTGATCTCAAGGAGCTGACAATCTATCAAAAAGAACACACTAGAAAACATTAAACATACTGTTTGTATGTGACAAGGTCTTTGACCTCAAGGAGCTTACAATCTAATAAGTTTCCTTCCAGGTGAGAGGGGCTCCGTTTGGATGTGACATGAATGTAAGACTGTCTCTTTTAATCAATAGGAAAGGAAGGTGGTCATCAGGCTATCACAGATTGACCAAAATGGTCTTCAAGGCTTTCTAACTCTTGGTACTCCAATTCTCTATTCATTAAGCATCCTTCTAGTTATTTATTATGTTTCCCAGAAAAAATCCAGTCTGAACAACCTAAGAAAGACTGAAAAAAATGCCTGTATGTTACTATATAGGAAATTCTACCACAACACACTCAAACGTGATTGGTCACAAAATATATGTTGATGTGTTATGGAAAGCATACATTTTTGGCCTTTAAACAATGTGTCTTTATAAAAAGTCATAGTAAAAAGTACAGCTTACATATATACATATGTACATATATATATCTTGTGGACATCTACTGAGCTTGCTTATTCATTTTGTTTCCCTATAAACTTCAAAGTCAATAATGGCAATGCCCTGCCCAGCTAACACAAGTATCAGATCTGTTGGCATTTATCTCCCTCTCAATAAATCAACAAATTAGGCTTTTGGTACAAATTATTTGACATGTTTAAGTATGGTATGGAGAAGTTTACCTAATGCCTGATATTCTTGGATGAGCTGAGCACTAAAGTTCTTAACAGTCAGAGCTGATAATTCATTTCAGCATCATAGTGATCTGACCAAGTAGAACAGAAATGAAGGGCAGCCTCAAGAATTTGCCAGATTGTCAACTATACATCTTGCCTCCTCCTTCCTTACAGGTTGACTCTCAATATCTCTCAAGACATACAGTCTGAAGATTTGATGTGACTTGTGAGCAATTCCAGCAGATCACAAATCCATCAGACCATTTTAAGAACATAAAAGAGATAGAATATGGCACAGTAGATAGAAAAGTGGCCCCAAAGTCAGGAAGTCTTGAGTCCAAAATCTATTTGCTGAAACACAACTCAACTATCTTAAGATTGAAAGTTGTAGAACAGTTGTTGAATCTCCAATTATTTCATCTCCTATTAGAAGGTGTTTTCTCATTAGAATGAATTTCTCACATTGATGAAATCATAGATCTAGAGTTTAGACCTTTACCTACCCCCCCAAAGGATGGGTAGTACTACATAAAGAGTCGTCAAAGGCTTGTATACAATTCAAGAAATACTTGTATGACCTTTAGCAACAATAATAATAATATTAACAACAACAACAACAGTAGTTAACTTTAGAGTGCTTACTAAGTGCCAGGCACTGGACTAATAATAAGTACTTTACAATTATTCTCTTGTTTGATCCCTGCAATAACCACAAGAATTATGTGCTATTAACTATCAACATTTTACAGATGAGGAAACTGAAGCAAACAAAAAGTTAAGCAACCTGCCTAGGGTCACACTGTAAGTATCTAAGGCTAGATTTTAAGTCAGGTTTTCCCAATTCTATACCTAATACTCCATTCACTATACCACTTAGCTGCCTCTAGCAAGTAATTTTTTCTTACTGAGCCTCATTTTCTTCATCTGTAAAAATGAGTCCCCTTTAGCACTAATATTCTGCTTCTTCAAAGGATTTGCTTTGGAAGGATATAGTTTCAGAGTCCAGCTATTTCAAATGACTTTGTAAAATGCCATTACAATACGAATGAGGTAGAATATGAAAAGAGGCATCTAATTCCTACTCTTTATTATTTTAATATATACACTATTCTCAAACAGTGTACCAAACCACACTTTTAACTGTGCTTAGAATTGTATGAAACATATTTATGATCTCATGGACAAGCCCAAGAATCTAAGTTCTTAAAGAGAGTGCCCTGTTTCTTTATGGCAAAGAATAATGTTGTACCTTGAGCAAAAAGTTGATTACTACTGATATACACAGAGAATTCAATACAAGAAGCTTCTGTTGCCCAAAACCATAACTCTACCAATAGAAATTTGTGAAGTGGATTTTGACCTTTAATTATCTCACTTTGTGGAAGGATGTTTCTTTGCATAATAGTAATATATATCATGCCCCATCATTAGTCTTTAAAACCAGGAGAGAGGGTAGGAAAGGTACTGTGTCTTAAACTAATCTTTTGTTACTTACCAAGTAAGTTACAAAAATGCTGAGCTGACTAACAGGTTGATGTCTGTGTTTGAATAATTAATGATTAAATTGTCATTTTTCTTCAAGCTGAGACAGTCTAACTTGTTTCTAGATGTACTCTAGTTTAAACAATCCCTTTAAGACTGCAGAATCACTGAATCTCGAGTCAGGATCTCAGAAGAGGTGTACTGGGGACAACCCTCAGGAATTTTATTGCGAAATTTTCAGTGTAAGCAATTACACTTCAGAAATCAGCAAACACTATTAATCAGGGCTTGACATTGTTTTGTTAATTATCTAGATTTAATAAAATGATGGAGAAATGCTAATAATACAAATTAAACTTAAAAAGTATGTCTTAGGTATTTGTTTTCCCTTTGGAGAACTAGCATTCTCCTAGATCTCAGTGACCATTATCTGATCCAATCCATACCAGAAAGGAATCCCTACTTCAGCATATCATTCTTTGTAAATATCTAAACCTCTGCTCAAAGACCTTTACAGAAGAAAAATTACCACTACCAGTAGCTAAAGAAGACTCCTCAAGAGATCAAAGAGCAAATCAAAATGACCCTGAAAATTCCTCAAAGGATGTCCCTAGTATGTTATCCCAGACCTCTAAGGAGTTGTGATACTAAGTACCATTTATATATTGTTGTTTGAGGCAACTAAGTGGCAAAATGAAGAGAGTACCCGCTGTGGAGTCAGGAGTACCTGAGTTCAAATTCAAGCACTTAATTTTTTGCTTAGTTATGTGACCTTGGACCAAGTCACTTAATTCCATTGCCTTGCAAACACCCCCCCCCCCCAAAGTATATGTTGTCCTTTGTTCTCAGAGACTATTTACATAAAAGTATAGGAAAGTATACCAAAAACTTGTGAGATAATATACATTTTTATTTTTAAGAAGCCAGTTGGTTTAATGAATTGGGGAGTCAAAGGATCTAAGTTCAAATTCGGACTCTTCTATTTCCTAAGTATATGATTTTGGGTAAGACCCCTCAGCCTCAGTTTATCAGTAAATGGGAATAATAATAGTACCTACTTCACAGAGTTATTATGAGGATGAAATGATATAGTAGTCTTAAAGTGCTTACCAAAGTTTTAAAGAACTACATAAATGATAGCTATTATTGTTATTATTGCTACAATAACTTTTAAAAATCCTCATCTCACTTGAAAGATCAACAGGCTCTGATCTGTTGCATCACCATGTATCTTTTCAGAGAGAAAGTTCAGTAAACACATGACACAAAGAAAAAGCTTCAGCCTACCTGAACTTCTCCATACTCTGAAAATACAATGTATTCTCCCACTTCCATGCCTTTTCTCATGTTGTTCCCCACTCCAGGATCTCTTCATTGATTGAATTCCTATCCATCCTTTAAAGTCCAATTCAAATGCTACTTTCATAAAGCCTTTCTTGATTCTCTGGAATGGTATGGACGAGATTCCCTTGAAGCATTTTGTTGAAACTTTTTCATTTATATTTATCATGTAATATTTTGTTATTTTATACTTATTGGAGATCGTATATTATCTTTCTCCTAGAGATGAATACTATATATAAACTTTGTATCTCCCCCACCACCTAGCTCAATACTCTGAGGACAGTAGATACTTTATCTACTGAATTATGCCTAGACTGTTTTTGCCTCTGTGATAGCCTGAGGTAGCAACTGATTAATAATTGTTCAAATAAATGCAAAAGCAAGATTAGAACCAATGTTTAGTATGTATGAGAGATAAGTTGTTGTTTGTCTCTTCTCAGAAAAAGGACCAATGACATCAGAAAGGTAATGTCTTGACATGCTAAGAAAGAATAAAGATATATTTAGATACCCAGACTTTGGGGGTGGGGCGGTTCTCATGACCCTTTTGGAGAATCCACCAAAATATAAAAACTATAAAACTATTTTTATAATAATTATTTGTCAATTAATACACTTCTTTTTCTATCTACATATCTATGTAAGACTGAATTTTCTTCATATACTTCAACCAAAATATCACGAAGGAATACAAAAGTTGCAAATTAAATCAATCCAGCTGTCTCCTATTAAGCTAGATAGATGTTAAAAAGAGTGGCAAAAATATGTAAATAAAAATATGGCAAATAATGGCAAAACATGTAAATAAAGTTATTTGCATAATTTACCAATAGTGCCACTACTTTTTGAAAATATAGTTTTTCATAAATATTTTAAATTTTTATCAGTTTAAATTTCTAACAACAAATATCAATAGATATAATCCACATAAACATTTATTTGAAATCCTCAATGATTTTTAAGAATTTAAAGGGATACTAAGACCAAAATGTTTAAGAACCACTAACTTTGATAAACACAGAGGACAAGATTAGAACTAAATCAAAGAATAATATACTCTACGGAGCAAAGACATGATCCCTAATTATGACAAGATCCAGATCTCTGGAACCATCTAGACATCTTAGTAAGAGCAATAAGAACAACAATTAGAAACATTTAAGATAATAAGGAAAAGGACACCAGGCTGAATAAGCAGAATTCTGCCTAGACATTTCAAAGACAAAAGGGATTTACCAATTCTGAAATGGCACTTTGTCTAAAATCACCCAGTGGAAAAGGAATGAAAAATCCATCACACATGCTGGAAAATGTTGAGCTGGAGAGCCCCACACAGCTTCTACAAGCCTCTAAAATACCAGAATCTGCCTCCAATCTCAATTCCCTCTCTATCTCTGTTTCTTCATTTGGAAAAAAGGTAAAATAATAATAATCAACTTTTATAGAATGCTTTTCAACTACCATCACATGAGCCTCACAACATCCCTGTCAGGTTGGTATTAGGAATATTCAAGAAACTGTGATTTAGCCACATTAAATGACTTGCTCATTATGGCATAGCTGGGACATATTAGAGATGACATTTGAACTGGGGTCTTCTAGACTTTTTGTATTACAATTCTATCCACTACCTCTGCATTTTCTTATGCCTTTAAGTAACTTCCCTTGTGGATGTTGGAGTTCAAATGATATAATGTATATAAAGCACTTTGTAATCTTTAATGCAATATATAAATGTATTAATTATATAAGTACCGGATGTCCACCTAGGGCCTCTACATGAATTTCTGTGTAAGAGTGAGTTTCTACAAAGTCTGTACGTGTCAGACTGAAGAAACATCTTGACAGACTCTTTTTTTATTTTTTAGTTTTTTTGCAAGGCAATGGGGTTAAGTGGCTTGCCCAAGACCACACAGCTAGGTAATTATTAAGTGTCTGAGGCCAGATTTGAACTCAGGTATTCCTGACTCCAAGGCTGGTGCTCTATTCACTGTGCCACCTAGCCGTCCCTTTCCTGAGAGACTCTTAATAAATCTTTGAAAATTATTTCAACTCTCATCTTTTCTTTTAAGCAACATTGTAATTTGGGAAGCTACTAATCTGACACATCCCCACCTTGTCTCAGAATCAGCTCTGATCTCACCTATTTGCCACAAATATAGGCTCTTCATTAGCTTCTAACCCTTCCAGCAACAGTGCTTCAATAACCCCACTTAACTAATTAGAATTTATATTTGATGATAACGTGACTATAAGATTTGTAGCTGGAAGGGGCTTATTTCTAAATTGCCTTTTATAGTTTCAACACCTTAAAGGGAATTAGTAGGGGTAGAGGGAAGGCAATGGAAAAAGGATAAAGGGATTGATTCTTCCTTTCTTAATTAGCTACTTTGAAACCTTTCTAGGAACAAGACACTCCCCATAGCCATGACTGTTCCTCATTTTTGTGGCTCAGAATACTTGCCTGACAACCCCAAAAATAACAGAACAATGTTATCTAATTTTAGAAAATAGTTCCTAGAAGGCAGGGATTTTATCTATTTTATTTGTAAATACCTTAACCCATCTACAAATGCTTTTTTTTTTGTACATTTAGAATCATGATACCAAAAGCTGAAAAAGATTATGTGATTTTACAGATGATTAAGTTGAGGCACAGAATGAAGAAAGGATTTGTTCTAAGTCACAAAAGTAGCAAGTTGTAGAGCCAAAGAGTTTCTAGCCCAGTTCTAAAAATCCAAATCTAACCTACAATACCACATGGATAAAGCTATCTTTTCCTGATAAAGAAAAGATCAAAATACACAAAGAACCAAATTCCTTTGTTGTTAAGATTTCTGGATACAGTATTTTATCTTTTTTACAAATTAACCAGCTTTTGTTCACTTCCTATTGTAGTGTGACATACAATTAATTCATCATGCAATATGGTATAATGAATAGATTGGGATACATTAGAGGATAGGTGATATACATGTGAGGAAAAAGTTGCAAATCAAATAGTGCCTGTCAAACAGTAGACATTTTGACTTGATACAATTTCTCTTGGCCTCAGTTCCTCCTCCGAAAAATGCGGGGGTTTAATTTGATGGACTCGAAGGTCCCTTCCTATGATCCTGCTAGTGGCAGCCTGGTATAATGATTGAAGCTGGGTTCAAGTCCTAGTTTAGATGTAAGGGCTGGGAAAGGTACTTTACCTTTCTAATCCTTAGTTTCCTCAATTGCAAAATGAGGATGATCATGTTTACCCTATTGACCTCAAGGTGTTTTGTAAGGAAATGCTTTGAAAACCTTAAGATGATATATAAATTCAAGTTATTATGCATGGAATACTAGTCATCCTGTAAACTGCAATGAAAAATGGTTTGTAGATAACACCTATTGAAATTTTAGCTAAGGAAATGAACCCTGCAATTTCTAAGTGGACATTTAAAGGATAAAAACACACAAAGGCATCTTAAGAGTTTTCTTTCTTCCAAAAGAGACATCATGTTGATGTGTAAAACCTTGTAATACTTCTTTATTCTAGTACCATAATTCATTTTACAGTATATTGTCCACTTTTCTTCCAACAAAACCATTGTTTCCTCTAGAAATCAGCTTGAATAATGCATCATAACAACATCAGAACTTTTATCCTCTTCTAGAAGTAGTCTAAGCCTAAATGCATGATACTGTGCTGAACTCTTAAAAAGAATTTGTTTAGATCAAGTCTCTGGGACCTCCCCTTCCAGAAGTTCCTAACCTTAGAGAAAATTATGCCAATGATCTCAAAGGATCAAAGATTTAGACTTGAAAGTGACACCTAGTCCAAAGCCCTCATTTTACACTTGAAGAAGTGGGAGTCCCCAAGTGGTTAAAATGATTTGCCCCAAGGTCACACAGCTAAAAAGTGGGAGGTCCAGGATTTATACTTAGATCCCCTGACTCCAAATCCAGCAAACTTTCTACCGTACCGTATACAGCCATTCTAACCCAGGACACTCTGAAGATGCTACTCAAGGAGATGTGGTAGGTGAACTACTTTCTTTCCTTTTTTTCTCTCTCTCTCTCCTTAATTGTTTTCCATTTTAAAATATGGTATTGTCATACTGAAAATCACACAGGTATTTTGTTTGGCAGCACAGATACTAAAATTGTAACAATAAAAAGAAGATTAGTATGGCCCTGAGTAAGAATGTTTCAAATTTGTGAAGAGTGCCCTATTTTTTTTAATTAAAAAAAAACCCCATAGGTCTACTATTTAGCGGTATTCACTCAAAATTTTCCTTTAGACAGAATTTAAGTTTTTAAAACTTATATGTCTTATATTTAATTTCCCACAATAGTTTTTGATAGCTTGTACACATTGTATACCTCCTACCAAGTCAGTACAGTATCTCTCATCACGCTTTCTCTTCTCCATGGCTCTCCGACCCCCTCCCTTCTCAACCATCTTCACTAGCCCCCCAAGATTTCGCCGTCAGGTGCCATCATCGATGAACACCAGCCTCTGAATTACTCAAGAGAGTTTCTTCGAGGAATATAAAAAAAGAACCGAAGGGAAAAGATAAGGGGAAAGACAGAAAGGGCTATGAGAATCTGGAGAGGCGTCTTCTAGGACTGACCCTAATATTTTAACCCGACCAGGGACGCCGCGGTCATTAACGACTCTGGACGATAAATTTTGATTTTCTTAGAGGTGGGGAGCGGCAGGCGATGAGGAAGAGAACAGGATGGGGGGTTGAGTCGCCGTCGGGGGCATACAGATTTGAGCCCCCCGACCACTGCCTCTGCCCTCTGGGAGGGCGGAGCGTTTCCCCGGCCCTTGGCCCAGGCTTCCCCCACCCGCACCCCCTCCGCAGCCCGACTTTGAGGTGGGGCTTCCTAATTCACTTCCGGTAACAAACTCCTCCCCCCGCCTCCAGGAATAATGTAATCATCCCCCCAATCTTTTTCTCCTAAAGGGAGCCTGGGCTGCAGGCTGGGCTGCGCCGCGCCGGGCCCGTCCCCACCCTCCGCCCTGCCAGCTGTGCGCAGCTGGGGCGGGGAGGTGGCAGGGGCGGGAGTGGGCCCGGGGCTGCGGGGGCAGGGGAGGAGGGTGCCCCGGGGTCCCCGGCCCCCGCCCCTCCCGCTCCCGCCGCGGACGCCCCCGACCCGACGGCCCCCAGCTGGGCTGGTCCCCGGCGGCGCCCCCCGCCCCCCGGGAGGCCTCGGCACGGGCGCGGGGCGCGGGGCGCGGGGGCCCCCAGCCGGGGCAGCTGCCGCCGCCGCCGCCGCCGCCGCCGCCGCCGGCCCGGGCAGCGTTTTCTCTCCTGCCTCCCTTCTCCCCCCCCCACCTTCCTCACCGCTGCCCGAACCCTCCCCGGGAGCGCGCACACACGCTCCCCGGCGGCGGGTCTCAGGCCCGTAAGGGGGCGCGGGGAGGAGCCGGGGCGGGGGGCAGGGGGAGGCCTGCGAGTTTCTAACCTTGTTCTTATAAACAAACCCACATGTGCAGCTGCCGCTGCTGCAACTCACCCCACAATCCCGGATACAAGTCCTGCCCCTTTAAGAGAGAGAGGAAAAAAAACCAAGCTCGCCCAGCCCGCCTCCCGCCCCGCCCTCCCCTCCCTCTGACAGGGACCTTTGTCTCCCTCCGGCGGCCCCGCCCCGCCCCCACCGCCCTCCCTCCCACTCCTTCCTGGCGCCTCCCGCGGGGCGGGGGCGGGGGGGAGGAGGGGCGCCCAATAGCGAGGCACGATGAGGCCGGGGCCGCGGCGGAGTCCGCGAGAGCCAATGGGAGGCCGGCTTAGTGAGAGGCTCCGGGGAGGGCCGGCGCGCGGCGCGGAGACGCCGGCGGAGAGGAGCGGGCGATGGAGGCCGCGGACGCGCCGGCGGCCAACGGAGACGTGGGCGGCCCCGGCCTAGGCCCGGTGCCCGAGCGGCTGCAGAGGCGCGAGCGGGAGCGGCTCCTGGAAGTGGAGAGGCGGAAGCAGGAGCGGCAGAGCCAGACGGTGGAGGAGGAGAAGAGCGACTTCTTCGCGGCCGCCTTCGCCCGCGAGCGGGAGGCCGTGGAGCTGCTGCTGGGGGGCGCGGACGCCGCGCGGCTGGAAGAAGCGGCCTCGCGGCTGCAGGCCCTGCAGAAGCTGCTCAACGACGCCGTGCTCTACCTGGCGCCCTACGACGTGCGGCTCGGCCAGGAGGCCCTGGCGCGGCTGCAGGGGGCCTTGGCCGAGCGGCGCCAGGAGCTGCAGCCCAAGAAGCGCTTCGCCTTCCAATCCCGCCGGAAGGACGCGGCCCCGGGCCCCGCGGCCAAGGCCCCGCCGCCGCCGCCCGAGCCCGAGCCCGAGCCCGCCCCGCCCGGCCGCGCCGTCCACGTCCCCTCCGGCTTTGGCTTCGCCGACCGGGAGGCGCAGACCCTGCAGATGCGGCGCGAGGAGCTGCGCCAGCGCGACATCCTCCTGACCGCGCTGTCCGGCTGCACCGTCCGGCTGTACGGCAACCCCAACACGCTGCGGCTGACCAAGGCCCGCGGCTGCACCGTGCTCTGCGGGCCCGTCTCCACCTCCGTGTTTCTGGACGACTGCGTGGACTGCGTCCTGGCCGTGGCCTGCCAGCAGCTCCGCACGCACCGCACCCGGGACACCCGCATCTTCCTGCAGGTGACCAGCCGCGCCATCGTGGAGGACTGCAGCGGCGTGCGCTTCGCCCCGTACTCCTGGAGCTACCCGGGGATCGACCAGGACTTTGCGGGCTCCGGGCTGGACCGAAGCAAGAACAACTGGAGGGATGTGGACGACTTCAACTGGTTGGCCCGAGGCGTGGCCTCCCCGAACTGGAGTATTCTTCCTGAAGAGGAGTGGACCATCCAGGGGGACTGATACCCCTGGCACCCCCCCCCCAGCCCGCATCAAACCATGCTGACGCCACAGTGCACCAGTTCTTAACACTTGTACTTTATTACACACTTCCAGTGTCTTAAAGTCTCGATGGCAAAGATTCTCTAATTTCCACAAGCAACAATATCGGATAATTTAAGAATAGATCCGTCTTATTTTTTTCTAGCTCATTATTTATTAGTGACTACATGATTTGAGTTGGCTACATGGAGATGAATAAAAATGAAAAAGATCCATCAGTGTGTATTCCTTTTTTAATAATTTTAGTGCCTCCTGGAAACCATCAATTGCTGGTTAGTATAGAAAAGCCTTGTAGAATACTCTACTGATTGCTATTTAGTGTAAAAAAGCAGTGAGTATTTATTTAAGGTTACTTAAGCAGGTAGCTATTGAATTTATTCTGAGGGCCAGCTCACTTTCCTGCTTTAGGATTGCTTTACTGTTCCACTTAATGGGGGAGACACAGACTTGTCGAAGCATTTGTATTGACTCAGGGCTTTGGAAAATAGCTGAAGAAGCTAACCCTGCACCTGAGTATATTTTCCTCTAGAGTTCTAGCAAGGAGTTAATAAAGAATTTAAGAAAAGCTTTTACCAAGTGGGGTGCATGCTCAGGATACAATTTTATAAGGATAAATTGCTGGACCTTAGGCCCCTATTACTCTTAAAGGAAGATGAGGATCAAGGCAAATCCCAGATAAAAGATTTTTCTGTCTTCGATTTTTCCATTTATTTTTAGAGGATAACTTAATAAATGTCCATAATGCTTATATGAAATTTTATAGGATAAAAATTCAATCTTAACTGAATTAAAGACCTGTATTTTATTTATACTTTATCATTATAAATTTTTGAAAAATTTTTATGTCAAATCAGTTGTAATTCTCATAGATGTTAGCCACAATCCTGTATAATTGCTATAGAATCTTAAAAAATAATGTTAATAGAAAATGAAATGTGATGCAACTGTTTTATGAAGCAAATGATCAGGAGTGTTGTCACTCATTAGGTGCTCCCTAGGTATAGGATGCTATACCAGTATTTTCTGGAATTGAAGTTTTAAAAATAATTCATACTCTGGGATTAACATTTAATTTTTGTTTGTCTCAGTTTCCTTTTCTGTAAAATGAGGACAATAATAGCACCAACATTCAGGGTTATTATGAATATCAAATGACATGATTTTTATAAAGTGTTTAACATAGTTCCTGGCATATGCCAAATGCTATATAATATTGGCATTAGTATTATATTGCATAGCACTCAAGCTTTCCATATTTTTAATCTCCACAATAAAACCTCTCCTGTAAGGTTTTGTGCATTTTTTTTTAACTGATGACAGACTTGGGAAAGTTTTTTCCTTTTAAATTTGTTTAAATAATTTCATGTCCAGATACATTCCTGCTTTCCCAGAGAGCCATCCCCTTTTAATAAAGAAAAGAAAGGTAGTTCAGTAAAACTCAACAAGAATAGTCAGTATCTTTTGCGCATTCTCCTATCTATGTAAAAGAAATGATTTTGCATTTTCTTTCTTTTGGGGAATTGAGCATGATGATAATTACACATTTTTATAGTCATTCTTTATAGTTTTCCTGGTTCTTATTCAGGAAGGTTTCAAAATCAGCATGAGATGAGGTAAAAATAATTTGGTTCAAAATAAAATGTTCTTTTAACTATTAGCAAGAAAAGACATGTTTCCTGTTCTAGAGAAAGGAGTTAAATCTGCTGGTAACCTTAATTATCATCTCATCCAACCCTATTCAAGAGAAAAGTAAATCCTGGGAAGTAAAGAACTTGGCCAATGTCAAAGAAGAACTAATCTGTAATATACTGCTCTTGTCATTGTTTTCAGAAACCTCTATTTTATCAGGGAGAAACCATGAAAATAATACATGCTAACTTCAATTAAACCAGTACTGTTTTAATTGACATATAGTACCTTATATATAATATTTGATTCTTGAAGTAGCCCCATTCTATTTATTATATTACAGCTAGCTCCATTTTACAGGTTCAGATGTTAGACTAAAACCCAGTCACAAAACTATTAAATATCAGCTTGTAAGAGGCAGTAGTGGGACTTGATCTTCCTTACTACAAGACCACTATACCACTGACAAAAGTTTTTACCCTCTACCAACTTACATTCTCCTTTTGGATGTAATGAGCAAACAAGTAGATAAATGATCATTTGAGGAGACAGCACTATTAAAGAGAATTCAGCCCTTCCATTAGGAAGATTCATCTAAACTGATTCTAAAAGGCTAAGGTGGAAGAGGTAATATGTGCTGGGTATGAGGCAAAGGTACGAGGAAACATAGATTGGGATGCTGAGTTCAAGTGTAACGTGAGATGATCTGGACAGGTAATGTTGGAGCCAGATGATAAGAGATATCACCAGGGACTTTCATATTCCTCAACTCCCAAATCCAGTCAGATGCCAAATCTTGTCAATTCTAATTCCATGATGCTTTTTTTCTAGTTTTTTTTCCAAGGCAAATGGGGTTAAGTGACTTGCCAAGGCCACACAGCTAGGAAATTATTAAGTGTCTAAGGTCAGATTTGAACTCTGGTACTGCTGACTCCAGGGCCCATGCTCTATCCACTGCACCATCTAGCTGCCCCATGATACTCTTTAAATCTACTTCTGTGTCTCCCCTCCCACAGCCTCCCTCCAAAGGAAGATCCTCAGGCAGTTTTCCCTGTAATATTGTAAATAACCCCATTGATCATCCTTGCTTTCCATCTTACCCTACCTAATCCCTCTTTCACCCAGCTATCAAAGCATTTAACCATACCACACCCATACAAATTCCATTATAAAGCTATTTAAAGACTTTACAATCAGATTCCAATCTACCAGATGTTCTACTTAGATTATATTTTGTCTTAGTTCTCCTCAGCTTTGCCCAGGCTGTCTTCCATTTTTGAATACATTCCCTCATCATATTCCTTCAACTTCCATTCAGGTGCCACCTTTTATGGGAAACCTTCCTTGTCAGTGCTCTCAAATTATATTTGTGAATGAATGAATGAAAGAGATTCATCACACGTTTACTGTACATTAAACACAAAATACAAAATGAAAAATTTTCTTTTCAGGAGTTTACATTGTAATTGGGAGAAACCACTTATAGAAGAGTTCAGAAGAAAGGTCTTTAAGTCCCCTGAGAATTAGGCAGCAAGGCAGAGAGAGCCAGACTAAAGGGCTCTTAAGCAACTACTAGGTCAGATAATAGTTCACAAATGCTTGGAGGCCATAAAATTAAGCAGAAGATAAGGTTCTTAGAACCTTGAGACTGGGAGTGCAGATGGTAAAGCCTTGTGATCCTAAGTTTTCCCCAAGGGATTAGAGTTGACTTCTGTCTCATTCAAGTGGTGTGGATCTCTGGTATCTAAGAGGTAATACAGGGTATCATTGATGTAGAGGGCTAGCCTTGGAGTCAGAAAGACTGATTTAAAGTCCTTACCATGACACTTACTGATTATGTAGACCCCTTAGGACCCCAAGAAATGCTCTTAAGACTATGTGCATTGGTAGAGGTAGTTTCCATACCTGTCTGAAATGATCTACATCCCACACCCCAACCTCCAAAAAAATCTGTTTACACATTCTATTCTTTGGTAGAAGGATAATTTCTTAAGGGCAGGGACTCTTTCATTTTTTAAATTTGTATCTCCAACATTTAGCACATACCTTGCACATATTAGAGGGAAGCAAAAATGCAGCTAAATGGCACAGTGGGAGGGCACTATCCCTGAAGTCAGGAAGACGTGAGTTCAAATCTGTTCTCGGACAGTACGTGTGTGTGACCTTGGGCAGGTCACTTAACCTTGACTACCTTGAATCTAAAACCATCTTCAGTCTTTCTGATTCATATCTGGCCACTGGCCCCAGATGGATCTGGAGGAAAAAAGTGAAGCTTGTGACTTAGCACAGCCCCTGCTCACTCAAATCCAATTCATGTGCTTGTCATGGCATTCCCTTCCTGATGTCATGGTCTTCTTCAAGAATGAAAGACAAACATCATCATCTTCACTATTAGACTTAAATTGAATTGAATGTCCTAATTAGGTAATAGTCTTCAGTCTTTGTTTAAACTCCATAGTTCTTTCTCTGAATACAGATGGTATTCTCCATCATGGATACCCTAATTATTGCACTGTTGGAATGAGCAAGTCCATCAAAGTTGATCATCACCTCCATGTTGCTGTTACATTGTACAATGTTCTGCTCATCTCATTCAGCATCAGTTCATGCAAGTCTCTCCAGGCTTCTCTGAATTCTCATGATTTCTTATAGAATAATAGTGTTCCTACGCCCAAAGGGCAACAAAAATGTGCATACCCTTTGATTCAGCAATACCACTACTGGGTCTATACCTTGAAGAGATGATGAAAAAGGGTAAAAACATCACTTGTACTAAAATATTCATAGCCCTTGTTTGGGATGATGGCAAAGAATTGGAAATCAAGTAAATGTCCTTTAATTGGGGAATGGCTTGGCAAACTGTGGTGTCATGGAACACTATTGTTCTATTAGAAACCAGGAGGGATGGGAATTCAGGGAAGCCTGGAGGGATTTACATGAATTGATGCTGAGTGAGATGAGCAGAACCAGAAAAACACTGTACACCCTAACAGCAACATGGGGGTGATGATTAACTTTGTTGGACATGCTTATTTCATCAGTGCCACAATCAGGGACAATTTGGGGCTGTCTGCAGTGGAGAATACCATGTATATCCAGATAAAGAACTGTGGAGTTTGAACAAAGTTCAAGGACTATTCCCTTTAATTTAGAAAAAAAAACTGCTATCTTATTGTCTGATCTTGTTATCTTTTATACTTTAGGTTTCTTCTTTAAGAATATGATTTCTCTCTCACACTCAATTTGGATCAATGTACAACCTGGAAACAATGTAAAGATTGACAAATTGCTTTCTGGGGAGGGGGAGGGAAGTAATATTGGGGGGAAAATTGTAAAACTCAAAATAAATAAAATCTTTAATTAAAATCTAAAAAAAAAAGAATAATAGTGTTCCATAGGGTACATATACTATAACTTGTTCAGTCATTCCCATGATGGACATCCCCTCAATTTCCAATTCTTTGACACCAAAAATGGAGCTGCTATGAATATTTTTGTAGAAATGATTTTTTACTCTTTTTCATGATCTCTTCAGAGTATAGACCCAGTAGTGGTATTGCTTGGATCAAATGGTATGCACATTTTTATTTGGGCATAATTCCAAATTGCTCTCCAGAAGGGTTGGATGAGTTCACAGCTACACCAAATAATGTATTAGTGCCCCAGATTTCCCATATCCCTTCCAAAAATATAACAATATACATGGATGAACAAAACAAATTCTCACACTGTTTATGTCCAAAAATGTATGTTTCATGTTGCATTGCTATTGGAATGCTTTTTCATCTGTCCTTTAGAATTCTAGTTAAATAAACCCTTTTTTAAAGGCTCACCTCAGACACCTCTTCCACGAAGCCTTCATTGATCAGCACTAACACAGAAAGAATTGTGATCTCTGTTGAACTCTATCAGCACTCTTCTCCTGTGATGGTTATTTTTGCACATCTTCTTTGTTAGACTGTATAATTCTTGAAAGAAGGAACTACATAACATTTACCTTGGTTTCTCTCTCAAGTGAACCAATGTCCTTTCCTTAGACAAACCCCTCCATCTGTCTTCCTGATCCTGCCACTCTTTCACCTTCAACAATTATGCTCTTTTTCTTTTGCATCTTCTATTTCTTTCTTTCATTGACCCTGCCCCACCTGCCTATATAGGTTCTTAGGTCACAGTCCTATAAAAATAGTCTCCTTTTTTACCAAAAAAGGTTTTATTTATTTCTATAACAGGTACAGTTTAGTTTTTTAATATGCATTTAATATGGTAGTGCAAATGCTGCCTTGATTTTATTACATTTTACTTCTGTTTTTAAAGTTTTAATTTGAAATTTAAATTATATTTTATTTTTCCAATCATAGAAAATCTGCCACTCTCCCCTCCCCCCAGATCACCAAATGAAAAGACAAGAAAAACTCATTTTAAATTAAATTTTTCTGTTTTTCAGATCTGCATTTTCTCCTCACTTCCTTTCTTCCTCAATGAAAAAACAAGAAAAACAAAACCCTCATTGCAAATATGTACAGATGAGGAAATCAAATTCCTGAATTGATCATGTCCAATTATATATGTATATAGATACGTATATAGATATATGTATGTATATATATATATATATATATTACATACACACACACACACACACACACACACACACACACACATGCACTCTGAGTTTACCACTTCTCTATTAAGAATGAATGAAAGGGGCAACTAGGGGGCACAGGGACTAGAACACCAGCCCTAGAGTCAGAAGGAACTGAGTTCAAATCAGATCTCAGACATTTAATAATCACCTGAGTGACCTTGGGCAAATCATTTAACTCCATTGCCTTGCCAAAAAAAAAAAAAGAAAATAAAAAAAATGACTGACTTGTTTCATACTGATAAATAATGGTTGATCATTATGTTGATCAGAGTTCCTAAGTCTTTTAAAGTTATTTGTCAGGGGTGGCTAGGTGGCATAATGGATAAAGCACCGGCCCTGGAGTTGGGAGTCTCTGTGTTCAAATCCGGTCTCAGACACTTAATAATTACCTAGCTGTGTGGCCTTGGGCAAGCCACTTAATCCAGTTTGCCTTACAAAAAAAAAACCAAAACTAAAGTTATTTGTCTTTATGAGATTGCTATAATTGTATAAATTGTTCACTTTACCCTATCAGTTCATACAAATCTTCCCAAGAAAACCATTCCTTTTATTATTTTTTCCAATACAATAGTATTCCATCACATATATAAACCTTAAGTTGTGCAGCTATTCCTCAATTGATGAGTACATCTTCAGTTTCCAAATCTTTACCAAAACAAAAAAAAAGCTGCTACAAATATTTTTGTTTATGTGAATCCTTTTCCTCTTTCTTTGATTTTTTTTTTGACAGCATAGACTTAGTAGTGGTATTAATGGCATATGTGCAGTATAATAGTTTTGGGGGCACAGTTTCAAATTCCTTTCCAAAAATGGCTGGACTAGTTCACATCTCTATCAAGATTGTATTACTATACATGTTTTTCCCAAAGCCCCTCTGGCCTTTGTCAGTTCATAAATCAAGCAAAACAAATCCCCAAATTAGCCATGACCAAAGAAAATATATCTCAATCTTCATTCTTTGCCCCTTTATCAGGAGATGTCTCCTATTGTTGTCATTGTATTCTTTGTTCTGATGCTGCATATCTCCCATCTCCTTTCCTTTGCACTAACTGTCTCCCATGCCCGAGATTCTCTGTCCCTTCACCAATGACCCTTAGACTCTCAGGGCTCCTTCAGTACTAAACTCAAATACCACCTTATACAATGGACCTTTCCTTGTTCTCCCAGCTACCACCAACTTCCCCCTCTGAGATTACCGTTTATTTAATTTGCATATAACTCACTTATTTACTTATTGTCAGTAAATATCTTTGTTATTTACATATTGTGACTCCCGTGAGATTAGGGACTGCGTTTTTGGTTTTACTTATATCTCAGTGGTTAGCATAGTGGTTAGTATTCCACTGGTAGAATTGCCACAAGTCAATGCATATTAATTAGACATAATAAAAAAAGACAATAGTATAATGATAGACATAATAGAGACAGAACTACAGACCAGATGGATGGGAAAATGCTCCTCCTTCCTTTCCTTATCTTTTGCTCTGTTTCAAATTCATTTGTATGCTAAACTAAAGGGAAGTCTTGGAATCTTCTCACCAGAAATCAGATAGTTGATCAGTAAAAGAACTACAATTTTACTCCCCAACAAGGGTATTAAAAGAAAAGAGATAATCTTAGCTGGGTGGCATTCTGATTTCATTGAGTTAGCCTTTAACTATAACTGAAGAGGAGTCCCAGTAGGAATAAACTTTCTAGTCTATACTCTTGTAGACCAGAGCTGAGATTGCTGGAATGTTATCCTAATTGGATGAAGTGCAGGAGCTAGCAGCCAGGAGCAATTCCCAATAGTAACCGTTAGAATAGTAGAAGGTGACCACGTCCGGAGAGAGCATAGAAGTCTCAGAGAATAAGAGAGATGGGCAGGCTTGGAGATATGACACCTAGTGGGAAAAAAGAGAGCGGCACAACAGTGCAAGGGCATCATTAGAAGACAGTGAACCTACTTACTGATTAACTAACTTGCCCCAGTAATAAACAATGTCTTAGCTGGCCAGATCTTGTCCTTGGTAGTAACTCTGACAATGCAGATATGAGGCATATAGCAGTTCTATAAAGTTGTCTTTACTTCCCAGGATAATAGATGATGGATTATGTTTTTTAATATTTTAGGATGTTATTAATGTGTGCTTATGAGTATTTTTTTTGCAAGGCAATGGAGTTAAGTGACTAGCCCGAGGTCACACATTAGGTAAATATTAAGTGTTTGAGGTCAAATTTGAACTCTAGTCCTCCTGACTCCAAGGCCAGTGCCTCCATCCACTGTGCCACCTAACTGCCCCCATCTGCATTTTTAAAGCATTTCTTTTGTGGTAGAGAAAATAAATAACTATCTTACCCAGTATCCATTGTCTTACTCTGAAAAGTCTTCCTTAATCCCTTTTGAAGAGATCATAGGCACAAACTTTATTTTGGATGTTTTCCTTGGATCTCCAGTGTGGAGACAATGAACTAAAAACTGTGAGAAAAAGTCTAAACCCTTTTTTGGGGGAGTCATGCTTCCCTAAGACTGAATCTAATCTGTTTCAATGCAGATCCAGAGTCCCTTTTTTTCTGGGAATGGGATCACACCTACCACCTCACACTCCTGCCCTCCCCCAGTTATGGGTGATAATAGGTAGGAATTCAATAGGCAAAAGGAAGATGAAGGACATTTCAGGTATAGTGAACTGTGAGCTGAGACACTGTCAGTGTAATGGCTTTTGAGAGACACATTGTGATAAAAGGAAAGGGGCAATAGAGTCAGAGGACTTAGGTTCAAACCATATGTCTGTAAATATAGGACCTTGGGAAAATTACTTAACCTCTCTAGGTCTCAGTTTCCATATCTGTAAAATTCAGGATTTAGAGCTGGATGCCTTTTTAGGTTACTTCCAACTCTAAACTATGATAATTGCTCTAAGATGTTAAATTCATGCTTAAGGACTTTGGGAAGTAAATGTTTTTATATATTTTAGAAAATAGTTCTGTTATGTGTGTTTCCTCCTTTTTTTGTTGTAAGAGAAGTAAACTCTAGACTTGGGAAGGTAGACACACTTCTGTTTAAGCCTTCAGTTCTGGCCACGAGAGGGCACCCATATCATTACTTATGGCCGTCTCTACCATTCATTTCTTCCTTGTAGAAGAGATCATCTTTCCTCAGTCTCTTTCCCTAGGAAAAAGGTCCTCTAGCCTGTGACTACCGATTTGTTTGGCTACATTTGGCTTTTTTTGTTTGTTTTGTTTTGTTACTTCATGTTTTCCCATCCTTTTTTTTCTTTTTTAGTTTTTTTTGTAAGGCAATGGGGTTAAGTGGCTTGCCCAAGGCCACACAGCTAGGTAATTATTAAGTGTCTGAGGCTGGATTTGAACTCAGGTAACTCCTGACTCCAGGGCCGGTGCTCTATCAACTGCACCACCTAACCACCCCCTCCCATTTTTTTTTAAGAAAGATTTTATTTGTTTTAAGATTTACAGTTTTCCCCCTATTCTTGCTTCCCTCCCCCCACCCCCCACAGAAGGCAGTCTGTTAGTCTTTACATTGTTTCCATTTTCCCATCTTTCTTGAGGCTTCTACACCATCCTCAATGAGACCCTGATGAGGTTCTAGAAAGGAAAATTAAGATGCCCATGGTCACTCCTCATCTGCTGCTGGCAGGGCTTTTTCTAATTGGATCAGTCTGATTAAAGGATTAGGATGACCTCTCTGGCAGATCCTACTTTAATAATCTGCAACATTGAGAATGTTTCTCCTTTGCTCAAACAGGGAGTTCCAGAGAGAGTTGTGGGTACGACTTGGCTTTGATGAACTGTGAATTTAATGCCCCTATTCCTGAGCTCACTGGAGCCCTTGGATAAGGGAGTAGACATGGCCAGACCCAAGAAGGGCTCCCTGAATACTGGGCTATCTGCTCTTCCCCAAAGACCTTGAATTTTTATCTCCAAAGCTCACCAAGTTTAAGAGCCCAAATCTCACTTGGGCTCCAGCCAGTAAACATGGCACTGATGAAAGTGAAATTCGACCAGAAGAAGAGGGTCAAATTAGCCCAGGGGCTCTGGCTTATGAACTGGCTTTCAGTGCTGACTGGAATCATCCTCTTCGGTCTGGGAATATTCCTCAAGATTGAGCTCAAGAAGAGAAGTGAGGTAATGAACAACTCAGAGAGCCATTTCGTGCCCAACTCCCTGATTGGTGTAGGGGTGCTAGCTTGCATCTTCAATGCTCTTGGGGGCAAGATCTGTTATGATGCTCTAGACCCTGCAAAATATTCTAAATGGAAGCCATGGTTGAAGCCCTACTTGGTCATCTGTGTTCTGTTCAACATCCTCCTTTTCTTAGTTTCTCTTTTTTGCTTCCTGATGAGGGGATCTCTAGAGAGTACCCTGGCTCACGGACTCAAGAATGGCATGAAGTATTATAGGGACACAGACACCCCTGGTCGGTGCTTCATGAAGAAGACAATTGATATGTTGCAGATTGAGTTTAGGTGCTGTGGAAACAATGGCTTCCGGGACTGGTTTGAAGTTCAGTGGATCAGCAACAGATACCTAGACTTTGCCTCCAAAGAAGTAAAAGAGTGAGTAGTGGCTTGGGGTTTCTTATTTTGTGTGTATGTGCCTGCTTATGTGCATGTGTCTGTATGTATTTATGTATCATATGGATGAGTAAGGGAGGCCGTCAGGGTACCCTTACCTATAACTGGGATAGAGGTTCTTAGGGAGGAAAGCCTGCTAAGTGTTTGGGTGGACTTCATCAGATTGGGAGGGAACTTTTAAATTTCAGATCCTATCTCCTGAAAAATTATTTGTCTTCCCAACTTGTCCATAGTCATCAGACTGGATTGATTTGGACCTGTATACTTTATCTACTGCCCAAACTCAAGTATTTTCTTTTCTATTTATTTCCCCATCACTATTTATTTTCCAAGATTCTGCCACAATATTCTATCACAAGGAAGTCCATTGTCCTTAAATCACAATAACAAGAGAAGACCTTAAATGTTTCTATTGTTGTTTTTGACTTAAAAAAAGGATTAAGGAGGGAAGAATATCTTCATATTACATATAGATCCTTTAAAGGGTCTCATCTCACAAGGAAAGTGCTTGTTCAACTTTTAAGTGATGTATAAATATAAGTACATGCTTAGCACAATGATTGGTACATAGTAGATGCTTAGTAAATCTTTATTGACTGATATAAATATGAAATCATGAATGATTTATCTTGTTTTCTAACTTGTGATTAACAACTATGACAATAATAGTTTTTGTTTGATTTAGCATGTCTGGCACCCATAGGCATGTGATAAATGTTGATGGATGGATTGATCTGTGATTTCATCAGTGGAACTTCTAGAGTGGAAATTACTTCCACTAATGCAGATCAATAACTTGGCAGTATTTTATGATTTTCCAGAGTTTTTGGTGCCATTCAACTTGCTCAGGCTCACATAGATCATATATATATATATATATATTGGAGGCAGAATTTGATCCTAGGCTTTAGTGACTCCATGGCTGATCCATCTCACTATAGTGCTTTTTTGATGCAGTGATCATAGGAAACAAAAATGTCCTCCTGTGTCAAGTGTTTTCCTTTTGCTGAACAAATGTCCACTGTCCGCCCACATCTTCAGTTGCTAGGTTCAAATTGATATCAAATGAAAGTTATTCAAAGTCAATCTGGTGAATAGGAGGAATGATGCATCCAGGGGAATGACAGTTTAGTCCCCACTGATTTTCTTGAATGACTCATAAGCTAACACTGAAGGTCATTTCAAAAGAGGAGATTCAGAGGGAAGACCCTGACTGGAATGAATATGAAAAAGAAAAGATTCAGACCACCCTCTCTCTCTCTCTCACTCAAGACCTGTAGACCTGTCTTCATTAACTACACAAAATTGATGTTATAGGATCACACACTGAATTGTTTTTCAAGTGATAACACTGAACTAACCAGCCACTGGTTTCCATTTCATCAAGCGCCCACAGTGATCTGAGGTTGGTTCAAGTCTAGTGATGCAATTGGTAACTGAGATAAAGGGCTAACTCTTTAGAAATCTAAGAGGAAACCTTACACATATTGCTATATAATATGATGAACCGATGAGTCCTACTAAGGCATTGTCACAGTGGACCTGTGCCCCAGTGACAACTTTGCTTCTTTCATAGTTTTATGTTTCTCAGAACTATTTCTGAGACTCATTAGTGCTGTATCACTCTGTGCTTAGATGGCTTCTAGCCAGTAGGGTAAAAAGAATCACATTGAATTTGGAGACAGAGAACTGAAGTTGGAATCCTTTCTCCATCACTAACTTACTTGGGCAAGTCAGTTAATTTCTGTGGGCCTCAGTTTCCTTATCTGTAAATTGAGGGGATTAGATTACATCAGGGGTCCTTCACCTTTTTTGGATCATGGACTCTTTTGGCAGACTTGTGAAACCTATGGACCTATTGGTTTTAAGTACATAAAATAAAATAAACAAGATTACAAAGGAAACAGATTTTATTGAAACAAAGATGTAATTCCCCTCTCCCCAAACACAATCATAGTCCCTCTGAAATCTATTCATATAACGCAGGGTAAGAGTCTCTGAGCTGGATAATTTCTAGCTCTAATAGCTCTAAATCTATGAACTATATTAGCTAGTAATAGATATATGGTGATTTAAAGTTTGAAAAGCACTTTCTATCCTTTTTTTTATTTGTTCCTCACAACCTCTGTGAGGTAGAGGCTATTATTAACTTCATTACAGATGCAGAAACTGAGATACAGAGACATTGAGTTTTCTACAATCATACAATGAGTCAGTGTCTGAGGCAGGATTTGAATCTAGGTCTTCCTATCTCCAAATCCAGTCACTTGAAATGAAATATTTGACATAGATGTCTCTGTGCTTTAAACATGCTAGAATTCCCTTTTCCTCTCTAGGTCTCAATTTCCTCTTCTGAAAAAATGAGGAGTTTGGATTAGGTCATCCCTTCCTAGTAGGCTGTGAGAATAAACATCAAGGAGCCCTAGAGAGCTTGCCTAACTAACTAACTCACTAACTCACTAACTACACCTGAAACAGAAAGAAAATCAGACTGAAGGTCATTGCTGGAGGATTTTGTTTTCTCTTTGCATGGGGATTATAGATGTAAATCCTTGTTGGAGGAGGGGAACCATAAGCCTTTCTGTCCTTCATACATAGTGTGTGTATATATGCATATGTATTTCTATGTGATTGTGTACAGGTGTGTGTGTGTAACTTCTCTCCCACTCTCCTAGGATGAATGTGAAGCCAAACAAGCTTTAAGTTTTGCCAAAAGCTTTACATATGTTATTAATTATATAACATTAATATTTACTATATAACATGTTATATATAATCTATGCTACATGTAACACAATAGATAGAATAATATATTTATATTATTACATGTTTTATATGTTATATAACATTTATTTATATTATAGTTATATATTATAACTACATTATTACATATGAAGTACATTTTATATTTTCTAATTTGTGGTTATCAATTATAATAATGATTTTTTGTTTGGACTGTGATTTCACTAGCATTCACTAACCTTCTAGAGAGTAAACATTTATGCAGATTGGCATCTTAAATGTAATTTATAATTTTAAAGAATCAATCCAGCCCTAATGAGATGTGAAGCTAATTACCCAGGGTCACATAAGCATTGAGGTCAGAGGCAAGCCTAAAACCCAGATCTTCATGGGCAGGAGAAGAAGCAGCTAGCTAGTGGTTTTGTCCTGTAAGAATCTACAAATAGCCAAGTCCTAACTATCCTTAGAAACTCCAGTGCTTAGATTCACCTTCTCTCCAGATAGTCCCTAAACTCCACTGCCACAGGGAGCAAAGAAGGGTTTTCTCTAAATTTCGATTTTGCCCTAAGGATGCTTCAGGTAAGTTTGGACTGTAGGTAGACTCTTCACTGAGTATAGATTACTACAAGAAGCATCACGAAGAGAGAGACAGCCTCTGAACCAGGATGGCTAGGGTGAAAGGCTCACCTTTGATATACTGGGTGCGTGACTCTGGATAAGTCTCAGAACTTTCTTGGTACTGTGGTCAACTCTGGAGAATTAGAATCCTGTGATGTAGAACAGCTGCAGTTATACATTAGCAGAGGGGGATTTCCTCATCAGGAGTCCAATAAAATTGCAGAGTTGGACTGAAAAAGATTGCTTCTCTCCATTTCTTTGTCTCTGTAGCTCTCTCTCTTTCTCCCCTCCCCCCTTTTATCTCTATCTCCATCTCTCCTCTGTCTCTTCTCTCTTTCTTTCCTTGTCTCTCTCCCTTTCTCTGTCCTTTCTCTTTCTCTTTGTCTCTTCTCTATATCCAACTAGCTGCTTATGAATCACAAGTCCAGTCCCTTCTTTCTTATTATTTATGCATAGGTTATCATCCATGATAGAAAGTAAGATCCTGGAGAGCAGGGACTATTTACATTTTGTCTTTATGGCCACCTGGCCCAGACCCTAAAACATAATAGGTGCTTAATAAATTATTGATTGATTTGCAATGATGGAAGGAGTTTCTCCTCATAAATTCCCTTCACAGATCTGGGCAAAAAAAAATAAAACCAAAAAAACCCCTGGTTCTTTCCTTACCAAATTCATACTGAAGCTAGCAGTCTAGATTAGGTTTGGCTACTATTGAGGTTTTTATCTCCACTTCTAGCCATTTTCCTTGTTTGGAAAAAAGGCTTCCAAAGTAGCAATAGGTCATAAGGCAGATGAACCAAACATAAGGTAAAGAAATTACCATGAGGAAAATGTCTCTAAATAATGGGGGGGGGGGTTGTGTCTCAGAGGACAGGAGCTTTCATCATCTACATAATACTTAAGGTGTCTGTGATTGCCTCTATGTGGGTACTCCCTCCACTGTCTAGATGGACAGATTATTAAAAAATCCCTCCTCACATTGGTAGACATCTTCAGGAGTAGCTGGGGTCCCAAAAAGTCATCTCCTGATGACCAACCTTCTGAAGACATCCACTAAATGTGATTTCTTGGTTCCACAAAAAGATTGGTAAAACAACCTTTCCAGGGATTTCATAACAACAATGATATGAACATGGTATCACAGTGGGGCTTCATAATATTATGCTGAGAGTCCATTATAATGCATTAATGATATTTATACTAGTCTTTAGATTTCAAACACAGCCCATCCCTAGACCTTTTTTCAAAACTTTTCCAGGGCTAGTGGTCTCCTGGTAATGGCTTTAAGAAAGTAGGGTCCTGGGATAATAGATTTAAAGCTAGAAGAGACCTTCTGGTACATCCCCCTTGTTTTACAGGAAACTGAAGCTCAGGAAAGGTAAGTGACTTGTCTAGCATCACAAAGCCAATGTCAGAGGTGAGGTTTGAACCCAAGTCTTCCTGATTTCACATTCTACTATTCTTGTTGCCTCTTTAGGAGGCATTGGGAGAGGACTTTAGTGGATACCCATGATATTCTCATGTTTGAATCCCAATTTTTCAAACTATTCTGATTCTTCTGTCAGAATCAGAGTAGCTGGGATGCTACCATCAATCAATCAAAAAGGATTTAATAAGTGTTACCATGGACCAAAAGCTGCCTTGAGGAATACATGGCATGAGGAATACAAAAGACAAAAGAGAAGCATTCAAAAGAATCACAGAGTTAGAGTTGGAAGGGACCTTAGATGACATCTAGTCCAGTCCCATCATTTTGCAGATAAGGAAACTGAGGTCCAAGGTGATTCTATGACCTGCCCAAGATCATAGCAGAGCTGGAATTTGAACCCTGGTCCTCTGACTTTCAATTTAGATATCCTTCCACTATTACAACGTAAATTCTAAATTCTTACCTTCTTATGTACAATGACAATGTAAAGACAATGGTCTTTATCCTTCCTCCATTTCTCTGCTTTTCTTCCACAAGTATCTAGTATGATTCAACAGAGATAGTAACTGGACACTAGATGAGAAACTTGAGTTTTATTCTGGTTTTGATTCTCTTTAGCTATATGAATGTGAGTAAATCATTTTATGAGGTAGTAAAAATGGGACTGTTTTGGCATAATTAAAGAAGATTGGAATCAAATCTGGACATTCTACTTACAATCTTTGAATCCTTGGACTAATCTCTTAAATTCTCTGAGCTTCATTTTTTTCAAATCTAGATAATGAAGGGATTGGATCAGATGGCCTCTAAAGTCCCTTCCAGCTCTAAATCTGTGGTCTTTTTGAGTGTTCCCTCTTAGTTTCCTTCTAGTTCTAGAGCCTATCATTTTTATGTAATATCCTCAAGCTCCCCGAGTCTCAGTTTTCTTATCTGTAAAATAGGATTAATAATATTTGCACTACTGGTGACACAGGTTGGGCCAGGACTCACAAAAATCTAAGTTCAAAGTTGAAGGAATCCCCATTTAAAACTTGGTTTTTCTGCCTGAGAGAAATCTGGTTAGACCAAGAAATCTTCCATTTTTATAAATACTCTGCATGGTCTTTTCTCCAGGACTTGTTAAGACTACAAGTCTCAAAAAAAAAAAAAAGCAACCCAAAAAACTCAAATCTCACGCACCTCACAACACTGAAGACCTGATATTTTGCCCTTTTATATTAAAAATTGATTCTTTTCTTTGGTGCATCTTCTTCAATTCTGAAAATACCTCTTCCCTTCCCCTCCCATCTTTTGTATCAAAGAATAAAAGAGGGGAAAAAAGAGCCAGTCAGTAAAACCAATCAAAGCACTAATTGTCTCTGAAAATGTAAGTAATATTCCAAAAAACACAAGGAAACTAATCTTTGCCTGAAGTTACCCCCAAAGTGGGATTTGTAATAGACCTGAGGGCAAAATCATTCTAGTTTAGGAAATACTCTAGGTTATAAATAGATGCCTCAGTGACCTAGGACTTGAGATCTCCTTGGCCTGGTTTTGATTTAAGAGTATGAGCTGCCTCTTAATCCAGAATTGGAACAAGGACAAAACCCCAGACAAACAAGGTGAGACTTCAGGATGGGCTGATTCAGGAAAATCGGAGGCCCCAGGAAAGGGAAGGCTAGAGCTTAGACAAACCTGGGTAGCCACAGGCTTTCTCCTCTCCCCAACCTGTTTTCATCACACTGTGCATTCATTCACTAAGGTGGCTGCAGAAAGAGATGAGACAAACATTGTCCATGTATACTGCATTTAATTTTAGAGAGACTTTCTGAAATCTTATTCTAATAAAAGAGAAACAATCCCTGTCCTTTGAAATATCACATAGCATTTACCTGTTCAAAGAACTTCTGTGACTCTCCATTGCCTCTAGGGTAAGATACAAATTTAAAGTAACTCACTGTCTGGTTCCAGTCTATCTTTCTAGCTTTATTACAGTCAATCAATCAATCAGCATTTATTAAGTGCCTTCCATGTACTAAGCTTTAGGGATACAAATACAAAAATGAGAGTCCCTAACCTCAAGGCCTTCTACTATGCCATATTCACAAATAAATATAGGATCTAGAAAGAAAAAAAAAAATACACTGGGGTGGGGTGGGGGCGACCTGCAGCCAGAGAGGCTCTCCTACTGGGCAAATCAGGGAAAAAAACTTGAAAGGGATATCACTAAACTAGTTTATCTATTTCCTAGCACAGAGCTGTCCAAAATACAGCCTGCAGGCCACATTCTATGTCAGTATGATTTTATGCACTCTGCCTGTGGGTTTTAATTTTCTAGACTGAAAAAATAAAATAATAATTTGCATGGAATACATATTAGATTTTTAAAATTCCATTACTAATGAATAATATCATTGATTTTAATTTTCTTTCATGTTTTTAAGCAGTATTGCAGATGTAACATTGCATGGAATTTTCATTTCTTCTCTGGGAAGTATTCTGTCTGTTCAATGCAGACTAGTGAATATGCATCTTCCTTCATACTGTTGTGTTGTTGCTTTGTTGTTTTGTGTTTACTTTTGACTATATGCCTTCACCTATCATTGATGACATGTGTTCCCCCACTTTCTAAGAAGTTAAAAGTACCATGATTTTTCATAGCACTTGCTAAACCTAAGACTACAAATTAATTTTTATTTTAGTGTACTGTATTTTTTATTCTGTGTGTGGTCCTTGAATAATTATTTTATTTTAATGTAGCCCCAAGATAATCTAAAGTTGGACAAAACTAACACAAGTACCTAGTTACCTCCTATCTAGAAAGAGCTTAATGAACATTTGCTGAATTGAATTGAAATGAATTCTCTTATCTTGTTCTGTTCTCTAGAAGGCTTACAGTCTAACAAGGGAGATAAAAAGCAAATTTGTGGGTAAATAAGCTCTCTCTCTCTCTCTCTCTATATATATATATATATATATATATATATATATATATATATATATATATTCAATAGGAAATAATTAAAAGAGGGAAGGCTCTAAATGATATTATCCTTATTTTTGGTTCTTCTCATTATTTGCCTGTAAACTGGGTGGTTTATTCGATAGAGAGGTAGACCTTGAGTCAGAAAGACCTAAATTCAAATTTAACTTCAGATATCTACTAGTTGTATGTCCCTAAGTAAGTCATTTAATCTCTGTTTGCCTCAGTTTCCTCAATACCATTATACTCCCAGGGTTGTTGTGAGGATCAAATGCTATAATTGCAAAGTGTTTCCTTACTTCACTGTGATTTTTCCTTTTTGTAGGACATTTAAGCAGTTTATCCAGCCTCTGAAACCTTCCAAGGATCTAGAATCATCACCTCCTAAGGCAATTCATTACACTTTGGGAAAGCTTTAATTTTTAGAAAGTTTTCCTGATATCAAGTCTAAATTCACTATTTTTTGCAATTTCTACCCTTTGATACTGGTTCTTGCCTCTGGGGTCAAATGGAACAAATCTAATTCACTCTTCTTGATGGTAGTCCACTATTCCCATTCCTCCCTTGAGTATCTACTTATCTACACTAAATATTCCCATTTCCTTTGATTATGTCTTAAATGACATGGACTCAAGGCCCTTCATCTTCCTAGTTGCTCTTTTCTGGATATTCTCCAGTTTAGCAATTTTATTTTTGAATTGTGTTGTCTAGAACGGAATACAATCTTCCAAATAAGAGATGAGATTATAGACACAGTCACTTTATTTCTTTATTTCCTTATTTCTGGAAGCTGCATTACTTTTTTTTGGTTACTCTGTCAAATGATATTGAACTTGGGATCTACTAAAATAACCAAAAGGACCTTAATAACATTTTTAAATAACATTAAGTTAACATTTTTATAGCTTTTTACAGTTTAAAAAGTATTTTAATTATATTCTCTCCTTTGATCCTCACAATAACCCTATGAACTAGGCACGATTATTATCCTTGTTTTATAGATAAGGAAAATGAAGTTGAGAGCTTTGCCCAAGGTCATACAACTATTAAATAGTTGAGGCAGAATTCAAATTCATATTTTCCTGACCTTAAGTTTAGCACTTTAGCCAAGCTTTACACATAGCAGCTTTAAAAACCAAATTGTTTGGATTGCCCAAACTGGGCAGTGATGTATCCATAATTGATTTCAGACCTCTATCTGAATCTCACATCAGATGCATATACGGAGGAGTGTGGGTAAGGGAAATTAGACCCTGTGAGCTCAGGTCTGTAGGCCAAATCAGAAAGATAAATATGAGGTTGGGGGGGGGGGGGTAGGTTCTTTAAGAGCTGATGTATCAATGAATGTCACATAGTGGTGATGAGATGGAGATTATAGTGTAAAAGAGTGTAAATGGGACAGTTGTCCTGAGGGTACACTTCTGAGAGAAGTGTCAATATCTATTGGGCAACTAATACATACCAGGCTAGGCACTGTACTAATTGCTGGGGTACAAAGGTAAAGTTGAAATAGCCCCTGCCCTCAGGGGAAATTCTCTCTCCCTCTCTCTCTCTCTCTCTCTCTCTTTATATATATATGTATATATATATATATATATATATATATATATATATATATATATATATATATATATATATGCAAAGCAGAGATGTAGGACTCAGTAAGAAGGCAGATAAATTTCAGTTTTATGCAGATAGTAACAAACCAGAATGCTTTTCTGATGTCCTGAAGGTTATTTATGGGCCAAAGACATATGATACATCTCAACCAGTCAGTGCTGATGGATCTACACTGATTAATGATAGGGACATTATCCTAGAGCCATAGGCTGAGGTGGCAAGATGGTGGCATGAGGAAAGCTTTTCCCAGGAGCTCTTTTCCAAAATATTTCAGAAACTTTAAAATTATGAGAGATGGGCTGAACACTTACATAGTGTTCTTAATAGATCATCATTAATCAATGCAGAAGCCAAACAGTCAAACAGTCCCTAGCTGAAGTTCCAACTGAAGAAGAGGTTTTGAATGCCATTAGGTTCCTTTCAAGTGGCAAAGCACCTGGTGCTAATTCTGTGTCCATTGAGATCTTCAAGGTAGAGTGTCCATTTCTCATCCAAAAACTGACTGAAATTTTCCAGGTTATATGGCATGAAGAGGTAATCTTCCCAAAATTCAAGGATGCCTCCATTGTCCATCTCTATAAAAGTAAGGGGAATATACTGTCCTGTGACAATCATATGTATTTCTCTTTTAGTCATTGTTGGTAAGATTTTTTTTAGAAAGATTTTATTTATTTTGAGTTTTACAATTTTTCCCCCATTCTTGCTTCCCTCCCCCACCCCCCACAGAAGGCATTCTGTTAGTCTTTACATTATTTCCATGGTATACATTGATCTCAGTTGAATGTGATGACAGAGAAATCATATCCTTAAGGAAGAAAATGAAAGTATAAGAAAATGGAAGTATAAATTACATAATAAGATAACATTTTTTTTTCTAATTTGAAGGTAATAGTCTTTGTCATTTTCTTTTTTTTTCTTTCTTTCTTGTTTTTTTTTTTTGCAAGGCATATGGGGTTAAGTGGCTTGCCCAAGGTCACACAGTTAGGTAATTATTAAGTGTCTGAGACCAGATTTGAACCCAGGTACTCCTGACTCCAGGGCCAGTGCTTTATCCACTGCGCCACCTAGCCTCCCCAGTAATAGTCTTTGGTCTTTGTTCAAAGTCCATAATTCTTTCTCTGGATACAGATGGTATTCTCCATTGCAGGTAGCCCAAAATTGTCCCTGGTTGTTGTACTGATGGAATGAGCAAGTCCATCAAGGTTTATCATTACCCCCATGTTGCTATTAGGGTGTAAAATGGTTTTCTGGTTCTGCTCATCTTGCTCAGCATCAGTTCATGTAAATCCTTTGAGGCTCCCCTGAATTCCCACCCCTCCTGGTTTCTAATAGAACAATAATGTTCCATGACATGCATATACCACAGTTTGCTAAGCCATTCCCCCCAACTGAAGGACATTCACTTAATTTCCAATTCTTTGCCACCACAAACAGGGCTGTTATACATATTTTTGTACAAGTGATGTTTTTACCCTTTTTCATAATTTCTTCAGGATATAGACCAGTAGTGGTATGGCTGGATCAAAGAGTATGCACATTTTTCTTGTCCTTTGGGCATAATTCCAAATTGCTCTCCAGAAAGGTTGGATGAATTCACAGCTCCACCAACAATTTATTAGTGTCGCAGATTTCCTGCGTCCCTTCCAACATTGATCATTGTCCATTCTGGTCATATTGGCCAGTCTGAAGGTGTGAGGTGTTATTTCAGAGATGCTTTAATTTGCATTTCTCTAATAAGTAATGATTTGGAGAAATTTTTCATCTGACTATGGATTGCTTTGATTTCCTCAGCTGTAAATTACCTTTGCATATCCTTTGGCTGGTAAGATTCTTGCCAGAGTCCTTCTCAATAGATTGATCCTTCACCTGGAAGATGGTCACCTCCCTGAGAGCCAGTGTGACTTCAGAAAAGGTTGAGGAATAGATGATATTTACTGACAACTCCAGGAAAAATGCCAGGAATAGAATAGTGGTCTGTATACAATATTTGTAGATATGACCAAGGACTTTGACACTGGTAGTGATGAAGATATGAAAAATTATGTCAAAATTTGGCTGTCCAGAGAAGTTCATCAGTATTGTATGTCACTTTGATGATGACAGGCATGCTCGCATTCTGGAGAGTGGACAATGATCTCTAGATTTCCCAGCCATCAATGGAGTGAAACAAGGATGTGTTCTTGCTCCCATTTTTTTAGCAGAATGTTTTCAGTCATGTAATCAAACACTACATTTCAATGAGGAAGAACATGGTCTCAAGATCATCTACTGCACTGATGGAAATTCTTTAACTTGAAAAGGCTACAAGTGGAGGATGTGTTGGTGCATGATCTTCTGTTTGCAGATTACTGTGCACTCAAGGCAGCTCCTGAAGCTGAGATGCAACAAACTATGGATTGATTCTCTGCTGCTTTTGCTAATTTTGGTCAAATGATTAACACCAAGAAAACACAGGTGCTCCATCAGCCAGCATCACACCATCCATATATGGAACCATCAGTTACAGCAAGAGAAGTTTTGAGTACTGTGGACAAGTTCATTTACCTTGGCAATGTCCTTTCCAAAGAGGTACATATTGACAATGAGGCTGACACACAAATTCCAGAGCTAGCTCAGTATTTGGGAGGCTCTGACAGCAAGTGTGGGAGAGAAGAGGTATTAGACTGAGTACCAAACTGAAGGTCTGCAGAGCCATTGTGCTGACCTCATTGCTATATGTTTGTGAATCCTAGCCAGTCAACATTGCTATGTCAGGAAACTGAATCACTTCCATTTAAATTCTTAGGAAGAGTCTGAAGATCACCTGGCAGGAGAAGATCAGACACTGAGGTACTTTCTCTAGCTGAACTACCTAGCATTCCAGCATTACTACAAAGAGTGCAACTACGATGGGCTAGATGTACACTTGCCAAAAAAACTATTTTATAGAGAACTCACACAGGGCAAGTGCTCACAAGGGAATTAGAAGTGATACTGTGACACCCTGAAGGTTTCATTGAAGAACTTTAAAATTGATTGTACAGCATGGGAGACACTGACACGGGACTGCCCAGCATGGTGTGCCCTCATCAATGAGGGTGTTGTACTCTATGAGGAAGGAAGAATTGAAGCAGCTCAAAGGAAACGTGACATTCATAAGTTTATAGAGTATTCAACTCAGGTGTTCATGTGAACAATTTGTGCCTGACCTTGTGGTAGAACATTCCAATTGGTCTGATCAAACACAGTTGGACACATTGTAATTTGTCTCAAACATAGTGATGTCATTTTGGTCTTCTTTGATAATGAAGGACAAGAACCATAACCAACCAAGTTTATACAGATTATATAAATATATATATATATATATGTGTGTGTGTGTGTGTGTGTAGCATGTATGTATGTATGTATGTATCTGTCTGTCTATTGTTTAATAGGGTCAGCTCTCGAACTCAACCACTATAACTTGCTGTATGGCCTTGGATACATCAGGAGGCCTATCTAGACCTAGTTTCTATGTTCCTTAAATAGTGGAGAACAGAAATTTGAATGAAATAAACTCTAAGACCTCTTCTTGCTTTGCAATTCTAGGATTCTATGTCTTTGTGATTGGGATTGTTTATTTGAGCTCATACTCATGACTATATTAGATTGCAAGTAGGATCCAGCTTATATGAAATCAATTCTCAGTCAGTCAACCTGATTGGAAGTAGGCTCCAAAATATATGAAATCATTTCTAGTCTGCACATTACATTTCTTGAGCTTACATTTTTTTTTTAGGTTTTTTCAAGGCAAATGGGGTTAAGTGGCTTGCCCAAAGCCACACAGCTAGGTAATTATTAAGTGTCTGAGGCTGGATTTCTGCTCAGGTACTCTTGACTCCAGGGCCAGTGCTCTATCCACTGTGCCACCTAGCCACCCCTGCACATTACATTTCTTTAGTATTTTATATTTGATTTGTTTTCACCTATAAGGGAGAGGGGAGGGAAGGAGGGAGAGAGAGACAGACAGACAGACAAAGACAGAGAGAGAGACACAGGGAGAGAGCAAAGAAAGGTTTTTAATAATATTCAAATAGGTGGTAGAGTGGTTAATAAGGTCAGGAGCTGTGGGGTGTATGTTTGTGTGTGTGTGAATATGTGTGTATGTGTATACATTCTTTCTCTCCTCACACAGAGCAATCTTAGTAGTTAAGTCTTGAGAAATATTTCATGACCTAGACTAAGTAACTTGTCTAATGGTCACACAGTTAGTAAGGATCATAAGGATATTTGATTCCAGTTTATTTCTTATTTCAGAGCCCAGCTTATTCTCTGTTATGCCACATACTCACCAAAATGCCAGGATAATTCAACAGCTGAAATAGATGATACAGGCCAATCAAACATAAGTATGACAGGGGTCATACTTATGGAAATGTTCTCATTAAAAAAAATTACTATTTAGTTTTGACATTCATTTTTTAAAAATATTGAGTTCCAGATTCTCTCTTCCTTCAGCCCCTTCCCCATCCATTGAGAAGGCAAGGAATATGGCATCAATTATATATATATGAAGGCTTCCATATATATATATACACACACACACACACACACACACACACACACACACACACACACATATACATATATTAGCCCTTTAAAAAACTAAAAATACGGGGGCAGCTAGGTGGCGCAGTGGATAAAGCACTGGCCCTGGAGTCAGGAGTACCTGGGTTCAAATCCGGTCTCAGACACTTAATAGTTACCTAGCTGTGTGGTCTTGGGCAAGCCATTTAGCCCCATTTGCCTTGCGAAAACCTAAAAAATAAAAAAATAAAAAACTAAAAATACAAAGTGATCAATACTCCTAAACCAAGGAGAGTGATAGTACACTACGTCAAGATTATACATTGGGAGTTCTAGGTTCAGTTGGGAAGTGAAATTTTAGAAAGTTCATTGATGACCTAGAACATGTCCAAAGGAGAGTAACTAAGATAATGAGGAGACCAGAGGCTAAATCATTTGGAGTAATTGGGGATGTCTAGTCTGAAAGGGAAATGACTTAGCATAGTAATAATGATGATAATAATAGTTCACATTTATATAGTGTTTTTAAAGCTTGCAAAGCACTTTATAAATATTATCTAATCTAATCCTCACCACCCTAGGAGGCAAGTACTATTATTATCATCCCATTTTACAGATGAGAAAACTGAAGCAGAGAGAGGTGAAGTTGTTTGTCCAGGATTTCACATCTAGAAAATGCTTGAATCTGATTCTGAACCAAAGTCCTCCTGATTCCAGGTCCAGCTCTATGCACCAAACAACCTAGCTGCCTCTAATAAATAGCACTTTAAGGTTAGCAAAATATATATTTTTTATTTTATGTATTTTTAAAATTTTACATATATTATCTCAGTTGATCCTTACAACAACCCTGTAGGGTAGTCTGCAATTATCCCCAGTATATAGATGAGAAAACTGAGGATGAGAGGGGTGATTTTCCCAGGGTCAGAAAGCTAAGTGAGTCTGAGGGAGTATTTGAACCATCTTTCTCTCCAAGTTCTATTCATTGCACCACTTAGCTGTCTTAGGCAGAACAAAAAATGAAATATTTGTAGAGTCATGTGGAAGATCAGATTTTTTTCCCCTTACTTGTTCCCAGAGGACAGGATTAGGAGCAACAGTTGAAAACTGAAAAAAAAAAGCTGATTTAAATTAGTCAATTGCATGTCCTGTTACCTTCATCCCGGAGTATCTTCCTTTCCCTGTACCTTGTACAAAAGACAAAAAAAATTGAGGGGGGAAAAAACAGGTCAACAAAATCAACTTACTCATTAATTGTATGTGAAAATATATGCACTATTCTAGGTAATTAATCTTGTTTGAACATAGTTATCTCTCTTATTAGACCATCAGCTACTTGAGAGCAGGGACCGTCTTTTGTCATTTTTGGCTCCCTTGAGCTTCTATAGAGTAAGCTTAATAAATGTTTATTGACTGAATTACCCCCAAAATTAAATGACTACTCTGTGCCAGGCACTGGAAATAAAAAAGACAAAAATGAAAATTTTTGTGAAGGATTTGTGGAGTCTGACTTGATAAAGAACTTCTTAAGAAGTTATTCTGGGGCGGCTAGGTGGCGCAATGGATAGAGCACCGGCCCTGGAGTCAGGAGTACCTGAGTTCAAATTCGACCTCAGACACTTAATAATTACCTAGCTGTGTGGTCTTGGGCAAGCCACTTAACCCCATTCACCTTGCAAAAAAAACCAAAACAAACGGCTAAAAAAAAAGAAGTTATTCTGTTTAAAAGAGTTCTGCCAATGTAAACACTAGCAGAATGCCTTCTGTGGGGTGTGGGGGGAGGGAAGCAAGAATGGGGGAAAAATTGGAAAGCTCAAAATAAATAAAATATTTCTTTAAAAAAACTAAATAAATGAGTTCTGCTCTGAGGCAGTGCATTATCTCACTGGAGGATCTCTTGTCAGGGACGCTGGAAAGGAAGGTTCCTATTTTGCCCTAGGCTCTAATGGATGACAGCTGAGATCCTAGGGGCTCTTTGAGATCATGCCCCCTCTCTTTACTTCAGTTTTCTTATCGGAATAAAGGATTAGATTGGACCAGGTGATCTCTAAGAAGCCTTCCAGTTCTGATATTCTAGGATCCTGCTAGGCTAAGTGAATCAGACAGAGAACCTAGTAATCTGGCAAGTTAGGGTGTTACCTTGATAATAGAGAAGAGCTGGTACTCCAGGTAACATCCCTCAGCACTGGAAGAGGCAGGGAGTGAGATTTCAGTTCAGTCAGATCTGTTATTGAGAGAAGAGAGAAAGCTGGGGGGAAAGTAATGTCAGTGCTGCTCTATGGGTGAGGAAGAGCAGTTCCAAGATAGCTGTCCAAATGATCAGGTCCAGAGTACCCTCTCTCCAAGCCCCAAATATCTAACTTTTGTTCCTATATAGACCACAGGGAAATCTATGCTAGATATATCTATCATAGATATTCATTGCAGAAGAGACCTTAATAATGGTTTTCTTCATCCTATTCCTTCCCCCCCCTTTCTGTAAATCCATATTTTCCTCTCCCTTAAAGGTCAATAGAGGTCTCCTCTATGAATATTTTAGTTGCCACTAATGCTTCCTTTATCTTTTATAGCATTGTTGCCTCTTTATTATGTTGTTCTCCAACAATTTCCTGAGCAACAGGGTAAGCTTGAGCATAGGGATTGAGTTTTCTATCACAGAATCACAGAATATCAGTGTTGCAAGGAACTTCAGAGCCATCAAATTCAATCTCTAAATGGGAATCTTCTCTCTAATATCCCCAACAAATGGTCATCCAAAGTCTGCTTGAAGATCTCTAGGACTGGATCCAGTGACTGGAAACTCATTACCACTCAACACAGTCCAATTCACTTTTTTTTTTAAGGTTTTTGCAAGGCAAATGGGGTTAAGTGGCTTGCCCAAGGCCACACAGCTAGGTAATTATTAAGGTCTGAGACCTGATTTGAACCCAGGTACTCCTGACTCCAAGGCCGGTGCTTTATCCACTGCTACCTAGCCACCCCAATTCACTTTTGACTAATGGTAATTATTAGGAAGCATCTAAATCTTCTCTGCGGCTGCTACCCTTAACTCTTTTCACTGACCTCTGATTTCAAGCCTGTTCCCTTTTTCATACCTGGAAAATCAACACCAATCCCTGTTATTTCTTCTCCTTTATAAGTCAAATATTCTCCATTTTTTCAATCAGTCCTTGGTCTTTCCTCAACTGGTTCACCCTTCACTAAACTTGCTCTGGTTTGTTAATTCTCTTAATATAGTATGTTTTCCAGAACTACGCAAAACTATTCAGATATGTTCTACTTGAATCCAGGGAAGTGCTGGTAATGTTTGACAACTGGTTGCCTAAAAGACAAAACAAAAAAACCCCAAAAAACTAAACCTCGGATTATTGACTTCTTCACTTGAAGTTTTGTTGTTTATTCTTTATTCTTCAAGAAGACCATCAGGAAGGTGGAGTCTAAACTCGCAAATGATTTGGATGTGAGGCAGAGCTGTGCAAAGTCATCAGCTTCACTTTCTCTTCTAGAATCATTCTGAGTCCAGTAGCAGAATACAGGTCAGGAGAACTGAATTTATCCTGGGAAGTAGTAGGAGACCCTGGCCTTTTTAAAAAAAAAAATTTTGGGATGGCTAGGTTGCACAGTGGATAGAGCACCAGCCCTGGAGTCAGGAGTACCTGAGTTCAAATCTTGCCTCAGACATTTAATAATTACCTAGCTGTGTGGCCTTGGGCAAGCTACTTAACCCCATTGCCTTGCAAAAACCTAAAAAAAAAAATTCTCTTAAAAAAAGTTTTTTTTGGCAAGTTAACTTAATTAAGTGACTTACCCAAGGTCACACAGCTAAGTAAGCATTAAGTGTCTGAGGCCACACTTGAATTCAGGTCCTCCTGACTCCAGGGAGGGCTAGTAGTCTACCCATTATACCACTTAGCTGCCCCAAGACACTATCCTTTTTAAGCTTAGGTCTTTCTCAGGTCTCCATTTGTCTGAGGCAACAGCCATTCAGTAGATAAAGTAAGAATTGAAGTAAAAGATGAATTAGTTTGTATCCCAAAAGAATCAGTTTGGGAGGGGAAGACCTCAGAATTTCTCTTTTGATGTCTAGACAATCAACAAAACAAGAAACCAAACCCTTGTGTGTGATTTTTGCCAATTTCAGATTGAAATATTCACACTGAAATTGTAAACATTAGCTCTCCAATTGGTTCAAATTGTCTCAGGCTCATCGTGGCTCACATCCCTCACATCTTTAAGCACAGTGCTGAGTGCAGAGCTGTAAGGTCAATATAATGTAGCTATCATTTACAGCACCCATCTAGTCATGAGTGTAGTCTTTAGACTCAGTCTACTGCAGCTTTTAAAAAAATTAATTTAACTTTTTTAATTAATAAAAACCTACTTTCTCTCCTTTCCTCTCCCCCATTGAAAATGAACAAGTAATAAATATGTGGAGTCAAGCAAAGCACATTTCCATATTTCTCAAGAAAGATCTTATTCTGTACCATGAGTCCCATCATCTCTTGGTCGAGCAGTATGTTTCATCACGGATCCCCTGGAATTATTTAGTCATATGTTGTTTGGAGTTCTTAAGTCTTTCAAAGTTGTTTTGTCTTTAAGTTGCTGCTACTTTATAAATTCTTTATAAATTGCTGCTATTTTATAAATTCTTTTCTTGGTTCTGTTCATTTCCTTTTGTAGTATTTCACCTATGGATCCTTTTAGCAAGAGCAATTAGGTGGCACAGTAGAGTGCCAGGCCTGGCAACAGGAAGACTCATCTTCCTGAGTTCAAATTTGGCCTCAGGCAAGTCACTTTACCATTTCCCTCAGCTTCCTCATCTGCAAACTGACCTGGAGAAGGAATTGGCAAACCATTCTTTGTAAACACCAAGTGGTGTCATGAAAGATCAGACACGACTTAATAACAATAAAATCTTTTTTAGCACCAAGGTCAGAGAGGAGCATTAAGGACTTTGCATAGGTCATTGAAGACATAATCACTGGGTCTCAAGATGATGACCAGGTTTCTGTAAAGTAACAAGTTTCAAGGAGGGAAAGAGGAGATAAATAGGGACAAACAACTTAATCCTATCCAAGGAAAACAGAATGACCTTAGGCTAGAAGGAAGTTTTTATTTATTTTGATTATCCATACTCAATCTTCCATAAGATTCAAATAAGAATTGGATGGGTTGGGCAGGAGGTAGCGGATAGGTCTGGATCTGTCACTGACTTGTGTCCTCATATGAATTAATGGGAACCTCTGGGATACTGTTTCCTCATAGATAAAATGAGTTTTTCAACCCTTGTCATACCAACCTATCCCAGAGCCTTTATTTATTTATTTTTGCTTTGTTGTTGCATGTTTTTAAAAATTTTCTTAAGTGAAAAAATTGTTTCAATCTGCGCTCTGAGTTCATTAAGTCTCTCTCTCTCTCTCTCTGAGCTGTTTAAAGTACAACATCAATGATAGCTCACATTTATATATCACTTTAAGGTTTGAAAAATGCATTGTGTCCCTTATCTTATTTCATTCTCACAACAGTACTGTCAGGTGGGTGCTATTGTTTTCTCCATTTTACAGAGGAGACAATGAGGCACAGAGAAGTTAAATTAAAAGGCCAGTGTCATATAGTTACTAAGAGCCCCCAGGTTTTAGGTTTAATACTGTATCACATTACTTGGCATCTAAGATACTAAGTAAATGCTTTAGGAATATGAAGTATTATAATCTCTGGTTTATAAATGAAGACCCTGAGGAGTTAAGAAACTTAATCAAAGTCACATACAGAAAAACAAGGATGAGAACCTGGATCTGCTTTTTATGCAGTTGTTAGCATCAATGTTCTTGAATTTGTCACATGTTGGAAAATGTTTTTTGTTTTGTCCCACATCCCTCACAAATACCCATAGAGCACATAAAATTCATATCTTGGTCATTAGTTCTGAGATTATGTTTTAAAAAGAACCACCTCAATAAAACCATTGCATATTTAGGTCTTTCACAGGTCTCCATTTGTCTGAGGCAACAGCCATTCAGTAGATAAAGTAAGAATTGAAGTAAAAGATGAATTAGTTTGCATCCCAAAAGAATCAGTTTGGGAGGGGAAGACCTCTAGAATCACAGGATGTCAGAACAACTAGGAGACACTACTATAGAAATCCCTCATTTTTACATATAAGGAAATTGATGCCCAGACAAAGAAAATCTAAGGTCAAGAGTCAGAGGCAGGATTTGAATTTAGGTCTTCTAACTCCAGATTTATGTTCTTCCTCCCCTACCATTCTCCTTTCCAGTTCAGTTCTTCTCATTTTGGTGAGACACTTCTGTCAGAACTCTGGGGTTTGTGGGCATGCTTTTCACCTCTTTACTGTGTGGTGTGCCTCTGTGGTAAAGGATAGTAGTATGGCTCAGGGAAAGAGAAAGAGCCCCAGTGTTGTCCTTCACAGAGGATTCCTCCTAACTAATTAAAAAGCATTTATTAATCTCTTGCTGTATACCTGACACTGTGATAGGCAATGGAGATACAAGGACAAAGAATGAAACAATTTCTGCTCCCAATGAGTTTACATTCTAATGGGGGAGATATCAAGTACACATAAAAATAAAAAAATATAAAATTTATCTGCATATATACATAAAGTAATTAATACTAATAATAACAATAGCATTTCATAACACTTTATAATTATATGGATTTTTTATTTTCACAACAACCCTGAGAGGCAGATATTATGATGAGCAAAATGAGGCAGAGAATAGTGAAGTGACTTTCCCAGGGTCATGCAGCTAAATAAGTATTTGAGGTTGGATTTGAACTCAGGCCTTCCTGACTTCAGATCCAGCACTCTATCCACTGTGCCACCTAGCTGTCTCATTTACACTGAAGATAGTTTTAGAAGATGGGCAATAGAAGTTGGTAGAGGGGAGAAGGATCAGAAAAGGCTTTATGCAGAAAATGGTACCTAGCAACTGGATCTTCTTCTCTAGGTCCCTTTTCTCTTTTGTGGGGATGTAGTATATTTGGATTGTCCACTGGTCATCTTTTACTTTGCCAACATGACTAGGCCAAATCCTTTTCTTTTTTCAGAGGGAGGAGACTGGCTTTCCTTATCTTGCCCAGGCTAGAGAATAAGTGGTCACTGTCTAACCCGATCCCATTGTTGACTGGCAGGGAAACTTTGATCTATTAAATGTCCAAGCTGGGCAGTTTGTTTCTCCTTAGGCAGTCTGGTGGTTTCCACTCCTATAGGTTTACCATATTGGCACTAGACCTTAGTACAGATATACAACCAATGTAGCCCTATTCCAGTTCTGAACTCCTGTGCTTAAGCAGTTCACAAGCTTCCTGGGTCCCAGGAGCATGAATTACAGGCATCTGCCACTGTGCCCAGCCCATGTCTTCTGATCAGAATTTTATTTGGAAATAACCTTTAACTTTTTCTGTGCCATGGACCCTTTCCTTTAATTCCCTTCACAAAAGAATGTCTTTTAAATGCATAAAATAAAAATCATTAGATTAAAAGAAACCAGTAATTTTGAAATACAGTTATGAAAATATTTTAAAAATCAAATTCATGGGTCCCAGTTGAAGAAGCCCTGACAGTCAATAAGTGATGGCCTAAGGAAGACTTTCAAGTCCAACTTTTGACACACACTGGCTGATCTTGGGCAAGCTATCTACCTTGGTACTCCCAATAGATACTAATTCATAAGCATTGGTAGAAAGAGTTTTCTCCTTTGGAATTCTAAGTTTCTTATGCTACATCTTTGAGCATTTGTCCTCATTGGATAATGTTCCTAGTGCTTGTCAATATCTCCCTATTGCTAGTTATTTTTATTGTTATAGTTATCTTTATCTGAATCTTATTTCCCACCCAGACAAGGTCAGGGAATCTTTGGACATGGTTAGTGCTTAATATATAATATTGATTAGGGTGGGTCAAGGAAAATTTTTTTAGGAGACATTTCCCTAAAACATGCTAATTTGTTCCTATAACTTTTTACTTTTCTCTAAGATGTTCTGGCTGAGCTTAAAGCTCAGCCCCCATTGATGGCACTCTACACTCATTCCTTGAAACTAAAGGATTGGGAAAATCAGATCAATGCATATTTATTAAATACTTTCTGCATGCCCAGCCTTGTGAGAGACAACATGAAAAGAAGACAGTTTCTATCCTCAAAGACCTTACAATTTAATTTGGAAGAGGACTAATTCATATACTTGAAATATTTAAAAGCTAACTAGTGCTAAATGTGCCTGGGTGATTATAAGTTCAATGGAAATTTATTTTTTACAAGGAAAATTTTTTTGCTTTCATCCCTTCCCCCGCCAGTGGGAACTCTCCCAAAAAAACCTTTGCAACAAATATATATATACACATGTATATCTGTATGTATACAGATATACATACATACATACATATATATATATATGTATATATATATAAAACCAATTTCCACACTTACCATGTCCAAAAAGATCTCATTCTACCCTAAGTCCATTACTTGACTTTGTCATGAGGTGGGAAGTATACTTCATTTTTGCTCCTTTCAACTCATGATTGTTCATTGCATTGCCTACTGACCTAAATACCTGAGGCTTTCAAAATTGTTTATTATAGTGTTGTTGTTCTTACATATAATTTGTTCCATTTCTGTTTATTTCATTCTGAATAAGTTCAGAGAAGTCTTCCCAGGTTTCTCTGCAACCATCCCTCTTATAATTTCATATGGTACTTTAATATTCCATTATATTCATAGCATTTGATCAACAACTCCCTGATTAATAGGCACTCCCTTTGTTTTCTACCACAAAAATATGCTAGTGAGTCCTTTTCCTTTTTTCTTCAATAATTTAGAGAAGTGAGGGGGTCTTCATGAAGGAGGTGACACTTGAAATGGACTTTGATAGGTATTATCTGAAGAGGAGGGCCCACATCAATCAAGGTGGGCCAGATGTAGTGCTGGGCCAGATGTAGTGCTGGGCAGGAACAGAGGTACATTTGAGTGGCAATGAGAAGAGCAGTCAGTAATGAGAGGTTGAATGGGGAGGTTGGTTTTTGATTATTTAGGATCTTGAAAGTCAGGCAGAGGATTGACCCTCTTCTTCAATTTCTTGGCTTAGAAATAATGCCCATATAAGTTTCACTAAGAAAGTGGAATGATAGACATTGACCTCTAGAGAAAATAATTAATAAATTTAAGTTCTTTACAATTATCTTATTAGATCCTCATGACAACACTAGGAAGTAGATGCTATTATTATCCTAATTTATGAGGAAACTGAGGTAGACAGCAGTTAAGTGACTTGTCCAGGGTTAAACAGTAATTGTCTAAAGTAGCATTTGAACTTCCTGAGTCTAGGGGAGCACCCCTCCCCAGTAGCTAAACTCCATTTCAGTCCCAGTTCACCAGTGATGTCAGGGATCACCTACTCACAAATCTACCTATGTCTGCTTTCCTTGTAGTCGAATCAAGAGCAATGTGGATGGACGATACTTGGTGGATGGTGTCCCCTTTAGCTGCTGCAACCCAAATTCTCCCCGGCCCTGCATACAAACCCAGCTCACCAACAACTCTGCCCATTACAGCTATGACTACCAGACTGAGGAACTCAACTTGTGGGCTCATGGCTGTCGGGAAGCACTGCTCTATTACTACAGCAGTATAATGAACACTACGGGCGCCATTGCCCTTCTTGTCTGGCTCTTTGAGGTACAGATTGGTTCTGCTTACTGTTGGACTATGTGGAGGGTATGGTTAGCAAGAAAATTGTTGTGGGGGTGGGCAAGGAAGGTTCTATCACCTTTGGGTTTTAAAGGGTTAACTGCTTTCCTTGGTGTCTTGTCATGCAGTATCCCTGACCTCATAATAGTCTGGGATGGCACTGGCCCCATGACAGGCTGTAATAATTTAGGTGGGTCCTGCTTTGAGCCAGTCTAATATAAAACAACTAGTTTTTGTTTAGCACTTTGAGATTTGAAAAGCCCTTTACCAATATTATATCATCTAGTCCTCACAACCTATAGAAGTAGGCATTATTTTCCCCTATTTTTTAAATAGATGAGAAAACTGAGGCAAACAAAGGTTAAACCATTTTCCCAGAGTCAAAGAGCTAGAAAGCATAATGAAACTTGATGTGAACTCAGGTCTTCCTGGCTTCAAGTCCAGTGCTCTATTTGCTGACCTAAAACTTGAACTTAAAAAAAAGAAAAAACAACAACACTATGACAGAGAACTTATAGGGAGATAATCATTAGTATTAGAAAAACATTCATGGAATAGGGTTCCTCTTATTTTTATATTAGGGGTTTCCCAGGTACTTTTCAAATTAATGAGCACATCAATTTCACAGAATGAGGTAAATCTCTTATTATTATTTTAGTATTTTAGTAGTATTATATTGTTTTTGCTTTTGCAAGGCAGTAGGGGTAAGTGACTAGTCCAGAGTCACACAACAAGGATGTGGTTGAGGGCAAATTTGAACTCAGGTCCTCTTGACTCCAGGTCTAGTGCTTTGTCCACTGTGCCACCTAGCTACTCTCGGATATACCTCTTTTAAAAATCCAGTTTATAAAATTGAAACAAGGGGAAGAATAGTGGTCTTTTGTTTTGTTTTTGGTTATTTCCACATTCTTGAAAAAAACCCCCAACAAATAACTGGCATTATGGCCAGCTACTCAGCAACATGAAATATTAATTTGTGAACCAACAAGAGAACAATTGGTGATTGGGGTGGGCTCAATCAAGAAAGACTTCTTGGATGAGGTGGTTTTAAGTAGGGTTGTTTAGAAGGGTTAGGGAAAGACTTCAAGGAGTCATTGAATTTAGCTCTTGTAACCAATCAGGAAAACAATTCATCATACCAGGCCATGTACCTTTCTGAAGGAAAGATTCCCTGGGAAGGGCCACAACCCCTTTTGAAATTCTGATTCTGAGGAAATGATAAACATAACAAACCTAGACATTTGGAAGTTTCACCTTTGATGTTATCAGTGTTACCATCTAATGTTATCCTTTGTTCTCAGAAGTTTCTCCTCCCCTCTCCCTAGGTAACTATTACCATTGGATTGCGCTACCTACACACAGCCCTGGAAAGTGTGGCCAATCCAGAGGATCCTGAGTGTGAGAGTGAAGGCTGGCTGCTAGAGAAGAGTGTACCAGAGACGTGGAAATCTATCCTGGAGAGTTTGAAAAAACTTGGCAAAGGCAGCCAGGTGGAAGCAGAGGGTGATGAAGGTGGCCAGGCCCCAGCAGCCAGCTGAGGTGTCTCTAAGAGACACCCCCACTGAACAATGACACAAGAGGAAGTGGTGGGACTCAGAGAGATAGTGGAAAATCTGCTCCCCTAATTTAATGTACATTCAAGTCCTCCTTGATCATCTTGAAGAAAACCCTTTCTCAGCGGCTAGGTGGGTTGATGGAAGAGTCAAACAGGACAGTTGCTAATGCTGACCATATTTGGAAAGGGTCCTCCCTCCCACTCATTCTTTCTGGAGAAACCCATACCCTTCAAAGGCTTCCTCCCTTTTTTTTTTAATGGGCCCCAACTCACTAAAGGGGCTGCTTTACCAAATGGGAATAACTATATTCACAATTTTTCTTGTTCTCCTAGTATGTAAATGTGATCCTAACAACTCAGAAATGGCTGCCTGCCTATACACATACTCTCCCCTTGCCTCACCCTATTCACTATTCAGTGCTTCTCTCTTTTTATTTTGAATCACTTCCCTTGCATACCTCTAGGCAGGTGTCACTCAAATAATTCAGGAAATAAGGATCCTGTCGGGGCTCAACTCTGTGTAAGCTGGAGAGGATGCTGAGGGTCCCATTGCTAACTCCAGATCTGCTTTATTTCCAAGATCATGTGTACAAAAGCAACACTTAATGAATCTAGATGGGATCACATTAGAGGAGTTAAAGTTCCTCAGCAATTCATTTTAGATAGAGCTTTGAGCAGAGCAGGTCAAATGTAACCATAGCCAGCACATGGCATCTCAAAACCTTTGCTTACACTGTTCTGAGACAGACATTGCCACACTGGATTTCTTTCTTTTAAAAAAAAAAATCTGACCATAGTTTTGCCCTGGAGGGTAGTAGAGATATCTTCCGTATGAAATAACTTTGAGTCCTGTGACCAGGGATAACAGGATTCCACAGGTACATCCCAGCCTCCCAGGTAAGAGATGGTGAGGATCCATATTTTGGAAATGTACCTTGAGAAAGGCCTTAGGTTACAAGCCTAGACATGAGAAGAACCAGGTCAGATACATTTGGGTATAGTGGAGGAATGATATTACCTGCATTCCAAAATCTTAGTGACCAGGCCAAAGCAGACACTCATCACTGCTCTGAAGGACCAGTTGAGGAATCTGCTTGCTGACTGCATCGCCGTTCAACTAAAGACCATTCTGCAGCCTCTGAAACCAAAGTTGGCGGAGGGAACACATAGCATTTCTGCTATCAGGGTTGGAGGGAAGAGGACTGCTCAGAGAGGTTTTTTTTCTGTGACAGCTTCAATCAAATCAAGGTTGGAGTCCCAATGAAACCTAAGTATCTTCCACAGCCCACTCCTTGCCTTTTCACTTTACATCCATGGCGATAAAGATCAGCTTTATCATCACTTACCTATCACTGCCCTTTGTTCTACCCTCATGAATAGAGCTAAATAATATGGAACCTTGGAGAGGGAAACCAAGTTTTAGACTCTGGTTTGCCATTGGTTTTTAATGTATTACCGGGCAATCTACATGGGTTTTTCTATCCTGCAGTTGAGAGATGTGACCTGAGGACTGTTATACTTTTTTTTCCTTCAGAACTGGAACATAGGCTTGCCTGTTATCAAAGTGGATGAAGACTACTTTTAACACATTTAACTATGTCCCAGCAGCAGTTCTTTTTGACCCAAAGCTCCTGTATTAACTGTTTTTTTTACTGTGACAGGAAAGCTACGTATTAACTACCTATATTTGTGCCCCTGAACAAAGCCAAATGGCACTATGCAAATGTTTTAGGCTCACACTTGTACCTATGCTGTTGTCAGCTGTTAATATAGACATTAAAAACATTTTAAGAACAACTTTGGTTAAATGAATGTCATGTAATATAGTATGAAACACTGAAACCCAAACTCTGGCTAAAGTTAATATTATCTACTGAAAAGATATTGAGATAGTTCTTTTAAAGAACAATACCTTGTATTGGTGATACCTCTCATTGATCTATTGAGAACTAATCTCAATTTGACCCTGTTTATATTTGTTATATTTTGCTCTTAGATGAATATTAACCTTCTTTTAAATTTCCAAACACAAACATATGTGTGGGCCTGACTCTGAATTCTTTGACTATCTCTTTAGTTGACACATTCCCACAACCAGGGAAACTAAGGGAGTTGGAAGAAATATGGGAGTGAATAACTTAAGCCACTGTGAAAACCTACGAGCCACAGGGGATAAGGAGCAAATGAATATTGTCTCTTCTGAAGCCATGTCAGCTCTCAAATCATTTTTTTTTTGGGGGGGGAAGGATGTCACCTTATTGAATACCAATGAATCTTGGTAATCTCAGATGAAAAATTCTATTAAGATTCTATGTAGGGAAAAAAAAAGATTCTATGTAGACTCTGCTCACCTGCACCAATAACTAATAAGCCTTTATCATCAGTCACCTCTTCCTTCTGTCATTCCTCATTTTCATTGGTGGTATAAAGTTAGTTTTCTAAATGGGCTGTTCAATTCTTTATTTACTGAATACCTGCTATATGCAAAACATTCCATCATTGTGGAGGACACAGAGATCATTTCTGCCCTCAGGAGATCTAAAATCTAGTAGACATTGGGGTAGACTTACTATTCCTTTAGGTTTATGTGTGTTAGTCAATATCCTGGGGACAAATCAGGGATTTTTACTTATTTCAGTACTCAAGAGTCTGTGATCTGGTAGGGGTATCCCCTACATTAATCACCTTTGTCTTAGTACAGAGGCTTCATGGTTTTTGTCATTGAAAAGTTTCACCACTTAGTGACCCAACATCTGGCAACAATCCCCTCTCTTAACTGAGCCATGTTGGTCCTTCAGTAATAGATGCCCGATCTTGTTGTCAGCTCTATACTCGAAATCTCCCCATATTGGTAGATAGGCTCTTCTGGCTTTCAAGAACCCCTCCCCTATTTGCCCAAGAACTAACTAAGGTAAGACTTTGGAGTAGAATTTTATGGGAACTGGGGATTTATTACTTAAAAATAAAAATAAAACCTATCATGAAATAGAAAAGTTTATTTAGAAAGACTAAGGATAAGGAATTTGTGCACAAACTGAGAACATGGAAGAACTTCTAATATCTTTCAGCTCCTAAATACAGCTAGCTAATAATTTCAGGGCATATAAACCTTGAGTAACCTTAATATAGTTAAGAAGATTAACTGCTAGCTGTGAAACTTCTCACCCCATCCAGGACACTCTTAATGTGGAGCACAGCCCAGGCTAGCAGGTTTACAGATTAGCCAGGACAGGGGAAGACATTGTTTCCTTTTTTTTTTCCAAGGCAATGGGGTTAAGTGGCTTGCCCAAGGCCACACAGCTAGGTAATTATTAAATGTCTGAGGCCGGATTTGAACTCAGGCACTCCTGACTCCAGGGCCAGTGCTCTACTCACTGTGCCACCTAGCCGCCCCTCCTCATTTTATAGTTAAGTAAAACTCACTCCTAGTGAAAGGGCAAGAAAAGGGAAGGTCTCCACCAGGCAGCAGCCATGAAGAGTTCAAAGGGTTTAGTGGGACACTGATATAAAGAATTCGGAAGTCTTTGAAAAAATCATTAAAATAAAATGCAATAGGGGCCTGGAAGGAGAGAAGGATGAAGAAGGGATCTTCCTAACTCATATTAAACAAAGCCTGACCAGGGGAAATGCAGACTCACAAGTGAGGGAATTTCTTCTGAAAGTGAAGGATGAATAGAAAAAATAAGGTAACTGGGAGATCAAATTGACTAAATCGTATTCCCCCACCCCATTCATCCACCCTGCCACTTCCCTTTAGTTAGGATTAGGATACAAAGTATATTTCTTTTGTAAAGTTTCTCCTAATTCTGTTTTCTTATTAATTAGTTTTGGAAAATTATCAGAAGCAGTAAAGTTCCTATTCCTTTTCTTAGGTAAGACCATTATAATTTGCAATGTCTGGTGTAACAAATAAGGACCCGTGAAAAGCAGAGTAGAGAATTTCAAGAGCTGAAACCTAGATGTTTCTTAACAAAATCCAAGTTTTTCAACTATGGGGAGATCCTCCTCCCCAGCCCTCTTTTCTTCTTGGACCTAGATCCATCATAATCCAAAGCGGAAAGGTCACAAGCTGTCATAACTATTTAATGTGCAACTTAATCAGGCAAAGTGATGACCAAGCATTCTTTGGGAAGGTGAAGAGAAGGGTTCAGCTAATGGCCATAATTGACACTAATAATATAATCACCTTAATTTTCAGCTTAATACAAATGCCCCATGTTGTCAGCAAGGTGAGAGGGTGAAAACAGTTCCAAAGCATTTAATGTGATAAATTTAAGAAAGGGTAATAGGCCAGTATGATCAACACCTAAAGCATTTATTTGAATACCTTTTAAACTTTTTACATATGATACATTCCAAATTTTACAAATTGTCCACAGATTTTAAAGTTATAGCCAATTTATTAAACAGGTATGACTTCCCCTGATATTGAAAGCTTATTTATATAAACATTTCTACAATGAACATAAATACATGCGGAACAAATAATAAACAAAGATAGCTCATTATGGAAAGAAGAGGACTAGGTTTAAGAGCAAACCCCACTCCTCTCCTCTCCAATAAACCCTCACAAAGTTCAAAATTCTATGTTGCTATTTTATGTAAATTCTTAATTCTCTCAAAGACTATAAGCCTCACTATTTTAGATAATGGAACCTGAGAGAATCAATTTTTCTTTGCTAACTCAGGATGTTGTGGATTTAGGCACAATAGCTGGTGTATTTGTATTAAGGAAGTGCCTACAATTTATAATACTTCTGGGAAAAAGTCAAACTGGCCTTGCAATTTTAAACAAGTGCTCTGTGAACCTAAAGAGAGAGCCTAAAGAAAACTGAGGCAGAAACAACTTTTAAAAAATGTCTACATCATGCACAACATAAACATTAAGATTTAGTTCTACTTGAAGGCAAAGAAAAAGGTAGAGAGTGACTGGATTTCAGTTTGGACTTTCTTGTTGCACTTAGCTAGGTGTGCCTGTCAGAAGTAGGAAGACAGTTCTGTAGTGCTCTTTAGAAAAGACAGAGTCCTTTCAGACACTGACTATTTTTGAGAGGAAACAGAGCTGATGCTGGCTACTTTACATTGCTTTTGCATTGCTGTTTATTTTATTACAAAGTCTGGATTTATAATCCTACTCATGGATCTTCTCCCAGTACATACATGTGGTATGAAAAAAGAATTTAAAATACTAACTCTATAAAATCCCCCAAAATGATTTGAAGTCCTAGTGGACATTCAAAAGATCAGGGGTTCAAAGAAAAATAAATGAAAGGGTCACTCAAGGAAATTCATTGTATTCAATAGTCCTTTACTAACATAGTGACTTAGAAAGAAAGGAGGGTCTTGATTTGCACCTTGCACCATCTGGCATGCTGATCTCCAAGCACATAAGAGCAAATCTCAAAGGCTCCTGGTATATTGGTATACCAAGTCTGAGTGTCTGTGCTATACTAGTATATAATTTATAAAATAGACCTGAAGCAGACATCTTTCCAGGAAGCCACGTCCTAGGCAGGGGTGGACGAGGTCCAAGAATGATAATATTAAAGAAGGACCCACTATGATATGGGCTGACTGAGAAACATATTGAGTGTTGCAGGTTAAATAGAAATGAAATCAGTTCAGAGAAATGCTGTAGAGAAAACATTGAGTTTTCATTCTCAGTAGGTTTTGATTCCAGGAGCAAACATTCCCAATATTTTTTTTCCTGGAAATTAAGCCAAACAGCATTTGTATCTGAAAAACGAGGCTATTAAGAGATTAAAAAAATTAGGCGCTTATTTCTTACATAGCCCCTCCCTCCCCCCGCCCCCCCCAATTATTCAAAAAGCCCTTTAATGAGAGTTCTTTATGCACTGAATCTCGAAACCACCAAAAAAACAAGAGCCTCAAAAATAAATCTTTTAAAAATACTGAAAACTAATCAGCATATTCCAGGAAAATTCCTCCCCGAAGTTGCCCTCCCCTCCCCTCCCTTGTGCTATTCACACAATCATTGGGAACAGTGCAATGCAGCAGAGACACATTAGACTTAATTGTTTTGCTTTTAAAGCTATTGTTCCTTCAGCAGAAGGAAAAATTAAATTGGAAGGCAAACCAAGCTCCAAGTGTAGAGAGTTGTCCAGGGAAAACCTGGAATCTAAGAGATAAAAAGGTCACCTGGCAGTCCGCCCATACAAACACACACATGCACACAGACATACAAACATACATACACACGCCCAATGGCGTAATTGCTTCATTTCCTTGCCTGAATATGATCAGCTTCAGGCCTGAAATGCAGGATAATAAATAATGAAAAATGGCTCAGATCACCAGAGAATGGCCAAAGACAACTAGGGGAAATATCCATCTTTGCAATCATCTCCTCTCTCCATTTGTGTGTACTCACAGTCAGGCTTCCTAAAAGAGTCACACTCTTATAACAGCAAAAGGAAGCGCCTTATTGGGACTACAATCCCAAGAAGTTTCATCCAAAGGAAGGGTAGTGCAAACAGTGATTATAGAAGGGAACCCGCTGAAGAAGATGCTGTTTACCCAGTCCCTGGAACCAAAAACTTTGAAAATAAAACTGGGGGGAAGAAAAGCTTAAATAAAGAATTTATTTTCAAACTCAGTAGACCTTATTTTCTACTCCTTGTCTGAAAAGCTGACTGGGTTACAAAAATCAAAGTTCATGTTTTCCAAAGCTAAGTGATTACAAATGTTGCCAATCAATGCCAACAAGCGTCTGGTTTGCTTCCTGGGCATGCCCAATTTCCTCTGTAATACTGTGCTGCTGCCAGAGTTTCTGAATCTTCTTAAATCGCTCTTTGCACAAGTGTAAGGGATTCCCACGCCTGTAAGAGAGAAACATTTTCCTTAGGCACATTCATTTCACTATTTCTCTAACCCCTCTATCAATAATTGTGAAAAAAGGCAAGTTTGCATTTTTCAGTGCCTCTGGTTTGACAATTGTGGTTATTAGTGACAACCTGGAAAGACTGAAGAGTAGTTAACAAGGCAGGAGCAGCCCATGGCTGAAAGGGAAAAATGCTTCCTTTCATCCTTGTTAAGACAGACAGAAAACTATCTGTCAGATTGCAGATGAAGGTATTTTTTTTTTTTAGGTTTTTGCAAGGCAGTGGGGTTAAGTGGCTTGCCCAAGGCCACACAGCTAAGTAATTATGAAGTGTCTGAGGCTGAATTTGAACTCAGGTCTGCCTGACTTCAGGGCTGGTGCTCTATCCACTGCACCACCTAGCTGAACTTCATTTATTTATTTATTTGGGGTTTTTTTTTTTGCAAGGCAAATGGAGTTAAGTGGCTTGCCCAAGGCCACACAGCTAGGTAATTATTAAGTGTCTGAGACCGGATTTGAACCCAGGTACTCCTGACTCCAAGGCCGGTGCTTTATCCACTACGCCACCTAGCCGCCCCTGCTGAACTTCATTTAATAATCACAGTTTCCATTTAGGAGGTAAATTATATTCTACAAGTGGAAAGAGGAAATCATTCATCAAATACGGGATCATGACATTGTTCTGAAGATCATATGATCATTTAGAGCCTGAAAGAACTTAGAGGTCATCAAGTTCAAACCCCTCATTTTATAAATGAGGAAACTGAAGCCCAGAGAGTTCCATGTTCCCCCTCCCTGTCTCACACAAATAAACAGTTGTGCAAGTCTCAGAGCTGGTGAGGAATCCAGAAAGATCTTCCTCATTAAGTTCAAATTTTAATTTAGTTACAACCCCATCCTATAAGCTCTAATGGTTTATTATATATACCAGGTACCAAGTTCCTGACTCTGGTCTCTCAGTCCCCCTTCTCCTTTTTTTACTCCTCCCTTTAACCAAGAGTAGTATTTCTTTCAGACTCTGAGGTAGGGGACACATGGGAATGGAGAAAAATGTATTTGGGTTACTACTATTAGAAACAATCAGAAGAGGATGGATAGGAGCTTCAGACAGCAGGAGAAGCAGAGAGGTAGGAAATACTAGCCGTGAAGTTGGCAGAGACCTGGGTTCAAATGATCCTGGGTAAGTCACTGAGCTGCGTTCTTTTCCTTTGGAATTTGATAGTGATACTTGTAACATCTACTTTACAAGCCTGTGATGAGGAAATTGCTTTGAAACTCTTACAGCGCTACATAATGTGAGTTATTACCATGACCATGATCATCATCATCATCATCATAATAGAACAGCTTTGGATCAGAAGGTACCTCCTCTCAGGGTTTCTTCCTATATCTGGCATAGGCCTACAATAACTTGCCCTGATTTAATTATTCCAGAGACTAGAGTTTCCACACCCTTTGTCTTTAGTATCTGTGCTCTATGTATGGCAAGGCAGTCATTCACCTAGGCTACAACTCCCCCACCTTTTTGGGAGCAATGGCATGGTCTCTAGTAGTGTCCTCTGGTAGCAGTAATAAGTGCTTGTGGGAGCAAAACACCCCGTTCAAAGACACCGGAATTGTCCATTTAAATTCTGCATGGGAGAAGTTAAGAGGAAGATGAGGAATGGATAATGCCTTGAGAGATTTATATTTTCTTTAAATAAATCTTATATATAAAAATCTTTTATAAATATATTGCATATACACACAGACACAGACATACACCCACCACCCAATGCTACTACATAGCAGTCTAGAACTCAGTCAGTTATCAGACGTGCAGGACAGGAAAAGAAGGTACTTCTTTGCTGATTTCACTATGCTAATAATTTTCTTGGATTACTGAGGACTCATGTGTAGAAGAACATCTATCCATCATCCTGGTCCCAAGTGGTCATCTGATTTCTTGAGACTGTCAACACAATGCCTAACTGGTGACCAATTCCCCCCCCATCCCCCCAAAATTTTGGCAACAAACAATCAAGAAACATCCCAAACTATTCTTGCCCACTGGGCAAAAGAGGCCCTGGACATCCAGAAATATAATCAATGATATCATTACATATGTAACATGTTGAGCAGTGCAATTTTCATTAGCTCTTTTACTTACTAACCTAACATGTTGTTAATTAAGTCACTTCTCTAATGGGAGTTTCCTCATCTTTAAAATGAGAATGTTGAATAAGATGGTCTCTAAGGTCCCATCCACATTTAAATACCACATGAAGGCTCCACTCATGTCATTATCCTAGACTGCAGTATTACCTGAGTCCCTGGTCTGTTTCTCCGTAGTCATCAAGGTATGGAGGAGCGTAAAAGCAGCCTTTGGTTTTCCCAGCTAAAAACAGCACTTGACATTCTCGCACTCTATAAAGACACATTTTGTGTTAGTTTGGGTATAACTTCAAATGAATGGAAGACTCATAATGCAATCAGCTACAGAGCAGAATGTACACAGTCTTAGATGGGTCTATTTAGGAAATACTAGTAGGACTTCATCCTACCCTGGTCTGACCTAAAATGAGGTCTTTCCCTACCATTTAAAAAAAACAAAACTGAAACTCCAATTCTCCAATGGATATGTGATCCTTCCATTAATGCAGATTGCATTCTAGCCTACCAATCATGTGTGATTCTTGTTCATATTATCCTATAAGTTAGCACAGGGGATTCATTCAACATTTCTGGGGTATTTTTTGAGTTCTCTTGATATTGTGGAGCTAACAATGAAGCATCTGGGGAAGTTCATTCATCAATTAACTCTTGTTCTCATTAAGTTATCAGTTTATCTTTTTGTGTGCTATATATTGCTTTACACCATGTTTTGTTTCTAAGCTACTGCAGCTTGCCAATTAAATCTCGTAACATCTTGTGAAGTAAAGTGTTTTTATTATTCCTGCTTTACAGATGAAAAAACTGAGGCTAAGAGGTTAAGTGCTTTGCCCAGGATCACAAAACTGTAGGATTTGAACTCAAATCTTGTGGGTTCCAAGTCACTGTGCTCCAATGGTTTCAAAAGTTCTCTTAATGATATCTTGGTTACTTAAAAGAAGAAAAAAGAGCCCACAAAACCTGGATTGATTCTGCTAAGAACTATGCAAGTCCTCACCTCAAAAAGATCCCTACTCCAGACCCACAGGCATAGGTATGTGCAGTGCAGGCTCCGACATCTTCCCCTTCCAGCTCAGTTTGGCAGCAGTAGCTCTGGGAGCACAGCATGGTGCCACACACAAGACACAGGGTGGGTGCTCGGCTCTTATCCCCTCCAGATTTGGGACACCTTCAAGAGGCCAAGGGAAACACAAGACATAGCTTTAATACACACAAGAATGGTTAGAACTTTATATTGCTTCTAGATTTTTGTTTTAAATTAAACATGTTATTGAACTCTTCCATGTAATTATTACAAGTTTTTCCTTGGGTTTTATTTCTAAATATGCTGGGATGACATTCTTAGAAATTAAGTTGTGACTATGAAGTGTTAACTTTATAATTATCTTTATAGGAATTAAAAAAAACCCCACCAACTTCATGTAAAATGATCGAGTGCTCCCAGTGGTATCAGATTTCATGGCTTAAAATGGCAATAGGGCAAAAAACTTACGAGAAATTAGATGCTTGATTAATGAGGCTGCTGTAATCATCTGGAAGGTCTATTAATTTGTTAGACTCTCTTGCATAGCTAAAACAAAACAGAATATGATACTAATGAATACATAGTCCACATACATCTAAATCCAACAGTGAAATTTTTCCAACTTTGACAACATTGTTACCACTGTGTCCATAAAACCACCATACTGACATTGTTGTACATATATATACAGCTAGCAACAAGTCAGAGCAGAGGATATATTCTTTAAGGATTAAAAAAAAAAAATCACACAAAAATGCTAGTTCAAATCTAATCCTTTTAGACTCAAAATGTTACTCTATACCCTATTCTGGAAGCCTCTCTTATCTCTTAAGTTTTGAAAGTCAAAGTTTTATTGAGATTTTGCTCAGGACAATGTATGATCTACTCAGTGGCTGTCCCACAGGCCCAGTCATGTCCTGCCCAGGACCAGTAACAACATTTCTACAGGGTATGCTCACTGTAAGGACAAGGAGGTCAGGTCTACTGCTCTTCCACAACAAGGAGGTGTCAATAGGAAGGAAATGAGCCTAGTAGGAAATACAAGGGAAATGAATTTTCTAGAGTTTGGAATTTCTTTATGAAGCAATGGCAATGACTTCATTTTAACTAAAAGCTCATTCTCTTAAGTATTTCTGATGCTAAGGAAAATAGCTTGTGCCAAAGCAAATTCCTCCTAAGTGGATGGAAGCAAGGACCAAAACAGTGAAAAGATAAAGTAGAACATGCCTATGTTTAATGTCAATTCATCCTTCTAAATTATATTTCATCATTTACATAGTTGGAAAATGTCTATGTAAATATATGACCAATGAAAAACTAAGGGAAAAAAAAGAATATCCTTCCTCCTTCTCCCAGATTTCTTACAAATTTTGAGTTACCTTATGGCTTGTCTTCCACCTTCCAGATATTTTTTGACTTCATTATTATTGCACCAACTTTAATGGGGAAGAAAATTATAGTTTTATTTATAATAAAGCAGAATTATAATTTCCAAAAAAGTCTAATCTTAGTAACCGCCAACAAAAGAATATTCAAATACATAAGTAAAAAAATGATGTGCATGAAACTGCAATTCCATAATTTACATTTTGGTTAAAAGTATAATTATTTTTGATAACCAAAACTCGCTATTTGATTCTGTGTCCCATTTGGAGCTGATCTAATTAAATATATATATATATATATTTTGAAGGCTAGGATCTTTATTCTTCTTGAAAATTCTAATAGATATTCATTTTTTAATACATTATTTTTAACATTTAGATTGCTAATACTCTCAGAATTTATAGTATATGATGTTAGATGAGTTTCTAATTCCATTCTTATTGTACTATAAACTTCATGGTTATTAACTTTTATTGAATTATTCTCTTCAAATAATGTTTTATGACCCTGGATTCATTAAACATGAATCTATTCTGTCTTTGGTTCTAATTCCAATTATCTATTCAGTTTCACTGATCTCACTTTTATCTAGTATGAGATAATTTTAATGCAAATTTATGCAGCTAAGCAATAATTATTAAAATCCAGCATTAAAGAAAGAAATATCCGAGCTCTAAACAGTATATTATCTCTGTTAAAGAAAGAGAGAAGAAATGTACTTGATTTGTAAATCTTCTGAATTCCACATTACAGGATCATGGCTTTAGAGCTGGAAAGGATCTTAGAAGTTATCAAGGCCAACCCTTTCATTTGATAGATGAGGAAATGAGTCCAATGGAAGTTAAGTAACTTACCAGGAAGCACCAGGAACTAAATCCAGGTTCTCTGACTCCAAAAGCTCTTACCACAGTACTATAATGGTCAGCACTTGAATTTGCAAATTGTGGAAAGTATCATGAATTCAAATTAACTGAGGAAAAGCCATTGTGAATCAGTGGAATAGATGAATTATTCTGAGTTATTAAAAATAGTTTTTATTACTTTTATATGTATAATTGGAAACAACTACAAACAACGACAATCCAAATAGGATTCATTACTGTTTCACTAATTGAGTTGCTGTACCATGTGAATGATTCCCCCCCCTTAGACCGAAGCATTTGCAAAGCCTATTGATAACAATAGACTTGCTTTATTTTGATTTCACAGCCCAAATTCCTATACCCCGTGTTTTTGTTTTTACAAGGCAATGGAATTAAGTGACTTGTCCAAGACCACATAGCTAGGTAATTATTAATATCTGAGAACAGATTAGAACTCAGGTCCTCCTGACTCCAGGGCCGATGCTCTATCCATTGTGCCACCTAGCTGCCCTATTCCCATACTCTGGAAGGGACCTGGTAGAGGTAGAAAGAGCAAATGGGGGAGAAAGAGCACATCAGTAGGTCTGGGTTCTAGCCTTAGCTCTGCCCCCAAGAGACCTTTGACCTGGTTAATTCACACAACCAATTTCTCTAGATCTAAGTTTCTTTTCATATAGAATTCTCATTCTAAGTTCAGAGTAGATAGTTAAGAATCCATCCAACACAGATTCTATCATCTATTTAGTAAAGTTCATAAGGTTTTTTGCTTTAATAAGGTAAAAAATCCCTCTTTCCATTCTGCTTTTGCTACTAACAATTGCCTTTGTAAATGCTTCAGCCTAAGAGGGGGAGTCATTTTGGTGGTGCAGGATCTCAATTAGTGGAACTCTAATGAAGTTTTGCTGTGCATCTAGTTATGAATACAACAGAAGAAGTGAATTATTCATTTTTAATTCAAGATAATTGTAATTGAGGGAAAATTTTTTTGTTACCTTTCGATTAATGTATTCATTATCTTGCTGTTTTCTTGAAAAAGGCATATGAGGTTGTTTGGCAGAGAAAGATAGCTACATAAATGTTCAAACAGATTTGCTCCACTTACTGAATGGAGATAAGAAAGGGAGAAAAATGTAAAATGTACAAATTTTATATAGGACACAAATATCAAGCAAAATGATTTTATGAGGATTAAAATTTTAAAAATAAACAATGGAGGGCCCTTTAAGAAAATAATAATAAAGGAGAAAACATTCCAACTTTTCTAGATTAAAAATGGTGGATTCATATTACTAAGCAACTTTTGTAAAAAGATTATTGGACTGGGCACTAAGAAATCTGTGCCTTTAATCCCAGCCCCAGCCACTGATTTACTGTTACCTCTAGCAAATTATTTAGCCTCTTTGGATCTCAATTTTGTCTTTTGTAAAATGTACATAACATATCTGAGCATATAAGGTATATGAATCAAATAAAATAAAGAATATGGCAATGTTTCAGAAAGTAAAAATTGTTATATAAATCTGAAATATTATTTTGAGAAATGGGTGCATCCTTGCTAAAAAGCTAACAAATTCAACAAAAATCTATTTCATTCCTACTTACTTCCTCACTCTCCCCCTGCCCCTTGAAAAAGAAAAAACAAACAAAATCCTTGCAACAAATATGCATAGTTAAGGCAAACAAATTCCCACACTGACCATTTACAAAAACTTAATTTTAATTTACTTCCTGAGTCTATAAGCTCTCCGTTGGGACAGCACATTTCATTATGAGTTTGGCATATTTATAGAAATCATTTCTCTTTCCTTTTGGCTTACTATGTATAGCCATATTCAGACTTTTTACTTGGTAAATGAATTGAATACAAAACATTTAAAAAAGCATTAAGACAAATACTCTGGTTTCTCCTCAGATTGCATAAATCTAAGAATAGTAAGACAAACAATCAAAACAACATTTAAACTGATCTTATTGGGAACTACTAGGATATTAAGTTATAACTTCCACATATATCTTAAGGTTCAAAATTTTCATGGTCCTGGAAACTGGTTCAGTCTTTTTTCAAATCCCAGCTAAGCCAGTTTATAGATAACATTAAATAAAACATATTAAAAAATCTAGACATTACTGAGATGTTAGATGCTTGTGATATTTTACTCTTCTGTACCAATATATCAAACTGGATCTATACAAGTGAGAATTTTAATCTCTCCATGAAGCAGTGCAATAATGAAGTAAATAATAGACAACTGTAGAATAATAGCTAAGAGCTATTAACAGAGAGCTGTTATATTTTTGTACAAATATTCATATAAATATTATTTAAATTTTATCTTCATAATAACTATGAGATAAAACTATTATTATCTTCATTTTATAAATGAGGAAAAAGAAAGCTGGCAGAGTCACAGTCAGTAATTTTAGTTTTTTTCATTTTTTTGACTCAATCTTTCATCAAATATTCACAATCAAAGGACTGAACATGTTTTACAATAACTCAAAACTTAGTAATTTACCTTGGATTTCAGATGGGGCAGGAACTCCATTTAAGTAATGGAAAAACAAGGCAGAGCATCTCAGGAAAGGCATAATTCCAGCTTTGACACTCCTCCACAGATGCCAGCCTGAGGGAATTTCTTTCAAGGCACTTTAGTACAAAATGAATTATTATTTGGAAGTGTAATGAGAAACAGTCACTTTAATTAGAACATAGAAAAAAATTAAAATTAAAAAAAAATTGGAGGCAGCTAGGTGGCACAGTGGATGGAGCACTGATCTGACAATACCTAGCTGTGTGACCTTGGGCAAGTAACTTAACCCCACTGCCTTTAAAATTAAAATAAGAAAAAAACATACGATAAAAATAAGGAGGAATAGTTGAGTGTGATGCTAGATCTCTTTCAGAGAGGCAGTATAATAAAGCTAATGATAATACCTGAAATGCAGTTTGGCAAGTATAAGTCATATTGTTCAAGTCTCATGTATAGTTTTAATTACTCTCTTACTACATGATAGCTATGGTCTTCCCCAACTGGGCCCTGGCAAATTACCAGAATAAATCAAATATCCTAGAACCAATGTCAGTGACTCTCCAACCTCTGGAGTTGAGTCATGCTACTATTATTCGATTTTATAAAATCTTGCCTTCACTCTTCCATCTTCCTAAAAATGTTATGTGACATATAAAAGTATTCTCTGACTTTCAGAGAAAATGCTATAAAATAAAATTTTGTCAAGTTTGAGAGACCTGTTATCTTGCTGGTATGGGTCCTGTCTCTAATAGTTCATCCAAAGCATTCATTATGTGCAATTCATGTCCATGTTGACCTGAAATTCTCCACAGGTCTACTGATATCAGTGGGCTATCCTTTGGTTATTCATTGTTTTTAGAACATGTTAAGCCACATTCCTTCTCCATTCACAAAGTTTTCTGATAATGCCTGATGCTTTTACACAGCTTTTGGAGATTGTGTTATGGATTTTCTTCCAATTAAATTTTATATTTGTAAATGAAAATTGTCTTCTCTTCCTCCCATCTTCCTACACTGTTCCAAAATGGGAAAGCAAGAATAACACAATCTTCTCTTACAAACATGTAGAATCAAGGAAAACAAATATCATTACTGGCCATGTCCAAATGTCTGAACCTGTACTCTAAGTTCATCATCTCTCTATTAGGAGGTACTTAGTAGTTTGTCCCATCATAAGTCTACTGGAATCATGGTTGGTCACTAAGTTCATCTGAATTCCACAAATTTCCCTTCTTCTGCTTAAATCATTCTACATCAATTTATACATGTCTTTCCAGGTATTTTTGGAATCATTCCCTTTATCATTTCCTATAGCATAGTACTATTCCATCACATTTTTATATCATAACTTGGTCAGTCATTCCTCAATTAATGGATTTCCCCTCACTGCTAGGTAATTATAAGTGTCTGAGGCCGGCTTTGAACTCAGGTCCTCCTGATTCCAGGACCAGTGCTCTACTCCCTAAGCCAAATAGCTGTCCCTATAAATATTTCTGTACACATAGATCCTTATTCTTTTTCTTTAATCTCTTTAGGGTATAGAAATAATAGTGGTATTGGTGTTTCAAAAGGTAAATATAGTTTAATAGCTTTTTTGTGCAAAGTTACAAACTGCTTTTCAGATGACTAGAATAATTCACAGTTCCACCAGTAGTACATTAATGTACATTTTCCCCTAGAATATCTCTGGGATTTGTCATTTTTCTTTTTTGTCACCTTTGATAAAACCTCAAAGTTGCTTCATCTAGCATAAATAGGAAAAACCTCACTAAAATTATACAAAAGGATCACTGCAGGCCACATATTGACCTGGTTTTAAAATGTAACATTATCTATATTTTACTGTAATTTTTTGTTTTATTAAATAGTTCCTAATTACATTTTAATTTGGTTTGGGTCCCACTTGGAAATGCTGAGGTCTGCATGAGGTCTACATTTTTTATAAAAATAAAAGGTACCAGGGGCGGCTAGGTGGTGCAGTGGATAAAGCACTGCCCCTGGAGTCAGGAGTACCTGGGCTCAAATCCGGTCTCAGACACTTATTACCTAGCTGTGTGGCCTTGGGCAAGCCACTTAACCCCATTTGCCTTACAAAACCCTAAAAAATAAATAAATAAATACATAAAAATAATAAATGGCACCAATAAAATTTTCATTTAAAAAATCTCTTCCCTTTTCATACTTTCATTAGGATAGTTTTGATAAGAAATATAGATTATTGTTTTTCCTAAAGATGAGAAAATAGAAATAGAGGTTAATGGCTACTGATTTTGTTCTTAATCACTTTTCATTGGCAGTAATGATATTTGTGTCTTTGTTCATTTGGTATACTCCTCCTCTTTCAGATGAAAATTGATTTCCATTAATGCCCTCAAAATTGTGCCACTTTCAGCAAAGACCTCTGCACATACTTGGTCTAGTCCAGACAGGTTTTGGTTTTATTTTCTTTAGCACTATTTCTACTTTTTTAATACAGTACATCAAAACTGATGTGATTGAGTCCAGTGTACTGATCAAGTAAATGTTTTTAAATTATATATTATAACATTAGATAATCTAACTAAAATATTCATAGTTCTTTTTCTTTTTTATATATTAGTTCAGTTTTCTTTCCAAAATGCTATCAAGCTGATTTGGCTAAATTGTTATCTGCTAACTTCTTTTTTCTCCATCATTTTTTGTTATTTTATGAGACAATGTGGCTCATAATCTTACATTACTCTCCTCCATAAGATTTTTCAAATGAATTTATATTTTAAATTGTGTCTGTGTTCCTATTTTATTCTCTATGACGAGAATAAGTGTTTATAAGCTAAAGCAATTTCTTTTGACTTCCTTATTATGGCAAATGATATACATTGCTTCACATTCTTTAAAAAATTACAATAGATGTCAATTTCCTACATTTTACTATCAATAGATTAAGCAGTTCAAGTTGGAGCTTCTTTGATTTTATGGCCCACTTTCTCATCTTTATTCTTTCTTTTGCTTTCTAATTCATTCTCCTAAATCTATCTTGATTCTCATTTTAGCACATTCTAAAAAGTGAAAAGTCATATCTGACCATACAAAGAGAGTTGATTTCTTCTTCTTTTTTTTTTTTTAGGTTTTTGCAAGGCAAATGGGGTTAAGTGGCTTGCCCATGGCCACACAGCTAGGTAATTACTAAGTGACCGGATTTGAACCCAGGTACTCCTGACTCCAGGGCCGGTGCTTTATCCACTACCCCACCTAGCTGCCCCTGAGAGTTGATTTCTAACTGGTTACTTTCTGCCTGTTAGAACATATTTAAAATTTTTGTGATTTTATTTTTTAATGCTCATCATATCCAATGCCTAATTCTATTAAAACAAGTATTTCTGTTACATAGAGTATAGGTGAGAAGTTCACATAAGTGTGAGTCTTCCCTATAATCTGCAAATTTTTGGTCTTTTTTGTTAATACTTATATTTAATCACATTTTCCAGTAAATATTTTGGCAACCTCTATTATGCCCAACTTTGCCTTAAAGTCATCAAGTGTGTTTTGATTTAATTTGTTGAGTTTGTGTTCTTTCTATAATTTCTCTACCTCTTTCTTCTTCATCAGATATTGGCAGATAAATAGCAATTGTCTTCAAGGTAGTCTGTTTATAAATGCTTATGATGAGCACTGTCATGAGTTGATCAAACCTCATAAAGTGACTTTTTTTTTTAGCTTTTGGATGCACAACAAAATAAATTCCATTAACTTTTCATTACTTTCCTAAGAAGAACCTGTGAGTAGTACTTTCATTTAATTGCAACTTGCTATTATCTTCTATTTCATTTAGACTTTAGAGCAATAATGTAAATACAGGTATGACTGAGGTCATGTAGTTTTAGTGAGGTTCTTGTCACCTTCAGGCAGTATGGTGAAGTCTATAGAACCATTCTCACAATAATGTTTTTAAATGTAGAAAAAAATTCTGGTGGATTACAAAGAAATCAATTATGTTGAAATACTGTTATAATATATTAAAAAACAAGACAAAAAAACAAAGTTTACAGATGCTAGATTAAGAACCACTGATTTAGCTATAAGTATATTCAATCCCTGGTCCAAGATCTCACTTTAAAGTACCAACAATTATGTACATATTTGTAGAAGTCTACAAATTGTGTAACCATACTATTTTAAATATTTAAAATGCCAAGGAAAAGTCACTTTTAAAAAGTCATAATAAATTCTTTATAATGAAAAGATTCCTTCTGATCTTAACTGTTCAGAACAAAGTTTTGAGATGGCTGAATAACTATTTAAGTAAGGAAAACAACCACTGGAAAAAGTCTAAATGAATTAAAAAAAATTTTGCTTTGAAATTTTTTGGGTACCTCTTTCTATTTTTTTTTTGGCTATTATTAAGTGTCTGAAGCCTGATTTGAACTCAGATCCTCCTCCAGGGCTGGTGCTCTATCAACTGCACCACCTAGCCATCTCCCTCTTTCTATTTTCTACAGCAAGCAACCTAAGGTGCTGTTCAATCAGAAAATCACTGACATGGGTGGTTAAAAAGTATCTGGATGATATCTGAGATAAGCAATAAATGCTTCTGAATCTGAGTCTACTAACTTTGCCATTCATGCAATGACAGGCAAAAAAGTTCAACTCCACTCATTTCACAATGCAAGGAGGATGGTTCACCTTATTTTTATGGAAGGGTTAAAAGTGTCACCTAATTGTATCACAAGGAATTCAAATGTAAAAATAAAAAAATGCTACATTACAAGCATTTAGCATGTAAACAATCTTTTTTTGCATGTTAAAGCACATGGAGACAAGCAACATGTTTCCTGTGTAGCACAGATGTTACCTTCCTGCACAGTGACAAAGTGTTTTGTACAAAGCAAGCACTGCTAACTCTTCTTCACCAGTAGGATTTTCTTGGTCCATGCCATTCTCTTCTAAAAAGATAAGGAAATATTAGTATACTAAATTTTCCAGCAATGTATACTGAAAATAAAACACTATCAATTAATTTCCAAATAATTTTGGACACTTTATGCCCTCAAATAAAACACTTGAGATGTAATATTTCACTTCTATACTTCCTCTCCTCCCTCCCCTATATTCCCAACAGTGAAAGTATCCTGGTTACTTAGGATGAGCAGAACCTGACACAAAAAGGAGCATCCTCAGATCAATAAGCCAGGTCATCTAGGGACCAAAAAAGATTTCTGCAAGGGCAGAATAATGTATTCTAACAAAATACTGATCACGACTCAACTGTTTCTCTGAGATCAGCTTTGAAATCTTATTAAAGAAGAAAAAAGTTATGATGAGAGGAGCTATTAGGAGCTCCTATAGCTATTAGGAGATAGGAGTCAAGAGAGAACTGCCTGGGTTCCTTAACTCTCCTTAAAAACAAACCCTGAATATTTGCCTTGACCCATTGGAAAACATTTTTAACTTCCATTTCACCTCTGAACCTGTCCTGCGGTCCAATCTTAGAATGTGTCCACTTTCTTCCACTTGAGCTGTTTCCTCCCACTGCCTATATTTAGTCATATGTTCTCTCACAAAGAATTTCAAGTATAAGGGAGAAAAGAGTCTCAAAGAACTATGAATAAACTAAAAATTACTAGTGAAATGTGTTCAGAAATATCACTGTATAAGGTAAGTGCTAAACAGAATAGACTAAAATTAACTTTTAATAAAAAACCAAAAATTAACACATGGCTTCTATCAAATATTTAATCTTCTGTCAAAGATGTCTGTGTACATCAGGTCTAAATTCTTTTTTTTTTTTGCAAGGCAAATGGGGTTAAGTGGCTTGCCAAGGCCACACAGCTAAATTCTTTATAGTTTCTTTAATTGGGGAAAATTGGCTCAATATATTATTTTAAAATTTGTTGTAAAAAAAAGTTTCATGTGAATTATCAACGTATTAGCAATTATAGCCATTACACTTTTAACTCTTGGAGCTTACATACACCATCCCTTCTATACTATCAATGAGTATTTAAGATAATGACATAACTAAATGAACCTCAAGAGAACTGATTTGACTTTTTTGGTTTTTTTTAATGTTTTATTTAAAAACTGAAAATCAATTCAACCAACTAAATTTGCCTAGTAACTTATTTACATTTATAATAATTTAAATATATATGGTATCATAACAAGTGAGAATTTCTTTAAGGCAACAAATAAATAAGACAATTCATATCTCTATAGAATTTCACTTTATTTATTGGAAAAAATGAATTGTTCTAATTCCAAAACACCTAATTTACAGTTGCAATGAAAAGTTATTCAATTACAATTTATATAATATTCATCTTTTAAATAATTTTTTTTAAACTGTGAGATAATTTAGTGTTTTCTGAAAGAAATTATCAAAAAAAATGTAAGCAGAAGTCATTACCTGTACATGAGGTAAGTAAGATTTGTACAATGTGCGCCATGGTAACAAGATGGAAAATGTGAAGATCTCCAGTGTTGAGGCTAAAGCCTGAAAAATCCTGACATTGCAAAGCAGGGAACGAGAGTACCAAACTCACCTGGGAAAGAGATATAATACAGTAACCATCATATCATTATGTTCATGTTATTTCTTCCTTTAATTTTTTTTTAAAAAAATTATGACAGTTATCAATAATCATGAATATTTTCATAGTTAAAAGGACAGAAAAAGGACTATCTAAGAAATAGGGATTCTACCATGTACTTCTTGGTTTTTATTTTAAATTTTCCTTTACTATTTTTACCTGAAGTAATTTCTATATTTCTTTATTCTATAATCTAATATTCATCATCTGATCAAGTGATATTCATTATTGAGAACACAAACTGGGATTCATTCATTCTTGGCCAGCAGTAATCACCTAAGAATGGAAGGATTTGAGATGAACATTCTGTCCTAAATCATTTAACTTGCCCTTCAGCTTCCCTAACATAATAAAAACTCTACATATTATCTCACTTATTCTCTCACTTACAATGTAAATTAGATAGAGTGAATATGAACTTAGGTATCAGATATGTAGCTGAAGCACAGAAAAGTAAAGTCAGTTAAATCACAGGGTAGTATATTTTAGTCTGAGAGGTTGACTCAGAACTAGAGCTCATATTTCCTGTGCCAACAGCAAGAATTCTTCCAGCAAGAACAATTTTCTTTCTTAGTACTTTCTTTTTTTAGCCTTCCCAAAAGAGACTTCAATTTAACAACCAAATTCTAAAATAAAATCTAAGTAACAATTACAAGTGATTATCCTTCCCCACCCACAACCATATCTGCTTCTGACCAAACCCAGCTTTATAGAAAGGGAAATCATGAACATACTCACCAATAAATGAAACATGTCAATATCTAATATGCATGGAAGATTTCCATATTTCTCATTAGGCACTAGTGCTGAATACCAAAACCAAAAATAAATTAGTAAACATTATATAAATTAATTCATATAGATCACATGTCTAGCAACACATTGGACTGACATTTAATTTAAAACTTAAAATCTGTTTAAATCTAGTTTTCCTCAAGATACAAAGGAATCTCTAATTAACACTTGTAAACAGAATTTAGTTCATTCTGAAAAGGATACATATATTCAAATATTATTTCAAGGTTTGATCTTAAAAAATGTGCGACATATGAAAAGTTATTTTACCAAATAAATATGCATATTTATTAGATTTTTTTTTACTCATTATTTAACAAAAGCATTAATACATTAAAACTTACATGCAAAAAGTATACAAAAATGTTCCTGCACCACTGAAAATGATGCTGCTGTCCAATGCGCTGCTGCAAATCTTGTTAATGACTTGAGACAGTCATCCTGAAATGTGAAAACTGAAATATAACTATTAAGAAAAACTGCTACAGAGACAACTATTTAAAATGTAGAACAAGGAATTCTATTCAATTTGAGAAATCATCACAGTAAATTAATATTACATCCCAGCCTTTTAATTTGCCCAAGAAGGTAATCTCATGTAAAGTTATACTTTTGCCACAAATATTATACATAAGAAGATAGATATCTTGATTGTGATTTGGATGAATAGAGTTGTGTCTCTGACACTCTGAAGGATTTTCATGTTCATGCTAAGATGAGGAATGGGGTGTGTTTATATATGCATATAAATACATACATACATCTGTAGACACACAGTATTAAAATAAAAGAAGATAAACTTAACTCAGAGAAAAACTTCTACGAGAGTTATAGAAAAGTGCTGTTTCAGGGCTGCTAGGTGGTGCCATGGATACAGCACTGGGCTGACCTCAGACACCTTACTAGCTATGTGGTCCTTGGCAAGTCAGTTAATTTTGTTTGCCTCTGTTTTGGAAAATGAGTTTGAGAAGAAAATTGACAAACCATGCTCCCATCTTTGCCAAGAAAACCCCAAATGGAATGACAAAGAGTTGGATATGACTGAAAAGATTGAATAACAAGAGTGTGGAACAATGATAGACTACACTTAGAAACATCACACTTAAGTTTAAAAGACTGAAAAAATCTGGTTTGAGCTACACCCAGGAAAAGTGTGTGTCACATAGGTCCAGTAGGGTGTTTGACACTTTTGCTCCAGAGAAGGCAGATAATCTGATTTGTTTTTGCTAGTATTCATGGTAGAAACTCATCATATGCTGAATGATGAAACCTATTTTAAGTCTTCATGAAAAGTAATATAATTTTAAGTTTCATAAAAGAATAGATTTTAAAATGAAAGGGGTGAACCCAGATATAAGTGGGTATTTTGTATTAGTAAAAAAACACTAAACAGAAGTTGAAACATACCCCCATCCACAACTTTCAAAGAATTCAGGGCAAGGTGAGATCTTACCTGTCGGCAAGGCAAATGACCAAATAATGGTTTCTCTTCATCATTTAATATTCTTTCTATAGAAAGTAATATATTAATCAAATTTAGGTGCTAGAATTTTTAAGTTATTTTATTATAATATGTTAATATTGAAGAGCTAAAACTGAAACAGTGTTGCTTTTAAAACATAAGTAACAGTCCCCAAGGTGAGTTTTAAAAAAATATTTATCCATAATTTACAGACTGTCAATCTGGTTATTACTACTAAGGCTGTTCTAAATCTTTCATTTACATTACTATAAACTCTGACTCATACTGAGTCTTATAGAACTCAATGGCTTACCTATGGTTTGAATAGTATATGCACAGCTACCCCAACACATAATGGGGACACGGGGATCCTCTTCATTGGGATGAACCTTCAGTCCCACTTTGTAAGTGGCTGTTCCAAATGTTGTCAGCATTTCTTTAATACTTTCAGAATATGGGTTCCTGAGATGGACAAGTATGGGTTAGTTCCAAAACCTTGTACAGTCAAATCCAAGTTTTCTTGGATATTACTCCTCTACTTGGTATGTGTTCAATATGCAAATTTTAAAGTTTTTTAAGACAGTAAGTTTTTCACAATGAACTTCACAAATATAAATGTAAATCAGCTATATACATCTTTAGTGTGAGAGGGGGGAAAAAAATCACATAAAGCAGAATCACACTACAGTGTTTTTAACTTTGAAAACATAGGAGTATATTGAAGAACTTTAGACAGGCAGTATAAAATAGTAGTTTTATCCCTCTACTAGATTATGGCTAAACTAACTCTAGTACCCAAAAGGAATGTAATATTACAGCTTAGAAACAAACCACCAATAAAAGAAAAAGACTCCTATGAAATGACTCAAAAATGAAGTAAGCAGTACTTGGAAAACAATATGTACAATGACAATAATATAAATGGAATTAACAAAGAAGCAACTGCATAGTATCTAACAATGATAATAACCAAGATTGGCTCTGAAGAAGAGATGAGAAAATACACCTCCTTTTCTTCAATGAAAAGGTGGGAAGTCTATGGTTTGAAATACAATACTCTCAGAAATGGCTGATATATTTGCTGGTTTTGTGGAACTTTTCTTTTTCCTTTCTTTTTTATTCTGTTACAAGAAATGGCACTATAATTAGGGGAGAGGTCAAGGACATATTTGAAAATGAAAGTCATATAAAAGTAAAAGATCAATAAAAATAGTAAGGTACAAAAAAAAGAGGAACAGTATATTTATAATGCTTATTTAAGATGATAGGACTTACTTCGGTCGAAAATCAGGTCTAAATTCTTCAGGGAAGTGTGGTTTAGTCACACTTTCTGAATTTTCAGAAGATAGAGTATCTGTAAGAAAAAACACATATATTTGTGTATGTTTTTAGTTGTTAAAAACTACAGATCAATTCTAGAAATTCTATGTAACAAAGTCTTATAATTGTGGCATCAAGCATGGGGCTTCCCTTGCTTCTTAACTCCCTCTCTGAAATAAATTTAAAATTGCATCTAATGAAATCATAGTTTGCTGTATGATTGGCTCCAAAGAATCTTGAAGCTGTAAGGGATAGATAATATAATGTTGCATGGCATAACCGAGATTCCCCAAACGATCCCAACAGTTTGGAAAAATGGCTTTAATTTAATAAAATGAAGGGGGATAAATATATTTAAGGGATAAATGTAAAATGTTGACCAAAAAATAACTACAGGACAGTTAGATGGTGGTTATGTATGAAAGATACTTTAGAGGAGTACAAGATAAATGCACTGATAATATAAGGTGGCAAATAAATGAATACATTCATATATTCTTCTTAAGCTGCATGCATGTTTGTTTGGAATATAATTGAATAGACAAAAATCTCATTTTACTCTTGATTAGACAACATCTTGAGCACTGAGTCCAGCTCCAATTGTCACATTTCAGGAAGGACATTGATTAGGTGGTAATCATGTCTACCAGAAGATAATCAGAATGATGATAAGGACCTGAATTAGTACCACCCAAGGACAGGTCAACGTAAGTAGGGATATATAACCTGGAGAAGAGAACAACTGGAAGGGAAAGTCACTGTCTTCAATAACTAGAAGAGCTTCCACATATAAAGACTGTTTGCGGCCCAGAGGACAGAACTAGATTCAATGGTTAAAGGTGCAATGAAAAGAATACTGGATTTGTTGTCAGAGGCTTTAGGTTTGAGCCCTGCCTATTTCATTTACTACCTCTGTGATCTTGGAAAATTTACTCCATTTCTCTCTTCTAGGTTTTCTGAGATGTAAAAGAGAGCAGTGGACTACAGAACCTCTTCTAACTCTAACTACGATTCTCGATCCTAAGGTAAAAGAAGATACATTTCAGCAGGGCATTAAGAAAACCTCCAAACAATTAGAATTGTTAAAAAATGGAACATTTGTTTCAGGAGATGGTTATCATCATTGTCATTATTACCACCACCACCACCACCACCACCACCACCACCACCACCACCACCACCACCACCACCACCACCACCACCACCACCACCACCACCACCACCACCACCACCACCACCACCACCACCATCACCACCATAATCTTTTTTGAGATAACCTTGACTTTCTGATGGCAGGTTATGAAGGCAAAAGAGGAAAAGTAAGAGAGGCTGGGCTAAAATTGCTTTGCTTCCTTAAACAATGACATACATTTTCCCTTATTTCCTGATGATGAAATAGTTCCAGTAATAATGTAACTAGCTGTTCTATTCATCATAACTGCCTTTATATAACACTTTAATAAATATGCACAGTGCTTTACAACATTATCTCATGTCAAAATAATCTTATGAGTAGATAGTATAATAAATATTTTTCATTTTTATTATAGAAATAGGGTTAAGAAAGAGGGACTATATCACACAGATCTGCATCCAGGCCTTCCTAACTAGAAATCCAGGGCTTTATACACTGCATCAGGTTGGCTTCTCTCCAATATATGTATTATTGTTAGAATAAAAAAGATTAAATTTTATATCATTTATACCTAACTGCTCTGAAAAAGAGAGGCTTAATATTTTTGCTGTAAGCTTCACATGTTCATATGTATATTATGAGAGAATAAGGACCAAGATAGTAAAGCTGATAGGACTAAGTCAAATAGTAACATGGAAGATCCTATAATTAAAATAATAAGACAATTAGCATCTGTGTAAGTACTCTTGAGGAGAAAATGAAATCAGAACTTACTAAACATATTTTCTTCTTTCTGAAGACTCTGTAATGCTTTTATCTGCTGAGATACTGTTCTAATCCACTGAACCAGATCTGGTTGATCAGAAAAATCTAGCCTGTCAAAAACAATAAGAAATATTAAAAAACAGACAAGAGTTAAAAATACCAAACATAATTCTTTAAATAATCATATATATATACATATATATATACACACACATATATACATATATATATTTCAATTCTTTCAACTAATTATGAGAAAAAAAAATATCTGTACAATATAGAGGCCTCCGTGAGCAGCAATTATAACTCTCATCATGTTCTTCATGAAGTGAAAAATATACTGCATAGATCTTTTCTTTGAGTTAGTAAATAAAAAAAAAATCATACCCAAATGGTTTTTTTTTAGGATTTTGCAAGGCAAATGGGGTTAAGTGGCTTGCCCAAGGCCACACAGCTAGGTAATTATTGTCTGAGCCCGGATTTGAACCCAGGTAGTCCTGACTCCAGGGCCGGTGCTTTATCCACTGTGCCACCTAGCCGCCCCATCCAAATGTTTTCAAAACAAAAACTGCTATTTATCAGTAGTCTGCTATTAATAAAAACTCTGCATGTTTGTCTTTATGTTTTGTAAAAGTGGAATTTTAAACTTTAAAGCATCAACCACTCTTAACTAAGCTATATAATATATATGTAAGCATGTATACATATAAAAAAAAACTCAAGATTCCCATATTTGAATTATAAATAACTCAAAATAATCTTTTACATATTAAAGTAAAATTAGATTTACTAGAGAGCTGTTCATTAGTAGAAAAGTATAGTAAATTAAGTTCTGGTACTATAAGAAACAATTTGTCATTGTTTTCTTCTCACAAAGCTTACTATTTAACTTATAGTTATCATTGATAAGATCATATAATATCCCTTTCCTTCAAAATAAAATCTGTAACGAGAGAAAAAGAATCCAATATTCAACCACATAACAGTCTAAGTAGCTTAAATGTTATGGGTTGTATTATAGAATAACAAATTTCAAATATAGTTCTCAGAAACTTTTTTTTGTTTTTTTTTGCAAGGCAATGGGGTTAAGTGACTTGTCTAAGGTCACACAGCTAGGTAATTATTAAGTGTCTGAGGCTGGATTTGAACTCAGGTCCTACTGACTCCTGGGTTGGTGTTCTATCTACTGCACTACTTATCTGCCCCTCTCTGAAACTTTTAATCTTTATCTTTTGATATCCTTCATCCAAAAACCAGACTCTTTGCATAGTGTGTGTGTGTGAATAAAATTTTACTGTGCTTGAGCATAAGATTCATTGTCTTTGGAAGTATATAAAATACATTCATGGAATTCATGCCCCAAAGAGGCAGAATTGATGCCAGGCCAGGGCTCCTGATATGAAGGCCTTCAGTAGGCTTCTGCTCACCCACATAACAGCATGCAGGCTACAGGAAAGGGTTTTCTGGAAAGTAAAGTTTCACACCTTCCAATACTACTTAATACACTATCACAAGCATGAGACACAGATTTCATGAAACAGAAATTATAAACCAAAAGTTATTAATGACAATTGCCTATTAGTTGCAATTCCCAAGATTTAAGGCTATTAAGGTTGGTGCATATTCTGTAGCTGGGAAGAGCTGGTATTTATTTCAGAGGCAACAAACTAGACTCATTTTAACATCATACTAATTTTTCGATATTTATAAAATCAGACCTTGAATTAAACTTAAGGTTAAAAAACCTCATTCCACTTCTTAATAATCTCAATATCATAGTTACATGAACAGTGGATTTGATTTTAAATTCCTTTAAAGAACCCAAATAGCAATATATGAAGTATAGACTATTTATAAGAAAAGAACTATTTAAAATGCTAATTATTAATATCTAAGTATATATGATGTTCTGAGTACAATACTAAATTCTAGATTTTCCAAACATTTCCAGTCTTGTCATCACACATCACAAACCTTGCATAACAGGGGGCTGAACATATTTGTCTTATACAAAGTTGATCCATTCAACAAACTGGTATTGGGAAGAAAGAGGTGCTAAAAAACTAATAAGCTCCTAAACTTCAAGGAGTTGTTAGGAAGGAAATGATGTAAGAGTATGAGAGTAAATGAGCAAAAAAGAAAGTCCATGTGACCTAACTTTAAGGTTACTGCCATGGGAGAAAGTGATAAAAAAAAAACGACAAAGAACATAATACATTTGGATGATGAGGTAACAAATTAAAAGGTATTTTGAGGAAGATGAAATAACTATAATGTTGGAAATTTACAGTATTATCCATATAAGCAAGTAGTTATACTTGTTATCAGGATATAGAAATTTTAGTGCAGTCACCAATTGCATATGTCTATATTTAACTCAAAATACTGCACATTCTTCTATATGCTAAACATGTTGAGAAGAATTCTGTGGCTTTGGGCAGAAAGAACTATTTGTAAAGCATAATTCTAACAGTAATAATAGAAGGGGGGAATTTTCTCTTGCAAACTCTTTTTGGGGGGAAGTAGATATTAACTACTATATTAGTTACAAGTACCAGAGGACTCTTTAGAAGCAAAGATAGTAATAGGTCTCCAAACCCTAAAAAACATCTGAAGACATTTAAAAAATATTCTAGTGTAAAAAAAAATATTCAAGTATATATTTAATATGCAAATATACTATTGTATTCGTTTTGTTTTAGGTCCCCAAAAACAATATTATAAAATTATTTTAAAAATGCTCCATTTGTTAAGCTAGACAGAAGTGTGTACAATTTGAAGTCTCTAAGATAAGTTCTAAGGAGTTCAGAGGAAAATAATGAAAAACTGGACATGTGATATGTTCAGAAGAAAGGTTATGAAGGGGGCTTAATTTTCAAATATAAGATTTTTAAAAATATCTGTACAATATAGAGGCCTCCGTGAGCAGCAATTATAACTCTCATCATGTTCTTCATGAAGTGAAAATATACTGCATAGATCTTTTCTAAGAAATGACTAATAGTTTGGAGAATGCTTTGAAAACATTAAACAGGAATGTATTTTATCTGATCCTGATTTTTACAAATTTAGATAATTAATGTCATTATCTTTAATGCATATTTTCTCTTCATTAATGAGGTATTATAAACTGGAGTACCTGTTAAATATACTTCTTGGAGGAAGGAGCAGAGGAATAACAGTATTGCTTAAACATTCACAAAGGGGACAAAGGAATTCTCCATTTTCTACATCATAGCTTGTGTGCACGCGTAATCTCTGTTGTCTTCTTTGTTCTTTTGCTTGTACAGCATCAAAATACCTTTAAAACAGGAGTTTTAATAAGTATTAACAAAACCGTTAGTCCTGCAATGAGATTAATACTTTTAAAATATCATTCTTTAAGTATATAGTTTCCACAAAAGATCCAGTTCTGGCACTAATTAGTCATGTTACCTTGGGCAAGTCAAACACTTCTGGGTCTTATTTTTACCTATTTAAAAAAAAGGTGTTAAGCTAGATAACCTCTAAGGCTGATCCTAGCTCTTCTATCCTTTAAATGCACATTCTATCCTCTCTGAAACTTTTAATCTTTATCTTGATATCCTTCATCCAAAAACCAGACTCTTTGCATAGCTTTGGGAATCATAGGTTTTACTCAATTGATTAACAAAGATTTGGCAGCAAGAAATTGTATTGAATTATTAAGAAACTCTATATTTGCTAAAAATCCTGTGAAATATTTAAAATCTTTAACAAAGTAAACAAAGAATCTTTTTTCAAAGAGGTAAATCTTAGTTTCTTATACAATAATTTTCTAAAGTTTTATAATCAGCATGGATATATTAGTGGTTAGAGTTTAAATAGTTTTATGTTTAGTAGAGTTGAACCTTTATTCACCTGCATGAAATTTTCTTCATACTATCCCCAAAGTTTTCTACTGACAATGAGCAATATCTATTCTAGACTTAATAACCTCCCCACTTTTATTTAAAAACTGTAATAAAATATTTCTATATTCACAATGGTCAAATAATCCTATATTACATGAACTTGAAGGGGAGGGTATAAATAATTAGTGGGACAAGTAGTAAAGATGATACATGGTTATGATATTCTTTTTTTTTTTTTTTTAGGTTTTTTCTGGCTTGGCTTGCCCAAGGCCACACAGCTAGGTAATTATTAAATGTCTGAGACCGGATTTGAACCCAGGTACTCCTGACTCCAAGGCCAGTTCTTTATCCACTACGCCACCTAGCTGCCCCATGGTTATGATATTCTTGCTTTATTTCCCAAGAACTCTAGTTGACTTGGGTAAACTCAAAAAGAACCCCAAGGATGCCCTTCTTTATATAAAATAGCATGGCTATGTGTTGACCACTAGTCTTATTTGGTAGTTCTCTTTAGTAACAGTGAGATAACATAACTATCATAGGAACCAAGGTTATTTAATTTGGACCTAAAGACTAAAAAGATACAATTTTGCAAGAATGAGGCCAACTCTCAACCTTCCTAGAGCTGAATTAATATTAAAAATCTTCCATTCCCAATTACAATATTTAATATTTGTCACTACGAAGAATCTTCCTCAGAAGAGAAAAAAGGTTATACTTACTTGCAATTTTAAAATATATATATATATATATGTATCTATCTATATTCATGTATCTTATGAATATTTGTAAATCTTCCTTTTAACATCAATAATTAGGGTACAGCAACTTTATAATTTGTCTAATAGTGATATTTGTCTGCATTTTTGGATTTCTTTTTTCTGATATTGGACTTTAATTGTTTATAAGTTCAATTAAGTAATCTTAACCTTTACTAATTTACTGATTAGCAATTACCTTTGCCAACAATGGGCATGCATTATGTGCCCACAGCTACCAGTATGTGTTCCACAGGACAAGTCAGGATGCATGAATAATGGATCATATTTTTTCTATACAAAAAGAAAAAGAAAGCATTTATTCTCCGTATGAAAAAAAATTCTTTCAATTCTTCATCATGGCTTAAAGATGACCTTAAGTTCTCAAAGGTTAAATCAATCAACAAGTATTTATTAAACACCTACTATGTGTCAAGTCCTCTGCCAGTGATAGACAAAAAAGTAATAATCTCTGGATCCAAAGAGCTTGGTTTATATTCTATGGTGGGGGGAAACAACATGCACAAAAATACAAAGTACATTTACTATAAAGCAGGGTAATTTTGAGCAAGTGGCACTGACATCTGGAGAGGAAGATGAATCAGGTAAAGACTATTCAGAAAAGTATGCCTGAGCTGAACTTTTAAGGAAAGAAGGGATTATAAGTGATGAGACAAGAAAGATTTAAGAAATGCATTTAAGAAATGGGGAACAGCCTATGCAAATGTAAAGAGACAAGACTGAAGGTCACATGTGGGAAACAGCAAGGCCAGTTTGACTGGACTGTAGAGTACATGAAAGTAACTAAGACTAGAAGGATAGGGTGGTTCCAGCTTGTGATAGAAATTTATATTTACAAATAGAAGAGTTTGTACTTGTTCCTAGAGGTTAACAGGAAAACACTAAAGTTTACTGAGCAGGGCACTGATATGGTCAGACTCATGCTTTAAGAATATCAATCTGGTAGCTGTATGTGTCCAAGAGATGAAAAAGGAGAGATACCTGAGGCAAAGAGACCAATTAGAAGATTACTCTGATAGGGCAAAAGAATTGAGAGATGTTGGGGAGGAAGAAATAGGACCTGGAAACTGATTAGATATATGGGATGAAGCACAGCGAGGAGTCAAAGATGATTTCAAGGTTATAAACTTGGCTGACTGGAAGGACAGTGGTAGTTTTGATAGAAATAAGGATGTCTGGAAAAGGAATGGAGGGGAAAGATGAAGAGTTTTGTATTGGACATATTGAGTTTGGAATGACTATAGTATGTTCATTCAAAATGTCCAAAAGACAGTAGTTGATGCAAGATAAACCAACACAGAATCTGAAGGGATACTGTGTTCCCTTTTATGAAACTTCTCTTATCCTTAGTTCTAATTCCCCATACACAAAAAAACTAATACGTAAAAATGCTACACACAAATGTACACATACAATTTTTACCAGACTGTTTGCCACTGAGAGGAATGGGGTGGAAAGGGAAAATAGCAGAAAAATATGTAACTTATAAATATGCAAATGGATGAATGTTGAAAACTTTCATAGCATATAAATGGAAAAATAAAATATCAATTAAAAAAAGAACAAAGAAAAACTGATAAATACTGTGCCACAGTAAAGAATGACTCCCACTGAAACAGAAGATAAGAGGTCAATCTTAGGGGTATACTTTTAAGGGGTAGAATATGAATGGTGACCTATCAAAGGAGACTAATAACAGAATTATAAAAGGAGGGTAATATCATAAAAGTCCATCAAGTCATAGATATTATGCTATAGAAAGTTGAAGAAGGAGGAGGATGGACAAAAAGCCACTGGTAACTTGAAGAAAATCATTCGATCAATGCCAGGAATGTACTACATGCAGGAGATACAGAGAAAAAGCAAGAACTCACTGCTCTCAAGAAGTTTACATTCTAATAAAGGAGACAACATGTACAAAAGTTATGACACAGAAGATGCACACTGACTAGATGGAAGTTATACATTGAGTAGATGGCTCCTGCAGAGTCTCGAATTCTAAGAGGCAGAAGTTAGGAGGGAGTGTTAGACATGGAGAAAAGCCAATGAACAGATACTAAGAAGGAAGATGAAGTATCAAGTCTAATGAATACGCAATAGGCAAGTATTGCTAAATTTGAATATATGTGGAGGGGGAGTAATGTTTAAGAAGACTGGAAAGATAGGCAGGGGTTGGGATGTAAAGAACTTTAATTTCCATAGGAGTTTCTAAGTTAGATCCTAGAGGTAAAAGTGAGGCATTGAAATTTACCTAATGAGACTTTGGGAGAGGCAGTGATATGGTCAAATATAGGAAAATCAGTTTTTTGCAGGCATGAGGACGGATAAGAGTAGGGAGACCTGAATTAGGGAATCCAATTTGAAGGTGATGAGAATATGACATATGGTGGTAGTTGTGTGAATAAAGAGATGCAAGAGATGTATAAAAAGAAACTGCAAAATTTTACACTGAATAGTTATGTGAGATGAGTGAGAAGATGGTACCTTCAACTGTTAAAAATTCTGGAACTGGGTGGAGGTAAAAATGTTCTGCATTTGGTTATGATGTTTGAGATACAGGTGAGACATTGAGTTCAAAATGTTTAGTAGGTAGTTGCTGATGCCAGACTAAGTTCAAAAGACAGACTAAGAATAAGTACATACACCTGAGAATATTAACTACATCGAGAGAACTGAATTTGTAGGAGCTGATGAGATTATCAAGTGAGACAGTATAGAGAGAAATGAGAAGAACTAGGACAGAGCCTTGGAGGATACTCATAGTAGCTATGTCATACTTAAAATCTATCAAGGATATAAGGAGAAACAAGAAAGTAATATCATGTCACTGAGAAAACATACTATACAGGAAAAGCATATTATTATGCTATAAGAAATGATGAAGAGGAAGGTTTCATAAAAACCCGAGAAGACTTGTATGAACTAATGCAAAGTGAAGTAAGGAGAACAAGAACAATATCCACATCAACCTTGAATGTCTTAGTAACTCTAATCAACACAACGACCTAACACAATTCCACAGAAGACATGATGAAATATGCTACACACTCTCCAAATAGAGAACTGAAGGACTGACTCAGAGTTAATATGGAAATTTGTTTTTGTGACTATATTTTTAAAAAATATTTATTTTTGGTTTTTTTTGCAAGGCAATGGGGTTAAGTGGTTTGCCCAAGGCCACGCAGCTAGGTAATTATTAAGTGCCTGAGGCCACATTTGAACTCAGGTCCCCCTGAGTCCAGGGCCTGTGCTCTATCCACTGTACCACCTAGCAGCCCCAAACTATAAAGCAGGTGTTCTTTCCTTGCCTTATTCTTGGAATGGGGAGAGAAAGGAGAAGGGAGAGAATATGGAACCGAAAATAAAATAAAAAACTGTGCTCAAAAATAAAAGGAAATGGAGTCTAGGTTCTGACAGGCAGGTCCTCTGAGATTGGAAAGAACTAGAGTATGGCCTCAAGCATAGAATTTACTGAAGATTGAGCTAGCTTAATATACGAAGTCTTATTACCAGTTAGTGACTAAGTCACTAACTAAGGTCACTTAGGTGACCTTAATGTGGTCACTAACTAAGGAGTTTATTTTGACCACAGTAACACAGGAAACCTTCTATAAGGCTTGTAGAGAATATCTATACCAATATCTATACATAAATTTGGAACTAATTAAGTACATTACTACAAGTTGTGAAAATTACTAAGCACTGGGCTTATTAACAATTAAGATATTAACTATTTTTCCAAGCTATTTACAAAGCAGGAGTTAAAAAAATTTTTTATAGGGCTGATCAGATCAATAAGCTGTGCCAAGATTGGAGGCACAGACATAAATACCCCTGAATTATTAATTAAAATTAGTACTTGGTATTTATATAGTCATTTATCAAACTTGTTAGCAAATCCAAAAACATGACATAGTGAAAAAAATGCTCTTTCCTCGGCTCCTTTGTAGAGGGTGGAATAATACAGATAAATAACATTAGACTCCCCTAATTCATTGATTGATTTTTACTGATTTTTTTTGGTCCTCTTCTTCTTAGGGAAAAAATCCAAGAACTATTTGTTGACTCTCTGGGTAGGAGTAGGAAGAAGGATATTGGGAAAATATAGACAATGTAAAAGCAAAATATATAAATAAAAATGATAGAAAAATTAGAAATATATAAATACTATAAAATGAAAAAAGTTAAATAAGCAACAAAGTAAAAACATGTCAGGTCCTGAATTGGAATTAGGATTATGGCTATGATAGAAATGACATACCTGGATCCTGAATAACTTTATTTCTGTTTTTTGATAATACAGTTGAGCGTTGAACAAATGCTGCTAGTACCATAGCCTTGTTGTCAACCTTAACCTCCTGCTCCTCTTGACACAAAATACAAGTAACAATTTGCCTCTGTTCAGTGACTTGAGTTTGTTCTGGGCCCAAGGCTATGAGGGGGGTATCTGAGATCATAGGACTAAAATAAAAAAAAAGTCATGAATATATGGCTAATTATATTGTAAATTAATGGCCCTAAGACATTCTGATAATTATAGTACATTACTTATTATGGCTATAGTTATGTTATGGTTCAAAGTATGCTTAAATCTTTCAAGATTGAAAAATATGGTCTTCTAAATGAGAATTTTACCAATTATAGTTTATCCCAAATAATTGCTTGAATCCATTTCCTTTCTACATCCTACATATTTGTCTTGTCCTTTACTTCTTTCTACACTCCATGCTCTTTCTGTAAGCCTGCTTCCTGCAGTAAGAAAATTAAGACCCATTGTTACGTAAAATTCTCAAATTTTGTAAATTTTTACTTGGGCTAAAAAAATGGAAAACAGAATATTATTTTAACTACAAAGGCCCCTGAGCTATTCAGTAACCAATTCCATCTATTCTTAACATTATCTATTAAGTTGACTTAAGAATATATCTTTTCAAAAAATTTTATTTCTTTAAGGCAATGGGATTAAGTGACTTGCCCAGGGTCACACAATAAGGCAATTATTAAGTGTCTAAGTCTGGATTTGAACTCAGGTCCTTCTGACTCCAGAGCCGGCACTCCATCCACCGCCCCTTTAAGAACACATCTTAAAACTCATCATATCATCCTCAGCAGCAAAACTTTATTTATAGGACTATGGATTAAAGTAGGAATCTTTTTTCTGTATAAAATCTGAGGTTCAGGAATGATACAACTTAAATATTCTTTAGAATTTATGTATTCTTTTAGAAATTTCATCTAAAATACTGTTCAGTCACCTTTACAACAAATTCCTAAATGGGAGTATGGACAGGGCATTTCATAAAATCTAAACTAAGAATGATCAGACCAAGATATTAAATATTCTGTATTGAGCAACAGTCAGGAGGAAAGAATTTATACAAAAATCTATTTTTAAAAACTTCTCAAATCTGTTTTTTAAACAGTAAGGTGAAATATATGAATTACCTTAGTCTAGACCTGAGAGAGTATAACATATACTCAAGAGAACCAGATACGAAGACAAGAAACTCTGAGTGCAGGCCTTGCCTTTGATGCATACAAACTCCACATATAAGACCATTTCAAACTCTACTATACACACACACACACACACACACACACACACACTAGAAATGATCTGCTCATCAACTCAGCCCCTAAAAAAGCTAGAAATATTTCTTTACCTGTTATCAAGAATAGTGGATGTAGAAGCATCTAGTTCTAATGTTTGCTGAAAGAGTTCTTTGTTTTCATCTATGAAATGTCTTTGCATTTCAGACATCTGAGCCATGATTTTTTCTCTTCGAAGTCTGGCTATTTCAGCTTTTCTCTTCCTTTCAGCTTTGTCTTTATCTTTTGAGCTCTGAAATCAAAGTCAATTAGGCATTAATGATTAGATTTACATTATACCATTATACTACCTATATCTTTCTTTGAGCAAAGATTAGAGAGATCTCTACCATTTATCCTAAAATACAAGCCAAAGAGAAATGATATCAAGTACAAATCAATACAATAAAATATGGCAGACAATTTCTCGACATTTAAAAGGGTAACTGGTTATCTGTAATACAAGATGAGATTAGGAATTTCCTTTGTTAAGAATTAATACATCAATGTATTACTTATACATATACCATCAAAAACCCTAAGTTACCTCTTCCATTATTGTTCCTTCTGTCTCAGCCACAGGACTGGTGGAAGAACTCTCTCTTATCTTCTTAATGGCATTAAAAGTCTATTTAAAAAAAGAAAAAGAAAATAGAAATGAAATCATTTCCCTAAAAAGACACAAAGAATTCATGCTGGAACTGGGACTCAACTCTATCTTTTTTTTATGCAAATCTTTCTTTTTTTCTTTTTTAGGTTTTTTTTTTTTTGGCAAGGCAAATGGAGTTAAGTGGCTTGCCCAAGGCCACACAGCTAGGTAATTATCAAGTGTCTGAGACTGGATTTGAACCCAGGTACTCCTGACTCCAGGGCTGGTGCTTTATCCACTATGCCACCTAGCCGCCCCCTAGCCGCCCCTCCAGTATACTTTCAATACACATTTCTTTTCCCCTAATTCTTTTGTCAAAATATTTTCTATTTATAACACCAGTAATCAGCACATTGGCACATATTAAATGCTAAAAACTTTTTCATTAATTCATTCATTCATGCATTCATTTATAAGCAGTCAATAAGGCATGCTACTCATGAAAAAAGCTAACAATAATGTAGGAAAATTTTACCTTCAATATCCATCTAATCATGTCTTTGTGAACTTCCAAGTAGGGGGCATTTTGCAGTGTTTCCAGCATAGCTAGTATGCTAGGAGAATTGTTGGGTGATTCACAAGGTTCTAATAAAAATAAGCAAAAGAGGAAAGCTGATAAGTAACTACATCCTTTATGACTAGTATTACTAATCTTGTTAATGGTAATAACAATTACAATGGAACTGTGACCTCAATGATGTGGGTACTCTTCACCAATGGGAGAAATCACAATTTATCTATACCGTCTCATTTTATGGAATTTTTGTATGCTTCCTGTAACTTTACCACATTCAGTCTACCCACTATACTTGTATAATTCTTTCTTCAATGAAGGGTATTGAATACATGGGTTATCCCTCTTCATATGAGTAGTCTAGCTCCTTTTCTAAGCATACATTTCTCTGACAATATCTTTTTCCTCCTGTGTCATTCTTCACTGGTAATATACTATCACTTCTCACATGAACAATATGTCTTTAGCCATGGTCCTGTGTGTGACATGACTTTAAATCTTCAGAGAAGACATTCTATGTCTCATAGTTAAGAATACTTAGCACTGTGCATTTCCCAAATGTAATCAAGTTCATTTTTCTTCTCCTGGTCAATTCTAGGACAAGTTCAATGTCCAACTACATTATTTAGCTAAAGAAGATTATTTAGTTCCCTGGGTAACACATTTAACTACAAACTACAGCATAAACAATAGACATTCTCCACCTACTTGGTTTTTCTTGGGTGAAAAATTAGGCTAAAATCTTGAGTGTCTCTGGAATTTATTCAAGAGGGTCTAGTTCCAGAGTTTAATCAATCAATTAACAAATATTTAAAGGCTTACTATGCAACAAAGATTATGTTAAAACATTAGTGATCCAAAAAAGAGCAAGAGGATCTTATATTTTAATGAAGAAGACTGAAATCTTGCTCATGAGAAGATATATACATAAATAGGTACATAAAAATACGAAGAGAGTAGATGAAAATACATTCTACAAAAAAAAGACATCCTACAAAAAAATAGCATTTGAGTAGAAGTTTAAAATATGACAAGGAAGCTAAAGGGTGAAGGTAAGGAAGGAGAGCATTCCAAGTATGGGTGACAGCCAATGAAAAGGCACAAAGATGGAAAATGGAAGGTCCAATGTGAAGAATGGCAAGTAGGCCAGTGTGGTTGGACCAGAAAGGGGACTAATATGTGAAATAATTGGAAAGACTCTAAGAGGTCAGATGATAATGAGCTTTAAATGCAGAAGAGGCTAGATTTACTAGGGAACCAGAGGACTTTCTTGAGAAAGGGAGTGACATGGTCAGAACTGCACTGTCACCTTGGCACTTGTATGGAAGATGGCCAGGAGCTTGGGAAAACTTCCTTTTTTTCCCCCTTTTTCTTTTTTTTTTTTTTTTAGGTTTTTGTAAGGCAAATAGGGTTAAGTGGCTTGCCCAAGGCCACACAGCTAGGTAATTATTAAGTGTCTGAGACCGGATTTGAACCCAGGTACTCCTGACTCCAGGGCCGGTGATTTATCCACTAAGACACCTAGCTGCCCCTTTGGAAAAACTTTCAATGAGAAAGCTATTGCTATTAGGGCTTGAAATAAGGTAATGATTGTATTAATGGAGGGGACAAATGGAAGAAATCTTGTAGAACTGACAAGATTTGTCAACTGATTGAATATGGGAGGTAAGAGAGGAATCAAAAATAACACTGAGGTAGCAAACCTAGAAGCCTGCAAGGACAAAGAGAGTAATAGTTCTGAAGAGGGGTGTCTTAAAGAGAAAATACAATGTTCAGTTTTGGATAGTGGAGTTTGAGATACACATAGGATATTCAATTCAAGGTGATAAGGGAGGTGGAATTCAGGAAGGATTCATTGAGATGGTAATTTGATCACAAAGGAGCCAATTACCAAAAGAGAGTGAATAATGCAAATGAGAAGAGGACTAAAGAGAAGAGAAAAATCCATTAAAGTAAAGTTAGACAGTAGTAATTGTTTTTCCTTCCTTCTAGAAGAGAACCTGGACATCAGGAAAGTAAAGAAAGATTTGCAAGTAAACTGGATTTAAGTGGAGGAAGGCTGTGTAAAGTTACCAGCCTCACTTTCTCCTCTGGAGACTTCTGGGTTCAGTGGCCAGATAAAGATGAGGATGACTAGAGATTACCCCAATGCTTTGGGAGACCTTGGCTTTTTTAAGTTAAAGTCTTTTCCAGGTCTCAGTTTAACTGAAATAATGCTCATTCAGTGATTAAAGTCAGGTAAAAAAGAAATGAGAGTGACCTCCTTTACCTTGTAAAAAAAAAAAAATCTGGCCAAAACAGAAAAACTGCTATTTACTCTCTCTCTGAGTCATCAAAGCCCAAACAATGACCAAATAAAAGGAACCTCTAACTGGTTGATAAATGAGAGTAAGACTGATTTAGTTTAGCATTTATGGTCCTTAAAAAAAAAAAGAAATCTCGATTTTTTTTTTTGACTGGGTAAAAATAGGCTTTTTTTTTGCTTCATTTGCCTAGCCTTAATCACTGAATGGGTATTACCTCATCCAAACAGAGAAGTGGAAAAAAATCATAACTTAAAAAAGGCCTCCCAATGTATTTAGTCATCCCTAAATGTCCTGATCAATATTTGGGTACTGGACCCAGATGGCTCTGGAGGAGAGGGTGGTAACTTTGCACAGCCTTCCTTCACTTAAATCTAATTCACTTGTAAGTCTTGGTATCACCCTCCTCTTCAAAACTGAAGGTTAAAAAACAAATTTCTTTCCTTTCTTCCTTCGCTCCTTCCTCTCCAGTCCACACAGGACTAACCTACCAGTGCTCTACCTAAAAGATTGTAAATTTTGATTGCTGAAACTTCATAAGATAGGTCAGATAGGTAGGAGGAGAACCAACAGAGAGCAGGGACATGAAAACCCAGTGAGGAGAGAGAAAGAGGTCAACAGTTTCCAATGCTGCAAAATAATTATGAAGGTCAGGAACTGGAAAAAAAAAAGGTCCTTGGATATGAATTTAGAAGCGAATGAGGGAGCCAAGATGGTGGCATGAAGGCAGGAATTCCCGGAAACTCGTTCCTCAAAAAACTCCAAAAGCTGTCAAATGGACTCTAGCTAAAATTTAGAGGGGCAGAACTCACAGAGAGACTGGGTGATACAATTTCCCAGTCCAAGACAACTGAGAAGTTACACAGAAAAGGTTTGTTTCACCAGGACTGGGGGTTGGAAAAAGCAGCTGTGAGCCTAGCAACAACCTACAGTGCAGCACAGCCAGACTGAGAGCCTAGATCCCTGGGGGCAGCTGGGCAATTTCCAGACCTCCTGGATCAGGGATCACCAAGAACAGCTTGAAGGGGTGGTGAGAGAACTCTGCCACACCAGAGCGAGTGCCAGCCTCAGAGCAGCCCTGCAGTGAGAACCTGCAGCACCGACTGCACCTCCAGAGCACATATATATATCTGAAATACCCTACTGAATTCCAGTGGTACACTATGAATTTTTAAGTTAAACTACATTTTGTTTTGGCATTTTTAGACCCTTCAAAATCTGTCTACAATTGCTTTCCAGTCTTATGATACTTTTATTCCCCCAACCAAGGTTCAGTCAAAATAGCTTTCTTGCTATCTCTCACATGATGTTTCCAGATCTTTGTACAGTTTCTGCCACTGTTGAAATGCATTATTTCATTCCTTAAATGATCTATTTACTTTATATGTATTTTGTATATACTCACATGTCTATATGTTGTCTCCTTCAATAAATGAGCTCCTTCACAGAAAGGACTATTTCATTATTATCTTTTATCCCTAGCAACTATTTGTGCCTGGCAAATAGTAGAAACTTAACATATTCTTGTCGACTGATTTTGTTTTTAGCATTTCAACTACTTCCCAATATATCCCTTACCCCATAGTTGCTTCCCAAGACAGAAAAACAGTAACAAAGAAAAACTAACCCCTAAAACTCCATTCAAAAAGTAATGTATTAACATTCCACAATTCAGTCCCTCACTCCTCTATGGAAGAAGAAGTGTATTTCATCAACTATTCTTTGGGACCAAAACTGGTATTTTCATCTGAACTTAAGTGTGCCTATCTTCCATTATCAACATGACAAGTTCAGTCCCTATAGCTTCATTTCAAATTTTTATATTTTAAATTTGAAAGACAGTGATGATTTAAAACAAATCAGTTTATGTCCATGCCTTCTAGTCAATCAAGCATTTATCAATTGCTTACTATGTGCCAGGCATTGTGTTAAGTACTACAAATACAAACAAAGGAAAACAAAAATCCCTGTTCTTAAGAAGCTTAAAATCTAACAGACTCCTGTGTCTAGGGAGGCACTGAGCAATTCTTATGTCAAAATTCAGATTTTTAATCTAAATAGCACATAGAACAATGAGGCTTAGTAAAGCTAATGAATACTTAAGTCAATTCATTTAGTATCTTTTATGATAGATTACTAGAGATTACATAGTTTATTAAAAAGATGTACAATTTTCATTTCAAGAGGAGGCAAAGTAGATAAGAAGCTGATCTTGGGGTCATGAAGAATTGGCTTCCACTCTAGAATGTGACCTCCCTTCCCTTTCTCTTTCTCTCTTGGACATGTGACCCTGGGCAATTCACAAGTCACTCCTAGGCACTACCCAATTCTAGAATACTTTTGGTAAAAGAGAAGGTGCTAATCTGAATGGGTAAAGAACAGTTCTTCACTGGATATTTCTATATCAATGAAATCACATGTGGTCAAAGAAATTAAGAAATAAAGTTGAGACATACTTGATATCTTCTGAGTGAAAGTAAATGTCACTACAGATTCTTCACTGACATTTTCTAAATGCTGTTTTTCCTCCTGAAGTGCCATTCCAATCAAATGTAAGACCTAAAATAAAATAGAAGATAACTGCTTTAAGAAAGATCAAATTGTAAGCTATAAAAAAAGCTCAATTTTAAAGGCCTACAGACAAGGTTTCAAATGTAATTTCAAAGTAATTTTTCCAATAAGGAATTCCATGAAAAGAAAAACAATTAATTCAACCTCAAATAAAAGGAAGATGCAAAGGTCAAGTCTGAGCTAAATTTAAAAATACAAGTCCTTTGACGGCAGGAATTGTTTCATATCTATCTTTGTATTCATTCCCCTAACGTGATGCCTTGGAGCTGACATCTAAAATCACTTCTGGAATGTCTGGTCACTGATGCTACTACATGACAAAAAGTCCAAGACTTTGCATTTGGTACAAGAAATCCCATAATAATCACTAGAGCCTGAAATCTGTCATCTGAGCCCATGCCCACAGAGACCAGGCCCACCTCTCTATTAGGTCTAAACCAAGATCAGAAAGATTCTTAAATATCTTCTTAAACATTTTTAAAAGACAACGATTTTTTAAAAGTTTTTGCAAGGCAAATGGAGTTAAGTGGCTTGCCCAAGGCCACACAGCTAGGTAATTATTAAGTGTCTGAGGCCATATTTGAACTCAGGTACTCTTGACTCCAGGGTGGGTGCTCTATCCACTGTACCACCTAGCTGCCCCCTAAAAGACATTGATTTTCTTCTGCAATCCAGTCTAAATATTTGAAAAGGTTTCAAATTTTCCCTCAAATCTTGTAGAAGAGTCATATGAAATTCTCGAACCAATGCTCTTATTTTATATGCATAAAATAGCATTCTTACATTCTATATATATATTTCACATATTTATGCTTTGCTTTTCTTAGAAATAAAAATGTGATTTTTCTCCTTCTTTAAATATGTCCTACCGAATAGGTTATAAAAATTATGACACACCCCTAAATCAAACTTCACATTTATGTGATGGTAATAAAATGTTAATATGAACACATTTTTCTTGATAATATGATATTGACTCATAATAGGCAGTAGTTAAAATTCATACTATAAAACACACTGTTCTGTGTTTTCTCTGTTCAAACATAAAAGCATTAAAACCTTCATTAAAATATCTTGTTTGAGAGAGGAGAAACTAGAGAATAAGTTGTCCAAAAAAACCCAATCAAAAGAAAAAATACTTTTAAAAGTACAGAAATGACCAGAAGGAAATCTAAATAAGTAGGATAATTTACATGTTGAACTTTTCATATACTAAAAACTTGAATTTAATTAAGAGATTCATGACTTCATGTAGAAAACCTTTTTTTGGGGATTTTATTTGCATCTGGAAATGCTGATTATATTTAAAATAAAATTTAAAAAAAAAACTTCAAACGTACCCGTTGTAGCATGGACTCTGACCAAGTATATCCATTATGTTCTACAGTCCACTGCAGTATTGTCCCCATGATACACAACATAACATCTGATTGCAAAATATTAACCAGACTTGCAAACAAGGGACAGAATGGAGGCAAAACAGGAGGTGGAAGTGCTGAAAAACATATGTATTATTAGGTTTTTTTCTCCGTACTATCTCAGCATCTAATTCTCATCTGAATAATACAAAATCTTCTTAGCTCATTTCCCTCCTACCTACCCTATATCCTGGAAGCCCACTTGGGAAAGCAAAGATTTTATCACCTATATATTCCTCCCAACACTCTAGATCAAAAACTTTCAAAGACTATTTACAGAATACATAAACTCTTTGGCTAAAAACCCCACATTTTGATCCCAACTTCCTGCTTTTCAGCCTCAATGTTGACCCCTCTGAAATCTATGTTCAGTTGAAAACTGGGTTAGCCTTACCACTTCCCAAATGCTCTCCTGTTCTTTCCTTGAAATTCTCTTTAACAAGTGAAAGACTGGGGCAGTTAGATGGCGCAATGGTTAGAGCACCCACCCTGGAGTCAGGAGGACCTGAGTTCAAATTTGGCCTCAGACAGTTAATAATTACCTAGCTGTGTAACTGTGAGCAAGTCACTTAACACACTGCCTTTCAACCCCCATCTCTTGACCTTGACCTCCCCCCAAGAAGTGAAGGACTCAAGATGCTGAATAAGAAACACATTTCTGGAGACAGACATTGTGGGAATTTGTTTTATTTTACTATGCACTTAAAAATTTTGTTTTTGCTTTTGCAAGGCAATGGGGTTAAGTGACTTGTCCAAGGTCACATAGCTAGGTAATCATTACGTGTCTGAGGCCAGATTTGAACTCAGGTCCTCCTGACAATAGGGCCAGTACTCTATCCACTACACCACTTAGCTGCCCCCTCCCCCCAATTTTTTTTTTTAACAAGGGTTTTATTTTTCTTTTATTCTAAAGAAGGAGAACATGTTTCTTGGTTTGAAAAAAAAATTTCCTCTAGATTATCTTCCCTCATACATTCCCTTTCAAATCACCTTTCCTGATTCTTCCTGGGAAGAAAGATTTTTTGATTCCTATGAATTCCCATGGTTTAATATTATATCTGGTATATGATTATATTGTGACTATAATTACTTATTTAAGTCTTATTTCTGCTTACTGGACAACAGGCTATGAGAATGGCAGACTTGTGCCAGAAAAATTTTCATTCTCTCTCTTCTACTTCCTTTGTTGAGAATGTACTCCCCCCTTCCAAAATCTTACTTTCCCCTTCAGCTCAATTCAAGTGTCACTTCCTGTACTAGGACTTTCTTAATTCATTCAGTTAACAGTCATCTTATAGTCTCATCTCTGTGCAAAAATTACTTTGTATTCACTTTTGTATTATTTATTGATCTGTTTTCTGTCAACAGTTTCTTGAGATCAGGAATCGTTTTTATCCCCAGCTCATATCATAGTGCCTTACATATAGAAAGTGCTTGATAAATACTTTTTTAAATGGAATCAAATATCCAAAAACTTGCATACAAAACATATCCAATAAATATTACTGAGTAAAAAAAAAGAAACTAAAGATGTCCTCTTTGGAAGTTCACTTACCTGTATCTTCCCTATTTTGCCTTTTTAATTTCCTTTGAGCTTCTTCAGCCTAAGAAAAATTAAAAATATTTAGATTAAAATTCAGTTAAAAAGAATACCTGAAAATCCTAAACAAATGACCAATCACACAAATTATCAGCAAACAAGAGAATTATCATCTAGTTGAGCAAATTTATATTCTTTAAAATTGTTTTAAGGGGGCGGAGCCAAGATGGCAACAAGAGAGGATCATCTCTTAGGTGCTCTCTCATAAAACTTATAAGGACTCTAAATTTTCGAGAGACAGAACCTACAGAGGGACCCAGTGAGGCAGTTCTCCTACTCAAGGTAACCTGGAAAAGAGCAGAAAGGCTCTGCTCCCTGGGGTTGCAGGGGCGGCCCGCCAGAGAACTTCAGCCTCCCAGAGGCAGCCCCAGTTCACAGCAGAAAGGCAGTTTCCTGACCTACGCCCTGGGGAGCACTGGGCACAACTTGAGGGAATGGTGGAGGGGCAGGGGGACCTCTACCAGAGCGAGCACATGAAGCCCAGCCCTCAGGGCACACAGTGAGCAACTTGCAGATCCAGGAACAGGAAGCAGAGCCTGTAAGCAGGAGCCCCCAGGGCATGAGCATGCTGAGCCTAGGGAGGGAGCAGAGAGAGACTGCCAAGTTCTCTCCTATGTCCCTGGAACAGGATATGCTGGGGTTCTGACCACATTCAGATACTGATCTAAGTCTAGCTCCCCCCCACCTCAGCCCCGTGGCAGAGGGGGGCGCTTATGGTCATTCACAGACCAGGAGGGAGGACAGAGCCTCACACACTGAGATCCTTGTGGGAGTGTCCCAAAAGCTCAGGAAGCACCCCAAAACAGGCTCAGGCTGGGAAAATGAGCAAGCAGAGAAATAAGAGGAACACCACTGACAAATATTTTGCCTGTGAGCCCAAGAAGGATCAAAACACTCAGTCTGAAGATGAGGAAGCACAAGCTCCTGCATCTAAAGACTCCAAGAAAAAACAGAAATTGGGCTCAGGCTATGACAGAGCTCAAAAAAGACTCTGAAAATCAAATGAGGGAATTGGAAGAAAAACTGGGAAAAGAAAGGAGAGAGATGCAGGAAAAACATGAAAATGAAGTCAGCAACTTGGTCAAGGAGATCCAAAAAAAATGCTGAGGAAAATACCAGCTTAGGTCAAATGGATAAAACAGTTCAAAAAGTTATTGAGGAGAAGTATGCTTTAAAAAAGCAGAATTGGCCAGATGGAAAAAGAGATAAGAAAGCTCTCTCTGAGGAAAAAAAATCCTTCAGACAAAGAATAGAACTCAGGGAGATTGCTGAATTTATAAGACTCAAATACTTCAAAACCAAAAGAATAAAAAATTAGAAGAAAATGTGAAACATCTCATTGAAAAAACAACTGATAAGGAAAACAGATTTAGGAAAGATAATTTAAAAATTATTGGAATACCTGAAAGTCATGATCAGGAAAAGAGCCTTGACATCTTTTTCAAAGGATTACTACAGGAAAATTGCCCTGATATCCTAGCAGAGGGCAAAATAGAAATGGAGAGAATCCACCGATCCCCCCCCGAGAAAGAGATCCCAAAAAACCAACCCCCAGGAATATTATAGCCAAGTTCCAGAACTCCCAAGTCAAGAGAAAATATTACAAGCAGCCAGAAGGACACACAGAAATACCGTGGAGCTGCAATCAGGATCTCACAGGACTTAGCAGCAACTACATTAAAAGCTCGTAGGGCTTGGAATATAATATACTGGAAGGCAAAAGAGCTTAGAATTCAACCGAGAATCAACTACCCAGCAAAACTGAATGTCCTCTTCCAGGGAAAAAGATGGACTTTCAATGAATCAGGGGAATTTCAAATGTTCCTGTTGGAATGGCCAGAGCTGAACAGAAGGTTTGATCTTCAAATACAGGACTCAGGTGAAGCATAGAGATTACTCAATGGAGTACATGCATCTGGAGTAAGAAGGGGGGGGACAGGGTGAAGGGGGGGCGATGTGAGTGATGGAGGAAGAGGATGGACCATGGGGGGAGAGTGGTTAGATATAACACATTTTCTTTTTTACTTCTTGCAAGGGGCTGGGATTGGATGGCCTGTCCGGGACCATAGGGCCAGGTGGATGCTGGGCTTAAGGGGTGGTTATGTGGGCTTGGGGCCTCTTGGCCCCAGGGCTGGGGATCTGTCTGCTTTGCCACTCAGCTACCCTACAGCAGAGTCAGAGTGAAAGGAGAGAGGAAATACAAATAGAGGGAACTGTGATCAGCAATGGCAATGGTGGAAAAATATGGAAGTAACTTTCGTGATGGACTTATCATAGAGAATGTGATCCACCTGTGACAGAGTTGGTGGTGTTTGAACACAGACTGAAGCACATCTATTATTATTATTATTATTATTTTGGGGAGGGTGCAGGGCAAATGGGGCTGGGTGGCCTGCCTGGGGCCGCATAGCAGGGTGATTGCTGGGTGTCTGAGGCTGGATTTGGACCCGGTGCTCCTGGCTCAAGGGTCAGTGCTCTGTCCACCACCCAGCTGCCCCTACTATTATTACTATTTTATTTTATTTTGGGTCTTTTTTTTTCTTTTTGGGGTTTTTGCAGGGCAGTAGGGTTGGGGTGGCTTGCATGTCACACAGTTGGATGATTGTTGGGTGTTCGGGGCCAGATATGGGCTTGGGTGCTCCTGGCTCCAGGGCTGGTGCTCCGTCCAATGCGCCACTTGGCCATACCTACAATTATTACTATTATTTTTTAATTTTAATTTTTTTTCTCCCCTTTACTTTATCGTTCAAGCAAGTCTATTTTTTGGGGGGGTATTTTGTTTACTCTTAAACAAGAATATTTTATTAATGTATATAAAAAAACATTTGTACAAAATGAGAATAAATATTAAATAAAAAAAAAAGAAAAGGGTCTTGGCTAACAAACTGCCTTCTGTGGGGGGAAGGAAGATTAGGGGAAAAATTGTAAAACTCAAAATAAATTTAAAAAAAGGAAAAGAAAAGGGTCTTGGACACTTAATTGATTAATTATTGATTGTTTGATTGATTGTTAACTCCAGCTCTATCACTGACCTGGGGTGTGATTTTGGCTAAGTTACTTTGTTCCTCTCCTATGTGTAAAACAAGAGGGTGTTTACAAGGCTTCCGTTAGAGAAGAGGCAGAGTGAAGATGTGGGATACTGTCCATTATAGTCAGGCTTGATATTGGGGCAGTGAAATTTGCTTTACTGATTTTCTCTATTTTCAGGGAGGGTTCATGGCAGAATGGAGATTCTGAGAAACAATTGGTGTAAAAATATAAGACATTAATAAAAAAATTTTAAATCATAAATAAATAAATAAAATTGTTTTAAACAAAAATTGTGAGAGTATTTAAACATCTATTTTAATCATCAAAAGCATCTTTGCAATAAAAAATAATAGAGAGGGGATATGGAAAAGATAGCTAAAACAAATTTGTTTAGCTTCAAGTAAAGTTAGCAGCAAAGAAGCAAATAAAAACACTGGTTATGAGATGAAAAGTTTAGCCCCACTCTGAAAACTACTTAAATTTTTATAGTTGGAGGTAGCAGAAATTGAATTTATAATCAGAAGACCTACGCTCAGATTGTGCCTGTCATTTACAATCTGTGTGACCTTGGGCAAGTCATGAAATCCAATACAACTTTCCAGTTCTAGATAATGTTACTTTATGAAAAGTTTGATTAGAATGAGAATCCATTAAAGATTGAAAAAATTTTAAACTAGAAATTAAAAAATTAGTCTTCAATAAATTTTCATGATAAAAATCACTACAATTAAAATGATTCTTCAATCATTCAATAGATATTTGTAAACTGCTTACTACACAACAGGCTTTTTCCTAGGTGGTGAGGATGCAAATATGATGAAATGAAACAATCTCTACTTATAAGGGGCTCACATCTTAATGGGAGAAAACAAGGACATATAATAAATATATGTTCTAAAATATGTCATCTGAAAGGGAGAGAATTCTCAGGGGAGTCAAGGAGAAATTTCATGTAGTAGGTAGTTTTTGATCTGAATCATGAAACAAGATAAGAGATTTTATATGGTGGAGGAAAGGAGTATGTTCCAGGCAAAAAGGAGGGATAATCCAACAGTACAGAAATGAGAGATGGCAGTATTACCTGTGAAAATCAAGACCAACAGTTGGCTAGATAATAGAGGGGAGAGTAATATGTAATATAATTAGGCTGGAGAAAGGCTGTAAAGAGCTTTAAAATCTAAAAAGAATTTATATTTAATCTTTGAGGAAACTTGCCTCTGAAATTTACTGAGGTGTGTCACAGGTGAAATCTTCACTTAAAGAAAATCACTTTAGCAGCAGTACAGAAGGTGGACTAGAGTGGACAGGGACCTGAGGTAGGGAAGCAACTGCAACAATAAAGGTGAGAGGTGATGGAGATTTGAACTAAGATGATAGCTAGGTGAGTAGAGAATGGGTCAGATGCAAGAGATGAACAGAAATAGAAATGACAAGATTTTGCAACTGATTAACATGAAGGAGAATGAGAAAGAATAACACCCCAACTATGAATCTTGAAAATTTTATAAATTGCTATAAAACATAACAGCCTACAATTTGATTTTAAATAGCTAATAGAAAGTTTTTTTCTAAATTACCTTAGATTGTTCTGCCCTTGAAAAGTGGTAGAAATATAGATTGAAATCTTTAGTGCATTCTGGCTTTAGTTCATATAGGCCTCGTCCTGTTAATCCAGGTTTCCTATTAAAAAAAAGTAATGATTTTATTGTTATTGCTAAATTTTTTAAAATTATATTCATCCTTATAAGGGACAAAGCCGCTGAACCTAGAAGACGCTTAACCTAATTTCTCACTTTTAAGTTTTTCCAGGAGTGCTTTTTTTACATATAATTTATGTCACATTTATTAAGTAGTGGGATTTTTTTATTGCTTCTTTCTTATCTAGCCTTTTCACTGATTCAATCTTTCAGCACTATCAAAAAGTTCTGATGATTACAATTTAGTTTGAGATCTGATAATACAATTCTCCTTTCATTCCTATTTCTTTCCCCATTATTTTCACTGAGATAATACTTCCAAATGAATTTTGCATTTTTTATCTATTTTTATTATGTATCCTCTCAGTGATTTGAAGAGCATAGCGCCAAATCTATAAATGAATTTACATAATATTATTTTTATTTTGCTGACCTGGCCTAATCATGTCTGCTGAATCGCTACTTAAATCTTCTGTGAAATGTTTTGCATTTGTATTTATTTATGATTTTTGTGAAACTTGGTATTTGTGAGACTATTAGAAATTTTATGTATTTTGTAGTTAATTTTGAAAATAATTTCTAATTTTTTCTTCCTAGTTTTTGTTAGGGCTGGATCATACTAGTGATTTTGTATCTGTTACTGAATGAAGTCAGTATTTCTTTTGATTAGCTTCTACATTGATTCTGAGGTTTTCCAAATACATCATTATATTCTCTGAAAATAAGAGTAGTTTTGTTTCCATTTTTGCCTGTTTCTACCTTTAACTTTGTGCTTACCTTATTGTTATAGTTAGCATTTATAGAATTATAAGGTTAAATTACTTGACCTTTGTTCAATTTTAAATAAGGAAATCAGACTTGATGATTTCTAAGGTTCCTTCCAGCTCTAGATTTATGACTTTATGAACTATGTCAAATAATAGTATGAAAAGGGGGTAGTCATTCTTTTACCTATGCCTGGAAGTCTTTCTAATGTTTTCCATCACAAATTATACCCTTGGTTCTAGATATACAAATTTCAATTACATTAAAAGGGGTCCTTCATTGACTACACACACACACACACACACACAATTTTTTAGGAATTTTAATATGAATTAATATTAACTAATATCCTGCATTTATGGAAAACATGATGTTTTGCTGTTTATACAATTAATTATGCTTCTTAAAATGGTTTTTAACCTTTTTTTTGTTTCAATGAAAGTTCAATTTTAGTGAGAGAAATTTCCAGGAATCATTGTAATGTAAAAAGAAAAGGCATTAAAAATTTAAAAGAAAGAGATATTAATGCCAGAGCATTTCCTGATCCTTTGTTTTTGATGAGGTTATAGTGTTCCCTTATTTCAGTATCAGGCACTTGGAAATGCATAAGGAAAAAATGTTTATTATAATAAATTTAGAAGGAAATTGCTTAAAGTATAAGAAATGTTCAATGTTTTTCAATACGAATGGAATTATATTTTCTATAAATTTTCAACAGCATAAATAAATTAGGGTTTTCCCCCTCCACTTTATATTTAGATCAGCAGTCATTTAAGATATATTAATGGTAATACATTTTGGAGTGTAAAGTATGGTTAAGAAGCTTTTCTAAAGCTCAAAAATCTGAGGTCATTAAAAACTGATGATGCAGTTTATACAGTTTAGTTAGAAAAGCTGAATGCCAAAGAAAGGTATTTCAAGAAGTACAAAGCACTCATTTGGAAACAGCTGTTCGAGTTAACCATTAAAAAAAATTTTTTTTGAGTTAACCATTTTTTTTAAAAGTAATCTAACTATCTATCTATATATATAAAGTTATTTATTCTGGATAAATCAGGGAACCTCAATGGTGGCAGTCACAGTGATTTTATGAGAATTTCTGTGTTTTCTGTAGCCTCAAATTATTGAGAAGCAGACTGAATTTAATTTTGTAATAGAATCTTGCATTAAATCAAGAAGACATCATTCAAAAATATGGTCCCATGGATTAAACTTTATACTTCAAGTGCAGCTTGGTGGTACAGACAATAGAGCACTGGCCCTGGAGTCACACAAGTTCAAATACAGCCTCAGATACTTAATATTTACCTAGCTGGGTGGTCTTGGGCAAGTGACTTAACCCACTGCCTTGCAAAAACTAAAATTAAAAAAAAAAACAACACACCTTTACACGTCACTGCTTACTATTAGAGAAATCAGCTATCTTCAGAAAATGGAATTTTAGAAAGTAAACTTACTTGAAACAGGCAACTGCTTCAATTACACTCTCCATTCCTGTCTCCTTGTTCTCCTGAATGGCATAATAGGTAAAGAAGTGTTTCATCACTAGTTAATAGTATCAGAGGTTTCATACACAATGCATGTACTTGTATAAGATCTTCTTGTGTGCTGACATTTACAAAGCTTAATATAACTTCAAAGAACAGCATCAATGCCACTACCATATGGAATCAAGGCCTGGAAGGAGTTAAATGAAAATGCTAAGCCCATATCAATAATCATTACTGACATTTAATAATACTGACATTAATGTTTGCATGCATTATATCAAACACACATTTTATGTATCCTTTTGTTAACTACAATTTGAAAATGAATTTTGTAAAAAAAATTTTTTTTTCTATTTCTATCTAAATTGTTTTTCACTAAACTAATGACAATATGCAGGGCATCTGGTATCCCTAAACAAAGTTTTTTATTTTTTACATATTCTTTATTCAAAATATTAAGGAAATTTAAAATTCATTTTTTAAATCACTTCAACAAAATCCTATTCCAGTAACTCATTAGAGGAGATAGCTTCATCAACCTGAAACAACTTCTGATACTTGTTGTTTAAGGATCAGTCTATATCAAAGAGGCTCATCAACCTAATCCTATGATTATTAATTTTTCCTCAATCATAATTTTGGAAAACTATTCACTGAGTCAACAAAGGAGTTGTAATCTGCATCTGTGGAAAGAAAATTCCTGCCCACTTCCCACCCCAATTCCCACTGCTCCTTGAGTTATTAAGGTTATTGAGTTCATAGTTGTTATACAAAAAATCTTTATTGCATTATAAAATAAATATAAAAAAGCACAAATTATTAGGATGCTCTTTTATTTTTAGTTTGGTAAAACTTTAAGAAAAAAATCAGATACAGACACTGAATAAGTTCTATGTTGTTTTTTGTAGTGTGAATTTTTGGATACTTACATCTTCTGGCAAAGCCTTTACCAATTCACTATGAGCCATAGGTCTGATGCTCAGTTGATGGATAATCTCACGTTTAATTTCATCTGTAGCATTTACATGTCCAACTCCAGGACTAAATCTTTCTCCTATTAAATTGGAAAAAAGTATGTAATCATATACATTTATATAGCTATAATGTCTGTAACTAAAGCAATTATTTATATTTCCATGTTTGTCTGCCTCTGCAGTGAAAAAATGACCGATTTTGCTAATTTTCACCAAAACCAATGGATATTTAATGAGTTTTTGGGTACATAAACAGGCAGAAAAGAGGCTTGGACTTGAAAAAAAGGTGGAAAGACTCTCTCATTTAACCAACAACCTCAATCAACTGAATCCTAGTCATGTAAATTATCTGTATATTGCTATCTTGGTCTATCTTGGTTGGATTGTGGGAGTTGGGAATAGAATGAAGATGGTAAAAATAGAAGTTAAGGGGCCTCTTCTCATTTCACCTACTACTTAGCAAGTAGAGGAAAAGTCCATCTATGATGTAGTTAAAAAACAAAACAACCTTTATTTTTCACCACATTTTTCTCTTTTTCATTTCCCCTTGGCAGTAACTACAATTCTTTTTCTGTGGAGCTCAGAAATGTTATGGGGGATATAAAATAGCTCAGGATTTGAGAAATGACAAGAGAAGAGGCAAGAGAAAGTCAAGGGGCAAAAAGGAAGCATAAAAATTTTTTGTAATTAAGAGTTCACTAATTAAAATTACTATCCTTAACACTGCCACAAGAAAATTTTTTTGCTGCCCAACAAGATGAAGAGAAACTATTTGGATCATTTCCTGGAAAATTCAGCAACTATATTAGTATACTAGTATTTTGAATAGCCTGCTTTCTAGTGTGCTACCATTTATTCCTTTATTTTCTCAAACCTTAGAACTCTTTAGGATGATGGAACTCTTAAGGAGCCATCTTTCAAAAATTCTACATCATACCTAACTGAAGGAGACAAAGTATGTAATATCCTTTTTCTTAGGAACTGAATTTTAGCAACACACCAGGTATTATTATAATTTCTGAGCTATGTACAACTGTAAGACCCACCCAAATTTATATTTGTCATAAGAAAAAAAAACTTACCAACAAGCATTATAATGAGGTACAACATTTCTTCTATTAGAGTACGATTTTGTTGAACAACATCCTATTATAAAGAGGGAAAAACAAAAGGCAAAAGTTTAAAAAAGCATGATTCACACAAATTCCACATAAAGCTCCTATGTTCAGTGCTTTGGTACTTACTTTCTGGAGAGCAATTTGGAATTATGCCCAAAGGGCAAAAAAAATGTGCTACCCTTTGATCCAACAATACCACTACTGGGTCTATACCCTGAAGAGATCATGAAAAAGGGTAAAAACATCACTTGTACAAAAATATTCAGAGCAGCCCTGTTTGTGATGGCAAAGAATTGGAAACTGAGTGAATGTCCATCAGCTGGGGAATGACTGAACAAACTGTGGTATATGTATACTATGGAACACTTATTGTTCTATTAGAAACCAGGAGGAATAGTAATTCAGAGAAGCTTGTAAGGATCTGCATGAACTGATGCTGAGTGAGATGAGCAGAACCAGAAGAACATTATACACCCTAACAGCAAATCTTAACGGACTTGATCATTTCATCAACGTAACAATCAGGGACAATTTTAGGGCATCTGTGATGGAGAATACCATCTATATCCAAAGAAAGAATTGTGGAGTTTAAACAAAGATCAAAGACTATTACCTTTAATTTTTTAAAAAAGGTATCTTATGTAATTTTGCTATCACTTATATTTTATTTTTTCCTTAAAGATGATTTCTCTCTCAAGACATTCAATTTTGATCAGTGTCTAGCATGGAAACAATATAAAGACTAACAGACTGCCTTCTGTGAGGATTGGGGGGAGGGAAGCAAGATTGGGGAAAAATTGCAAAATTCAAAAAACAATTAAAAAAGAATACTTGCTTTCTTACAGCATATAGGAAAAGCAATACATTGTACTACTTCAAGCAACTGTTGGCATTCCTACCATATTAAGAAGCAATCAAATTCACTGTAGAATACATTTCTAATTCTTGGGAATTTTCTCCCTTACGTCAGACTATCCACTGCTCTTGCTTCTATCCTGTGGAACTAACATGATAGCCTCTCAAATACTTAAAAACAGCTAATCATGTCCTCCCCTTAAATATTTTTTTTTCTTTAAAATTTAATTTCCTGAGTTCTTCGACAATCCTTATATGGCATGATGCTTCAAGATCTGTCCTAGGGCAGAATATGCTGCCTTAATCTGGATATTCACCAATTTAGCAATGTCTATCTACCTCTATATGCAGTCTCAGAATTGCATATAGATGTTATCTAAAGACAAAGCACAAAGGAACTATCATTCCCTAGACACTAGGCATTTCTTAACATCAAATTAGTTTTTTGGTTGACACATTGTACTTCTTCATGTTAAGATTGCAATCCCAGGATACTGCTGAATTTTTTACATTTTTAAAAAAAATTTTGCATTCCAAATTTTCTTGCTCTGACCCCTCCCACACTCATGAGAAAGTAAGGAATATGAAACCCACTGTACATTTGAACTGAATTTCAGCAAAACACCAGGGGTTATTAGGATTTTTGAGCTTATGTGCAACTCTAAGAGCCACCCTAAGTATACAATGTAAATATTTCCATACTAGCTATGTTGCATAAAAACAAAAACAAAAGGAGGAAGGCAAGAAAAAGTAGAAAATAATAATACTTTAATTAGTACTTAAAAGTTCTTCAGTTTTTCATCTCGAGTTTCTCTGGAATTGTTATGGGTCATTATGTTGATCAGATCAGCTAAGTCTTTAACAGTTGGTCATTATTACAATATTGCTGTTATTGTATACAATGTTTTCTTAGTTCTATTCACTTTCACTCTGCATCAGTTTGTATAATTAAGACTTATATGAACTGATGCAGGTTTTTCTGAATCCATCTACCTCATTTTTCTTATAGCACAATAATATTCCATCACAATCACATATCACAACTTGTTCAGCCATTCCCTAAACTGAGGGACATTTCTTCCATTTTCAATTCTTTGACATCACAAAAAGAACTTCTGCAAATATTTTTGTATAGATAGGTCCTTTTCCTTATTTTTTTTGGATGTCTTTGTAATAAATATCTAGGAATGGTATTGCTGGGTCAAAAAGCATATACAGTTTTATATAGACCTTTGGGAATAATTTCAAATTTTGGATCATTTTGCAGCTCCATTAACAATGCCTTAGTATACCTTGCCTATTTTTCCACATCTCTTTCAACATTTGTCATTTTCCTTTTTCTGTTATGTTAGTCAACTTGATAGATATAAATTGTTTTAATTTGCATTTTCCTAATTATTCATGATTTAGAGAATTTTTTCAAATGATTATTGATAGTTATTATTTCTTCTCTGAAAACTGCTTTTATCCTTTGACCATTTTGTCAATTGGAGAATGGCTCTTTTTATAAGTTTGGCTTAGTTCCCTTCTTCTACATATCTGAGAAATGAGGTCTTTATCAGAGAAACTTGTTGTAAAGTTTCCTGTTTTGCTTCTGACCAATCTTTGCTTCTTTTAATCTGTCCTCCCTCTAATCACTTCCCTCTTTTATCTTTCCTCCTACTTCTCTGTTGGGTAAGACATATATAAATATATATAAATACACACACACACACACACACACACACACACACACACACACCTCTGTCACCAGTTCGGATGAGTGTGAGGTTTGAGCATTATGTCTCCCCATTTTCTTCTCCACTTTAAGAATTCTTTCTTGAGTGCTTCTTTTATATGAGACAATTTTCCCAATTCTTCCTTTCCTTTCCCTCTTTTCCTACAACTCTCATATTTTTTTGAGATCATTCCAATATAATCCACTCACACCAATGCTCTCTGTCTATGTAGACTACTTCTAATTGCCCTAATAATGATAAAGTTCTTAGAAGTTAGATGTTATCTTTTCACATATAAATAGCTTAACCTTATTATGACCTTTGTTTACATTTTTATGCTTTCTTCGAGTCTTGTGTTTGAATATTAAATTTTCTATTCAGCTTTGGCATTTTCATCAGGAATGCTTGCAAGTCCTTTATTTTACATTTTCCCCTCTGAAGAATTATACTCAGTTTTTCTAAGTAGGTTATTCTTGGTTGTAATCCTAACTTCTTTGATTCCTGGAATATCATATGCCAAGCACCCTGGTCCATTATCAAAGAGGTTATCAAATTTTGTTGTGATCCTAATAGTCACTCCATGTTATTTGGATAGTTTTTCCTGGTCACTTGTAGTATTTTCTCCTTGACTTGAGAGCTCTGTAATTTGGCTATGCTATTATTAAGTTTTCATTTTGGAATTTCTTTCAGGAGGTGATTGGTAGTAAATTTTTCTTTTGGTATATAGTTCTAAGATACAGGGATAGTTTTCCTTGATGATTTCTTGAAATAAAAATGTCTGTGCTTTTTTTTATTTTTTGATCATGGCTTTGCTTTCAGGTAGTCCAGTAATTCTTTTATTATCTCTCCAGAATCTATTTCCAGTTCAGTTATTTTTCCAATGAGATATTTCACCTTTTCTTTTTTTAAATTCTTTTGATTTTGTTCTATTGTTTCTGTTTCTTAATGTCTCAAGGAATCATTAGCGCCCACTCACCTATTTTCTAATTTTTAGTGAATTTTTTTCTTCAATTGAACTTTGTACTTTTTTACCATTTGGTAAATTTTGTTTTTTAATATATTTTTCTTCAATATTTTTGGTGTGCCTTTTTATCAGGCTTTTAAATCTCTTTTTATAATTCTTATACTTTTCTCATTTCTTCCTCCAATTTTTCCTATAGTTCTCTTATTCGATTTTTAAAATCAATTTTTGGGGGTTCTTTTAAAAATATCTCTTTCTTTAGCTTTTGCCATGAATTCTTGTAGACTTATGTCCAATCTGCATTTTGGTTTGAAGCTTTGCTTATTGATGTTTTCTCATTGTTGTCTTATTCTGAGTTTATATCTTAAGTTTTCATGTCATCACAGTAGCTTTTTATGGTCAGGTTCTTTTTTTGTTATTTGTCCATTTTTCTACTTTTTTTCAAATCTTTGAATTTGGGCTCTGTTCACCTGGAGTGGGGGACAGGAATCGTCACTGTCTGAAAGTTCAAACTTTTTTACCCTATGGTTTTCACAGTTAGTTATAGGGGAGTTATAAATGATTGTTCTTTTAAAGTGGTGTGATTGGGATAGAGATTGTCACCACCACTCTCCTGGTCTGAAATTTGGTTCTTACTCAATAGGTGCCCTATTCCCTTGAAGCCAAAAGTACTAGCACTCCTCTCTCTGCTTTGGAACTGAGTCCTTGAACTAGAACCAGGGTCTCTGCTCCCTTGTAACCACAAGTAACCCTCTTTGCACTAAGCCTGTGATCCAAAACTGGGTGGTTAAACAGGACCCAGGCTCATTCCCAATACTCCCATAGCAATTCCTTGTAATCTTTTTCTGAGCAGTTGTCTCTGAGTGCTCAGAGTTTCTGAAACTGTCACTGCTGCTGTTACACTTCCAAAGGTTCATAACTGCTGTTGCTGCTATGCTATACTATAGGCCAGCCCCACCTTGCCTGTCACAATTTCTCCTTCTGGTCTCTGAAAAAAAAATTTGCCTTTGACCTTTTGTTGTCTATGTCACACCAGGATTTGATTTGATGCATTATTTTTTGAGAGGATTGTTGGAAGAGTTTGATCCCTTAGGGACTTCACAAAAGATTTTTTATCCAAGATAATACTGAATCCAATAACTACTTTTTTTTTTTTTAGGTTTTTTGCAAGGCAAGTGGGGTTAAGTGGCTTGCCCAAGGCCACACAGCTAGGTAATTATTAAGCGTCTGAGACTGGATTTGAACTCAGGTCCTCCTGACTCCAGAGCCGGTGCTTTATCCACTGTGCCACCTAGTCATCCCACAATAACTACTCTTAAGGTTCTTCCATTCAACCAGGACCAGATTCTTTTATTTACAGCTACTGTCTAAACCAGTTCTACTTTTCCCACAAGAATGGTATGAGAAATTTTGTTAAATTATTTGCTAAAGGGGCAGCTAGGTGGTACAGTGGTACAGAGCAGCAGTACTGGAGTCAGGAGGACCTGAGTTCAAATCCAACCTCAGACGCTTAATAATTACCTAGCTGTGTGACCTTGGGCAAGTCACTAAACCCCAAAGCCTTGCAAAAAAAAAAAAAAAAAAGGAATTTAGCCAAAAGTAGTGGGTAAGATTATTTACCTTTCTTCCCAGATTTGGAAAGTGGTATCTTTCCTTTTTCTCTGTCCTGTAGTATCTTTTCCAATCTCCATTATTTTTCAGAGAATACTGACAAAATCTCAGCAATCATCTATCAAGTTCTTCAGTTCCCTAAGATATATAGCTTGAATGGACCTGTTGACGTGCACTCATTATAGGCAGCTGGCTGCTTCCTTATTACCATCTTTACTAATATTGAAGTTTAGCTTTTTTTGTACTGTCCTTTAACGGCATTTTTATGCTGTCTCTCGTCAGAAAAAATAGAAGCAATAGAAGCAAAATAAGAGTGGAATAGCACTTCTTTCTGTCACCTTCTAATATTACACTTTGCCCTCCTCTCACTAACTATAGTCCCTCTCTTATTTGATCTTCTTTTCTCCAATGAAGATTATAAATGAAAAACCAACAACAACAACAAACAACACATCCTTTCTTTTTCTTAGTTTTTCTTGTCTGGTGACCTATTCTGATAGGACTCTGGCATACCTATGTATTCACCTTCTCTTGCTTGCCTCTTCCTTAGGTATCTTTTTTTGTTTGTTTGTTTGTTTTTTGTTTTGCAAGGCAAGTGGGGTTAAGTGGCTTGCCCAAGGCCACACAGCTAGGTAATTATTAAGTGTCTGAGACCAGATTTGAACCCAGGCGCTCCTGACTCCAGGGCTGGTGCTTTATCCACTGTGCCACCTAGCCGCCCCTAGGTATCTTTTTAAAATTTGAGAAATAAATTCTCTGTGCATTCATTTTGGATTCTTTAGACAACTAATTCCTCCTCAGGTAAATTTACCTGCAGTATTTTAGGCCATAGCATCTTTTCTCTGAATTCTTTGAAACCTACTTTCCTAAAATTTATGATGCCTACCATATTATGTCAAGTTTCCTTTCATCTACAGAAATTCTAAGATCTAGAAGTAACTTTATTGACACATTTCCTATTGTGACCACCCCAGCAACTAGTTAGTTCTTTTTGGTGAGAATTTGCACCAGAATAGAAGTCCATATTTTGTTGGTTTTCCCAATTTGTGAAGGATATGCTAAAAATGTTTCTAACTCCTCTGCTTTTTCCAAAGAGAGAACTCTAGCAGTCATATTAAATTATTGTTCATTAATATAGGTGACATAATATAATGTTTCCCAAACTCCTTATCTATTCCTTTTTCTGCCCAGGAGGTCTTCATTATAATCCAATGACAATTTTTTTTCATAATCTTCAATTCAACAAGAACTTATTTGACATTTTAATATATTCTAATATATTCTAATAACTACCCTCAAGAGATTTATATTATATTCTGAAGAAACAAGATATATGCAGCTAAGTTTTTATAAAATACATACTAAGTAAATCAAAAGTAATTTTGCAGAAGGAAAGCACTAACAACTGAAAAGGAAAGGTTTCTTTTTTTAGGTTTTTGCAAGGCAAACAGGGTTAAGTGGCTTGCCCAAGGCCACACAGCTAGGTAATTATTAAGTGTCTGAGACTGGATTTGAACCCAGGTACTCCTGACTCCAGGGCCGGTGCTTTATCCACTACGCCACCTAGCCACACCAAAGGAAAGGTTTCTAGTAAGAGATACAGGTTTCTGAGATATGTGTTGTGGCAGCTAGGACTTCTATAAAGTGGAGAGAAGAAAGGAGAGCATTCTAATCATGGGCAATAGTAGATGGCATGTTAGGTAGTGGACCAGCAGGCAGACTGGTCAGTTTTACTGAAAAATTAGGGAGACCATGAAGCTTAGTAGAAAGAATATTGGCTCTGGGCTCAAGAAGCTAGGTTCATAGCTTCTTCTTTTCTGCTTTTACCACTTACAACCTATGTGATCTTAGGCAAGTCAAACAAATGAGGGATTTAACTAGATGGCCTCTTAATGCTATGTCAAAATAAATAAAATAAACAAAATAAAGTAAAAAAGCAGAATATTGTATTTGGTGAATATCAAGCAGCCCAGTTTAGTTGGATTACAGGATGCAGAAGCAGAAATAATATGCAATCTGGAAAGATTACTTTCTGGAGTCAAGAAAACCTGAGTTCAAATCCAGCCTCAAACTCTTACTAACTGTGACTCTAGGTGAGTCATTTAACCAGTTTGCCTCATTTTCCTCAAGGGTCAATTAAGTTGGAAAAGAAAAGGGCAAACCATTCCAGGGTCTTTGACAAGAAAATTCTAAATGGGGTCACAAAGAGTCAGACACAACCGTAATAACTGAGCAATAAATGTTTTTTGGGGAACAATAATGTGTTCTGTTTTGGACATATTGAGTTTGATATGCTTTATCCCAGAGGGAGCTGGCAACATAAGATTTGAATTCTCTACCATCTTTCTTTTCATTCTGCTTTCTGGGTTTTTTCAAGTTAAGTATATCTTCTGAATATTTGCTACTATTCCTCTCACAGCCCTAATCTATATTCCTGTTGCTTTTACTTAAGGTATACCCTTCCAGAGACATAATCCAACCCTGTGGTACCTATATGATGAAATTTCCTTTTCACATTAAGATAGTTATCTTGTTATTTATACCTTATGGATTTGTGTCTACACATTTGAGGTTGTGGCTTTTATTGATAGTTCCTTTCTTCCATTTTTCCTGTCAATTTTTCAGTTTCTCTCTATTGCTATTCTTCCTACATTGTGGTTACTCTATATCTAATTTTGTAGATACACCTAGGCAATTTTCTCTCTCCTTCATCCATTTTGGTCTAAAGTCTTTTAAAAAGCTTTCTCAGTTTCCAAACAAAAACTTTTTTATCAGTCCTTTTAGGCACATTCTAGACTTATTTCTGGGTTTAAACTATACATCCTAACTTTGAAAATCCAATCTATTCTTAGATATCAGCTTTTTAGCAATTTTTGCTCTTTCTCTTCTGAAGTCTCTGACTTTGACTCACAGAAGTGATGAAAATATGACTTATTATCTAGATGGCACAGTGGCAAAGGGCTGAAACTGGAGTCAGAAAGACGAACTCAAAACTGGCTTCAGGGGGCGGCTAGGTGGTGCAGTGGATAGAGCACCAGCCCTGGAGTCAGGAATACCTGAGTTCAAATCCGGCCTCAGACACTGTGTGGCCTCAGGCAAGCCATTTAACCCCATTGCCTAGCAAAAAACCTAACCCCCCCCCCCCCAAACTGGCTTCAGACACTTTACTGTGTCATATAGGGTGACTTAGCCCCTCTCAGTCTTAGTGTTTTCAAATGTAAAGTGGGGATAATAATAGCAACTATCTTCTAATGTTATTGTTAGGATAAAATGAAATAATATTTGTTAAGCACTTTGAAAGGTATCATAAAAATGTTAGCTATCATTGCTATTATTATCTAAAGGTATACAGTATCTTTGCCCAATGCTTCATACTCCTAATCAATGCTTTTAAGATTCTTCCTGCCATTATCACTTGTAAACATGAAGATAATCAAAAGTAGGTAAAATTCATCAAATTTCAAAATCTTTCAAAGTTCTTACCCACTAGATACTAGAATTAAAGCTAACTTTTCTGCTGTTAATGTCAAAAAACTGCTGCTTTAGTACTCCTCAGTAAAAAAGTCCCCAAATACCTATTCATATTTTCTCTTCACCCTTCCTGGATGGCCAGCGCCTTGATTGCTGCCTGAAGCTCCCTATCAGCATTCTTTGGAATAGTCTGAAAGCAGTTTCTTCTGTAGAGACTCCAGCTTCCATCATCCTGGGAAGAGCCTCACATGTTCAGTGTTCCTCTTTCCTTACTCCTTCAACTTTCTGACATAGATAAGGATTTCTCTCTGCCTCTTCAGATCCTTCTTTTAGTTTTTTTTATGGAGTACTCCATTCTTCCTGATAACTTAGAGAGTAGAGAATTATTCTTCTAATGCTTAACTTCTTTTTAGGAGGGAAATCACCATATACTTTGAGTATAGATAATGATTGCCTGATTGTAACAGAAGGATACATCAAAAACATGCTACTTAAGTCATTACAAAATTCACCCCACTCTCTATATGTTCTGGAAGCAAAAATCTCAGTCCTTTATTATTCTTATTATTTTTTGTTCATTTTAAATATAAGTCTAAACAGCTTCTAGTCTCTCTCAGGCCCACATTCTTTAAGCAAGTATTTGATGGAATTCAACTCAAGAGCTATCAATCCCCTTGCTTCATTAGTTCCTGAACCCAGCTTCTTCTGTCAAACTTTCTTCTACTTTCTCTCAATTCTTTCTCCCTCTGCCCCTTCTCTTTTAGCCTAAATCTTCTCCAATTTCCACTTGCCCAAATTTAATCTCAGGTCTTTTTCACAATTCAAAAACCCTCCAAATCTAATGTCACAATTCATTCTCAACATTCTTCAGTTGAAGTCCTCCTTCTACCAACTTCAACCAACTCAGAAATTTCAAGACTTGCATAACACAAAGGCAAAAGTATAAATTAATTATAAGCCTATTTCTACCTTTAAAAAACAAAAAACCCAAAGGTGTTTTGCAAAATAAATCACTTTTTTGTTTGATAAGTTTTAGTGATGTCTTTTATTTTGTACCACAGACAATCCCCAACTAAGAAACACCATCAAACCAAAAATAAAACAAAATACCCCCCCCAATCCAAACATTTTAAAGAATGTGGGCCTGAGAGAGACTAGAAGCTGTTTAGACTTATATTTAAAATGAACAAAAAATAAGGTTTATAAGAGTTATGCCTAAGTAAACAACACTTTAATTCCAAATACAGACAGTTCTTGCTTTTCCTTACAGGATCATTTCATAGACCTGTTTTTTTTTGTTTTTGTTTTTTAGTTTTTGCAAGGCAATGGGGTTAAGTGGCTTGCCCAAGGCCACACAGCTAGGTAATTATTAAGTGTCTGAGGCTGGATTTGAACTCAGGTACTCCTGACTCCAGGGCCGGTGCTCTATCCACTGCGCCACCTAGCTGCCCCTATAGACCTGTTTTTTACATAATGTGAATACACCCAAGGACATGGGGAAGGGGGATGGAAGGGGGCACACACACCTAAAGTGGGAGGCACTGATACACAGTTTAAGGACACATTGGGGCCAAGGACAGAGAAGCAAGAGCAGAACAAGAGTAAGTGGAGCTGGAAGTCTGGCCAGAACCAAGAGGAAGAACATATCAGGGGCATATACATGAGAGCCCAGAGAAGAGAAGATGGGTGATATGTGGGGACTAGGGGCAGATATGCCACACCTGAATATGGCTAGACATAAAACACATAGGGAAATCAGACACATGGGTGGGTGGGCAGAACAAGGTAAATCTCTTCTCTCTTGACAAGCAGGAGATCTCAGGTCATGCCCCTGATCTGCCAGTGTCCCTAGAAATGGTGGTCTCTCCCCAATATCTATTTGAAGGGTTTTTTTTTAGTTTGAAGTTTTTTTCTTTTGTTTGTTTTTGGGAGAGATGGGGTGGAAAATCATGGAATGCTGATCCAAGGGGCAGCAGTAGAGAGAGAATAAGAGTATTATACAGAAAAATTAACATAGGGTTTTTTTTGGAATGCTAATTTTTTTGAGAATTCTTTACATAAAATTGATTTTGTTAGAACTCTCTGTACACTCAATCATTTTATATTGGCAATATTAAGGCAAGATTTTCTTCACAATTCACCAAAGTCTCTCTTTACTAGCCAGAAGGTTGTATGTAGAGGAACCACTTAAAGGTAAAAGTACCATGGCTGTAATGAATAGGTTTAGGTAGTTCAATAAATAAGAGATAAATTATGAAATACCAACTCATCTTTTTAAAGCACAATAGGATGAGTAAACTCTTCAAAGGAACAAGTCGAAGTTAAGTACAAAAATACTGAATTGAATAAAAGGAGTAACAATAATTGCCTCTCCTTAATACAAGTTAGTATAGATAGAATATAATATACTTGAAATAAATTTAGCTTTGAGGAAACAAAGTACTATAATATTAATAAAAAATAATAGTTATATATCATACTGTTTTAGTATGCTATAAAGCTATCTCTGAGGCTTGACAAAACTTCCATATAATGTTGCTACTGATTAAAAACTCAGATTCCTTTAAGGGAAAAAAAAAACTCCAGTCTTTTCCTTTTTATAAACTTTTCATATGACTAGCACAAGACTTTGTATTAATAAAATATGTTTAATAGGAGTAGCTAAGTGGATAGAGCACCGACCCTGAAGTCAGGAGGACCTGAGTTCAAATCCAGCCTCAGACACTTATAATTACCTAGCTATGTGACCTTGGGTAAGTCACTCTACCTTGCAAAAAAAAAAAGAACGTGTTCAATAAATACTTGTTAAATATTACCATTCTGCCCTATGTAATGTTGGGGGGGGGGGGTTGGGAGGGTAGAGGGGGTTTTGGGGAGGGTAGAGGCAAGAGAATTTGCAATGTAACATATCAATCTGTTCAATAAAAAGTCATTAAAATGGACTTTTTATTTTATTTACCATTTAACCATGTAAAAATCAAATTTCACATTCTGATAATGTAGGATGAGATTAAGGGATTTAAAATTACATTTCTCATCTTTACTGATCTTGTTAAAGGTTGCTAAAAATGTATCAGTGATAGATATTTGAAAAACTATACATCTTACCTTATTGACATTCTCAGAGCTGAATCTTTTCCCATAATTAGGAGTACTGAAAATATGAGGAAGTTCAAACCGACTGAGCATTATCATCAGGAAATGGTTTGGATCCATCATAGAAACACCTGTCTGTTAAAAACAAAGGTTGGAATAAAAGAGAAAAAGTTTAAAGTTAAGATTTGGGCACTCCTCAATAACAAGTATTAACTGATTTTCAGAGTGCCTGGACATTTTCGGGAAGCTATGTAGTCCTGACCCTTTATGGTGTTTTCTTACCAGCTGAAAATCATATTGTGGGTAAACAAGTTAGAATACACTTACTTAAATGGACAACTTTAAAAATGCATGGCAATTCCACATCAGCAAGTAACTAAAAGTAGCAAGTTCACAAAGACATAATACCAAAATTTTCAATTTTTTCTTTGAGGAAAAATTTTTGACTATTGCTATTTCCAAGTATCTCTCCAGCTTTCTTTAATCACTTCTTTGTAAGTTCTGAAGTCATCCTTTTTATATAATTTTGACCAAATAAGTTATTTCTTTTTGAAATTCTCTTTTCTGGAGACATTTTCTCCTTTAATAGTATTATTACTTCTTACTGTCATGCTATTACCCTTATTCTCTTACCTAAGATTGAAAAAAAAACTTTTCCTTAATGCTGTGATAAAACCTATAAAAAACATCTCTGTGTTAAACTGAATATCTTAGTTTCATTACCTGAAGCATTACTATATCCTTGTCAAACATCTCACGTCTGCATTTCACATTATGGTAGTAATAAATCTGTTAAAAAATTAAAAAAATACACACATCAATTTTCCTCAATAATTTGTTTTTTTATTTGTACAAAACTATTCTAAATTTAAATGACAGCCTTTCTGATCAACCCATCATGTATGTATAACTATAGAACAAGGAAAGTAAAAAATGGGAAACTTCCCCAACTTCTTTTGCACTATTACTATTTTCTTCTAGAAGTTTCTTCTCAGTTCTGGAGTTTTATGCAACCAACACAACGCCATTCACAAACAGGAACATCTAGGTTCTTAAAAGTCATACAGAATCATGTAGAAATCATTGCTAGTCCTGAAATTCCCTTGATGTGAACCCCTGACTTCAGATATCAACTCTTTGTGTACCCCTGGGCAAATCATTCCACCTCTCTGGTTCTCAGTTTCTTCATATTTAAAATTAATATCTGAAAAATCAATGACACTTTCAACTCTAAACCTAAAACTCTTTGAGTGAATCCTTTTTAAACGGACAGTTTGATTCCTCAATTTATCTATGAAGGGTTAAGAGATCTAGAGAAAGGACTCAAGTGTTCTGAGAAAGTGGAAGAACATGGAGAAGTTTCACATAGTGAGAGAAGGTATGAAAGGAACATGACCTAAAACACTGGAGGAATAGCCATGGCACAGTACAAAAGGCTCAAAAGACTTTATACCATTTAGAATAAATCCTTTATTTTACAGGTTAGGAAATGGCATAGAAAAGGGAAGTGACTTTTCTAAGCTCATACTTGATAATGAATATAGGGGGTGATCAATTATTTTCATTTCAAATTCATTACCCTTTTCATATACATCATGCCAACTCTAGGGTCAATTTCACTGATGATGGACATGATTAAATAGTATTTCTAAGGTTGCCAGCAAAACAAGGCTCCTAGATCCATCCCTGTTAATCATAATTCTCCTAATTCTACTTGCCCTGTTGCCGAAAATAAAGCTAATAGCTATAAAAAAATCCCAAACTGAATCTAAACAAGGTTAAGTTTGTAATAATACTTTAGTTAATTAATAAACTTTTCAGCTCCATTTGATAATGAAATCTAGATTATTACTTTTGTTTTCTATTTTTGACATTGTTTCTTATACATATACCAATAATATGAAAACTTTGGTTTCTATGATTAAATTTGTGTATTTTATTTTTCTATTGTAGTTTTTAAATCAATGATTGAGTGCCATTAAAACTATGGTACCTAGTAATAGTTAACATGTATATAGAACAATTATGTCTAGAAAGTCCTTTACAAATATTATTTTATTTTAAACAATAATACTTTGTTATTTGTTGCAAATGTTAAATACCTTATCCCTATTTTACAGCTAAGTGTCTTGCCCAGGGTCACATAATCAGTGTCTGATGATGAATTTTTCAACTCAAGTCTTCTTGACTTCAGGTTTAACACTATCCACTATGCTCTTATTTCTATCCACAGCACTCTTGCTCCAGCTGCTGTATTGTCTGTGCCTTGAAGAGAGGCTAGGAAATGAGAGAAAACTTACCCTGCAAATTTAAGATACTAACCTGATTAACAAGAGAGAATCCATTTCTTCTCCACATTCCTGCATGCACTTGGGCACATAGCACAAGGCAACGAAGAGGATGTTCTATCAGCATGGGTGGACTGAGTTCACTCTGCAAATAAAAAAATGTCACGTAAAATCTTAGCTAGTATAGTGAATTAACAGGAACAAATGGACAGAAGACTTTGGACTAAGTACATTTTTAGAAATTTACTTTTAAAAATTAAGGATAATTGGGGCTCAAAGATAATACGAATGCTACAGAAATAAAAATTTGCTTTTAAATTTCAGTACCACTTACCAGAGGAAGTAGCTCTGGAAATTTATATGCCACTTCACTTTTGCTTAGCAATACATGTAAACCTGAATGGGAACACAAAACAAAAAAGTTTTTCTGAAGGAATTATATAAACAATCATCCTTTTTTAATTCTCCCATTTAACTTTTTTATCCCTTCATATATGAATGAATATACTGTACAACAAATGAACTTACAATAAAGCAAGTGATCTGACATGATGACTGTATGGATGCAGTCCATTTCCATCATAAATCACATGGAGTAGTATCTCAAGATTCTAGTTCTGGGAAAGCAGAGCTAGACTAGACTGGGAAGAATGAAGGACTTATATATAAGAGAATATGACTTCAAATCCTGACCTTTCTGGGCCTTAGTTTCCTTATCTATAAAATAAGGGTGTTGGACTCAATGCTCTTTAAAGTCACTTCTAGCTCTAAATACAAATCCATTATTAGTCAGTCAAAGAATATTTATTAAATCCTTCACTCTTCCAGGAACTAGAGGTACAAAGACAAACAAAGAGAGCCTTTTTTTAAGCTGACATTTGACTCAGAGAGATAACCAATTATATATATATATATATATATGGACATGGATATATTTAAGGTATTGGGCACTAGCAGCTGGAGAAGGGATAGACATATGTAAAATAAAATGGGGATGAGGAATGATGGCTTCTCTAGTTTTCTTTCAGACTTAGCTCAAATTTGAGCTTCCACAAGAGTCCTCTCTGGCCTGTTTCTCTGCTCCTTCTCTTCCCAACTAGTCCCTCTCCTCTGAGATTATCTTCTATTTCCTCTGTTTTCATTCTCTCCCTTAGTAGCCTGTATCTTTCTTGAAAGCAAGGGACCCTATGTTTTTTTGTCTTTTATTTTTTTAATTTAATATTTATTCTCATTTTGTATAATGTTTTTAATACATTAATAAAATATTCTTGTTTAAGAGTAAATGAAATACCCCTCCCTCCATAAATATAGACTCGCTTGAGTGATAAAGGGGAGAGAAAAAAAAATTAAAATAAAAGGATAGAGCACCAGCCCTGGAGCCATGAGCACCCGAGCCCACATCCACACCCAGCCGTGTGACATGCAAGACACCTGAACCCCACTGCTCTGCAAAAACCAAAAAGGAAAAAAAAAAGACCCAAAATAAAATAAAATAGTAATAAATAATAGTAGGGGTGGCTGGGTGGCGGACAGAGCACTGGCCCTTGAGCCAGGAGGATCCGGGTCCAAATCCAGCCTCACACACCCAACAATCACCCTGCTATGTGGCCCCAGGCAGGCCACCCAGCCCCATTTGCCCTGCACCCCCCCAAAATAATAATAAAAAATATGCTTGAGTCTTTGTTCCAACACCAACAACTGTGTCGCGGGTGGAACATATTCTTTATGATAAGGCCATCACAAAAGTTACTTCCATATTTTTCCACCATTGCCATTGCTGATCGCAACTCCCTCCTTTTGTATTTCTCCACTACCAAGTACTATATTTTCTCTCTCCTTTCACTTTGACTCTGCTGTAGGGTAGCTGAGTGGCACAGCAGACAGATCACCAGCTCTGGGGTCGAGGCCCCATACCACCCTTTAGACCCAGCATCCACCCGGCCCTATGGTCCCGGACAGACCTTCCAATCCCAGCCCCTTGCAAGAAGTAAAAAAAAAGAAAATGTCTTATATCTGACCACTCTCCCCCCATGGTCCATCCTCTCCTCCATCACTAACATCACCCCCCTTCCCCCTGTTCCCCCCTCTCCTTCTTACTCCAGATGCCTATACCCCATTGAGTATATATGCTGTTTCCTCTCCTAGCCACCTCTGATGAGAGTGAAGATTCCCTCATTCCCCCCTGCCTTCCCCCTTCCACATCATTGCAATAGCTCATTATGTAATAAAGAAAAATCTTATTATATGAAATATCTTGGTCTATTCCCCCTCTCCTTTTTCTTTCTACCATTACATTTCCCTTTTTTCTATTGACTCCATTTTTACACCATATTTTATCTTCAAATTCAGCTTTCTCCTGTGCTTCAACTATAAAAGCTCCCTCTACCTGCTCTATTAACTGAGAAGGTTCATATGAGTATTATCAGTGTCATTTTTCTATGTAGGAATACATGCAGTTCATCATCAAGTCCCTCATATTTTCTCCCTCTCCTCCAATCTCCATGCTTCACCTGAGTCCTGTATCTGAAGATCAAACCTTCTGTTCAGCTCTGGACATTCCAACAGGAACATCAGAAATTCCCCTGGTTCATTGAAAGTCCATCTTTTTCCCTGGAAGAGGACATTCAGTTTTGCTGGGTAGTTCATTCTTGGCTGCATTCTAAGCTCTTGCCTTCCAGTATATTATATTCCAAGCCCTGAGCTTCCAATGTAGTTGCTGCTAAGTCCTGTGTGATCCTGACTGCAGTTCCACGATATTTGAACTGTGTCCTTCTGGCTGCTTGTAATATTTTCCCTTTGACTTGGGAGTTCTGGAATTTGGCTATAATATTCCTAAGGGTTGTTTTTTTGGGATCTCTTTCTCGGGGGGGCATCGGTGGATTCTCTCCATTTCTATTTTGCCCTCTGCTTCTAGGATATCAGGGCAATTTTCCTGTAGTAATTCTTTGAAAAAGATGTCAAGGCTCTTTTCCTGATCATGACTTTCAGGTATTCCAATAATTTTTAAATTATCTTTCCTAAGCCTGTTTTCCATATCAGTTGTTTTTTTTTCAGTGTTTCACATTTTCTTCTAATTTTTCATTTTTTTTTGGTTTTGAAGTACTGAGTCCTGGTTTCTCGTAAATTCATCAATCTCCCTGAGTTCTACACTTTGTCTGAAGGATTTGTTCTCTTCAGAGAGTTTTCTTATCTTTTTTCCCATCTGGCCAATTTTACTTTTTAAAGCATTCTTCTCCTCAATAACTTTTTGAATTGTTTTATCCATTTGACCTAAGCTGGTTTTAAACATGCTAGATTTTCTTCAGCATTTTTTTGGATTTCCTTGACTAGGCTGCTGACTTCATTTTCATGTTTTTCCTCCATCTCTCTCATTTCTTTTCCCAGTTTTTCTTCTAACTCCCTCATTTGATTTTCAAAGTCTTTTTTGAGCTCTGTCATAGCCATCATAGCCTGAGCCCAATTTCTGTTTTTCTTGGAGTCTTTAGATACAGGAGCTTGTGCTTCCTCATCTTCAGACTGAGTATTTTGATACTTCTTGGGCTCATAATAATGCTAAATATTTCTCAATGGTGTTCCTCGTTTCTCTGCTTGCTCATTTTCCCAGCCTGAGCCTGGTTTTGGGGTGCTTCCTGAACTTTTGGGACACTCCCACAAGGGTCTCAGTGTGTGAGGCTCTGTCCTCCCTCCTGGTCTGTGAATGACCATGTGTGCCCCCCTCTGCCACGGGGCTGAGGTGTGTGTGTGGGTCCCTACTGTTCTATGGGAGGGCCTAGATCAGGATCTGAATGTGGTCAGAGCCCCAGCCTCCTATTGCAGAGGCAGAGGATAGAGCCCCGAAGTCTTCACTACCCTCCCTCAGCTCAATGGGCTCATGCCCTGGGGGGTCCTGCTTACTGGCTCCGCCTGCTTCTGTTTCCTGGATCTGGACTGCCTTGGCCATGCTGCTCGCTGTGTGCCCTGAGGGTCAGAGGTCCCCCCAGCTGTTCCCCCAATTTGTGCCCAGTGCTCCCCAGGACATAGCTCAGGAAACTCCCCGGCTGCTGTGAGCCACAGCTCCTAGCACCCTGGGGCTGCCTCCCAGAGGCTGAAGTTCTTTCGCTCTGGAGGGCCATCCCTCTGGTAGGCTGCCCCTCCAGCCCCAGGGAGCAGAGCCTTTCTGCTCTTTTCCAGGTTACCTTGAGTAGGAGAACTCCCTCTGTGGGTTCTGTCTCTCAAAAATTTAGTTAGAGTCCTTAGCTTATAAGTTTTATGAGAGAGCGCCTAAGACACATCAGTTCTTTGGGACCCTATTTTTATTGACTTTCTTTGTATTCTCATCACTTATTGCAGTGCCTAGCCTTTTTTAAAAAATTTTTCTTTAATTGTTTGGTTTTTTTTTTTTAGACACTGCTTCCCCAAGGCCACATAGCTAGGTAATTATTAAGTGTCTGAGGTCGGATTTGAACTCAGGTACTCCTGACTCCAGGGCCAGTGCTCTATCCACTGTGCCACCTAGCCACCCCCTGCCTGTTTGTTTTTTAAGATTTTATTTATTTTGAGTTTTACAATTTCCCCCCAATCTTACTTCACTCCCCCCCCCCCAGAAAGCAATCTGTCAGTCTTTACATTGTTTCCATGGTATACACTGTTCCAAACTGAGTGTGATCAGAGAGAGAAATCAAATCCTTAAGGAAGAAACATAAAGTATAAGAGATAAGAAGATCAGACAATAAGATACCAGGTTTTTTTCCTTCTATATTAAAAATTGAACTTTGTTCAAACTCCATGGCTCTTTATCTGGATACAGATGGTATTCTCCATTGCAGACAGCCCAAAATTGTCCCTGATCGTTGCACTGTTGGAATGAGCAAGTTCATCAAAGTTGATCATCACTCCCATGTTGCTGTTAGGGTGTACAATGTTTTTCTGGTTCTGCTCATCTCACTCAGCATCAGTTTATACAAATCCCTCCAGCCTTCCCTGAATTCCCATTCCTCTGGTTTTCTAATAAAACAATAGTGTTCCATGATATACATATACCACAGTTTGCTAAGCCATTCCCCAAATGAAGGACATTTACTTAATTTCCAATTTTTTGAGACCATAAATCAGGGCTGCTATGAATATTTTAGTACAAGTGTTGTTTTTACCCTTTTTCATCATCTCTTCAGGGTATAGACCCAGTAGTGGTATTGCTGGATCAAAGGGTATACACATTTTTGTTGCCCTTTGGGCATAGTTCACATGGAAATTCTTAATAAAAACTTGCTGACTGATTGACTAGTGGAAATGTACTTGTAATATATTTTTAATATAGAAGGGGAAATGTACACTCACAACACTGCAAAAACAAATCAAGCATTTATAATGAAGTAACACAACCATTATGTGCCAGGCCCCTTAACAGGTTTATGGCTTAAAGTGGGTCATGTAACTGAAGCAAACTTTACTCTAAAGAGTAAAATTTAGCAAATTATTAAGCACCACTGCATAACATGTTAAGAGCTGAGACAGAAAGACAAAGATACAATCTTCTACATTCAGAGAACTTAAGTCTAAATGACAAGAGATAAATCGAACACAAATTAGAATATGGTACCAGAGTATAAGTTGTTATGAGATCCCTTCCAAATGAAGAGATACAATGTCATCGGATTGCTTATCTCTTTGAAGTACTGGTGTTGGCCCTGAGGCTCAGGATTTCAACAATTTTGACCTCAGAATTAAGTTTCTTTAACTCCAGAATCATAATGTCCACAACCTCTGACTATAAGAGGACTTAAGTTTTTTTTTAAACTCTATATTCCACTTTGGTCACTCAATCAATTTATATTGTTTTCTTTTCTTATTCAAAGCCAAGTCTATCACTTCTTTTAAGACCGGGGCTTAGACACTTGTCTTCCAAAGAACCTTCATCAATTCCACTCCCTGGAGAAGACTTCCTTACTCTATTATCTTTCTTCTCTTACATGTCCTTTAAATATACTTGACTATCACATGGTTTCTTTATAGTCCAAATTGTTTTCTAGTTGTTTCATGCCTGTATCCTTAGAAACTGGACTATGGTATCACTGATATAAGGCACTACAAAGTGAGTTACTGCAGGATGACCTAAACTCCCATTCTAGCTGGATCATCTGTTTTACAGATATGAAAAGAATCTGGTCACAATATCAGTCACCCCATATCTCCAGAGCCTGAAACTTTATGCTCTCAATGATTAATAAGTTCAGGGAACTAGTTATTCCTCTAGAACCTTAAGTTGTATGTTCAATCAATAGATTTTCAATAAAGTCTTTTTTTTTTTTGACAAGGCAATAGGGTTAAGTGACTTGCCCTAGGTCAAACAGCTAAGTCATTATTAAGTGTCTGAGGCTGGATTTGAAATCAGGTCCTCCTGACTCCAGGGGTGGTACTTTATCCACTGAGCCATCTAGTTGCCCCCTCAATAAAGCCTTCTAAGTGAATTTTGGGGCAGTAAGTAAATAGCCTTGGAGTAAAAAAAGAGAGAAGATTCCAAAACTCCTTTCCTGAGCAAAGAAATTATATGCATTGTTATTATCTTCATTTTATAGATAAAGAAACTGAGGTTGAGAGGACAAATGACTTGCTCAGGGTCACACAGCTTGTAAGTATCTGAAACAGAATTTGAATTCACTCTTCCTGATGAGGTCTAACACTATCTTCTATGTCACCTAACTTCCTCAGTGCAATAGGTCTTTTAAAAACCATCATCTGCACAAACTCTGAAATGGTATATGTGATACTTGGAAATTTTTTATACTTATGGTTCTATCAGATTTTTTTTTGGTACCCTTAGTGAAATTTTAAGCTATTGAAACCTATAGGATAACCTTTATTATTATTACTAGTAGCACTAGTAGTGATAATATTAACAATAACAATAGTAACATTTATATAGTGCTTTAACTTTTGCTAAGTGCCTTACAAATATTTTTTATTCTCACTACCACCCTGAGAGGCAGGTGCTATAGTTAAGAAACTGAGGCTGAGAGATTTAATTCGTGATTTAATTCATTCCCGCACAATATGAAACACAATATGAAGTCAATTCTCCCAATTCCAAATCCAGCTATCAATCTACTGCACCACCTAGCTGCCTATGTGTGTACACACATATGTGTAATATGTTTATGAATATAGACATATGTGAATGTTAATATAAACACAAACCCTCTTGAATATATATCCATAGGCTTAAATTATACACACACACACACACACACACACACACACACAACATACTAAAATTCCCTTAAATTATTTTGTGAAAATTATTTCAGAATCAGAGTTATCCTAACTTCTAGGGATGAACAGAATAGGTATAGTTCCCCAGTGCAACATAATATGAACAAATCTCCAATATCTGTTTATACAATGTCTGGTACATTAGCAAGATAATATAATGATCCTCAGAACATATGAAAATTTTATTGCGTAGTGTACTGTACTGAATTCTTTTTCACAAACTGAGGAGACTTCAGTACGTTTTAGGGAAGAGTGTTTCATCAATGTTGGAATTCCTTTCACCAATGAAGATTACAAACTTATTTGCAATTTATGGTCTTAAGACAGCATGGAGCACTCAAATATTATGTAACTTCTCATTGCCATGCAGCTTTTTTTTTAGAAAGATTTTATTTATCTTGTGTTTTGCAGTTTTCCCCCTAATCTTGCTTCCTTCCTCCCATCCCACACAGAAAGTAGTCTGTTAGTCTTTACATTACTTCCATGGTATACATTGATCTAAGTTGAATGTAATGAGAGAGAAATTATATCCTTAAGGAAGAAAAATAAAGTATAAGAGATAGCAAAATTATATAATAAGATAATTTTTTTCCCCTAAATTAAAGGGAATACCTTTAAATTTAGGAAAAAAACTGATATTTTACTGTCTGATCTTGCTATCCTTGTCCTGGAAGAGGGCAGCTTAAGCCCAATAGCTCTGCCAAAATGGCTCCATGTTGAAGGGGAAAGCTGTAGTTTATAGATTTCTGACCCTAGCAAGTAGATAGCTTCAATCTATATCCTACCTATTTGGGATCACTAGATTTCACTTAAGCCCTCATCATCTCAACCCTACTGAACTATTACAAGGGCCTTCTTACAATGAGACAGGTCTCTCTACCTCAATTCTTCCCCCCCCCTCCAGTTCATCCTCCAAAACAACTGTGAAAGTGATTTTCCTTAAGTGCAGATTTGGCCCTGTCACTTCCCTATTCAATAAACTTTAACGGTTCCTTATAATTTGCTTCTAGGATTAAATCTGAAATCCTGTTTAGTTTTTAAAGCCCTTTACCACAATCTAGGTCCAATTTATGTCTCCAGCTTCCTTTAAGCATAACCTTTCCACATTCTATGATCTAAGCAAACTGAATTTCTGTTTCTTATGTGTAGAATTCTGTTTTTCTCCTACCTGAACTAATTTCTTTTTAGTTTTTTGCAAGGCAAATGGGGTTAAGTGACTTGCCCAAGGCTACACAGCTAGGTAATTATTAAGTGTCTGAGACCGAATTTGAACCCAGGTACTCCTGACGCCAGGGCTGGTGCTTTATCCACTACGCCACCTAGCCGCCCCCGAACTAATTTCTGAATGTCCATCTCTTCAAAGACATTGAATTTTTTATCTTTACATTTCTTCTGTAAATATTCATACCTAAACTTACACATGCATACCTGTTATCTACTCCAATAAAATGTAAGTTTTTTGACAGCAATGATTGCTTAAGGCTTTGCACCGGTATCTCCAATTCAAAGTCCTTGACACAGTTACAGTAGGCACTTATAAATTATTCTTTTCAGTTATTTGAGGCATATGAACTTTTTTTTTTTACAAGGCAATGGGGTTAAGTGGCTTGTTGCCAAGGTCACACAGCTAGGTAATTATTAAGTGTCTGAGGCCAGATTTGAACTCAAGTACTCCTGACTCCAGGGCTGATGCTCTATCCACTATGCTACCTAGCTGCCCTGATATGAACTTTTTAAAAAATTTAAAAAACAAATCTTCCCTAAACACTCTTGTCAGCAGCAATAAGGCCTAAAATATAATTAGATACTTAAAAAAGCAGCAGGTATGAAGAAGCAAATATTTATGCAATTTCTATTTATTAGCTGTTGCTTTGTGATACAATCTCTATACTAGATGTTCTAGAATTACAAAGAAAAAACTACCTGGAAAGCATAGCATAAGAAATTATTATAATGTAAAGACAAAAAAGTCATCAATAAAACATCCTTAAAAGTAATTTTTCTTTAAAAGATCTGAATATACAAATAAATTTAGGTTGCTCTACAGTCTAGGCTCATTTTCATTCTATAACAGACGGTATCCTAAGTTAAGAAAAAGAAAACTGAATGTCTGATTTTATTTACCTGCAAGTAAGCGAGAGACTGGAAGATGAATGCTAACTTTTTCTTGGGAGACACAGTATCTGATGGTCTCAACCACGTGCCCGCAGAGGCTTAGTGTGATGGGCTGCTCCCCGTCAGTGAAGCCACCATGGCACTGCATCAGTACTGCCAGGCATTTCTTGTATGCCTCGATCAGCACCTTTTCCTGGGAAGGAGGATTGAATGTGCACTATTCAGTAAAGGCTCAACTCCCAAGACAATCAACACATATCTCCAAGACTAAAAATATCAATTATTTTGTGGTCATAAAATCAAAGATCTCATTAGGCATAACATTCTGAAAAATTACTTAAAAGAGGTAGCTTGACTGAGGCATCAGGGAATCACATAGCATTAGCACAGTAGTGTTCTGAGTCTCTATAGTCTCTTCTATCACCTCCTATAAGTTTACTATAAAATTACTAATCCTTAGGCCTAGGGGAAAAAAAGGGTATGATTCTGGGCACTCTGAAGTATTCATCTGCCCAGACAGATCTCCCAGCTACTAATCTGCCCCAAACTTGTGGGACCATAGGCAAATCATTTAACGTCTCAGTGCCCCGGATAATCCTAACACTCTTAGTCCAGAGAGTTTGGCAACTCTCAGTTGCAAATCCTTTTAAGTAGAGGGAATTTCCTCATTATGATTTCCAATAAAGAGAGGTCCAGTTTAAAGATAAAACAATTGTTATCTAATTATGCATTAACCTGGAAAACTGATTTCTACTTAAGAGCAAAATAGGATCCTCAGACAGAATAAGATGTAAGACTTGGGCATGGGGGCAGCTGAGAAGGCAAGCCTTGGGCATTAGATATTAGGCAGTAGATACTAGAGACAAGTGGTATTCATACCAAAGAAAACGCTATTTCAATTTTATTTTCTGGCCCTGGAGAATCAATAACAACAATAAAATCAAATAACAAATACCATTTGAGCACCTACCACATATCTAGTCTTACTCTAGGTACTCTAAAATATATGAAAAATATTCTTTCATTGAATTTATAGACTAGTCAGAAAAACAATGGAAGAGAAGAATAAAAAGTACTAAGTGGTGTGACAGACTATAAATGCTAAAGATTGGGGCATGGAGGGTTATTCAGAAGAAAAGTATGTCAGAATTCAGGGAAGACTTCAGGGAAAAAGTGGGGTTTGAGTTGAGACTTGAAGGAGAGGTAGGTTATCAATATACAGAGAAGAGTAAAGTATTACAGATTAAGAAGTAGCATAAACAAAGTCATGGGGATAAGAATAAGTATGTATAGAACTGTAAGAATGGGCTCTAAATAATGTAAGATGATTCATTATAATGAAAGTTGAATAGCCAGGATCACAGATTTAGAACTGGAAGAAATCTAAAAGATCATTTATCTAAGACAACTACCTTATTTTATAGATAAGAACTAAGAGGGTTAAAGGATTGGTCCAAAGACATATAGGTTCACCAAAATGTGAACCTGGGGTTTTCTGACTCAAATCCAATTAAAAAAAAAATTTTTTTAATTAAACTTGAAACATCAGAAAAATATCTCATTTCCATATACAGAGAATACGAAGAGGACTTTATTTGCAACTATGACTGTTCATTTCATTACCATTTGCATTTTTTAAAAAAGCACTTAATTCCACATTGCTACTTTCAAAACTGTTGTGCTTGTCCATGTTTCCTTCTGAATTCTTTGTGTTCTTTTCTGTGCATTATTTAAAAATGTTTCAATGGACCTATTTTTTTTTTAAACATTATGATTCTTAGGCTCAGTCTCCCATCCCTCCTCTCCTAATTAAACCTAGACTTTATGGGAGATGTAGAGTGGAGCCAGATTATGATAGGCTTTGAACTAATGTGGGAGCTCTTGGCCTTATGAATGTACATTAACAAATATATGTATGTATGAATGTATATATGTGCGTGTATATATATATATATATGTATATATACATATATATATAAATGCATGTATGCATGTATGTATGTATATATGTTTGTATAAATGGATGGATTAGGTCTTTGGCTTGAAAGAACCCAAATGACTTAAATTGAATTTCAGTTTCAAACAAAGAAAAACGCATATTCTAGAGATCAAGAATTATGTCTTCAATTGATTTTAAATATCATCATAGTACCTGCCAGAAGGTATATTTAAAACAGCAAAGTAGTTCAAGGATACTGTGGGGAAGAGCCTATGGTCTCCATATAATTTCAAGTCTAAATTTCATAAAACTGGACAAAGAATTCTACAGGAGCATACAATTATAAATGTCACACCTTTGGAGTGTCACAGGCCTATGGTGTAGTATTACTTCTGGTACATGTACATGTACATTATTTAAAAATGTTTCTGTGGCCCTATTTTTTTTTTAAACATTATGATTCTTAGGCCTAGTCTCCCATCCCTCCTCTCCTAATTAAACCTAGACTTTATGGGAGATGCAGAGTGGAGCCAGATTATGATAGGCTTTGAACTAATGTGGGAGCTCTTGGCCTTATGAATGTACATTAACAAATATATGTATGTATGAATGTGTGTGTGTGTGTGTGTGTGTGTGTGTGTGTGTGTGTATATATATAGTTTGTTTGTTTGTTTTTTTTGGTAAGGCAATGGGGTTAAGTGGCCACACAGCTAGGTAATTATTAAGTGTCTGAGGCCGGATTTGAACTCAGGTACTGCTAACTCCAGGGCCGGTGTTTATCCACTGAGCCACCTAGCGCCCTAGGCCAATCTACTCTCAAAAGTCTATTGTTCAGAAATTATATGCAATGGTGAATTAGTGACTTTTTTAAATGAAAATTAGCATTGTAACATTTAAAATACAGTTAAAATTATAGTTTCTAAGGCAAACAGTATAAATCAAATAGCAAAATGTGTAACTAAGTTTTTCTTCATTAGGCATAATGCTCTCAACTGCCAGGAAATCATTCTCAGAAGACAGAAAGTTATTTAAAGTTAGAAAACTCCTGAAAAGAAGTGAAAGTAGTTTTTGACCTAGTCTTTAAAACTCACAGATACAAATGTTCAAACAATAAAAAAAATTTTGATTTATAAACTTCTGTTTGAGATAAAATGAATCTTTTATCTTGAAAACAAGATCCATTAAAGCTCCTTGATCTTGTGTATAAGTTGAGACATAAATAAGCAGAGAAAAAGAAACCTACATCCAAGGCACACCAGTCCTGCATCATGGAAATGACATGTGTTAATTTCATTTGTAGGGTAAAAGCTGCTTCCCACTCTGGTTCCATTTCAATATGCTGTCCTACTTGGCGAGTAATTGGATCCATTCCCTAGAAGTAAACAAATATGAATTGGAAGTCAAAATACATCATAAACTTAATATAATTCTATTGAAATGTAATTGTCCTATATGGTAAAGACTGTACTTCATAAAAAGAAATCTTTAAAATCTTTTTTTAACTCAATGATTTTATGTAAAACTTGATGCAAGATTTTTAAAAATAAAGGAAATAGTCATTGAATAAATCTGTACATCCCACTTATTCTCAGAGCACAATATCTTTCATAGTATCTCTCCCCTTTGAAACTAAGGCATTTTTCCAGGCTGAGAGAAAACTGATAATAGAAAAAAAAGCTAAATTCTCTCCTTCAGAATAAACACAAAAAATTAAATTTATAGAATTTATAGGTCTAACCACCACAGAATCAGCAGAGCTAAAAAATGGAAAAGTCAAATTGCAAAATATCTGTAGTGTATTAAAGATAAAACTTTAAAAACGTTTTCTTTCTTTAAAAAAGTTAATGCAAAATCAAAATGGCTCATATACCTAACTTTATGTATAGCAGGTCACTTGTCTTTTTATAATTAAAACTAGTTAAAATATAACAGCTGGAGATTCAGCCTCTCATTTGGGACTTTTTCAGAAAAGGAATATAAAGAGAAAATATAATTTCACTGCAGTATACAAGCATCTATCAAGCAAATAATCAGTATGGTGAAAATGTAATATTATGGTTTGCAAGTAAAGTGTATTGCAACAAAAGTAATGAAGGAAATGAACAACTGAAAGTATAAACAATAAAAAGACTTCTGTGACACTAGAAGTTTCCAAATAAAGTCTTTTCACTTAATATCTTGATAATACTTTTTCATTAAATAGATTCAAACCGTAATCCTTAATTTCCCATATGTACATTTACCTCCAAGTTAAGAAGTATTTTGAATGTGATGGAATATATTTTAGCAATAAAACTACAAAAACAAAATCATTCTTGACATTTTTTAAATATGTTGGTTCACATACCTGCATGCATTTTAGCAGTTCTAAGAAAGCATCAAAGCCCTCTAGGAACTTGTGTCTCAGGTCATCTGACCAGTCAGTGGGTTTGCTAATCAATACATATCTAAACAAAACAAAAAAAATTATGAAAAATGTAGGTGTTTTTAACATTTAAATTCTTAAAAAAAATCAGTTTACTTTTTCCCAAGCGACAAATATTTATTTTTCCTTTATAAGAAATATGTAGTCAAGCAAAACAAATGTTCACATCAAAAAATGTACATCCCATTTCACACCTTGAGACCATCACTTCTCTGTCAGAAGGTGGGCAGCATGTTTTATAACTTCTCTGGAATTGTAGCTAGTAATGCATTGATCTTATGAACATTTAAGTCTTAATTGGTTTAAGAATTAAACAACTGGGGCAGCTAGGTGGTGCAGTGCCCTGGAGTCAGGAGTACCTGAGTTTAAATCCAGCCTCAGATTTAATAATAATTACCTAGCTGTGTAGCCTTGGGCAAGCCACTTAACCCCATTGCCCTGCAAAAAACCTAAAAAAAAAAAAAATAATAAACAGAATTAAACAACTGCTTACTTGAGGTCTAAAATAAGGCTCTGAACCCTCCTGAATTTGAAGGCTTGTAAGGCTGTGTATCGTTCAAACTGAAACCTGCCCTGGATATCTCGATGTTTTAAATGATCCATAAAAGTCTTGATGATGGTAGTCATAAGATTTTCTTCTGTAATTAGCATTCGAGCCTAAACAAAAGCATATTAGAATATTTTGTAATTAAGACTCATTCACTAAGTAGATAAAACATGAATTATAAGATTTCATAAACAGTACATATTTTTTAGTTGGGCCCATTTTTCTTTACCCCCATCTTTCTTCTACAGGCATGAAAATAATAGATATTTCCTTATATTTCTTAATCACTGTTAATTATGTTGCTTTCCTACTGTTTTATGAGGACACAAACTATTCAGGGAGGTCAAAGTATTACAGAGGTTCTTATTTTTCAATCAAAATATACAATAGTCTGTTCAATGGCAGAACTAAGCTACATATTTGTTTGGATTAATATGTGTGTATGAAATATGAAATTTTAGATAAGAAATATATATAATAAGAAATCTATGCCATAGGAGTTTTGTAAGAAGTGTCAGATCTTATTTCATGCATTCTCCTTAGATTTCCCAACTATAACAGAATGTAACCTTTAGATATTTCCAAAAACCCCATGTTGCTTTCCTGTTTCAATGGACTGTCCTTTAAATCTTGTCCTTCCAAACCACTGAGTATACCTGATACCTGATAATCCCCCAGGATCTGAGTCAGTACTAGAAAGGACTTAGGTACTACCTAAATTAGACTGTTCACATATTGTTTACAAAACCAAGAGGAAGTAACTAGCTATGTCAGATTGACCACACTCTTGTGATGATTATAAATTCAGTAATTTACATGGAAAAGACACAATAGAGCCCAAGGAATTAAGAAAAAAGATGACAAGAAGGTTAGATGTTAACAGAAACCTCAAAATTGTTAATAAATGTCAGTGGAACAAAATGTGAGTATCTTGTTTTAGAAAAGATGATTAAAGATTTTTGAGGGTCATAATTTTTTCGTATTCTGGTACTAAAATACAGAAGCACTGTGGCATAGTGAAAAGCATTCTGAATCTAGAATACTGAACTTGGAGTTGAGGAACCTGAATTCATATCCCAAGTTCTGCCACTTACATCTTGTATAAGTTTGGGCAAGTCACTTAACTTCTAAGGTTCTCAAGTTTCTTTATCTGTAAAATGAGAAAACTGACTTTGACTGGATACCAAATTCAATAATTAGCAGGGTAGATATTTTTTACTATTCTACTCAAAACAAAAAGAGCAATCCACTAGTTTGGCCCAAGGAAAATTCCAAAGCCCAAATCTGATTTAACCTGTTATAGTTATGGTGGCAAAGTTAAAATCGGAAAGATCAAAAAGGGTTTCCTATTGTCTCCTCCACTTATTAAAAGTCTGATAATTTATAACTTCCTAATCCCTAAAAGCAAAATAGTTTCTTCAAAGTGCTATACTATATGAATTGGATTTTAATGAAATGGATATTCAGAGATAATTATATAGTTCCAATTCACTATGATAATATTTATCTATGGGACTCTATTTTATTTGCAATATATGTCTTCTCTTCACTTTGTTTCAGAATATCAATCTGTTACTTACCTTAAACATTTTTCATTCTATGTAATTCTCAGCCTCATTTAGAGATGCCAGACTCCCACCACACACACCTAACTTAGTATGTTCAAAATAACAATGCAAATCCTCTAACACTCTGGAAAAATTCATAAGATAAGAATAAGTCTCAGTGCTCATCAACTCCTCTTGAGTTGCACTGCATGTGGTGTAGACAGGAAATACATTTGGTCAAATAAATTGGAATACAGACTAATTGTAAGATCTAATCAAATTATTTAAAAACATAATCTCTTTGGACTATACGATTATTATCTGAGAATGAAACTGGTTCTTAACCCAGCTTTCAAGAATTGCTACCTATTATTGCATGGATACCAAGAATTTTTCCCAAGGATAGGGTGAGGTTCAAAAATATTTATTTACCACTATCAATATCAAAAGGAAGAGATTATGTTCATGGATATGACCAAGTTGGAGAAGGGTGGGAGAAAGACTTTAGCATTTTATAAGAAATCAACATAAGCATCATAAAATTAGAGAAGCAGGAGTAACCAGAAATATAACATGGAGAGAAAAAAACAAATCAAGCAAAGAGTATTTGGGAATAGCGGTCATCACAGTTAGGTTGAACAAGAAATCAGCCAAAACTAGTGCTGAAAGCCAGTCTGGCACCCTTATAAATAAACAAATACTCAAGATGTTGATTTTTAATGGAATATTTTGTTATAATCAGACTTAGGGACATAAAAAAAATCAATGATACTTTGGAGTAAAATCTAAATGATTTTTTAAAATTTGGGACCTTGAATAAAGTGTGTTTTTGTTTTAATTAGACAAAGAGAAAGTTAAAGGATAACCTCATGCTTAGTCATTCTTATTTTTAAAAATGATACTATTGGGGCAGCTAGGTGACGCAGTGGATAAAGCACCGGCCTTAAGAGTCAGGAGTACCTGGGTTCAGATCCGGGCTCAGACACTTAATAATTACCTAGCTGTGTGGCCTTGGGCAAGCCACTTAACCCCATTTGCCTTGCAAAAACCTAAAAAACAAACAAACAAAAAATGATACTATTGGCAGAAGAAAATGATGTCTCAGTTCTCTTCCCAGTCATGGGGATATATTCTGAATTATCCAGACTCAGGCTTAGGCATATGTGACCATGAAATAATTTTTAAACTGGCCTGTAAGGGAATATGGCTCAGTGTCTGTGGCATACAACAATTTACATGAGGCAAGTATCAAAGAAAGTTTTCCTTTCCCTTAAAGCGCTAATAACCAAACAATGTTGTGGTCTAGAAATTTTTATTCTTATTAACAAGACTATATTAAAGATTCTCTGCAAATGAAGTTTTAGAAGAAGTAGCTCATGTTATGCAAACAGGTGAGTACTGGATTGTTAAAATTAAAAAAAGCCATCTCAACAATCAATCAACAAGCATTTCTACAATGCCCACTTGGTGCTAGGCACTGAAATGCAAACACAAAAAGAAATATAATCTCTTTTCTTAAGGAGCTTGCATTACAAAAAAAAGACTGCAGTTTAGCATCTCATTTGCCCGGGAGTATCAGAAAATGATTTTTCCAAATAGCTAACTGTGTCTAGCATAAAGCCTCTGACAGAGATAGAAAATATTTTATGTATTTTTTTCTAGATAACTGAAGGTTATTTACGGCTTCACTTTTGATGAAAATTTTTCAAAAAGGTATTACATAATTCTATGGCTTATTAACCAGGTTACTGAACATAACTTAATCTTATATCTTTGGTGACTAGAAGTCACTCTAATAAATTACTGAACTGGGAAGTAAAACACCTGCTAGGTCTGATAATTTTGTTGCCTCCTCCCTCACTCACATATCTCAGCATTATCAGCTTCAAGCAGCTACTCTACCTTTGGCTGTCTGACTACAAGAAATACAAGAAGGTTAATTTTACATAAAATTCTAAGTGGTTGTAATCTGAGAGTACAAATAAAATTCACATATTTTGTGACACTATTTTTACATCTAAGAAGCTTTTTCTCATAATGCTATGTTCCAAGTGATTGAGATTATACTGTCAGGCTTTCAAAATAGGTGAAAGATTATTGTATTTGGGTATATAAAAATCTCAGTAGTCTTAAATTTAAGGCTTTAGTGCCACTAACAGAAAATAGGAAAATTCTTCTTAGTCTTTCAGTACTTACAAGTGAAGGAACTGTGAATATCTGTACCGAGAGGTCTGCGATTGAAAACTCTCTGTCGTGGTCATCTGTCACATAATCACTCTGCAAACGCTCATAGTTCTATTAAGAAGGCAAAAAAAGGCAAGGAGTGCCAACTATCAGTTAAGAAGAAAAGGCAAGCACTACTCACCAGAGTAGGTGCAGTGAAGAACTGGACAGATAGAGCAGTCACCGACACTGCTCGCTCGTGATCATCCTCCATAAAATCTCTCTGCAACTGCTGGTAATTCTAAACAACAAGGGGGAAATTCACCTCTAATCCACATGGACCAAATTTTTAATAGTTATAATGAATAGTTTGTACTGAGGAAATTCAAAGAGATAATACTGGGATAAAAAAGGAGTCTTCCTCTCCCCTAAAATCATTCAAAAAAATCTCTGAGGAGTAACTCTAGTTTTATGGTTGTTACTATACTTCTGTGAAGGCAGATAGTAACAGCTTAGTATTGACAATAAGATACAACTAGTTCTTGAAATATTATCTTATAATTAAAAAAGGTAAATATCAGCAATATATAGTTCCTGATGATACCATTTCTTGGTCTTACTTCATTGTGACATACTTAAAGAGCAGACAATTCAATTTTGGGGCTCCCAGAAAGAGGAGAGAGAATACATCACACTCAAAACTTTTAAAGCAGATAGTTTATATGCGTGCACACACACACACACACACACACACACACACACACACACAGAACTAAGACTATCTTCTATACTAAAAATCCACAGAAAGGGTAGCACTTTAATTTTACAATGATGATAGTATTAAATTCTCTTTCTTCATTGTTCCATTCTAAGCACATTCAGAACTAAACATGGTATTTGTATAAATACTAAGTCAAAGATTACTAATCTGAGGTTAGTCCAAGAACTTATTTTTAAAATATTTTGATAGACTTCAATAAAATTTATTCCCATAGTAATCCTGTGTTTTATTTTACAGCATTTAAAAAGAGCCCATAAGTTTCATCATACAATGCACAAAAATATCAAAGAGGGGACTCCTCTTTCCTGCAGCCCTATTAATATTGCAATTAATAAAAGATAAGAAACAGGAGTGGCTAGGTGGTGCAGTGGATAGAGCAACAGCCCTGGAGTCAAGAGTACCTGAGTTCAAATCCAGCCTCAGATACTTAATAATTACCTAGCTGGGTGGCCTTGGGCAAGCCACTTAACCCCATTTGCCTTGCAAAAACAAAACAAAAAACAACCTAAAAAAAAGATAATGTCCAAATTGTGTAATGGACTACATCAGGAGGTGAGAGTAAGTTACTCTTCAATGGTGGTCTTCAAGAGCAGTTGACTAACTGCTTATCCAGCTATGTTAGATGTATTATATTTAGTGATCTAGTAATAGTTGTTAAGGTCCTTTCCAGTTCTGAAATTTTGTGATTCTGCTTATCAGCTATTAAATTGCCAGTTCAATGTATTATTGGCCTGAATTAGTTCATTATTTATGCTTATTTTGGAAGTTTTCAAAGTTGAAAAACTACTTACTTTGGCAAAGTGAATGGCAAATAGTTTCTTATATTTCAAATCCATAAGTAAACTGCTCATGAACAACTGATGATAGACACTCCTGGCTCCTATTAGGGAAAAGATTAGAAGTACATAAGGAAAGCAAGAAAGAAAGTTATTTCTAAGGAATTTTAAAACATCACAGAGGTTAAAGCTTTAGCTCTTCTTCAGGAACAGTACATTTCTGCTTCATTAGCAAATAATGAAATTTATTTTACTTTTAGAGTGATATATTAAAAATAAAGAATTTCATTATACCTAATTTTTTTGCCACAAATTCAACAGAGCAAAACTGAAAATGAATTTGAATTTGCACCCTATTTTTTGGTATTAAAATGAGACTAAATTGTCTGCCTAAAAAAAATTTCTTTGGGTAAAAGGATAAACAGGAAACCACTAAGGTTCATATAACAGTTATTTGAAACATAAAAAAACCATTAAATACATGATAAAATGAACTTTTCAAAAAAGAATCTATTTTGAATATATTCCCTCTCCGACTTTAAAAAAAGATTCACCTTTCCATAATTTTGAATCACATAGCATCAATTTATCCACAAGAGAAGAGTTTTCACCATCTGGTCCTTCCTGTAAACCAACTTGACATAATATTCGACGAAGCCCATCTGAAAAAGACATGAAAAGAGGTAAAACAACTTACTTCAGACATCAAAATATTTCATTACAAATATCAAGTTAAATCAAGTCATCCTACACGTTTTTAAAACTCAGATATCTGTAAAAAAAAATGAAAAGCACCAGCATTTTATAAATGTATTCACAAAATGACAAACTCACAAAGTGATATATAACTATTAAAATTTGTACCTTTAAAAGGGAAGGAAAAAATGGAATAAGTGATCATGAGTCAAAAAAATTTCATTAAGAAAATAATTGAGCTGTCAATTACCAAAGAAAGCTGTGTAGTAGGAGAAAGAACACAAGATACAGAATAAAAAGATTTGGGGATTTTAATACAAGGTTTGAGATTTACTACTCTCATGATTCTAAACAAAGCATTGAACACTTCTGTATTCCTTAGGCAGCAAAATTATTTTAATAATGATAATTACACTGCTTTTTATAACAGGGTAGTAGAAAAGATATTGTTTTATAAAGCACTCAGCAGTGTGTATTTATAAAATATATATGTATATATGATATGTATAGGTGTATGCTCCTATATTTTAATTTTTCTTTGAACAAATTTTTTTTAGGTTTGCTTTTTTTTTTTTTTGCAAGGCAATGGGGTTAAGTGGCTTGCCAAGGACACACAGCTAGGTAATTATTAAGTGTCAAAGGCCAAATTTGAACTCAGGTACTCCTGACTCCAGGGCCGGTGCTCTATCCACTGCACCACCTAGCTGCCCCACTTTGAATAAAAATTTTTTTTAGGTTTTTTGAAAGGCAAATGGGGTTAAGTGGCTTGCTCAAGGATACACAGCTAGGTAATTATTAAGTGTCTGAGGCTGGATTTGAACTCAGGTACTCCTGACTCCGGGGCCGGTGCTCTATCCACTGCACCACCTAGCTGCCCCTTCTCTGAATAAATTTAATACTAACAACTAGTTGACTGCTACTAATAGTTAAAAATAAAACTTGAAATAATCTTAAGTGCCAGTTACATCAGGATTAAAACTTTAGTAAATATCTAGGTAATGAATATGGAAATATGTTAAGTATGAATGTACATATATAATCTATATCAGATTACTTGCTGTGGGGGGGAGGGAAGAGAGAAAGGCAGGAAAATGTGGAACTCAAAATCTTACTAAAAATCAATGTTGAAAACATTCTAATTACATGTAATTAGAAAAATATATTTATGTTTTAAAAATATAAGTAACAGATGGAGAATCAAAGGGCTTAGGTTCAAATCCTGTCTGCCACTTACTATCTCTGTGACCTTGGACAAGTACTTCACCTCTCTGGGCTTCAGGTTCCACATCTGTAAAATAGGGGGCTAAGAGGGTGGACTCAGTGACTGCTAAAGATTTTTCCACTTCCAAATCAATGATCTACAATCCTATTTTATAATTAATATTTATTTGTAAATGTTATTTATATTTCCATATTACTTTATAGTCCAACTTCAGTTAGCAAAACAATACAAAGTAGGCCTGTAAGCACAACAGAAAACAAAACATTTCTGTCAATCTATGAATATAAACTTTTAAAATGTAATTCATGATATAACAAATGTTAAAAAGCTTCTGATCTGTGATAAAATTACCAAAATTACCAAAACTTTCTATTTCAATGTGAATATAAAAATAAGCACTAAAATAAAAAATTAACAAAACAAACCAAGGGTTTCCAAATTATGGCCTCCCCAAATAAAGGAGCCTCACCCTAATAATCAATATAGTGGACAATTTATAATCAATGCTATGAATCACCTTCCAATATTAAGATCATTAGGAAAATAAGAGGTGTTTTGCTTTGTTTTGTTTTTATAAGCCATGTGTGATGTACACACCTGTAATGCATTATTAGGTAGGCTAATGCTGGTGGATTGCTTGAGCTCAGGAGTTATGAACTATAGTATGCTAAGCTGATGTGGTATCTTCACTAAGTCCAATATGAACCCTGAAGAGTAAAAAGCCATCAGGCTACCTAAGAAGGACAAATCAGACTTATTTAGAAATGGAGAGGGGCTGCTAGGTGGTACAGTGGATAGAGCACCGGCCCCGGAGTCAGGAGTAACTGGGTTCAAATCCGGTCTCAGACACTTAATAATTACCTAGCTGTGTGGCCTCGGGCAAGCCACTTAACCCCATTTGCCTTGCAAAAACCTAAAAAGAAAAAAAAAATGGAGGAGGTCAAAACTCCTGTGCCAATCCAGCCTGGGAAAGATAGGAGGATCTAAACTCTAAAAAAGGGATAAACATTTCCCTAAAATTTCAAATAATAATGAAATTAATAAATTAGCAAGTTCTGACACAAAGTACTCTCATGAGAAATTTTTCTTTTGAGGGAAAATGGAATGAACAGAAATCAAAATATCAACATCTTAATTTATTACCCATCAAAGAAAAAAATTTTAATGAGGGGATAATACAGTCTATGAAATTCATTGGCAATTTAATAGTAAATAAGATCCACTAAGTTTTCAGAATCTCACACTTCCATAAGGGACAAGATAGTGTGAAAATATACTGAAAATTCAATAGCAAAAATATTCCTTGTATTTAACAAAAACACTTGAAAGTTCTCAAAGTCACAACTCTGTTTTAATATTGTTTCAACCTTCCCCCCTCCAAAAAATGTTTTCAAAACTTTATGGCACTATATAAAAGCAATCATCATTATTCCTCACCACCAACATTCTTTTCATCTGATAGTATTACACTGTAATGGGACATTTAGGTAGAGCAGTGGATAGAGCGCTGTGCCTGGAGTTCAAATCCAGCCTCAGACATTTACTAGCTGCATGATGGTGAGGGAGTCACTTAACCCCATTTACCTTAATTCTTTATCTGTAAAATGGTCTGGAGAAGGACATGGCAAACCATTTCAGTAACTTTGTCAAGAAAACCCCAAATGAGGCTTAAAAAAATCAGAACTGACTGAAAAGAATGAATAACAAAAACAAAACAACAGTAAAACTGGAATGGGCATAGTACCATATATAATAGAGGAAAATAATGTTAACTCATTCAAGAAGATATGTTGCTTATGGATGGCTGCAGGTTCCTAGTCACATGGTACTTAAAATTCACAAACATCTATTTTGAAAGAATAAATAAAATGATTATTTACTGTTGTGCTCAGTTGTTGATATTTATAATATATATCTTTAGAAATCTTGGGCATGCAATATTAAGCATGAAAACATTATACTATACTGAATAACTCTCTGGAAAAAAATACTTTGAAACATTTTAAGAGGCACATATGGCAAGCTATGAATGTCCATAGTTATATAAAAGGGATCAAACTTATGCCTCAAAAGAACAATGGCTGGGGTGACTAGGTGGCGCAGTGAATCCCCTTAACCCCATTGCCTTGAAAAAAATCTAAAAAAAAATCAAACAAAAAAAAGAACAATGGCATTAACAATTCAACACAAAACATTGCTCTTAATGTTTTATTGATCTACTAGGATAGAAAATGAAGGAAGAATTAAACAATCAAAACATGACACAGAAATTAAGAAGCAGTATAGCACTTTTGTATTTTTTTAGGTTGGTTTTTTTTTTGCAAGGCAATGGGGTTAAGTTGCTTGCCCGAGGCCACACAGCTAGGGAATTATTAAGTGTCTGAGGCCAGATTTGAACTCAAATACTCCTGACTCCAAGGCCAGTGCTCTATCCACTGTGCCACCTAGCCACCCCTAAGCACTTTTGTATTAAACATACTTTCTTCAATAATGAACAGCTGGAGGTAATATAAAACTGGCAAGATCATTCTTGAATACTAGAGAAGGACACAACGAAACTGATGCATAAGAATTGAAATGAATTTCCAACATAACAAGAAAACACAGTCATGGTGATCATGGAGTATCTTCTGTTTCCTTCACTGTGAATAAACTCTCAGTGTCTTCTGAGGGATTAAATTCATTCAGCCAAATGGTCAGCCTTTTTCATATTTGTGTTTCTAGTGAAAATTACCTCCCAATGTGCCAGTTATCATGCTTGAAGATTTGGAAATAAACAGTAGATAAAATGGAACATTGCAGTCTTCAGGGACATTGGAGAGACAAGTATTTTCTGTTTCTTCAACATACTAAAGCTTCTGACCTCCCCTTTTCCTTAAGGGGACAACAGGGATCATGGCTCCTGACATAAAAGTTTTGCAGCAATATTTCAAAAGCCCTTCTCTTAAATAAAGTATGTGGGGTATCAAGGACTTAAACCTGCTCTTTCCTTCCCTGACAGGAATAATGCTAACTTTTTGAGCTTTGATGGACACAGGATAAAAGAGAACCATGAATTCTCTAATTACATTTATAAATTGCCCTTACACAAACTCTCAAACTAGATGGAGAAAAAGCAAAACAAGATGTGTTTTAGCAATATTATTAAAATATACATCAGTCAGGATTTTAATAATGAAGATATAAAGGAAAAAATTTGGGTAGCAAAATAACAAAAAACTCAAGTCTAAACATGACTCAACACAACAATAAAAAGTCTAACTATGACCTAACTAAATATAAATTATCCTGAGTATATCTGGATACACATGCAAATCAGTGAGAGGTGATGGGGTATCAAATTGAATTTTTTAAAAATCCCTTCACTTACTGTTTTTTTCCCCAAATGATTTAGATATTGCTACAACATTTAGCACATTATTAAGAGATAATATACCTGAATATCCAATAATACTGCCAAGCCAAGTCAAAAGCTTCAAACCAAAACTCTGATGTGCAACAATAGATGAATGCATAACTTGTACTTTCAGTGGTTTAGTCTGTCGGCTGGTATTTCTCTTAAAAAGAAAAAGCAGAATGAGTAAGATAACTTAAAGAGAGATTTGAATAATCATTTTATTTAACATAGCAATGATCTTTAACTTTTCAAGACAGTAAATGCCCAATTCTTAAAGGCCAACATTATTTCAGTGATACTGAATAGATGAAAAGCCCCAATTGCAAGAAAATAAAAACTGCAAATAAATTAAAAGGTTCTTGATATGAATGCTAAAGCATTATAGTTAAACCATTTGCAAAAAAAAAACCCTTTGAATTTGATGCCCAAAAGGAAAAAAAAGATATAATGTACATAAAAGCAAGATTATAGCACATTACTGGGAATGAGTTAAATAAAAGAACTGGTATAAGAACTGGGTATTTGTGAATGGAAAAAGAGATGATCTATATGTATATTAATACATGTAATGAGAGTAAGAGATGACAGAGAGGCAGCTTAACTGGTACATTTTTAAACAACGATAGAAAAATATTAACATTGAAAGAGTAAGAGTAAGGCCTCTTTTGTGTGTTAGGTAGGTTTATGAAGGATTATGGGAAAACAAGGGAAAGAATCATAAATCAAAAAAAAGATCTTCATTGACAGAAAAAATTATTACATTGATGTATAATCATAAATTCAAGCACAAGACTGTGTATGAGTCAAGATATAACATGATTACTATACTTGGCTTATCTCTTAATATTTTAGAGTTATTTGCCATTAAGGTCAAATACCTGCTCAAATTACAAATATATGAGAAAAACTACTATAGAAAGTTGGTCCAAACCTAAACAGTTTTTAAAAAATCTTTAGTAGTACTTCTACAACTTTTCCTTATATGTTGACCAAAGTGCCATTTTAAAATCCTTTATGCAAATGTTTATGCAGTCAATGTATCAATATATGGTAAAAAATAAGTTGTTATGTTCATAGGAAAGATTAATGGTGAACAAACTCAAATAGGTTAAAATTTCAAATGATCATCTGAATAATTCACCCAAATCTATGATAGTATCAACTTTTCAAATTACATTCTAGACAAGGTACTAATAGGTCACTTGAGTTTGTTTATAATATAGTCAACAAAATTTACATCTCCACTTTTAAACATTCTACTGCCTGACATTTCCCTAAACTTTATTAAAGAAATTTATACAAAAATATTCATAGCAGCTTTGTTTGTGGTAGCAAAGAATTGGAAATCGAGTGAATATCCATCAATTGGGGAATGGCTGAACAAATTATGGTATATGTATGTTAAGTAACACTGTTCTATTAGAAACCAGAAGGGATGGAGATTTCAGAGAAGTCTGGAAGGATTTGCATGAACTGATGCTGAGCGAGATGAGCAGAACCAGAAGAACACTGTATACCCTAAGAGCAACATGTGGGTAATGATCAACCTTAATGGACTTGTTCATTCCATCAGTGCAATAATCAGGGACAATTTTAGGGTATCTGCAATGGAGAATATCATCTGTATCCAGAGAAAGAATTGTGGAGTTAAAACAAAGAACAAAGACTATTACCTTCAATTTAAAAATAAACGTGGTCTTATATACCACATAATTTTGCTATCTCTAAAGTTTTATTTTTTACTCAAGGATATGTTTTTTCTCTCAACATATTCAATTTTGATAAATGTATAGCATGGAAACAATGTAAAAATTATCAGACTGCCTTCTGTGGGGGAAAAATTGTAAAATTCGAAACCTCACAAAAAATGATAGGTAGAAACTACTATTGTATATAGTTGGAAAACAAAATATTTTTTAAAAAATTAATTCAACTACAAGCTCAAAAATATGTGATTTATTCAATGGATTTTGAAGACAATCTTGTTATTTAGCGCCTAAATATATATTCCACATATTATTTTCTGATCACTGTCAAAGTTGCTTTTTCACAGGTAAATATATTTGAATTAATATTTCCATATTGGTCATGTAAAAGAGAACACACACAAAAAAACTTAAGAAAAATAAAAGTTTAAAAAAGTGTGCTTCAATTTGCATTCCATTTGCATCAAGTTCTCTGGAGGTGGATACCATTTTTCATGATAAGTCTATCAAAATTGTCTTAGATTATTCTGTTAAGGAGAATACCTCAGTCATTCACAGTTGATCTTCATACAATATTACTGTTATTATATACATATTCTCCTATTTCTATTCATTTCACTTTGCATCAGTTCATTTATAAATCTTTCCAGGCTTTTCAAAGCATCCTACTAATCATTTCTTATAATACAATAGTATTCCATCACAATCACCAACCACAACTTGTTTAACCATTCCCAAGTTGATGACTATCTCCTCAACTTTCAATTCTTTGCCATCACAAAATGTGCTGCTAGAAATATTTTTGTACAGATAGGTCCTTTTCCTTTTTAAAACTTTGATCTCTTTGGGATGCATACTTAGTAATGATATTGCTGGGTATCAAAGGGTATTCTCTTTGGGATAGTCTCAAATTGCTCTCCAGAATATTTGGATTAGTTCACAACCCTATAAACAATGTATTTGTGTCCCAATTTTCCCATATCCCTTCCAAGAACTGTTATTTTCCTTTTCTATCATATTGGCCAGTCTAATAAGTGTGAGGTACTATCCTTAGAGATGTTTTCATTTGAATTTCTCTAATCAATAGTGACTTCAGCACTTTTTTTCATTATTACTACAGATAACTTTTGATTTCTTCTTTTGAAAACTGTTCATATCTTTTTAATTTATCAATTGAGAAGTGATACCTTTATCAAAGAAACTTGTTATAATTCCTCTCCCTCAATTTTCTACTTTGTTTCTACTCTTGCCTGCACTGGTTTTGTTTGTGCAGAAACTCTGCAATTTAATGAAATCAAAATAATTCATTTACATCCTATAATGCTCTCTATCTCTTGTTCTGATCTTTCTTATTTATAACTTTGTTCCACTCTCATCCCAGTGAGATAGACATGACCTCTAAGTTGTCTTGGCAGGGAAAATTGTTTCACTTAGTCCTTTTGTTGGTTCTGTGACATCAGACTTTGTTTTGGGGCATTATTTTAACATTATTTGAACAGGAATTTGTGAAAGCTCAGATGAGCTCCCTTCATTCCACCAATTTTAGTTTGTTGTTTTTTTAAGGCAATCATTCTCAAGCTAAATTTTTCTTTTTACAAATATTTATCTTTTTTTTTTTAATATTTTGAGTTCACAGCTGTCCCTCTTTTCTCCCAACCAACATTTGATACAGATAAATATGTGAAACTATACAATACATACTTCCATGTACCAGTTCTTTCTCTGGAAGTGGATAGCATCTTCTTTTACAAGCCCTTTGTAGCTGATTTTTTAATCCATATTATTAAGAATAGTTTGGTCCTCATGGAAACAACGTAAAGACTGGCAAATTGCCTTCTGTGGGGGGTGGGGGGAGGGAAGTAAGATTAGGGGAAAAATTGTAAAACTCAAAATAAAATCTTTAATTAAAAAAAAAGAAAAGAAAGGTCACTAAAGGAGAATAAAAGAATAGTTTGGTCCTTCACAGTTACTCTTTGAACAATTTTGTCAATACTGTATACAATGTTCTCTTGATTGTGTTCATTTCACTTTTCAGTATTTCATACAATTCCTTCCATGGTTTTCTAAAATCAACCTGATTATCATTTCTTATAACACAGTAGTATTCTGTTACAATCATATATCAAAACTTATTCAGCCATTCCTCAATTAATGAGCATGCTCTCAATTTCCAGTTCTTTGCCACCATAAAGAGAGCTTTTACAAATATTTTAGAATATATGGGTTCTTTTCCTTTTTTTCCTGATCACCTGAGGAAACAGACCAAATAATGGTATTGCTGGGTCAGAGCACATATATAGAGTTTTAAAAACTTCTTAGGCATAATTCCAGATTGTTCTCCAAAATAGTGGATTAGTTCACAAATACTAACCATAGGGGCAGCCAGGTGGCTCAGTGGACAGAGCACTGGCCCTGGAGTCAGGAGGATCTGAGTTCAAATCTAGCCTCAGAAGCTTACTAATTACTTAGCTGTGTGACCTTGGGCAAGTCACACAACCCTATTGCCTTACCAAAAAAAAAGAAATGAATACCAACCATGCATTAGTGACCCATTTTTTCCACTTGGAAAAAATTGCCTCAATCTTAAAGGTGAGAAATGATAACTCAAGGTTGTTTTAATTGCATTTCTCTGATCAATGATGATTTAAAGCATTTTTTCATATGCTTATATAGCTTTTATTTCTTTTTCCAAAAACTGCCTATTCCTACCCTTTACCTTTTATCAGCAGGGGAATGAATCATATTCTTATAAATTTGACTCAGTTGTTTATATATTTAAAATGAGGCCTTTATCTGAGAAACTGTCTATAAAAATTTCCTCCACCCCAATTTTCTTTTTTTCCTTCTGATCTTTGCTACATTAGTTTTATTTTTATAGGCCCTTTTAAATTTAATTTTATGTAATTCTCACCTGGGTTTAGAAATCTATCTTAACATACAGGATATAGGAGGGGGAACAAACAAAAAAAAGAGGGACTAATAGAAGGGAAAGCAGATGGGGGGGAGGGGCGGGAGGAGGCCAGAAGTAAGAAGTCTTTTGAGAATGGATACAAAGAAAGGAGAGAAAGGGTATGGTAACTGGGAAAATTAGGATGGAGGGAAAATACACAGTAATCACTGTGAAAAATTTGTTTTTACAAAAAAAATGGAGTAAAATTTATAGAAATAAGAGCCATACTTCAGTTGATAAACGATCAAAGCATATGAAAAAACACTTTTCTGATAAAGTAATCAAAACTATAATCCTATGAAAAAATGCACTGTCATGATTGATTAAAGAAATGTATATAAAAACAATTCTGAACTATCACCCCATACCCATCAGATTGGTTAACATGACAAATGTTAGAGGGGATATGGGAAAATTAAAACACTAATAATGCACTGATGATGAAGTTGTATACTAATTCAACCATTCTGGAACAATGGAAAAAAGACTATAAAATCATGCATACACTTTGGCCAAGCAATACCACTACTAAGTCTACATTTCAAAGAGATTTTTTAAAAAAAGGAAAAGGAGACTATGTAAAAAAAACAGTATTTATAGCAGCTCTTTTACTGGTGGCAAAGAATTGGAAATTGAGAGGATGTTCATCAATTGGTGTGATAAGTGATTAGTTTTCATTTCTATATTACTTATGGGAAACTGAGAAAAGTAGTTTATATCTTACAGAGAAACAGGGAAGATGAAGAAAAGAGCTAAAGTGACAGAATCTGAGGAATGTTGGCTTACCGATGTAAATCAAATTAATTTACATCTTGCTGCAAAAAAAAAAAAAGATTATCCCTCTATAGAGAAAACGGGGATTGACTGGCAAACAGGAAAGCACGGTGAATTAGAGATTAAACTGGCGCCAGTAGTCAGATTCACACATCTGTGTTATCCCTTTCAAAGACCTGGCTACCAAGTTGTGGGGAAAGGGAGGTTCAATAAGGAACTTGAACCCACATGGGGAGAGAACTGGGTACTCTGGCTAGGCCTTTGACCTTGGCAATACCCAGTCAATTGAGGATATGGGAGGGACTTGTGTTTTTAGGCAGGAGAATAAAAGTCATGATTTCATATGCCACATGCACCGATTTCTATTTTTGGAGACGTGTTCTTAAGGGTGTTTCAATAAAGAATCCACTTTCCTTCACTAATGGCAATTCTGACGTCTTAAAGGTGTTTGTTTCTTACTACTGGTGAACAGATAAAAAAATTGTTGTACATGATTGTGACAGAATACTATTGCGCTATAAGAAATAACAAGCAGGATGTTCTCGGAAAATCCCAGAAAGACATAAATGAAATGACAAAAGCACAACTAGGAGAATATTGTATACAGTAACAATAACAATAATAATAATAATAATAATAATATTTATCCTTCATTCCCAAAGAAGACCATGATATCAGGGAGGTGATGCCATGACAAGCACATGGACTGGATTTGAGTGAGAGGATTCTGTGCTAAGTCATCAGTCTCACTTTCTCCTCCAAGCACGTCTGGATCCAGTAGCCAGACACGAAGCAGGACGACTGGAGATGACCCTGGATGTGAGGCAGTCAGGGTTAAGTGACTTGGGTAAGGTCACACAGTAAATATCTGAGGCTGGATTCGAAATCCCATCCTCCAGACTCCAAGGCCACTGTTCTACCCACTGCACCATCTAGCTGCCCATATGATACAGTTAGAGCAATACTGTATGAAGATCAACAGTGAATAATTTAGCTATTCTCAGCAATACAATGATCTAAGACAATTCTAAAGGACTTATGATGAGAGGTTCCATCTCAAGAGAAAGAACTGGTGGAGTCTGAATGCAGATTGAAGCATACTTTTTTCTACTTTATTTTTTGTCTGTGTTTTCATTTATAGCAAGATTTATATAGAAATGTGTCTTGCATGACAACACAAGTATAACCTAAGTCAAACTGCTTGACTTCTCAACTGGGGGGATAAGCAGGGAGGTGAGAAGGGCACGGGGTGTGGAGGCGGGGAAGAGGCATGGCATGGGCAGGAAGAAAAGGAAAGGATGGAATTTGAAACTCAAAATTGGGGGGGAAGAATGTTAAAATTGTTTTTACATATATTTGGGGGTAAATATTAAATTACTTATTCAATGTAATCAAAATCACTCATTTTATATGCCACAATGGTTTCTATCTCTTGTTTATTCTTATTCTCCTCATAAATCTGATAGATAAAATGCTCCATGATCTTCTAACTTATTTACATCTCCCTTTATATAAAGATCTATTTCCATTTTGACCTATCTTAGTAAATGGCATAAGATATTGATCTTATATCAAGTTTCTGACAAATTTTTTTTATTAAATAGTGAGTTCTTATCCCCAAAGCAGTGAGTTCTTATCCCAAAAGCTTAAATCTTTACATTTTTCAAACCAGAAGATTACTATAATCATTTACTACTGTGCTTGACCACTCTGTTCCACTACATTATTCTATTTCTTAGCCAGTACCAGATAGTTCTTCTTTGTTGTTTTTTTTTTTTGTTTTTTTTTAGGTTTTGCAAGGCAATGGGGTTAAGTGGCTTGCCCAAGGCCACACAGTAATTATTAAATGTCTGAGGCCGGATTTGAACTCAGGTACTCCTGACTCCAGGGCCAGTGCTCTATCCACTGCACTACCTAGCTGCCCCCAGTACCAAATAGTTCTGATAATCACCACTTTATAATATTGTTTAAGATCTGGTACTGCTAGAGAAAGAACTGTGAAGTTTGAACAAAGACCAAGACTATTAACTTTAATTTAGAAAAAAACCCTGATATCTTATTGTCTGATCTTGCTATCTCTTATACTTTATGTTTCTTCCTTAAGGATATGATTTCTCTCTCATCACCTTCAATTTGGATCAACATATACCATGGAAACAATGTGAAGACTAGCAAATTGCCTTCTGTTGGGGGTGGGGGAGGGAGTAAGATTAGGGGGAAAATCGTAAAACTCAAAATAAATAAAATCTTTAAAAAAAGGAAAAAAGATCTGGTACTGCAAGATCTTCTTCCTTCAAATTTTTTTCCAATTAATTCCTTTAGTATTTTTGACCTTTTGCTTTTCCAAATGAATTGGGTTATAATTTTTTCTAAATCAATAAAAGAATGTTTTGGTAGTTTAAATGGGATGACACTTAATAAGTAGATTAGCATAGCTAGCATTGTCATTTTATTATATTTGGCTCAGTTCATCAATGAATGATTACTATTTTTCCAATTATTTAAATCTAAATTTATTCATTAAAAAAGTATTTTATAATTATGTTGATATGTTCCTGGGTTTGTTTTGGCAAGTATACTTCAAAATATTGTATATTGTCTATGGTTATTTTAAATGAAATATCTCTACCTCTTCTTGCAGGGCTTTGTTGATATACAGAAATGCTGATGACTTATTTGGATTTATTTTACATCCTGCTACTTTGTTATAATTATTTATTGTTTCAATTAATTTTTCAGTTGAATCTATAGGACTTTCCAAGTATACTTTTATATCATCTGCAATTTCTCATTGCCCCATAAGATACTTTCAGTTTCTTTTTTTTCTCTTATTGCTACTGCTAGAACTTATAATACATATTGAATAACACTGCTGATAATGAACATCCTAGTTTAGTTTCCTCCTGATCTTACTGGGAAGCTTTTCTACCTTACCCTCATTATAGGTAATGCTTATTGATGCTTTTATCTGGATGCTTATCATTTTAAGAAAAAAATTCATGTATACCTAGGTTTTCAAGTATTTTTAATAGGAGTGTTGTATTCTGTTAAAAGCTTTTTCTAGGGGCAGTGGATAGAGCACTGGCCTTGGAGTCAGGAGTACCTGAGTTCAAATCTGGTCTCAGACACTTAAGAAATTACCTAGCTGTGTGGCCTTGGGCAAGCCACTTAACCCCATTGCCTTGAAAAAAAAAATCTAAAAAAAAAAGCTTTTTCTGCATCTATTATGTTAATAGTCCTTATACCGAACCAGCCCTGCATTCATGATATAAATCTCATTTGATCACAAATGTATAATTTTTGTAATATATAGCTAGTCTCCTACCTAATATTTTATTTGGGATTTTTACAAAAATATTCATTAGTAAAACTAGTCAATAATATTCTTTCTCTGTTTTTCTTCTTCCAGGTTTAGGTATGATACAGAGAATTATTAATATAAGAAATTTGTAATTAGAAACAAATTTTGTAATCTTTTATGTTGTTAAATTTTGTTAAAGTATATAATTCTAACTCCTGGTGTTCCATTGTTAAATGTAAAATATGTACCCTGTCTCCTCATTCCCAACCCTAACTTTCAACCTTCTACCTCGTTTCAGTAACATAAGGAGGGGAGGGATATCCCAGATAATGGACAAGACTATAAAAACCTGGTCTAAACTCCCCTCTAGGGGGACAACCTTCTTGGCCCAGTCAGGTCTCCCCATATGTCTTTCTCTCTCTCTCTTTCCTTATATATCTCTCTCTATCTGTCTCTTTCTCCCAAGCAACCTCTCTGAGCCTTTTGATTTTCATTTCTCTCCTCAAAGTGTCTGTCGCTTCTCTGGGAGGAGAAATGGTTTTCTTACATTCAGTTACATTAAACTGACTTTTAATATTTAGAATTTTTCAATGGGGAAAGGTAGTAATTTGTTTATTCTAACTGTATATTTGATAGTAAAATCAAATATTCCTTACAATTAGTGATTCCTCATTGTAAATTTAAATAGGGGGAGGTGTTAATTTGTTCTTTTTCAAATTCTTTTAAATTACATATTAAATTCATTGATCTCTTCTTTATTGTATTGATGTAAGCCTCTAGATATAAATTTTCCTCTAATTAATGCTTTTGCTGCATCCCATAAATTTTGATATGTTGTCTCATTCTCTAATAAAATTATTTCCTTGACTTGTTCTATGATCCACTCATTTTTTAAGATTAGGTTATTTATTCACCAAAAACTTCTAATCTTTGTTTCCATGGTCTTTTATTAAATGTGATTTTTACAGCATCATAATCTGAAAAGGATGCCTTTAATACTTCTGCTTTTCTGTAATTGACTATGAAGTTTATACCCTAATATGTGGTCAATTTTTGTAAAGATGCCATATATCACTGAGAATAAAGGTATTTTGGTAAAAGTACAAAAATGTACTATTTTGTACTCATTACTATACACACTCAAATATCTGAATATTTGATCATCAAAACTGGTGCCTCTTCATATTGCAGATGGGGGTGTAATGTTAAACTTAGAATATAATTACATAAAATGTAATAAGAAGTCTTCTACAATGATTAATATGGAAATATGCTTAATAAAATTTTACCTGCATAACCTATATCATATTATTCACTGTCAAGTGGAGGGGGGAGGGAGAAAAACATGGAAGTCAAATTCTTACAAAATAGTGAATGTTGAAAATTAACTATGCATGTAATTAGAAAAATAAATGAATAAATTTATATTTTAAAATGTAACAAGAAATTTTAATGATAGATAAAACAATGAATAGAGAATTTCTAAGAAACTTCAAGCTGTCATGAGGTTCAATCTCATCAAATTTTATAATGAGGAAAGAGAGTCACTAATTGTAAGGGATATTACGCCTATTTGAATAACAATATTGTTATTCTAGTATCAAGTGTGCTATTAGAATAAATAGCAAATGTCCTTCCACCATACATAAGATTTTAGAAGCAAGAAAGACAGAGTCCTCTTGAACTGAAAAGTCTGGCTGCTAGTATATCAACTGAATTCCCTACCCATGGGTGCTCTAGAAACTTTTCCAGAGGAGCAATGATCATTCTGACAGAAGACCATTATCCTGCCATAAGATAATATTTTTTTAGGTTTTTTTTTTTTTTTGCAAGGCAAATGGGGTTAAGTGGCTTGCCCAAGGACACATAGCTAGGTAATTATTAAGTGTCTGAGATCAGATTTGAACTCAGGTACTCCTGACTCCAGGGCTGGTGCTTTATCCACTGTGCCACCTAGCCGCCCCCTGCTATAAAATATTAAAGAAGAGGAGGAGGAGGAAGAAAAATAAGCCTCATCTAAAATTTGTACAACCCCTAAATCTCGATTATCACTGTGAAATAACTGGGGTAGGGGACAGAGAAGAGAGATAGCTATAACAGATAAATTCAATAATTAGAAATACTTAAAATTTTGGGGTATAGTAAACCTTAAAATGAGAAGCTGAATTAAGCCCATTTAAAAAACCCAATAAACTCTGGAATTGCTATCCACTACTAACATAGAATAGAATGGTGCTGATATTTCTTACCACAATCACTGATTTTGCTTGTTCACAGTACTGGAAATCTCCATATCGAACAGACCTACGTCCCTTAAAATAAAAAAAAAAAATTAATTATTGTAGCATAAATTCGAACAAGAAAAAAATGTTAAATTTTTTTAGGATAATATTTCACACAAGTAGTGGCTCTGAACTTATTAGATAGAAAACAAATTCAAAGATGTGCATGTCAAATCTTTTAAACTTTTTAAAGTTCAACTCAATAATTACATCTTAAAGTACAATAAAGATTAAATCTTTCTGACTTAATTTTCTGATTCAGCAAATGAGAACTTTTACTCCCTGTTGGGATAATAGCAATATTATATCTTCTATCTTCCAATAATTTTAGTATCAGGGAGCATTTTGAAATTATTTAATAATTTGTGCAGAATTCCATTTAGAAAAAAAGAAAAATAGCTCAGATGCACTGTAATTCTTTCTGAGAAAAATTATAGAAAATTAAATGTTAGAATTATCTTTAGAAGATCCTCTGTTTTACATTATTAATAATAATGAAATTACTTACATCTCGATCTACTGTGGTTGCAAAGCCAATGGCTTCTTTCTGAGTGCAGTTAACAGCTTTCTGAAGAGTATAAATTACTTGTTCATATGTATGAACTTCATCATTAAACAGCATGCAATAGTAAGTGTCACTTTTCCCTCTGTGGGATTAAGAAATCATGTAGTTACTGGTTTCTCAAATCTAAAAAATATTTATTTTAGTTACACACTAAGTGGAATCATTAAGTCTAGATTTTTATTAGTTCTAAAAAAAGTCAAGATGAAACTAAAATGATAATTTAGTTTTTCTATTTAGCCATGCAGAATAAAAATGTAGTAAGTTCAAAAATGTATTGGTTATATTGCTCATTGCAAAATCCCTTCTAGTTGTCTACATTTTATCCTGTTCCAGTTGCTGAAAAAACTAAATAAGACTAAAATCATTATTTCCTCTCTATCATGTGAATACTTGATTCTCTGGGATATAAATTCATGGTTTAGATTCAATCACTTGCAATGCAAATGGTTTAGATCTTCTAAAACCTCATCTTAAGTCCTGTAAAAATAAAGACAAATGTTTTATCCACGGTATTTTTCAAGAGAAAAAACTAAAAGGAATCAAATACAACAATGACTCAAAATGGGTTAAACTTTTCCCATCATTCCTAGTTTCTCTTAAAATACAAACCTGAAAATCTAAACCTATGAGTTAATCTGACTGTATATAATTTGATTCAATAACAGACTGATAGTTAACGTCTATTTTATTTTCATTTCTTCCTGAGCTTAGAAGCCCCTTGAAAGAGCTTCTAAGAAAAATTTCTAGGTATTATAAGTCCACTAATGATCTCTATAGAAAAGATGCATTAAGACTCCCACAAACACTAAAACACAAAGTATAAACAAATTATATACTTACACCATGTCTAAATCTGGTGGTAGTTCATTTTCTTTCTCCCATGTTAATATATCTACTGCATAGCGAAACATGATTGTAAAAATGTTGTACGTTCTCGCGATCATATCTTCTGTTAAATGTACAAGAGGATCCTGAAAGGGATGTCACAGTGGATTGAAACTATATAGCCCTTTCTTTACATTCTCACACTGTGGTCATTACCATAATGGTCTCCAACTATAGGTTTACAGTAAATTCTAGAGAATAAAACCTCATCTCTAACCTATATTTTTGGTCAGCTTTACATTCTCACTGTCACATCTTTTCATATGACTACTACAATAAACTTAACTGGTCACTTTGCCATCAGTTTTACACCAAATATATATATATTTACATATGTATATACATATATGCATATATGTAAATATAACACAACAATTCCAGTTAATCAACCTAAAAGATCATTATATAACAACATTATAAACCAATAATCATCAAAACTGCTTGCAGCTTGATAACAGTTAAATATGGATAAGTAGAGATTGGTGAGATAAATTAAATAAGCAAGAACTGGGAGCAGTTAAGAAGAGACTGAGTCATATCTACAATAGGAAAGGATAGGAAGAGAATTCTTAACCAAATAAAGACTAGAAGAATTATATAATAATAGAATAGAAGAATATAAATACAAATTTTGAAAAAAATGGTTCACTAAAGCAAAGGCCAAAATATGAAGAATAATGCACATGGAAAAATAAATTACAAAAAGTATTAGCCCTTGAGATATCTTCAAGTGGATAATTAACATATTTAAAGAATTCAAGGAAAAATTGGCACTGGAAACAAAAATCAAGAGAGGCAATAAAAGAAATTAGTGTACATGTAACTAGGGGAAAAGATAATAAAAGAAATTAGTATAATAAACTAGAATAAACTAGAGCTGAATAATAACGTGAAAGTTGATAAGGAAATGGGAAAAATATGACCAATATGAATAATAGAAAATCTAAAAATAATGAATCAAGATCAGATCATCTGAGCAGGCTTATTTCACAAAAGTCTGAAAAGACTTACATGAGCTGATGCTGAATGAAATGAACAAAACTAGGAGAACATTATACCCAGAAACAACGAGTGATGATCAACTATTATAGACTTAGCTCCTCTCAGTAATACAGTAATCAAAGAAAATTCTAAAAGACTTGTGATGGAAAATGCCATCCACTTCCAGAGAAAGAACTGTGGAGTCTGAATGCAGATCAAAGTATACTATTTTCACTTTTTAAATTTTATTGTCTTTCTCATGATTTTTCCTTTTTGTTCCGATTCTTCTTTCACAGCCAAGACTAATATGGAAATATGTTTAACATGATTGTGCATGTATAACCTATATCAGATTGCTTGCCATTTTGGAAAGGGGGTAAGAAGGGAGGGATGGAGAAAATTTTAACAAAAATGAATGTTGAAAACTTTAACAGGAAAAAAAAACAATGACCTAAAATAAGAAAATAAAAATAGCTTGCTTAGTATCTGATAAAGGTCTCACACTCATATTTTTCTCACATATATAGAGAGAATGGAGTCATTCACCAATTATTAACGGTCAAAGAATATGATCAGGCATACAATGATCCAAGACAATTTCCAAAAGAGTACTGATAAAAATTCAATTCGACTCTAAAGAAAGAACTGATGGAATTCTGAATGAAGATCAAAGCATACTATTTCCACTTAATTTTTTCATACTTTTTTTTTGTTAGTCTGTGCCTTTTTTTCACAAGATGACTAAGATGGAAATGGTTTGCATGACTGACCATGTATAATTACTTACTATCTCAGGAAGATTGGAGAGAGAGAAGTTGGAATTCCAAATTTTAAAAAAATGACTGCTTATAGTTCAGTCTAACAACTGTTGTATAGCAAAAGGCATGGAGAATAAGTATCTTATGAGCATGCAAGAAAGAAATAAGTGCAAGGTATAGAAGGAACTTGACCATGGGCCAACTTATTAAACCACAGGAAGAAATATAACATTAGAACACTGACCTTCTTTATGCTACTTCCTAATCAATATTTCATATGGTTACCTTTTCGAGCATAACTAATTCAGAGTTTGAAGAATATAATGAATTGTATGTAATCTTTTGGGGTTTTGCTATATATCTTATAAACCCAAACTAATTCTTAATTATGTGTACCTAAAAAAAAAATAGGGGTGGCTAGGTGGCATAGTGGATAAAGCACCAGCCTTAGAGTCAGGAGTACCTGGGTTCAAATCTGGCATCAGACACTTAATGATTACCTAGCTGTGTGGCCTTGGGCAAGCCACCTAATCCCATTTGCCTTGCAAAAAAAAAAAACCACCTAACCAAAAAAAAAAAAATAAAAAGATGATGGTAACAGCAAAGATAAATGAAATTTTTAGCTAATTCAAAATTTTAACTGAATTGAATTAAATGAAGTTAAGTCAATAAGCATTTATTAAATTCGTACTATAGGCCAGGAATTGAGCAAAGTGTTGTGAAAACCAAGGAGGGGCAGAAAGGGGGCTGTAACATACACACCAGAAAAGATGAAGAGAGAGTTAGAAGTGTGTGTGTGTGTGTGTGTGTGTGTGTGTACACAGGTAGGAAGGGGCCAAGTAATGGGGCAGCCTTAAAACCCAATTACAAAACAGATACAATCATTCTGGAGAGCAATTTGGAACTATGCCTGAAGGGCTATAAAAGGTGCATGCCCTTTGAAGCAGCAATACCACTACTAAGTCTGTATCCCTGATTTTGTTTTTAGATTTCTTTGCAAGGCAATGGTTAAGTGACTTGCCCAAGGCCACACAGCTAGGTAATCATTAAGTGTCTGATGCCAGATTTTAACTCAGGTCCTCCTGACTCCAGGGCCAATGGTCTTTTCACTGCGCTACCTAGCTGCCCCTCAGAGATTTTTAAAAAGAGAAAACAACCTATTTGTACAAAAGTATTTAATGGTATCTTTTATTGTGGTGGCAAAGAACTGGAAATTGAGGGGATACTCATCAATAGGAGAATGGCTCAACAAGTTGTGGTATATAATTGTAATAGAATATTATCGTGCAATATGAAATGACAAGGATGATGTCAGATAAACCTGGAAAGACACAAACTGATGCTAAGTGTGTTAAGCAAAACTAGAATACTATACATAGTAATAGTAATATTCTATGATGATCAACCATGAATAACTTCATCATTTTCAGCAATACAATCATCTAAGACAATTCTTTTTTTTTTAGTTTTTGCAAGGCAATGGGGTTAAGTGACTTGCCCAAGGTCACACAGTTAGGTATCTAAGACAATTCTAAAGGATTAAGATGGAAAATGATATTCACATCCACTGAAAGAGCTGATAGAGTCTGAATATCAATGAAAGCATACTATTTTTCACTTTCTTTTTTTTTAGGTTTATATCCTCTTTCACAACATGACTAATATGGAAATAAGTTTTGCATGATTGCACACCTATAACCTATATATCAAATTGCTTACTGTTTCAGGAAGGGGAGAGGAAAAAAGGAGGGAGAGATTTTGGAATTCAAAATTTTTAGAAATGAATGCTAAAAATAGTTTTTAAATATAATTAGGAAAAATTAAAGTTTATAAAAAGGTCAAATACAGAATTTTATATTTGATTCTAGGAACAATAGGGAAACCAATAAAAATAATTCAATTGGGGTTTGGGGGGATGGAAATAAAATTAGATTTGTACTGTAGGACAACCAATTTGACAGATGACTGTCTACTTGAAGCAAAGAGTGCTTTCACAGTACCACAGCACTAGGAGCTAGTTTCTATTTTTCTCTCTCAAACTTCATATTAGACACACAGGAAAAAAAAACAATTAAAATGTCAAAAATTCAAGAAAAATGAATACCACTTTTCTTAATTTCTCTTCTAATTCATGCTTTGTTAACATTAAAGAGTATAAAATGGTAGACAACAAAAGTGATAATTCTAGACTACATAATAGACATCTGAATAACAGAGCTGACAACAGAAAAAAATGTTTCATCTGGAACAAAAATAATGTATTCTTTAAACAAAATGCTTGTGACCCACTGATGATAAGGAAGATTCTTTGTTCTGCCAGTGGTTTGTACTATCTTTGTGACCAAAGGCTTATATTTGCCTGACAGTGACATAAGTCAAAAGATATACAGTGAAAGAATAGAACAAAATGAATTATTTGATATAGAATCTAAGTATTCTACCTTGTCTTCTTTAGCATCTTACTAGAATCATCAGGGTTATCGAAACTAGGAGGGAAAATACAAACTCCCAAGAACCAATCAGAAGTCTCCAAAAAACATAAATGCCAAAGATCATACAAAAGCAAAAAGCAATGAAGCATAGTGCATTTTTGTAAATACTAATTAATGAGTGCAGGAATGTCCTAAGCTAATCAGATCCAGTCTTGAGACCAGACCAGAAGCATGGGGATATCCACAGCTGATCCTCAACTTAGCAGCAGCATGTGATCTCTCAGTGGAATCAAGAGTGGAATCTCAATGTCTGGGAGCTCACACCCAATACGAGGATGCCCAGAGCTGATCTTAGACTCAATCATAGGATATAAGATAGCAGCACTCAAACTAGAAAGGGTAAGAAAATGAATTTAAGTGTCCAAATCTCCTAAATAGGTTATTATTGGTCATCCAGAGAAGATCACTTGCTCTGTCCCCTACATAGGTCAATTGCCAAAGAAAGGAAGAAATCTGTCCCCAGAGAGGGCAGATTTTGTAGACTCAGTCCCTAGATTTTGCAGCTAGACCACCAATACAGATCAATGTAAGAATAGGAAATCAAAAAAGATTAAGAGCTATTATGATGCCAGAAATACTGAAGACATAAACCTAAGAGACTAATTGCACACACACACACACACACACACCCCTCTAAGAAAAACCAAACAAGCCACAAGATCTATGAAAATTCCTAGGAAAAAAGTATGTAAGAGGTTTATCTTTAAATTTAAATTTGTATATTATAAATGAAATTACAGCAAAAGAGTAAAGAATTGGCAAAGAAATAAAAGGATAGATAGGTGGATAGATAATTAATAGTTTAACACTGGAGTTAGAAAAACCCTTCTCAAGTAATGGGCTTCTTTTTTTTCTCCTTTTCAACTTTTTTTTTTTTATTAAGTTAGCTGCATAAAAGATATACATTTCTCACATGGACAATTCTTGTCATGAATAAAGGCAACAAAAATGTGCTACCAGTGAGCTGTGGTTCACAAAGTAACAATCATTTTGGATGAAAAAAATCTCCATTTCTGTACAATGCAACTATAAAGATAAGCAAATAATGTGATGACTTGTAAATACTCGATATAACCAAATATATGTACAAAGAAACAGGCACCCATTATGTAGCTAATCCACTTGTATTCCTTTGTTTACCACACATACATAATTTTAAAAAATCATTCATTTATGTAGTAAGAATGAGAACATTAAGAAAAATGAAATTTGTATCTCATTTCTTATTTTCATAATATCAGTGCTGAACTTCCAATAACAACGTCATTGACTCTAAATATTTAAATGCATTTCAAAAGTAAAAAACAAAATTTCCTTTTTTTCAATTTTTTTCTATACTTGTAGGATTATCCCACATTGAAACCAAGTAGCATGAGTGACAACAGAAGATAGATATTAATAATATGCCTGCAGTTTTCAAAGTTAGATCTAGGTGAACCATATTTAGAGTATACTTGAATCTATGAAACCAACCAGCATTATATAAACACCTCAAATTGCAGAATTTCTGTATTAACTGTATCAAAGAACATTTATGCACACTTTAAATTTCCAATCCCTAACCTCAAAACAATTTTTTGTACAACTATTAAGTATTGAAGGTTACTTATTTTAAAATCCATATCTGCATTCAGGAATTTTTATTTAAGAAGGACAGTATTTAGATTTAAGTTCTGAACTAAACACTTTTTCTACTATGCTATATTTATAAAGCAATAAGCCTTTTTTTAAATAAAGATAGATCTTAAGGAAAATGAACTGTACAAACTTACAGTAGTGTATAATTCAAAAGTTTCTTCTTTTTTTAAAAAATAGGATAATACATCCCCTTCCTGAATAAAGATACATGTGTTAAGGCCTAAGGGATAAAACACTATTGCTATGCAAAAAACTTAGTGAAGAAACTACACATTCATTTTTTTTTGCAAGGCAATGGGGTTAAGTGGCTTGCCCAAGGCCACACAGCTCAGTAATTATTAAGTGTCTGAGGCTGGATTTGAACTCAGGTACTCTTAACTCCAGGGCCAGTGCTCTATCCACTACGCCACCTAGCTGCACCTCTTAGATCTTTTGAGTCTACAAATTGAAACATTTACATCCAGAATTTGTATCTAAGGCACATATTTCATGTAAAAACTAGCGGAATTTTTAATCCATCAATTTATTGCAAACGCCATTACTTTTATTAGAAACAAACTGCAATGTCTCTAAACCTGCTGGCAATATATTGTAGAACAGATTCTTATTTCACACAATGTAGTTCTCTTCTTTAATTACATTCCTGTAGGAGGTGCAACTGTTCCTCCGCCATGGGTAGAAATATTTGACTGATGGTGCAAGCTGGTCTCCTTATATACAAACCAAGCATTTCCTCCCCAAAGTATTAAGTTCAGAAAACCAAATATCACAGATACATTCAGAGATCCCATACTAGTTACAGAGTCAAAGTAGCAGTGTATCACCTTATTACTGCAAGTTTGAATCTGACCAATAAGATTTTCACCTGTGGTCATCTTAATATCTGTCAGAACTTTAGCCCAGGCTGAAGTGGCCACCAACCATAAGAAAGCAGCAATAATAGTAATAAAGTCAATAAAGGGAATTTTTTGACTATCCCGATAAAAGTTCATATAACCAATATAAAGTATAAGTGCAGCAATGCAGTATAAAAAGAACAAGACAGCAAGACATAGAACTGGGCAGAAGAGAAATCTCCTATAAGATAAAAGCTGCTCCAAGTTTCATTACACAGCTGTTTATTATCTTGTGTAGAAAGTGAAATCTGATTCAGCCTGAATGGATACACAAAGCAAGCTTCAACTGTCTCATTTTTAGCAAGACCATGGCAGGAAACTAGAAAACTCATTTTGCCCTTAAAACCTCCACGTGTGGCAAAAGAAAAAATGGAAGCTACCCACTGGAGAACTTTGATGAAGCCGAGCAGCTCAGCTCCTTGAGCGGGCGGAAGTTGATCTGCGGGCCCGACATCCTCTGAGGGAAGGAGGGAAAGAGGGCAAGAATCAGGGTGGCCAGACGGTGGGACGGTGCCAGACCCGGGTGGCCCAGCAGGAGGGAAGGGAGGAGGAGAGTGCTCGGGCCAAGTAATGGGTTTCTTAAAAATTAAAATGGACCAAATAAAAGTCCATGAAACAACAAGAAATATTAATATAGCCAAAAAAATTAAATAAGACATCTAAAAACAACTGATCTAAAAAATAGGTCAAGACTACCTTTTGAAAGCCATGATCAAAACAAACACAAAAACCCCAAATCTTGGTTCATATTTCAAGAAATCATGGGGGAAAAAATGGTCCAAGTCATTTAGAACCAGTTCCAAGAAATTTAGATACAAATTCGTGGCTTTAATGTCAAAGGAAAAATACTGTAGTAAATAGCCAAAAAGAAAGAGTTTAAGTATTGAAAAACTATAGTTAAGCTCACACAAGATTTTGCTTCTACAACCATAAAGAAGAAGAAAGTTTGGGCAATAAAACTTAGCACAACTGAATCTAAAGTTACAGGTGGAAAATGAACATTTATCAAAACAGAAAACTTCCAAGCATTACTGATAAAAAGAACTGAGTTGTAACTTTAAAAATTCAAACACAGAAGCAAAAAAGAAACATAAAATGAAATACAAGTGAGAAATTGGTGAGACTTTATAATAAAGTGAGACTTTATAAGGATGAAGTATTTACATTCTAATGAGAAGGGACTCTGTTAATAAAAACATACCCCAAGAACCACATATCATTTGTATCATAGAGGGAATCAAACTAAGATAGAAGACCTGGTAGTTATTTTCGTTAAATTGTGATGATTTTTAAATTCAAAATGGAGATACTGAAGACTGATTTAAAGGAAAGATTGAGAATGCATGAATGGGACTGGATGAGGGGGAAAGAAGAGAAATAAATAAAGGAGTACAAGTTATTTGCTTCAAGCATAGAGCATTGATGCTATTACACTCTTATTTCACCCCCCATCTTCTATGTAAAGAGGGAGCAGGAAGCAAAGAGAGGAAAAAATATAAGCAATAGGATGGAGGAAAATAATAAAACTAAAGAGTTTTACACAAATCTAATGCAACTAATAATTAGAAGGAAAATAACAAACTAGGGAAAAAATCATGGGAATAAATTTCTCACATAGAGATGTTATTTGCAAGATATACTTCAAGATTATAAGAATAAAAGTCTTTTCCCTGAAGAAAATGATCAAAGGACATGAACAGGCTGTTTTCAAGAAGAAATCCAAACTATCTGTAGCCATGTGGAAAAAAAAATTTCAAATCACTAATAATTAGAAAACTGAAAATTAAACCAATTTTGAGGTTTCATGTCACAATAGTTGGAAAAGTTGACAAAAAAGAGAAAATGATGACTACTGAAGAGACTGTAAAAAAATAGGTATTGTTAATAGTACTGTGAAATTAGTCCAATCGTTTTAGAAAGCAATTTGGAATTATGCCTAAAAAGTTTCTAAAACTGTTCATATCTTAACCAGCAACAGAAGAACTGATCTTATACTCCCAAAAGATAAAACTAAGAGGAAAAGGTATTACGTGCAAAAATATTTATAAAAGCTCCTTTATGTGGTGGCAATGAACAGAAAATTGAAGTTTTTTTTGTTTTTTTTTTTTAAGATTTTTGCAAGGCAAATGGGGCTAAGTGGCTTGCCCAAGGCCACACAGCTAGGCAATTATTAAGTGTCTGAGACCGGATTTGAACCCAGGTACTCCTGACTCCAAGGCCAGTGCCTTATCCACTATGCCACCTAGCTGCCCCCAAAGTTGTTTTATCAGTTGGAGAATAGTTGAACAAATTATGATATATATGTATGTAATGGAATACTATTGGGTTACAAGAAATAAAAAGACAATTTGAGAGAAACTTAGCAAAAGTTATATTATTTGATGCAGCGAAGTAAGCTGTATCAGAAAAACGATTTATACTCTGACATCAATATTGTAAAAACAATTGTGAAAGATTTCAAAAATCTGATCAATCATGATTCAAGAAGATCAATTAAGTAAAAAATCATGCCATTTCCTGACTCAGAGGTGATGAGACTAATTTGGAGAATAAGATATGTTTCCAGATATGTCCAGTATGGAAATTTGTGCTGCTCAATTATGCTTATTTGTTATGAAGTTTTATTGTTTTGTTTTCTGGAGGAAGATAGGAAAGAGGGAAAAATAAATAGCTGATAATTAAAAAGAATAAAATTTAATTACAAAATGCTGATTAAGGTTAAAGTACTATATTATATTCCAAATCTTTTGGTGACTACAATAGACATGGTATAGGTAAAAAAAAAAAAGTGAACATAAGCAGTTAATAAGACAAAAAAAACTATTTTATGTGCTAAGACTTTTCTAAGAGGTAAATAAAAGACTTCACCATATTGCAATTGAGTAGGAAAAACAAATGTTTGAATCTCTCAAATGAACAAAAATTTTAAAATTTCAGATAAGTCCAACTGAGGGGTTAAAATGACATTTAAAACCTATGAATACAGTGTCCTTATAAGGTTTATTATATTTCTCAGTCTTTTTCTTGGTCAGTAGAGTAAAATTTTTTTTTATATAGTGAATGTCACCTCTAATCCTATCTACTAAGTAATGTCCTTTTACTCAAGTCCTAATTAATATTCAATTTTCAGTTCCTAAGAGAAATATTGTGTGTGTATGTGTGGTGGTGGTGGTGGTGGGGAATTACCTCCTCTTCCTCAGTTTCAGATATATTAAGTTCATGTTTTGTACAATAAGGACCCTCTTTCCAAGCTTCAGTATCACCACAGTCACAGAAGCCTCCACCTCCAGATGTTGTCATCTTAAAAAAAATGGTAAGAAAACATTTAATCAACATCACATTTAAGACCCAAAGGGTATATAATCGCACTAAGGAATTAAAACTACTTTGATGTGTCATAATTCCCTACTCCATAACAGAAAATATTTCTAGTTATTTTCAAGTACCTTCACTACATCTGCAATGTCTATCAATACAATTCCCAATGATATAATTTCCAATTTGCCCATGCTTTCTTGATGTTTTAATTAAAAGAACATAATTATAGACTAATCTAAGTGATTTTAGGATATAAACTACTTTATAGTGTCTAACATTTTATGGAAATTTTTAAAGGGTTTAGTGATAGGTTTTCCAAGAACAAGAAACATTTTCATTTGATACTGCATTCTAGTTATAACAGGAAATGCTCCATTTAAATTTTATAACCTCTAGATAAAAATTTTGTCGATATAACTTGTGTTTTATGACCTAGGTGTTTCTATTATGTCTATCATGCAAAGAAACAATAAGCAAACCTAGTAAAAATTCAAACTATCCTCTGACACAATCTTTTATTTAAGTTTTCTTCATTTAGGTAAATCGTAAGTATGTTAGTAGCTCAGATATATAAGACAAGTCATCTGGATAATGGCATCTCTCTGCAGATAGTTTTTACAAAGCAATTTTTGATTTTCCCTTTAAAGAAAGATTCTTAAACTACACTGCACCTTGGTTCAAATTAAACAGCCAATTGCAGAAATCTCTTTAAACAAAATTTCTTCTCCAATTCCCTAAATGGTTTATTCCCTCTCTCACTAACCCCCATCCCAAGACTGGAAAAAGGACTCAGCTGGTGCATAGTTGAATGATAGGCATAAGATTAACAAAAACCTATAGATTTAGAACTAGTCATTTTAAAATGCAAAAATAGCTTAAAATATTCTCCATTGGTCAATAATATGAAAGGGAAATTCCACTTTTAATATCATACTGAAGCTGAAAACTGGTATCCAGACAGAGAAAATTCTAGAATGTCACTTCCTAATTCTCCCTAAGGGATTACTTTGCAATCACAAAAGATTACAATAACTCTGTAGCAAAAAAAAAAAATTCAGAATTCACTTTTATATTGCTAAAATAGGTTTTAAATTCAGTTCTACAATTAGTAGCTCTACTTGCAGAATTTTTCAAGAGAAATAGGTTTAGAGAATTAAGAGCTGGATGGGACATTAGAGGTCATATAGCATAACCCCTTATTTAGCAAACCAGGGTTCAGAGAGATTGATGTCATGATTGTACAAATAGTAAGCAGAAGTTCCAAGATTTGAAATCAAGTCCTCTAACTCCAAACCTAGCACTCTTTGTACTGTACCAGACTGTCTTCCCCCATCAATCTTATATACATGCTTATTCAGACCATTTAGTACAGGTAGAATGGTTTAAAGAGAAATGCCATTTCTCTGCTCTGACACTGGGATATCATATAAAAGCATACTGAAGTTCACTCTCACTAGAATTTCAAAGCTCCTATTATGCACACCATTACTATGTAAGAAGATAGTCAATAAGAATAAATTGGAGGAACACAGCAAATTTCCTTTAGATAGTGATGACCAGCCATTTCTTTTTTCTACCTTTTTAGGTATAGGGAATATAAGAAAAGAGAGTAAATAAAAACATACACAAGAGTAGGTTCCTATCAACTGATTAAATAAACTATGGCAAATGAAGGTAATAAAATACTACTGTACAGTCAGAAATGATAAACAAAGAACTCAAGGAAAGTGAGTGAAATAAACAGAATCAAAAAAATACAATAACAATAAAGTAAATTAAAAGATCAGGAAAACAGACTGAGCAACTGAAAAACTAAAAAATGTCCTCGAGAACAGTTACTGAAAAGGAACAACTGGGGCAGAATCTGGCATTCTAATATGGAGAAGGTCCATATGAAGTCTTTTGGCTTAAATGTCTTTGTTAGAAAGAGGAGTTATGGGAGTTAATATATTTCCAGAAATGACTGATCTTAAAACAAAAGATATTAATAAAACTTTATTTTATTAAGGAGAATAAGTATTTTATGTAACAACCCAAAGCAATATGTATTCTGAATTTTTGAAAGTACTAATTATGTTGATGAAGCTATGAACTCATCCAACCCTTCTAGAGAGCAATTTGCAATTATACCAAAAAGGCAACAAAAATGTGCAAACCCTTTGATCCAGCAATACCATTACTGGGTCTATACCCTGAAGAGATTATGAAAAAGGATAAAATCATCACTTGTACAAAAATATTCATAGCAGCCCGGTTTGTGGTAGCAAAGAATTGGAAATTGAGTGAATGTCTGTCAATTGGGGAAAGGCTTAATAAACTGTGGTATATGTATGTGATGAAACACTATTGTTCTATTAGAAATCAGGAGGGATGGGAATTCAGGGAAGCCTGGAAGAATTTGCATGAACTGATGCTGAATGAGATGAGCAGAACCAGAAGAACATTTGTACACCCTAACAGCAACATGTGAGTGATAAAAAACCTTAATGAATTTGCTCATACCAACAGGGGCAACAATTTGACACAATTTTGGGACATTTGCAATGGAGAATGCCATCTGTATCCTGAGAAAAGAATTGTGGAGTTTGAACAAAGACCAAAGACTATTACCTTTAATTAAAAAAAAAAGTCTTATTATGCAATTCTGCTATATCTCATATTATATGTTTCTTCCTTAAGGATATGATTTCTCTGTCATCACATTCAACTTAGATCAACAAATACTTTGGGAATGATGTACAGACTAACAAACTGCCTTCTGTGGGGAGTGGAAGGAGGGAAGCAAGATTGGGGGGAAAATTGTAAAACTCAAAATAAATAAAAGCCTTCTAAAATTAAAAAAAAAAGTGCTAATTATGTGTAACAGCTTTATATCATAGGTAGCACAAGATATCTTTTTTATTTTAATGATAATTTTATCACTGTTGGTAATTTCTTTCCTTCTCTCCCTTTTTTTTAGGTTTTTTGCAAGGCAAATGGGGTTAAGTGGCTTGCCCAAGGCCACACAGCTAGGTAATTATTAAGTGTCTGAGGATTTGAACCCAGGTACTCCTGACTCCAAGGCCAGTGCTTTGTCCACTATGCCACCTAGCCACCTTTCTCTCCCTTTCTTTACCTCACCCACCCCAACCATTGTACTCTTTCCTCTAATTTATTAATAATCCGTGCAATGAAATTACAGCAATGATTAAAAACAATGCACATAAAAACAAAAATGATAAGACAAATTTATTTATTTTTTTTAAAGCATATCACTGACTTTTTTTTGATTTTTTAAGGCAATGGGGTTAAGTGACTTGCCCAGTGTCACACTACTAAGTACGTATTAAGTGTCTGAAGTCAATTTTGAACTCAGGTCCTTCTGCCTCCAGGGCCCATGTTCTAGCTACTAGGCCACTTAGATGCCCCCTTTCATATTTTTTCCCTTAAACTTAAAATTTCTCCCTAGCAGTGTCATGTCCTTTAAAAAGCTGACCTAATATCTTGCTGTTAACTTAAATATTATTTTAAATCTTTTAATCTTATCATAGGAAAAAATACAGTAGAATATCAACATAATCTATTACAGATGTTACTAACCCTATATCGATGTTCTCTGTGAATACTTCCCAAAAAGCACTCCATGCATAAAACACAAGTTGGATCAACAGCACAGTCTCTGTAGAATTAAAGAAGAGAAAATCAGGACAATTTATGGAATGAAGTATATCATAATGCAATATTTTCAAACAAGAACATACCCTACAACAGTCAGGATGCCAAGAGATTTCTAAACTATACCTGAAGGAATTCTGCCCCAAAATCTCATCCCTAAGTAAATTTCAAATAATGTGGAAAGCTAACATTCATTTATCCTTGTGTCAACACAATTATTAAAGTTTCATTTGAAGCTGAAGCCAGATTCCTTTTGATTCAGTGGCATTTTTCAGTATAGACTTTGGATTGCAGAATTTCCCTAAAGAACTCTTTCCCCATGATAAATCAGGGTACAAACCCAGCTGTTTGACTGGTGTTAGTAAAACAATAATCAAGGTACTTTTGAATATGTGTTTTTCTTGTTTCCACAGCAAAGTTTTACCACCTTCTCATGTACCCATTTGGTAGACCCAAGTTTCAGAAGTATTTAGAGAAAAGGACTATGAAAGCAACTCACTGGAGGAAAGGTCAAAGGACCACCACATCACACCTTCTGTACTGGAAATTCAGCATTCGAAGTCTTGGGATTTTTCTCCATTGTAGTACAGGTCATTTGTACAGAGAGGATTGTTTGAAGTTACCAAAAATCAGACATGTTATCAGATGTTAGGGTTTCAATTTGTAATTAAGCAAAGAAAAATGTTAAAAGGTTCATACTCTGATCCAAAAATTCTACTACTAGGAATATCATGCACATAGGCCCATAGGAAATAAAAAAAAGTCCCATATTCACTAAATATTTAGTGTAACAATTTTTTGTAGAATCATAGAATGAGAAACAAAGTAGATGTTCAAAAATTGGGGAATGGCTAAACAAAACTGGTACATATTCATAGCGGGAAATTACTGGAGTAAAAGAAACAATGAACATGATGAATACAGAGAAATATGGAAAGATTTATATGAAGATTAATATGCAAAAAGAAGTAAGGACAAGTAGCAAAACAATATCTAACAATGCAAGTGGGAAAGATTAAAAATCACTGAATTTGAACACTACAAAATTAAAGTTACCAAGTCTGGTCATTAAGAGATAGAAGATACCTTTTTTCACTCCTTTGTAGAAGTAGAGGTTCACAGGTGTAGAATATTGCATATAATATCTGATATTATCAATATGTTGATTAGTTTTGCTTAACTTTTCTTTCTTTTACTTTTATTAGTGATAATTTCATCCATCTAAAGGTAGAAGAAGCAACAAGGGAGAGATTCTTTTCAGGTTCTGATTCTCACTGACAAAGGAAAACTGGTTTTTTACCATAAGATGATGAGAGCCTTGGGGAAAAGTGACCCTCTTCTACTACAATATGTGATAGGGAAGGAAAAAATGGAGTAATGAATAGACTTCCTTGGGTTCTTGAATTTGAGTAAGAAGAAAATTACATCTTTATTCTTTGTTTTTATTTTTGCAGATTTAAAAACAATATTTTGAGGAGTCCATAGGCTTCACCAAATTGGCCATCATACTAAAAAAAAAAAAGTTAAAAACTCTTTGAGACTGTAATCCTTTCTAGCACCTAGAAATGGGCAATCACCAAAATAGCATTATATCACTAAATCTCTAACCTGGTCCAATATGAAAATGATTACAAGGCATTACAAAACTTAAAGACTTGTTTGAAGCATTTAATAACATGGAGAAGTTGATCAGTCCTCGCCCTAGGTATTTCCTCAATTTTGGCACATATACTCTAGAGATGGAGCAAATTTAAGATTATTTAAAGGATAAGACAGCCTTAAATTCAGGCTTTACAATGGTATGCTGGTACGAAGGGTAAAATAATCACAAAAGAGGGACAGACTTAAAAGAAAATATGCTACAAAAGCAAATGAAAATTTCACAAGAGCAAGAAATAGAAAGCAACAATTCTGTACCACTCAGTCTTAGAAGGAAAAAAGTAACTCTTCCAAATACGTGTTTAAGTTATTAAAAGCAAAAAAAAAGTAAAACAAACACCCTTCTCTCTCCTTGCTACTAGAGATGAGTTGCAAGAACTAAGAAAATTAAGCATTTTGTCTATAAAATTTCCAAAACAAAACCCTCAATAAAATCCTACACTGTGAAGAGTGCTTCATATAATGCTATCATTACCTGGTAATAAATATGCTTGAAGATTGAGGTTACCAATTTAACCATACAAAGAAAACCTTGAGTTTCACCTCTCCTTCCCTGCCAGCCCATTAACCTTAATTAAGTATTGCCATATCAAATTATAGCTCTGAATCATATATCAACTGTGAAAACTAAATAGCACTTCTAATTATCCTCCTGTTCTACTGTGACTACTATTCTTACTTTTCAAAAAATATACCCAAGGACTAATTAAATCAATATTATGCTTAAAAATAACTTTTTTGAGTAAAAAACACAAGCTTTTTCATTAGTAACAATTAAACTCTAGTTAATCCAACAATTACAAGTGTTTTAGTTGTTAACACATTTTCTAAAAATTAAGCAGATAAAATGCTATCAAAATACATAACAACAAAAAAATACATGGCATCATACAAATAAAAGAGTGCTATCATAAATTTCAAACAAAATAATCCAGGTGCAATCACAAACTCACATATTTTAACTCAAGAAGTCAAAAGGGCACCCATTCTATCAAGGATACTCTGAGTTTGTCTGTATATGTGTGTGTGTGTGTGTGTGTGTGTATTTTAAGCCCTTCCTTGAATGGTCCACATCAGCAATCCTAAAAATTATACTTATAGTCGAGGAAGAGGAGTAATGAACTGTGTAATATGAAATCAGCATGTAAAGAAAAGCTGTAGATAAATGCGAAGGGCTTTAAATGATAAACAAAGAAGTTTGTACTTTATTTTAAAGACATTAGGGCAAAGTCACTGAAACTTTTTAAGTAGGGGAGTGAAATGGTTAGAATTAGATTTTAGAAAAATTAATCTAGGAGCTACATTTAGGTTGCTTAAAAGAAGGGAGAGGCTGTATGTAGAGAGAGCAATTAAGAAGCTATTATAATACATAGGGGATGTGAATTAAAATATGAGAGAAGTATAGAACCACAGAGGCAAAAAACCTAAAATTTGGCAAATGTCCCCATATGGTGGGTTATAAGTGATGAGCTGAATACTCTTTAGACAGCAAAACGGGTTAACTAGAGTAGGGAAGTTTTTCAACAGAATTAGGAAGACAAAAAAAGGGTAGATTTAGGAAGCAAGAAAATGAATTCTGTTACCAACATAATGAATTTGAGATGCTTAGGAGTTGTTGAAGTGAAGATGTCCAGTAAACAACTAGTAACACAGGTTTAGATCTCAAGAGAGATAAGAGCTAGATTTGTAGATATATGAATCATTCACACAGAGAAGACAATTGAACTAAGAAATGAGGATGAGATTATGAAGAGTCTAGAGAGAGAAAAGATAGCCAGAACAGAGATCTGTGGAATGCTCACACATAGGATAGGTCATAAATGGTGATCTTGCAAAGAAAGCTGAGAAACTAGAACTAGAAATTTTAAAGAGAAACAAGAAACTGGTGATAAAATGTATGATCAGAAGAGGAAAATGTTCAATAAGTTTATGGCACAGAATAAAAAGTTGGCAAAGAGTCAGGATTTAGTAAAGAAAGGGAAGGAACTTCAACTACCCAGACATCTCTGCTTAAAGTAGAGGAAATGAGAAATTCTTGACACATTTGCTACCAATTTCATTATTCAGAAGGAGAAGAATATTTTGGATTCAACTCAAACTATTGAGAAAGGAATGATAACCTTATCAGAAATGAATGGAACCTTGGAAAGAAGTGACTTTAGGACACTGCCTGAGAGAAAACATCAAATTTAGATTTTCAGTCAAGATAGTTGCCAGAATGCAAAGCTGAAGATACAGCTTCCATATACCTAGTCTAGCAAAGCCTTAAAGTTTTACACAGTAACATTTGATGATGAAGAAATCCAATGATAAAACTACTTCTTCCACCCCAAGCCCGAACAAGAGGTCAAGCCAGAAGTCCAAAAAGAATAGAAAAAGGAGGCCCATCAAAGTAAGAGGCATCACAGAAGGGTGTCCTAGACTCAGGGCTCCATGATCCCCAGCATCATGTCCTGAGCTGCCAGAGAAAGGTCTTGAGGATCTTGTGGTCTAAGAAAGGATAATGATCATTGTTGGAAGGGTTGTGGGAAATCTGGGACACTATTACACTGCTGGTGGAGCTGTGAACCCATCCAACCTTTCTGGAGAGAACTTTGAAATTACGGTCAAAGGGCAACAAAAATGTGCATACCCTCTGATCCAGCAATACCACTACTGGGTCTATACCCTGAAGAGATGATGGAAAAGGGTAAAAACATCACTTGTACAAAAATATTCATAGCAGCCCTGTTTGTGGTGGCAAAGAATTGGAAATCAAGTAAATGTCCTTCAATTGGGGAATGGCTTAGCAAACTGTGGTATATGTATATCACTGTTCTATGAGAAACCAGGAAGGATAGGAATTCAGGGAAGTCGACAGGGATTTGCATGAACTGATGCTGAGTGAGATGAGCAGAACCAGAAAAACACTGTACACCCTAACAGCAACATGGGGGTAATGATCAACCTTGATGGACATGCTTATTTTATCAGTGCAACAATCAGGGACAATTTGAGGCTGTCTACAATGGAGAATACCATCTGTATCCAGATAAAGAACCGTGGAGTTTGAACAAAGTTCAAGGACTATTCCCTTTAATTTAGAAAATAAAAATATCTTATTGTCTTATCTTGTTATCTCTTATATTTTATGTTTCTTTAAGGATATGATTTCTCTCTCATCACACACAATTTGGATCAATGTACAACATGAAAACAATGTAAAGACTGACAAATCGCTTTCTGGGGGGTGGGGGGAGGGAAGTAAAATTGGGGGAAAAATTGTAAAACTCAAAATAAATAAAATCTTTAATTAAAAAAAAGAGAATCTTGTGGTCTAGACCTTAAAGATCCTGAGGGGGGGCAAGCCAAGAGAGTGAAAGCAAAAACAGAAACTCATACAACCCAGGACAAAAACCACAAACTCAAAAGTAAATTTGGGGCAGAGCAATAGCACTAGCTCAAGGTCATAATTTAGAACACTGGAAAAATGAGTAACTCAAAGAAAACAGAAAGAAAACAATATAAAAAATTACTTACAAATCTAAAGAGCTTACAAATTAGGAGGGGTTAATGAATAACTACAGAGCTGAAAAAAACCCCCCCCAAAAAAACCAAGCATCTGACTTTCTACAAGGACTATATGAATAACCAGAAAATAAGAAAGGGCTAATAAATGATAAGAAGGTACTTGAGAAAAAGATTGGAAAGACAATAAAGGATTTTCAAGTAGTAAACTTTATTCAAGAAATGTCCTTCCTGACCAGAAGAACATTAATGGTATACCCTAACAGCAACATGGGGGTGGTGATCAACCTTAATGGACTTGCTCATTTCATCAGTGCAACAATCAGGCTTAATTTTGGGGTATCTGCAATAGAGAGTACCAACTGTATCCAGAGAAAGAACTGTGGAGTTTGAACAAAGACCAAAGACTATTACTTTCAATTTAAAAAAAACCAAACTGTTATCATATTATGTAATTTTGTTATCTCTTATACTTTACTTTTCTTCCTTAAGGATATGATTTCTCTCTCATCACATTTAATTTAGATCAATGTATACCAAGGTAAAGACTAATAGACTGCCTTCTGTGGGGAGTAAGGGGGAGAGAAATGAGATTAGGGGAAAAACTGTAAAATTCAAAATAAATAAAATCTTTCTTTTATAAAAAACAACAAAAAAAGTCCTTCCTGAAAACTAAAATGGACTAAATAAATCAATGACTCCATAAGACAAGAAATATTAGAATAAAATTAAAACACTAAAAAAAAAATAAACTAAAGATATCTAATATCAAAACAACCAACCCAGAAAATAGGTAAAGGAGGGGGGCAGCTAGGTGGCAGTGAATAGAGCACTGGCCCAGTCTCAGACACTTAATTCTCTAGCTGTGTGACCTTGGTCAAGTCACTTAACTCCTTTGCCTAGAAAAAACCAAAAAAAAAGAAAAAAATATGTTAAGGAGATAATTTAAGAATGATAGTACTTCCCTGGACACTTTATTTCAAGAAATCACAAATAAAAATTGTCTTGATCTTTTACAACCAGAGGGTAAAAACAGAAAGAATCCTTTGATTACCTCCTGAAAGAAATTCCTAAAAGTCATAGACAAAATCCAAAGCTTATAAATCAAATAAAAAAACACTGCAATTATTCAGAAAAAGGAAGTAGTTTAAGTGTCAAGGAACTACAGTCAAGATGACACAAAACACAGCAAATTCTTTATGCAAGAGGAGAAAACTTGGAATATAATATTCCAAAAAGCAAAAGATACAAAATTAAATAACCAAGAAAAACTTATCCTGCAAAGCAGAGTATATTCCCAAAGGGAGGAAAACAGACCTTTAATGGAATAAAGGACTTTCAAATACTTCCATAGAAAGACTAAAGGTAAGTTCTTGTCATACAAACGCAAGAATCTAGAGAAACCTAGAAAGACAAATGTATTTGAACTGGAAAAAGTAACATAATGAAATGTTAACATTCTCAAAAGTTCTTTTAAACCTTTATGTCATCAAAAGGTATTGAGAAGAATTAACAAAGCAAACAGAAGTCTTGAGAATAAATTTGTACTATTCTGAGGTTTAGAAGAAGGTCAAAAGGGGCGGCTAGGTGGCGTAGTGGATGAAGCACCAGCCCTGGAGTCAGGAGTATCTGGGTTCAAATCCAGTCTCAGACACTTGATAATTACCTAGCTGTGTGGCATTGGGCAAGCCACTTAACCCCGTTTGCCTTGCAAAAATCTAAAAAAATAAAAAATAAAAAAAGAAGAAGGTCAAAAGAAGGGAGGGTAATAGGAATATGACTATACTAGTAAAGTTAGAAAGGAAGAAGAAGGGGGTGAAATATACTCCTTATCATAGCTTTGTATGGAGCAGCTAGAAGGCTCAGTGGTTAGAGCACCAGACTCTAGAGGCAGGAGGATCTGAGTTCAAATGTGGCCTCAGACCCTTGATACTTGATAGCTGTGTGACCTTGGGCAAATAACTAAACCACACTGACTTGTAAAAAACAACCAAAAAAAATCAATATTGTAAAGTTTTAGAAATGTGGAGGAGGGAACAAGTGGAACCTCAATAATACTGAAATGAATAGGAGTTGAACATGAAGAACTTGGTGTAGAAAAACATCAAATTCAACAAGGAAAAAAAATGTGAATATGGAGAATGAAGGGATTAAAAAGAACAAAGAACACAAAGTAGGGAAAAGCTACAAGTCCAAAAAAACCTGACTCTGAAGAGTCAATGGGAAAAAAATAAACGAAAAAATTAGAATATAGTAGGGTAACTTGTAACACCTCTTAGACAATTAAGGAGTAACAATGAACTGTAATATGAAAAAATGCTTGTTTGCTGCAAGTTTTATTTTGCTTTCTTTTTCTCTCATTTAATTGGACTGGGAGGATATAAAGAGGGTTAGCAACAGTGATGACAAGCCCCCCCCCCAAAAAGGAGTATTAATGAAACATTTCTTTTTTAATGCAACAAAAAAATTCTGAAAGAAGCAAAAACAACTGGGACAATTTTGAAAATAATACCGAATTTATCGTGTGCTTTTTTAATAAGGCAAATAGTTAGAATGGAGATTTATATTTTGTAGAGAATAATCTTATGTTTTGCTGAGTATGGAAATGTTCCTTTTGTGCACAAAATTTCTAAAGTAAAAGGATGAAACCAACAACAAGAATAAGAAAACAACAGGTTTGATATTTCCATGCACTGTGGAAAGGCACATAGCAAGCAAACAGTTTAGTGAATGGACAGGTAATATATAACATAAGCCCTGGAGGAAAACAGATCATAAAGAATAGAAGGTCCTCAAAAATTAATTCTAAATTAAAATATAGGTGACATTCATGAGAAAAAAGGGGAAGCTGACTAAAGAATAAATATATATTGAGCTCATCAACTAATTAAAAGTTTTATAATACAAGGAAACAAAGACAAGTAACTGAGGATGAATACAAAAATGCAACATTGCTTTTTTTTTTTTAGGTTTTTGCAAGGCAAACAGGGTAAAGTAGCTTGCCCAAGGCCACACAGCTAGATAATTAAGTGTCTGAGACCAGGGGTGGCTAGATGGTGCAGTGGATAGAGCACTGGCCCTGGAGTCAGGAGTGCCTGAGTTCAAATCCTACCTCAGACACTTAATAATTACCTAGCTGTGTGGCCTTGGGCAAGTCACTTAACCCCATCTGCCTTGCAAAAAAACGTAAAAAAACAAAAAAACAAACAAACAAGTGTCTGAGATCAGATTTGAACCCAGGTACTCCTGACTCCAGGGCAGGTGCTTTATCTACTACACCACCTAGCCACCCCAAACATGGCTTTCAGTAAGGCTAAAAGTCAACTGATAAATGCTAAGTTTGACTAATTTTTTAAAAGTTATATTGGCAAGAGAAAGATCAAGGAAAGGCAAGAACCAAATGATACTATGGCAAGAAAACGGAAATGTTTAACTTTTATTTTTTTTCTGTGTTCCATACCAATTAAATTGTGAAAATGAATTGGTTCAGAAATTTAAGATTAATGAAAAGAGAATAACTTAATTACATTCAAGTCAATAAAGCCTTTATTAGATTCCACAAAATGCATAAAGAAGGAAAAGGACACTGATGTAGATTATGATCTTTTATAACCTAAAATTTATCTGGTAGAAATTAATGCTATAATGAGGCTACCAAAAGGGCTTAGAAATCATCTCAGCTAGCAAACATTTGATCATTTTGCCAATCTGTCAATGAACTACAGCAGCAGGTTTTTTTTGTTTTGTTTTTTCTTTGTTTCTTTTTTATTTTTTTTACGGCAGCAGTTTAAGATAAAAATTCATTTTAGAAATCTTACAGAGAAGGGTAGAAGACAATAATTCAAACAATAAGAAACAATAAAGAAGAAAATAAGTTTAAAGAAAGCTTGTGAGGGAATCCATAGTCAATCCAAAGGAATTAAGAATGAAACTGGAAGGACAACAGTTAGGAAAAAAAAGAGAAAGATCTGTGAATTTTTTTTTTATAACAAACAATCATCAAGGACATTGAAGCTACCAAATTTGTACAAAAAAACTATATGAAAGTAGAAATGACATGGAAACAAAGGAGTAAAAGAAGTTGGATCAGACTAAATATGCACAGAGATCTATATTGTCAAGAAACAATTTTGAGGGCACCAAAGTATTAATTGATAAGATAGATGGAAAAAAAGGAAGGACACTGATTATACATAACAAATCTCAGACTTCAATAACCCCACCCAAAAAATGATCAAAGAAAAAATCAGTATAAACAACATTATCTGTCCAATTTTATACTTCTCTAAAGTGTCTATAAGCGCGCGCGCGCGCGCACACACACACACACACACACACACACACACACACACACACACACACACACACACCACTGTTGAGGAATAAAAAAGGAAGAGGAAGACATAAATTTTTATATTCTACAAAAGACTGCATCTTTATAGTTATACAACTGACAGTGGTGTAGAGAAAACAAATTTTTCACTGTGCTTATGACACAAAATGTATTTAATTTAGTAGAGTAAAAGCTCTAAAGTTAGTCTCTTTCAACAAAGTGTCACCCATGCCTATAGTAAAATCATAGTCAATTGCTTGAAAAATATGCAATAAAGTTTGCATATAGATCTACAACAGCTACTAACTTACTTTTTTTTTTTTTGCAAGGCAATTGGGTAAAGTGGTTTGCCCAAGGCCACACAGCTAGGTAATTATTAAGTATCTGAGACCAGATTTGAACTCAGGTATTCCTGACTCCAGGGCAGGTGCTCTATCCACTGCGCCACCTAGCCGTCCCCCTAACTTAGTTTTGATGAATTAAGGAAGGCATAAACAGGAAGACATTCTCCCTAAAAGTGTTTGCGGTGGCAAAGAATTGGAAATTGAGTGAATGTCCATCAATTGGGGAATGGCTTAATAAACTGTGGTATATGTATGTTATGGAACACTAATGTTCTATTAGAAGCCAGGAGGGATGGGAATTTAGGGAAACCTGGAGGGATTTGCATGAACTGATACTGAGTGAGATGAGCAGAACCAGAAGAACATTGTATACCCAAGAGCAACATGGGGGTGATGATCAACCTTAATGGACTTGCTCAATCCATGAGTGCAACAATCAGGCACAATTTCAGGGTATCTGTGATGGAGAATACCATCTGTATCCAGAGAAAGAATAGAGGAGTTTGAACAAAGACCAAAGACTTTTACCTTTAATTTAAAAAAAAATCTTATTATGTAATTTTGCTATCTCTTATACTTTATTTTTCTTCCTTAAGGGTATGATTTCTCGATAGAGTGGTGGACCAATGGAATAGACTAGGTGCAATAGCAGGAGATGATTTTAGCAATCTGCTGTTTGATAAACCCAAAGAGTCCAGTTATTGGGATAAAAACTCTCTCTCTCTTCATAAAAACTGCTGGAAAAATTGGTAGTATGGAAGAAACTTAGACTAGACCAACACTTCACACCCTATACCAAGATAAGATACAAATGGATACAGGATTTAGACATAAAAAATAATATTATAAGCAAACTAGAAGATCAAGGAGTAGTTTACCTGTCAGATCTATGGAAAGGGAAGCAGTTTATGACTAAGGAAGAGATGAAGAACATCACTAAAAACAAACTAGATTATTTTGATTACATTAAATTAAAAAGCTTTTGCACAGACAAAACCACTGAAACCAAGATCAAAAGAAATTTAGTAAACTGGGAAATAATCTGTACAACTAGTAATTTTGACAAAGGACTCATTTCTAAAATATATAGAGAACTGACTCAATTTAAAAAAAAAGTCATTCCCCAATTGACAAATGGTCAAAGGATATGCAAAGGCAATTTACAGATGAGGAGATCAAAGAGATCCATAGTCATATGAAAAATTGCTCTAAATCATTACTTTTTAGAGAAATGCAAATTAAAGCATCTCTGAGGTACCACCTCACACCTCTCAGACTAGACAATATGACCAGAAAGGACAATGATCATTGTTGGAAGGGTGGTGGGAAATCTGGGACACTAATACATTGTTGGTGGAGCTGTGAACTCCTCTAGTCTTTCTGGAGAGCAATCTGAAATTATACCCAAAGGGCAACAAAAATATGCATACCCTTTGATCCAGCAACACCATTACTGGGCCTATACCCTGAAGAGATGATGAAAAAGGGCAAAAACATGACTTGTACAAAAATATTCATAGCAGCCCTGTTAGTGGTGGCAAAGATTTGGAAATTAAGTGAATGTCCTTCAATTGGGGAATGGCTTAGCAAACTGTGGTATATGTATGTCATGGAACACGATTGTTCTATTAGAAACCAGGAGGGATGGGAATTCAGGGAAGCCTGGAGGGATTTGCATGAATTGATGCTGAGCGAGATGAGCAGAACCAGAAAAACACTGTACACCCTAATAGCAACATGGGGATGATGATCAACCCTGATAGACTTGTTCATTCCATCAGTGCAACAATCAGGGACAATTTGGGGCTGTCTGTGATGAAGAATACCATCTTTATAAAGGGAAAGAACTGAAGAGTTTGAACAAAGACCAAGGACTATTACCTTTAATTTAGAAAAAAATTGATATCTCATTATCTGATCTTGCTATCTCTTTTACTTTTTGTTTCTTCCTTAAGGATATGATTTCTCTCTCATCACATTCAATTTGGACCAATATATACAATGGAAACAATGTAAAGACTGGCAAATTGCCTTCTGTGGGGGGGTGGGAGGAAGGAAGTAAGATTAGAGGAAAAATTGTAAAATTCAAAATAAATGAATAAATAATCTTTTGAAAAAAGTGTTTGCCATTGTCACTGAGGATGTTCACTGCAAAGTCCAAAGGGAAGAGGAATTCTCTTTACTTGGAGAGATCCACTAGATATACTTGTTTGTAGATGAAAGTGTGTTTATTGAATAAAGCTTTACAGCACCGTCACAGAGTCACTGACACAAATTATAATGTTTGAAAATCTCAAGGCATATTCAGGAATTAGAGTAGCCCACCACTGTAAAATATACAGTAGAGAACTATAAGAAATTAGGTTCAAAAATTCAAGTGTAGCTGAAAAATGGGGCCTTCAGTGCTACGCAAGACATCTGAACTTTCCTTGGTAGATTAGGAGTCACTGAATGTTTCTGTGCAAAAGATCTGAATAAAAAGAGCTTTCTGAGTAAAAGATCTATGAAAAAAGATTAGCCTGGCAGCAGTATGACAAACCAATCGAAAATCTATTATGAAATAACTGCAAGAATCCAGATGAGTAGCACTACAAATGTATTGACTATGTACATAGAGATGAGGTACACACATGAAACATTAAAATTATAAAAATCAACAGGACTTAAGAAAGCAAAGGAAGAAAACAGAGTCAAGGATAAAACCAAAGTTATAATGATACCAAAAAATAGAAGATTTAATGAGAGAAGTTCAGGGCATTTGTAGATTGAGGAGACAAAACTATATTCAAGTAGATTGAATGAAAAGTGGGGCAGCTAGGTAGTGCAGTGGATAGAGCACAGACTCTGGGGTCAGGAAGACTTGAGTTCAAAGCCAGCCTCAGACACTTAATAATTACCTAGCTGTGTGACTTTGGGCAAGTCACTTTAACCCCATTGCCTTGCAAAAAAACAAAAAACAAAAAACAAAACAAAAACAAAAACAAATATGAGCTAAAAAGTGGTCAGGTCCAGAGATATGGATTTGGGAATAATTTATATAGAGGTAATAAGATAGTTGAAGTTATGACGATAAATGAAACTGCTTCAAGAAAGGATAATGAGGATAAAAAGGATAATGAGGCTAAAGGTAGAACTACCAAAGGATTTAAAAGCTGAAGAGCTAGCAAAAGAAAGAATATAGAGAAAGTACACTTAGAGAGACAGAGAAATAGGAAGTGCATTCAAAAGAAGAAAGAATGGTAAGAATGTAATGGGTGGTCCACAGCATCAAATGCTGCAAAGAGGACAAAGAAAATGAGAAAATCAACCTAGTAATTAGGTAATGATCAGGTGACTTCTAAAAGAACAGTTTCATTATAGTAGAGCAGAACAGTGGAACAGAACTCAGACTGGTTAGGCCACACGTAAGTATAGACACTGAGTATCAACAACTTTTTCAAGAATTTTGGCAGTAAAATTAAAGAGAAAGATAATAGCTGATGAAATGATAGGATCCCCCAAAAAGGATTTTAAAAAATTATTGGGAAAACCTGAGCACATTTGGAAGTCAAAAGAAATGGAGAAATGGAATATGAATGAAAGGATATTTGCTAAAGCAAAATCATGAAGCAGGAATGAAGATATGGAGTTCAAAGGCATTAGTATTAAGCAAAGAGAAAGTATGTTACTTTTTCTTGTAACAAGAAGGAAGAACAGAATAGTTGATCATTAGGAACAGTTGTGAGGACTAAGATAAATATCACTGAGATAAATCAGAGAATTAAGGAAATTCTACAAATAAAATGAAAAAAGCATTTATTTATTAAGAGTACCAAGTTCTATGCCAAGAACCAGAAATAAAGAAAAAGGTAAAAAAAAAAATCTCAGTTCTACTATTTTTACTACTCAAGTGACTTAGCAATTCCTTAACCTTTCTGGGTCTTACTTAAGTTTCATCTGTAAAATAAAGGGTATGAAACTACATCAGCTGTAAGGTTCCTTCCAACTCTAAATCAATGATCCTAAAATTAGAATAGACTGCTTGACAAGATAATGAATTCCCACTTATGGAGGTTTTCATGTATAGGTTGAATAACTAGTCAGAAATGAAGCATTTCTGATGAAACACTGATTCTACTAGATTACCTCCTCAGCCCCTCAACCCACCACCTTTACCAGAGTCTCTCTATTGCCTTTCCGCAGAACACAGGATCTCTTCAGAATACCTGCCTCCATAAGAAATACCTGCTGTCCTAAATTCTCAAACCAGAATTTACCTTATACCTAGGTCATATGATCCAGTGGTTCATAATCATTTAAACTATGAGAAATCATACTTAAAAAAGCAAACAAATCTACCATCAATGCATCTGAGGACTATTACTGGATTAGATTATGCCAAGAGTGATACAAGTACCAAAATATCAATTTTAGTAGACCAGTCTAAGACTAAAAAGAGGATTTCAAACACATATGCAGGCAATGTGACACAGTGGAAACAATAATGAAAGTGTAAACAACTTAGGCTCATATCCCATCTGAGGTATTTATTGGCTCATGGAAAATTTACCCAACCTCTAACAAGTCCCATTTTTTTTTTAATTTTTTCAAGGTAATGGGGTTAAGTGGCTTGCCCAAGGCCACACAGCTAGGTAATTATTAAATATCTAAGGCCGGATTTGAACTCAGGTACTCCTGACTCCAGGGCTGGTGCTCTATCCACTGTGCCACCAAGCCACCCCAAATCCTATTTCTTAATCTGTAAAATTAGGAAAATATCTATATTACCTACCTTGCAGGGTTTTTGGACAAAATGAATCTGAAAACCTTGTAACACTATTCAAATGAGTTGTTTTTTAACATCCAGTACCTTTAAGGCCCTGTTGCAGGTAAATGACTTACAGTATAGAGTATTACAGGCTAGATGATAATATAAATTTAAATGGATTATGAAGTAACTGAATGGCTGGACTCAAAGAGTTGTTATTATTGGTTAGGTATCAATTTGGAGGGAAATCTCCAGTGGAATGCCCCAGGGATCTGGGCCTGGTCTTACCCATTTAGATCTGACTTAGATTAGATATATCAGATATGCATCCCATTGGACTACAACATTCCACAAAATAAATTAACAAATCAAAGAGAGCATTACATTTAAAATTAAATCAATATGACTCTCAGAGATCCTTATATCTCTATCAGTGGTGTCTTTTTCTATTTCAGTTTGAAACCAGTGGTTTAGATAACGGTATCTAGAAATTTCTAGATGACACAAAAGCTAGAAGAGATTAACACATACTGGATGAGGAATCTATAAGTACTTCTAGAGGCTAAAATATTAGACAAAATCTTATAAGATTAAATTTAAGGAATATAAATATCTCACACTTGAGTTCAAGATTCACTTTACAAGTTCATGATTAGAATGGTCATATAAGGTAGTTCATATAAAAAGGATGTGGGGGTTTTATTGAACCATTAATTCAATGATTCAAATATATTATGGCAGCCAAAAAAACTCATGGAATTTCAGGCCACATTAGAAAAGGCAGCATATCTAGAAATAGGCAGGCTAAAATTTTGTTGTACTTTGCCATGGTCAGTACTGTGTTTGGTTTTGAGAGTCACATCTAAAGGGCACTGATAAGGAGGAAAGCTTCCAGAGGAGGGTGACTAGGCAGGTAAAATGCCTCAAGGTCAAAAGATATGAGAATCTATATGGATATTTAGTTTGCAAAAGAAAAGATTTTGGGAAAGGAGAGATAAGACCACTATAATTCAAGTTTCTGAAGCATTCTCAAGTGTGGTTTCCATAAAACTTACCAATTTAGAGCCCTCCAAAAGTCGAACAACAAGATATCTTTAGGTGAAAAATGGGTTTTCCTTCACTAGAGATGTTTAAGCAAAGACTGGTTGGCTATCTGTCCAGTAGATGATTGAGCAGTTCCTTTTCAGGGACAAGGTGAATTATATTACTGCCTCTAAAATGTTACTCTGAGATTCTGCATTCTGATTCTCTCTTGTTCCTACTTAACTATACACTATTATGTATACTAAACACATAACTTAATGAAAAGAGCACAGAATTAGTAGATGGGAAAATTGGGTTCTGATTCTGATTTTGTCACTAATTATAAAACCATGGATAATTCATTTCTCTGCACCTGTCCCCTCAACTACAAATGAAGAAACTTGGATTAATGTTCGCTAAGGTCTTCTCTGGCTCTAATATTCTATGATCCACCAGCTTCCTCTAATTTCCGATTCCTATAAACATACATGCCCCTAGTTTTCCTGAAGTTCTTTCACTTTCAAATACATCAATTTATGAAATAATATTCAATGACAAGAAAGTATAGGAGACTCTATTCACTAGCCAGCTTCAGAAACAGCAAAATATCTTCTGGAGATATCGTGGTTTAATGGGCAAAGTTCTAGATCTGATTTACATCGCAGTTCTGCTATTTCTTCCTATGATATCTTATAATATCTCTTATAATTGAACTGGGGTTTCTTCATTTGTAAAATGAGGGGTTGAGACTGGAAGGCCTCTAAAGTATCATCCAGTTTTAAATATGGGTCTATATAGTACTTTTCAAAGACTTGAGAAAAGCTCTCTAATAAAGGTTCAAATTTCTATATTCTCTGATGGAATCAGAGAACAAATAAGGTTAATTTCTTCAATAAATAGATGCACCTTGTAAGTAAAGTCAATATTTGAAATTATGGAAAGGGGAACCTATAGTTTTTTTGCACAGAATCACCTACAGTAACAGCCTAGAACATAAGTCTATCCATCACTACTTCAATATAAGTCCACTGGGCTGAATGTTTGTGGAAGAAAAGACAACAGCAATTTTAAGGAAGATGAAATAGTGGGATATTTTACAGGAATCTGGTTCCTCATGATCCTCCTAAAAAATAACATAAATTGCAAAAAACTAAAAAAAAAAGGGGGGGGCCGCTAGGTGGCACAGTGGACAGAGCACTGGCCTTGGAGTCAGGAGTACCTGAGTTCAAATCTGGCCTCAGACATTTAATAATTACCTAGCCGTGTGGCCTTGGGCAAGCCACTTAACCCCATTGCCTTGCAAAAAACTAAAAAATTAAAAAATAACATAAATCTTGAAAAAAGTTTCTAGACAAAAAAAAATAAACCTACAAAAAACACAATGACAGAGAATTGAGAAAAAATAAAAATCATTATGGAATAAAATAACCATCAGGAAAAGAACCAAAAAAGAATTACCCTAAAATAAAATCAGATGAAGCATCAAGAATAAAGAAAACAAAACCAAAAGAGAAATAGATAGTTTGATTACCATCATGCAATGAAAGACTAAAATAATAGTAATAAATAATTGCCATATATAAAGGTTAAATAGATACAGAAAATAATAACAATATGGGTACTACTATATTACTATATTATTATACTCAGTCAATATGTACATCTTTTAGAGAGGATTAACATGCAATGGAAGTTAAAGAAAGACATATGGATAGTCATTCACATTTTTGTTGTTTCAGTTTACATGCGTTTTCCTATTTCATTATGTCCTTATTCATAATTTGATACCTATATGTGTAAATGGAAGTAAAATGTCAAATGTTTAATATTAAGAGTAACAGTATTAAAAATAATGCAAGAAATCTTGAAATATAAAATTAAGCAGATAAAAGACATTCAAAGAAGGATTGAAATCAGCAAAAAATACATGAGAAATAAAATAAAATAACTGATGTTGCCAAAAGATCTAAGTAACGATGATATAATTCAGTACAAGGGAGAATAACACAAAAGTAGAAGTAATACAATAGAAGACAAAATGGCATAAAATGCTTCTGAAACAAACAAACAAGCTACCGAAATAAATTAACTAGAAAGATGAGGAAGTTTGGATGCAAGGGTAGATCTTGAAGAGCAAAATAAAAAAGGTAGCCTTAGTATTATTGGGAGTGGGGAGGTCACATAAAATAAGAAAGGAAAAAATCTGATCATTCTATTTCAAGAAATCATACCAAAAACTTTCCCACAACTATTATACAAGTGACTCTAAAAATAAAAAGGATTCACTGAACCCAAGGAGAAACTCAAAATTCAACTCACCCAGGAACATCAGCATCAAACTTCAAAACTACAATGACAAAGAAAAAAATCTTTCAAGCTGTCAGAAGGAAGAAAGCGATTACTTATCATAAAAAGATCTCACATGATTTTTTCTATAAAAAGCAAGAATAAAGTAGAAGGAACATGCCATAAATAAAATTTTAAAACAGGATCCTCAAGGAATCAATTTTCCGGCAAATTCTCTATATTTTAAAAAATAAAGGTAAACATTTAAAAATCAATATGACTTTAAAGAACTCATGGAGAAGAAAAACAAATTTCAAAAAAAATCCTTGGTGGTAATAGGGTGGGTGCTGAACTAGTTTTGGGATTAAGCTCTTATTTGATAAAAAAGGATGGGTTTGAGTTTCAGAGAGGGGCCAGTAGGAACATGGTGAGGTAAAAAGAGCACTTGATCTGGAAAAGACTTGGGTTGGAATCCCAGAGTTCTGCTACTTTACCTCTGTTTTGACATTGGACAAGTCATTTCACCTATATGAGACTACAAGTACTTGTTTTACAGTTGAGTTTAATAATCTGCAAAAGGGAAAGAATTATAACTAGATGATCCACAAAGTATCATTCACCTCTAAGATCTATTAACCACATATTTACAGTTAATAGCATAAAATATAGGAATTATAATTAATATGCTTTTGTTAAGTATAACTTTCTTTTTTTTTGCTCTGGACCCATGGGCATCTTGTTAGTATGGAAGGTTCCTGATGAAGAACCTCCCTGGGCCAACAAATCATCTGTAACTTGTGGTCTTGAAATTTGGCCTAGGGCAATGAAAGTAAGGGATTTGGTCAAGGTCACACACATGGCCAGTACTCTATCTACTACACATCACACTGACTCTTAATTTTGATTTATTAAAGGCAAAGTAAAATAAGAAAGTTGCTATTTCCTTCTGACAAAATGAATAGCAACAAAGATAAAATATATAAAATTTATTAGTTGAATATAAATGGATATAACTGCCCTAGTAAAAGAACTATAGAATGAATTTTAAAATAGAATTGAAAAATACATCTTCACTGAAAGCATTCATTTTCCAAAAAAGAGATAGTTTTCTAAACTGTAAGATAGAGGTAGACTAATTTCAAAGGCCAATACTTTCTCTAAATCTTATTAACTAACTCCTACGAAGATTTTAAATTGGAAGTGCCACAAAAAAATGTTATTATGCTATGTCTAAGATAAACAAAAAACCCTAGATTTGCACTGATGATTGCTGATGATGTTGAACTCAAGACAGAAAGATTTGGGAGATAAGTAAGGAGAGTATATCATACTTAAAGGCACCACTGAAAATGAGTATAAAATTGACAAAAAAAGATAAAAGCTGTAAATAGACAATATTGGAGACCTATGGGAAGACATGCATATTAAAACAGTGTTGTTGGAGGTATGAATTGGTTCAAAATTCTAGAAAGTAATCTGAAATTATAGTCTGTTTTTTCTAACCAAGTGAAGAAATACACACACACACACACACACACACACACACACACACACACACACACACACACACACACACACAAACACACACACACAAAAGTAACTCAAGGACCCCACTGCTAAGAGAGGTCAAAGAAAGAAGTGTCCCAAATATATCAAAGTATTCATAGCAGCACTTGTGGTGAGGGATAAGTAAAGAAGTGGAAACAAAATAGATTCCTACTGAATGGGGAATGGAATATTATTGTACCTTAAGAAATGAATATGAAGAATTCAGAAAAAGGTGAGAAGACTTCTATGAATTAATGTAGAATAAAGGAGAACCAAGAATAAAGGAGAGCCAATATGCACAATAATAACACTAAAAAAGAAACTATTTTAAAATTACAATGATCAAGCTTGACACGAGGTAGAGTTGAGAAGAGATCTTCCTGCTTTTCACTGTAGAGATAGAAGACAGTGAGTGTGGAATGCTATAAGTACTGTTATCTGTCTGATGTGTTTGTTGTTGATTTTGATGAATTGATTTATTTTCTCTTTCATTTATAAATCTTTGTTGTGATGGATAGTTTTGTTGGGGAAGAAAGAAGGGATATATTTGGAAATTAATGTAATAAAACAAAAAGCATCAATAAAAATAAAATTTCATAGAGAAGATAGGTATTTTGAATATATATGCTTTAATAATATAGCAGTTACATTTATAAAAAAGTTCAAAATTTGCGAGAAATAAATTGAATATTGAGGCAGATTCTACCACCCTTCTATCAGAAGATGTTTTAAAAACTATAAAGTAAGTTACAGTCTTGAACAAATCATTGAATAAACTTAAGTTAAAATAGAAAATGCACATTTTTGAGTTACACATGGAACATTCACAAAAACTGATTCTGTTCTTAATCAAGGAAAAGTACAAGGCAAATTTAAAAGGACAGAAACTTAAAATACTACATTTATGGAACATAATTCAAAAAGAAAAGAATTAAATAGAAAAGATATACAAATTCACAAGGACAGTTAAGTGATTTATTAGATTATGCCTGTATTAAATAAACTAATTATAAAAATGTCAAAAAGTTACTGCAATCAAAACAACAATAAAACTACATATCAAAATGCAAGAATAGTGCAAGGAAAGGCATGGAAGAGAACACTAAAATGTGCAATGGGAGAAAAGAGAAGTTCAGTTTGGCTACAAATGAGAGTGCATCCAAGAAAAGTTTGGAAATATACAGTGGACCAAAAAGATATGAATTTTTTCAAGATAGTGATTAAATAGTGCTATTTTTCATCTTTGTATCTCTACAATGCTAAGTATAATATCCTGAACATAGAAAAATTTAATTAAAAAAAGAACTTAATAATTGATTGTTAAATTTAATTGAAAAAAGTTTTTATGAAATGTAACCTGAGTAGCATAGTTAATTAAAAGAGTTGAATGGCAAAGGAAAGAAAACAAATGGAAATTAAGTCTGCATTTAGGAAAATCAGAATATGAACAAAATAATACAATCAGACTAAACAATGAAAAAGGGAGATTATCAAGATTAGACTATTATTTAATAAAATGGCAAATAAAAAAGTTAATTGACAAAACAAAAAACTAGCTTTTTTTAAGATTCAATGAAATTGGTGTATAGTGAGAAAAGTATTTTATTAAAGGATTACAAAACTCTCAAAATTAGAAACAAGTGAAAGAAAATTAACATTTATCAAAAATTTGTCAAAAAATTTTAACTTAAAATTGGGTTTATCAAAAAAGAAATAAAATGTCAAAGTGAAAAAAAAGTAAATGACCACCTAAAGAGGATAATCTTAGAAGAAATTAAGCCTTTAAAGAAGTCCTCTTAAAAAAAAAAGGTAGCAGAATCAAGACTCACAAGTGAATTTCTCCAAATCATGAAAAGAACAAATAATCCCTATATAGACTGTTTCTAAACATGATGACAGCTTTTCAAGTTTTTTCTATGGTTTTATTTGTTTTATTAAGGTTTTAGCCTTCAAACACAGCACAGAAAAAGCTATAAAGAAAATTACAGACCAGTATTATTAATGAATAAAAGTACAAAAATCGAACTAAATGCTAGGAAGAAGAATCCAGTCACACGTTAAAAAAAAATTTACAACTAAGATAATACCAGAAATGTATGAATGATTCAACATGAGAAAAATAATCAATATTAAATGTTCTAACTATATGATTACAGTAATGGATATAATAGAAAAGGTCTTTGAGATAATATATTATTCACCTGTGGTTTAAAAATCAAACAAAAGCTTAGAAAAAGACTAATATTTTCTTAACTAGATTAAAAATATATACAATTGAAAGTTAGCACTACAATGGAATGATTGTACTATCCTTTAAAAATTTTATGCTCTAGGGGCAGCCAGGTGGTACAGTGGATAGTGCATTGGCCCTGGAGTGAGGAGGACCTGAGTTCAAATCCAACCTCAGACACTTAATTGCCTAACTGTGTGACCTTAGGCAAGTCATTTAACCCCATTGCCTTACCAAAAAAAAGGCAGTAAGAATTTTATGCTCTGATCCATATGGATCAATGTTTAGCATGGTTAATAAACATGAATCCTATATTAGACTGCTTTCTCTCAAGGGGGAAGGGAGAAAAATGTAAAACTGAAAACCTTGCAAGAAAATGATAGGTAAAAACTACCACTGCATGTGGGTAGAAAAACAAATAAATATTTTTAAAAAGAATTTTATGCTCTAATCAAATTATCCTACTAGTAATACTGAGAATTCAATGCTCCTCTGCCAAATTACCATTCATTAAAATATTTATTATAATGAGAATGGACTCCCATACTCTCTTCCATTTTTTGAAAACTACATCTTCAACAAATCAGAAGCTTCCTCTAGATACTCCCAAGTTAACAATTCTCTTCCTCATCAATTTTCCTTCTACTATTGTTATTTATATTCATGCTTCACTGTCACTAGACAGAAAGTTACACTTCTTATGGATGAAGCTACTTAATTTGTGCCTTTGAATTTAGAGATGATTAAAAAGAATTTGTTGAATTTCAATCGGAAGGAAAAAGCAAAACTGTCCAGTTTTAACATATCTATTTAACAATTACAGAAATTTTATCTATAGTAAAATAGTTATGAAAAAGAAATGAACAGATTTTGGCAATGAAAAAGTTAAAATAACCCTATTTACAGATTACATGGATTTCTGACTACATAAGGAGCCAAATAAATTAACTAATAATGAATAATATTAGCAAATTAACAAAGTTAATATTTGCAAATTAGCAAAACAACAAAGTCTGAGATAAATTTACAGAAATTATTTACATTTTTAAGGGCAACTAGGTGGTGCAGTGGATAGAGCACCAGCCCTGGAGTCAGGAGGACCTGAGTTCAAATCCAACCTCACATACATAATAATTAACTTAGTTGTGTGATCTTGGGCAAGTCACTTAACCCCAATGCCTTGCAAAAAGCCCCCAAAAATTTATTTACATTTTTACACATGACTAACAAAAATCAGAAAAAGATGACAAAAAGAGAAATGTTACAACAATAACCAAATTATTGAATATTTGGTCACTGACTTAACAAGATATGAGGTCTAAATAAAGACTTATTTTAAATGATCTTAACAAGAAATTAATAATGGAGGGACAGCCTCCTGCTCATGGTTAGGTTCAGTAAATATGCTTAAACATTAATATTTCTCAAACAAACTTATTGAGTTAATGCAACATCAATTAAGATGGCAATGAGTAGTTTCTAGAATCAGAGACATTAAAATTTATATGAAAAAAACAAATAGGCAAGAATATCCAGGGAACTACAGGAAAATTATTAAGAGCCATCTCTCCTGCCATTGGAAATAAGTTTTAGACTAATCATTCTGGAAAACAATTCAGAATTATATAAGAAAAAGTCACTAATCTGTTCATTCTCTTTGATCTAACAACCCCACTATTGATGGTATATTTTAAGAAGCTAGAAAAAGTAAACCCTCTATCTATACCCAAGCAGAATTTTTTCATAGAAGCAATTTTTATGACTTACAAAAAAAGTGCATGCCTATCAACTGGGGATAACTGAACAATGGCAATATATATTAATATTAAGGAAAATGATTTTGCTATAAGAAATAGAAAATATGAGGAATTTAAAAAAAACCATAGTAACACTTTATGAACCAATACAGAAACAGAAGAACAATCTACAAAGAGAACTGTGATTCAGTGGAAAGAGTTGGAGACAGAGGATCTAGGTTCAAGTCCTAGCTCTGCTACTTGGAGCAAGTCAGTTGACTTCTCTGGGTTCAACTGTCCCATTTATAAAATTTGGGGGTTGAAGTAGATGACCTCCAAAGTATCTTAAAGATCTAAATTTATAATCCTATGATAATTATAATAAAAGCAACCAGAAGGCTAAAATGAAATTACTCTGAATAATTGGAATGATTAATCTTAACTCAGAGAATAGATAATAGTATCTCAACCCTCTCAGGAGAGAAGTTCAAGATATTACACATACTGCCAGATATGGACTCTGCATTGGTTTTAATTAACTGTTCTTTGTTATAAAGATGTTTGAAGGTGAGAGAAAAGGTATATTGGGAAACTGACTATGGTGTAAAAACAAAAGACATCAATAAAAGTTATTTTTATAGAGAAAAACAGAACAGACTATCAAAGGAATTCTGGAAGAAAACATTTATGTAAGGTTATTTACTCTGCTATTATTTCAAAATGTATTATGAAACAGTAAGAGTCAAAATGACAAAATAATGGATAAATAATGGAAAACATCAATGGAACAGAATCAAGAACACTGAAAAGGAAGTAAGTGTATAAAGAAGTCAGTGTTTGATAAACATAAGGTTATAAAACAAGGGAGAAAAGATTCATTGAATAAGGATTCAATAAAATTGCTGAGAAAATTGTTTAACAGCTTAGCAAAAAAAACCTTTTGACTCATACTTCATAACATATAGCACAATAAATTCCAATTGAATTAATATCAAAATATAAAATGTCATACCATCAATAAGAAAAAAATATTAAAAATTTTTTGTTGTAGAACTGTATTTCTAACAAATAGAAGAAATTACTAGAGACAAAAGAGGTAGATCTGAAAAACTAAAAATAGTGCTTCAAGAATCACTAAAGTCTCGTATTCCAAATGACAAGAATAAATTGAAGGAAAACTTCTGTACATAAGAAGTGTCTGATACAAATTCACAACAGCAAAACCAATTCCCCAACATATAAATGGTTAAAGCGTTCACAGTAGTAAACACAAACTATTAAAAAAAAAAATCACTTGACTTTTCAAATTTTCTATTGCAAAGAGATGCAAAGCAAAAAGATCTCTAAGATACTAAGTTATATTCATTTTAATAACTTAAGATGATAAATTCAAAGTTGGCTCAGTTAGTGAATTATATAAATTGATACAATCTTTTTGGGAAAAAAATCTGGCTCTAAGAGTCAGAAAATAATCTCTAATGATGCTATCTTTTGGGGACATCCTAAGGATGCATACAAAAAATATTTAGAGCTACCTAAAGAAAAAATAATCAAAATTCAGATGGCTCACTGGTTGGAAAATAGCTAAATAAACTGCTGCATATTAATTTTATTTGAAATTATTGCACAATAAAAACACAGAAATATTATGATACATGAAATAGCCCAAGTGACAAAAAGCAGAATGGAACAGAAATAAAGAGGAGTATACAAAGATAACAGCAACGAAAATTTTAAGAATTATTCAGTGATTTTTTTTAGCCTTCTGTTTGCTAATATTATAAGTATCATAGGATTATAAAGAGATATGGAAAAGATAAAGCAGAAATATATTAAGTTGTTCCTGTTAGTATTTTGTTAAAATTAAATACTAACAGGAACAACTTAATATATTTCTGCTTTATCTTTTTTAAACAAAAATTAAATAGTTTGGAGCTTAACGTTTTAGTCTGGATTTTATTTCATATTATATTTGTTCAAAATTGGAGATTATTAGTAAATTCATAATAAAAATTATTTTTAAAAAGATATTGAGCAATAGCAAACTTGAGCCAGCTGCTATACAAAGTTGAATCAGATAAAGCAAAAGAAATGTTTTTTTTTTGTTCTATATTTTAAAGCACAGTTTAATGGTAGCAGTCATGGATTACCTAAGAAATAGTAATACATAGGCCAGCAGACCAGGGAACAAAACAGAAACAGAGTAATCCATATTAAACAAAGCTTTCAGTGTGTTCCAACAGATAAGAGTATCACACACTCAAACAATCAGTTTTTATTACACTGTAAATCTCATTACTTCAAAAATGAGCATTTCATATTTATTTAAAATATTTTATTTTCTTATACTAGGCAAAAATTGCTTCTTAGCATTTTAATCCTTTGCATGTGGGCTCCAGACTACTATACCAGGCTGATATTACATGATTCTTCTTCATTGCACTTATACATTATAATCAAACTGATTTACTTGCTGTTCCCTGAGATGATGCCTTTCCACAAGTTGGACCACAGGTCTGGAGGGCATTACCTCTTAACCACTACCTCTTTGAATCCCGAGTTTCCCTAATAGCTCAGCTCAGGAGCTCCTGTCTCTTCCCTAAAACCTGTCAGTTACTACTACTCATTCATTCCTCAAATTTTCTCATACTTGATTTATCTTTGTAAATGTTGTTGACCCCAAAAGAATGTATATTTCATGAAAGCAAGTTTGTTCTTTTGTCTCTGTATTCCCAAAACACACACAATAGGCACTTAATAAGTGCTTTTGTAGGGATGTACCAATTATTTTCTTAAAATAAGATATGGGTAAATAAAAATAAACATTTTTTTCCAAGTAAAAATATGTTAACATTTTAGAAGGAAGATGTGTTGTTACCTGCAAGAATATGTAGGTTCTCCTACTTTAAAAACACGGCCACAAAGATGGGAAGGTTTGTTTGCTTGTTCAAGTTTTGGAAATCCAAATGCAGGATCTTCACCACAAAGATACCATTCCATGGGTCCCAACAAAACATGTTGTGCCAGCATATCTTCTCTCTGTGGAGCAGGGTTGGGACCCCTACAGTATATTTTCGGTACATAGTGAGCTAGATGCTGGTAGACTTCTCTAGTCAGGTCATTTGCTTGTAGCCATTTCTAAGAAAAGAAAAGGAAAGGGAAAGGGAAAGGGAAAGGGAAAGGGAAAGGGAAAGGGAAAGGGAAAGGGAAAGGGAAAGGGAAAGGGAAAGGGAAAGGGAAAGGGAAAGGGAAAGGGAAAGGGAAAGGAAAGAAAAGAAAAGAGAAAAGAAGAGAAGAGAAGAGAAAAGAAAAGACAAGTCAGAATATCTTTCCAGTTAAAAAAAGAAATTAATCAATTATTTTTCATATAAATTAAGTGCTGCTGATTGGCCCTTTTAAGATAAATGTCAAATTTTCATTTAAAATTCTGTTTTACTTTGATGGATCCATGATTTCATAATCAGTATGAATGTTTCTTTAGTGATATAGATTAAAATCCCATTTATTCTGGGTAATTCCAATCTTTATCTTCCTCATAAATCCTCCATGGAACCACCATTAAATGAAAATTCTGCTGTAGAACAGTTTTATTTTTTTATTTTTAGTTTTTTTAGTTTTTTTTGCAAGGCATACAGGGTTAAGTGGCTTGCCCAAGGCCACACAGCTAGGTAATTATTAAGTGTCTGAGACCGGATTTGAACCCAGGTACTCCTGACTCCAGAGCCGGTATTTTATCCACTACACCACCTAGCCGCCCTGCAGTTTTATTTTTAATTAAGTGAAAATAAATTTACTTAAAGTGCAAAGGAAAGTCAGTCCTTAAAGTCACTTTTTCCTCTTCAATTTTTCATGTCCTTCTATTTGCTGGATATGAAATGAGGAGACTTGGTTTGTGATTCTAGAGTCCTTCAGTGCTCTGGGCATCATTTTTTTCATTTGTATATTAAGAATAACAATACCTGAACTAATTAACCCAGAGGGCTTTTTGAAGAAAGTACTCTTTAAAAATTTAACACGTTACTCTAAAGGTAATTTAGTCTATTATTTCTCCTTAATTCCATTTGCTATGCTTCATTTCTCCAATTCTATTATTCATTCCCCAGTGGGACAACCAGTGATTAGAGCATGGACCCTGGAGTCAGGAGGACTTGAGTCCAAATCTGGTCTCAGACACTTAATAGTTGATAGCTATGTAAACTTGGGCAAATCAGTTAACCCTGACTGCCTCACATCAGGAGCTGATCCATATCTGGTCAATGGATTAGATGGTTTTGGAAGAGAAAGTTAGACTGGTGATTTTACAAAGCACCCCCTCACTAAAATCCAGTTCACATGCATGAATGGCATCACTTCTCAAAGTCTTCTTCAAGAATTAAGGACACAGAACTATCATTCATCCCCAACATTCCCTAGGAACCTGATATCTTCTCACCTCCATATTGTATTTTTGCTGGAAACTAAATCAATTTTGGCATTTCTGACATGAAAATAGCTGCTAAATTGCTCTCTCTGAGACTAAAACTGAGTTACCACAACTAACAATATGTAACTAGTTAGTATTTCATACTGAGTTAGTTTGCTATCAAAACTGTCTACAGGTTATATGACACCACAATAATGTTTAACTGATATAAACACAATATATTTACTTATGAGACTATTTCTAAATGTATGAAAAGGAGACTGTCTAGTTTTAAAAACTAAATTATAATAGTTTGATTTCACTCTCACTTATATCCCATCATGATACTATTAACAGCTTCTGTCCAAAGTCAATGTTAAAATTACATAGAGACTAGAGCTTCAGTTCTTCTTCCATTCTCAAGGAATTTGTACAACTGAGGATAAAAGGGTATAAAAATATTTTATCACCTGCAAACACTGAACATTCTCACTGATGTAAGAGACTATAAAATCAGTAAATGGTTCCTAATTCTGAGCTCTATATTCAAAATCAAACAAGAAATTGTTTTAAATGAAATTTAAATTTAATAAAATTAAATTAAAAATTCTTTTAAATAAAATTTCTATTTTTCTATTAAGGTGGGGGTTTTTTTGCAAGGCAAATGGGGTTAAATGGCTTGCCCAAGGCCACACAGCTAGGTAATTATTAAGGTCTGAGACCTGATTTGAACCCAGGTACTCCTGACTCCAAGGCCGGTGCTCTATCCACCGCACCACCTAGCCACCCCTTAAATGAAATTTCTAAATTCCAAAGATCTATTCTTTCTTCCTCTTCAATTCTATATCTTAAATGAAACTCAAGAGCTTTAAGAATTTAAGAATTCTTATTTTATTTTAGATTTTTCAAGGCTAATGGGGTTAAGTGGCTTGCCCAAGGCCAAACAGCTAGGTAATTATTAAGTGTCTGAGGCCAGATTTGAACTCAGGTACTCCTGACTCCAGGGCCTGTGCTCTATCCACTGCGCCACCTAGCCACCCCCTAAGAATTTAAGAATTCTTAAGATTTGAGTTTTTTGATGGAACAAGACCTAACTTACCCATCAGGATGAGGAAGTAACTTAACTGTTCTACAACCTGTATTCCTAAAAAGTTGCTTGGCTTTGTTACCGCTGAAATTGCTAATCATGATGAGATTCATGATCAAGATTCATCACGAAACATACATTTTGGACATGACCAATGTGAGGATTTGATTTGCTTACCTATGCACATGTTATAAGAATTTGGGATTTTTGTTATTTGTTTCTTTTGGGGGGGGGGAAGGTTATTTTTTTAACTAATGGGGGAAAGGTAGAAGAGAAGAAAAACTTTTTAATTTTAAAAAAGGTAACAATTTTAATTATAAAATTGTTGGGATATTGAGAGGTCAATGAACTTGAGGATTACACTACCTATATACTGTAGAAGCAGGACTTAAATTCAGGTTGATGGCAAACTCCACTATAGCAGGTTCCCTCTCTTGTTAACACACCATAAAAATGGAATGCAAGTTAAGTCCAAGGAGTTTATCAGGATAAATTGATGCTTTACCTCCTAAATAAAACTATATCTGTCCCAAACACCACTAATTTGTTGTGTTTGTTTTGTTCAAAAGATAGTCTTTTGATTTATATTGTTTCCATGGAGACCTCAAGGTTCCAGTCCCTCCTTTGGGATTACTAGACCTAGGTTAAAAAAAAATTATATATTATATATATAAATTGAAAAAATAATCTCCATACAAGCCTAAAAAGTTATAAACTCTTTTTTGATTTTTTTTCTTTGAAGCAGCACACTAACATGATTTGTACAGAAAACAGAAATGAATGACTTCATATTTTTCCTTCATTTTATGTTCTCAAATCTTGTAAAAAGAAGTCCCTTTTCCAGTTATTTTAATTTCAGGGAAATTAAGTGATGAAGCAATTGAAAAGCCCTGAAGTAGTTTAATGGTGCCATCAACCAGGAAGGGTTCAAACTTATTCTTAGATCACTGAAACAACTCTAAACCAAATACAGTTCAGATTAAGTAAATGTTTCAATTGATTAAATACAAATCATATAATACAAATCAAGGTTACAAATTTATTTAGCATAAACCATTCTCAATATTCAGTTTTAATTATGCAACATTTCACAATAATACTAAGATTTTTAAAAGCACTTAAACTAAGACAAATCTCTTGTTTCCAATAAAGATATACTCGAATTTTTTGGGTTACACTCTTAAGTTCCCAAACTGTCTTTCTCCCTCCTCTCTACATCACTATAGAGGGCATGTTTATAAATATAAGCCATTTGACATATTTCTAAATAAAATCATACTATATGTTCTTCTATTTATCAGTTCTTTTTTTCTAAAAGTGAATAGCATCTTCCTTCATAGGTCCTTGATATTTATCTGAGAATTCACAGTACTCGAAATAATTTGACTGTACACAATTGCTATTTGAAAAATAGTGCAGTTTTGGTATAAAATATTTCTCTTGGTTTTGCTCATTTCACTTTTCATTATTTCATACAAATCTTTCCATATTTTCTAAAATTAACCAGTTAATCATTTCTTAAGCACAGTAGTATTCCATCAATCATACACAACTTCCTTAGCCAATTGATGGGTATCCCTTCAATTTCCAATTCTTTGCCACCACAAGGAGAGATGCTATAAATATTTTAGAATATAGAGGTTCTTTTCCTTTTTTTCCCTAATCATCTTGGGAAATGACTCATATTCTTATAAATTTTGCAAAGCTCTCTATATATTTGAGATAGAACATTTATCTGAGAAATGATAAAAAAAATTCTCTCAATTTTCTGCTTTCTAATCTTGGCTACATTGGTTTTATTTGTATCAAAACTTTTTAATTTAATGTGATCAGAACTATCCATTTCATATCTCACAATGCTTTCTCTTATTTATAAGTTCGCCTTATCCATAAATCTGATAGGTAATATGTTCAAAGTTCTGCTAGTTTTCTTATGCCCAGTTTCTGCCAAACTGCTTTCCAGTTTTCCCAACAATTTTTTAACAAATAGTGTATCCTTATCCCAACATTTGGTTTAGAGTTGCTTCAGTGATCTAAGAATAAGTCTGACCCTTCCTGGTTGATGGCACCATTAAACTACTTCAGGGCTTTTAAATTGCTTCATCATTATCTCCCTGAAATTAAAAATAGTCTCACTGTGGAGTAGTCTGCTCCACTGCTCTGCCTTTCTATTTCTTAGCCATTACCAGATAGTTTTGGTAATCATTACCTTATAATATAGTTTAGTATCTGTTAAATTCTTAAGCTTCCTCCCTTTAATTTTTTTCCCTTCATTCCTTTGATATTCTTGATCTTTTATTCTTCCAAAAGAATTTTTTTATTATTTTTCCTAGCTCAATAAAAATAATTTTAGTAATTTAATTGGAAAGGCATTGAATAAGTAAATTAATTTTAGTAAAATTATTGTTTTTATTATATTAGCTCTGCCCATTCATATACAATTAATATTTCTCTGGTTATTTAAATCTGACTTCATTTGTATTAAAATGTTTTAAAATTATTTTCAGTTAGTTACTGGGTTTGTCTTGGCAGATGTAGTCCCAGTATACTCCCATTAAAAAAAAAAATCACACTTAATGGATGTAAATGTGAAATTCTAACACAAAGAAACTAGGTGTAGCTATTTATACCATGAAAGGAATCACCACTGGAACTCTCAATTCTTCTACTTTTAAAAGGTATTTTGATTTACAAATTACTTGTCAGAAGCATATAGGTACTATGGAAAGCAATGTATTTTTTTGGAGAAATTTAAATTAGCCACTAGAAATGAAAGAAGAGAACTAGAGTGAGAAAAAAAGGTAGAAAAAGTTCCCTTAGAAAATAAAGGGCTGGGCAGCTAGGTGGCACAGTGAATAGAGCACCAGCCCTGAAGTGAGGCCCAACTGAGTTCAAAACCGACCTCAGACACTTAATTACCTAGCTGTATGGCCCTGGGAAAGCCACTTAACCCCACTGCCTTGCAAAAACAAACAAACAAATAAAAAAAAAACTAAAAAAGAAATAAAGAAAAGAAAGGGCCATGAATTTCTCAACAAAATTAGTTCTCCTTAGTTGCCACAATTTGTTTCCCTCAATTTCAATACTTAAAGATCTCTGATTTCATCAATGTGAGCATACCTCCTACCTAAAAGACATCTACTGGCCAGTCCTTAAGTGTTGTAAGCAAAAAAAAAAAAAAAAAAAAAAAAAAATCCATTTAGTAGCCAAGCTTCAGGCTGTACCTAAATCTCTTTGAAGTGAGCTCCACCTCTCAGAGGCCTGTTCCTAAATCTTTTCCAACTTGGTAGGACTTGCTAGTACTTGTGCTCCACTGGTATCACTTTCAAGAACTCAGAGTCACTTATTTACCTACCAAGATGAAATACCACACAGCCGAGCTCAACTGGAAAACTCCTCTTTATCATGTATTTAAAAAAAAGTATCATAAATTCGTTTCATGTTTATATTGGAAATGAGTGATAAGGAAAGTAAACCTAAACAAAAATAATTCTTACTACTAAAATTACCAGCACATCATGCATATAAGGCCTGGATTTCTTTTTCTAATGGTAACGCCTAGCTCCTGGGATAGAAAGTAGTATAGGTGAAAATTCCAACTCAAAGCACCAGGAACATGCAGGTAGTCATTACTATATAAGGGTTGAAAATTGTACCTTCTTTGTGTTATCATTTGCTGTAAGATTTGTACCTTCAATGAAATACATGATATTTGATAACACTATAAAATTAAAACTATATTTCACAGAAAAACATATGTTATAGAAAAGTATTTTTAACCACCACTAAAATCTTTCTCTGAAACGTTCTAAGGTATCCATATGCACAGAGTGCAAGCTCTGGCAGACTAATTAAACTAGGAAAGTTTTCGGTATAGGGACTGGTATGTCTATCTTCCAAGGTACAAGCAAGCTAAGTTCAGAAATGCTAATGTCTAGCTTATGGTAAAGTGATGAAGGTTGGCCATAGCAATTCTCAAAAGTTCATCTATGGTATGGATGGAACATCATGCCAATAAAAAAGACCATCCTTTAAGTAATTAATCAAGTAACATTTTTGTAGATATTTCCTGATGTATCCTTCCCCTTCAGTGCTCAAAGTAGCCACCTACTCTGCCAGCCCCAAGTCTCTACTTTGTCCCAATATGGGGGGGGGGGTATTGCTATGCATTTATCCTAATAATTATCAGTTGCTCTTCCACACTATTTGTACTGTTTAGAAAGGGTTAAAAAACAACTTTCAGGGGCGGCTAAGTGTCGAAGTGGATAGAGCACCAGCCCTGGAGTCAGGAGTACCTGAGTTCAAATCCGGCCTCAGATACTTAATAATTACCTAGTTGTGTGACCTTGGGCACTTTAACCACATTTTGCCTTGCAAAAGCCTAAAAAATAAAAAAATAAAAAACAGCTTTCAAGCAATTCTTTCAACAATAATGATCAGTATATATTTAACGGTAATGAATTTGTTGTGAGAAGAGCAACATAATAAGTAGTAACCTTAGAAATCAAAATTTAGCATCTATTGTATTCAATAGAAAACATTGACAACTCAAGTTAAGAAATTTTTATCAAACACTTACTGTGTGCCAGAAACTTTACTAAATACAGAGAATAAAACTACAAGCATAAAGAGAGTCCTTGCCCTCAAGGAGCTTAGGTTCTAATTGGGAAAAGACAAGACAGAGCTGAAAAGAAAGTAGGGTGGGGGAGATGCAGAAGACAGAAGGGTATCAAGTAGGTACAGTGTAGAGTCTGAAGTAGGATGCACATTTAAGGCAATTATGGAGAGTAGCAATGGAAAGTGTAGGACTTAGGGTCAGGAAGACCTGAATTTGAATCCCACCTCAGACCCCAGCAAATTATTTAACTTCTATGAATCTATAAAATGGAAATAACAGCACCAACCTTAAAAGGCTGCTATGAAAGAGTTTTTCAGACTTAAAATACTCTATAAAAGCTATCTATTGCTATTGTTGTTGTCACTGTTAGTACCTGGTTGACCTGGGCACATTCCTTAAAATGAATGCTCTGAGAGGAAACAGTCAATTAGAGAAAAACCACAGAACGGTCAGAATGGACTTCCAGTATGAGAGATCTCGGCGGGGAAGAGAACTTCCTGCTTGAGGAACCCTCTGAAGCAAGATAGAGAAAATCCAGAATCAGGAACAAAGTTAAGTTCCAAGTCCTTTGGGCTTGTGTCTCAGGACATTGACTTCTCTGGGTTTCCCTGCAGGGCTGGTTGCAACATCCAGCCTGTAATCCTGAACTCCAAGTGACTGGTGGGATCTCTGATGGACAGAAGATCATCCCTGGTCATATAGTGTTAAATACACCTTAGAAAAAGCAGTATGTTTCCAGTCATTTGACATAGGCCACAGACTATATAAGGAATGAAAAGCTGAGACAAGTGTTTATTAGTTAAAATTTCCAATGATAATGGAATTCCAACCAGCTAAAATAAGAGGCTAAAAGGAAAGCTACTTCTTTATAACAAGTCACTTCCTTTTCTTTAAGTATAGTTATTTAATTGAAATTTAATTTCAAGCCCTATTTAGCCCTATAAAAGCACCAACATGAAAGCTATTATTATTAATGTCATTGATTCATCTTAATTTGAGGAGAAAAATCAGCTAATTTTAAAGTTGGGCTTGGTGAATACTGTGAAAAGAATGCCAATTCATCACTATTCACTATATTTAGTGACCATAGTTCTTTTTTTTTAGGTTTTTGCAAGGTAAATGGGGTTAAGTGACTTGCCCAAGGCCACACAGCTAGGTAATTATTAAGTGTCTGAGAGCGGATTTGAACCCAGGTACTCCTGACTCCAAGGCAGGTGCTTTATCCACTAAGTCACCCAGCTGCCCATGACCCCTAGTTCTTGAAGACAACAACAATGGAGGGCAATCCCTGACATGATCCCCTATAATTCAATACCACAAACATTTATTAAATACCCACTCAGAGGGGCAGCTAGTGGATAGGGCACTGGCCCTGGAGTCAGGAGTTCAGGTCTGGCCTCAGACATTTAATAATTACCTAGCTGTGTGGCCTTGGGCAAGCCACTTAACCCCGTTTGCCTTGCAAAAAAAAAAAACCCACTCAGAGCATGGGAATGCCTCTGGTTGCTGGTTTTTCTTCATTCTTGAAGAAGATCATGAAATCAGGGTAGTGATGTCTTGATATGCAAGTGAAGTGGATTGGGGGGAGGGGGAGAAGGGATGTCTATTTGCAAAGTCATTTTCTCCTCTGGAGCTGCTCAATGGCCAGATATAGGTCAGGATTAACAGAAGATGGCTCTGGATACAGTTAAAGACCTTGGTCTTTTAAAGCTATGGTCTTTTCCAGTTCACATTTTGATTGAGGCAAAGCCCAGTCAGTGATTAAGGCTAGCTAAGAGAGAGGGCAAACATGATCACTTTTTTCCTAGTCCAAAAAAACTTTAAACTGGGAGGTCAGTTCGGGCTTTCTCAGTGATTAAAGAACATAGAAAAGAAGTGAAGCAAAGAATAGCCTAAAGAACATAGAAAAGAAGTGAAGCAAAGAATAGCCTCTTTTTCAAAGTAAAAAAAAAAACCAATCTGGGAAAGGAAGACTCTGGAAGTTTCTGGTCAAAGCAGAAACAACTACTATTTACATTTACTCTGAGTCAATCAAGGCCTAAACAAAGGCCAAATAGGCTCAGCCAGAGACCCATTATTGACTAGAGGGCAGGACACTGATATAGACAAATATGAAACAATCCAGTGCTAAAGGAACTAATATTCTAATGGGATGATGATAATAATACATAAGTATTAAGATACAAAGTAGGGAATAAAGATGGCAACAAAGAAATTTAAATATTTTGGAAAATTTGATGAGATTAAGGGGAAAAAAAACCCTCAGGGTTTGCCCTGATAACTGGGAGACTAAAGTTTCACAAAAGAGGTGGCACAAGACATTAAGACTTAGAGGGGAAGGAAGTAAAAGAGCCAATAAGCATTGCTGAAAAGGGCAAACATCTTAGATGGGATGGGGGAGTCAGTATGAATGAATGGAGGCAGGAAATGCAATGCAAACAGTGATTAGGCCAATTTGGTTGGAACATAGAAATATAGGAAGTAAAACATGTGAAATAAGGTTAGAAACTAGGTAAATTGGTACCAGTATATGGGAGATCTTCAATGTCTGGTTATTTTGTATTTTGATTTTATTTGAATTTCTTTTTTTATCCTAGAAACAAGAGGGAATCACTAAGGGTTTTTGAGCAGAGGAGTACCATGGCCAGACTCATGGGTTAGGAAGATGATACTGACAATAATGTGAAAAATCAGTTTGGAGATGCAAGAGATAGAATGCAGAAGAACTTGTATGATGGAACTACATTAGTCTAAGTGAAAAGTAATACAGATCTTTGAATTAGAACTAGAAGGGACTTTAGAGTTTATTCTAGCTCTATTTTGAGTAGATTAAAACCTAATGATGTGCCCCCATAAATGATACTTATATAGGGCTTTAAGGTTTGAAAAGACTTTACATGCACTGTTAATCTGATACTTAACAAACCATATAGGATTTATTATCCTCACTTTATATCAGAAAAATATCAACGAAGTCAAATAATTTATAAGCTAGCAAAATTAAGGTTTAAACCTAGGTTTCTCTTGATGCCAGTTCAAGACCCATTTCTATTATATCAAATAGGGAAGTTAATAGGAAAAACTTCAAGTATAGGGTTGGAGACAGAATAAATTATCTATTATTCCAGGATCAAGCTAACTTAAGAGTCTTTTCATCAAGTAGGCCACCAGCAATGATTTTTTTCAATCACAATTGCCAAAGACAAACCAAAGTTTAGAAGAATTAGGATTTAATTGGTGAAGGAAGACAAAAATCACAGTTTCTTTATATATCTATAAAGTATGTAATTCTGGTGGAAAGGGAGAAAGAATATTGAAGTTAGCATTGGAGTGAAAACTGGAGTTCAAATTCATTCCCTGGCACACACTTTGTAATACTTGGCAAGTCATTTAATCCCTTATTACCTCAGGAAACAAGAGGCAGAACAGTAACTAATCTTCATCACAGGATAAGTCCAAAGATAAATAACAATCAGAAGATAAGGGGAATCAGAGAAGAAATGGACATTACATTACTGAAATAATTTTATATTTCATAAATTGAATCTGTGTAGTATTGATAACCCAATACAGAGTCTTGTTAACTTCAACTCTCAGATCAAGTATTTCTTTCTTCTTTCCATTATTAACTTGTTTAGCAATAACTATTTTAACTCATTTAAAAAATAAAATCAAAAAGTAAAATGAGAGGCAGCTAGGTGGCTCAGTGGATAGAGCACCAGCCCTAGAGTCAGGAGCAACTGAGTTCAGATCTAACCTCAGACACTTAATTACCTAGGTGTGTGGCTTTGGGCAAGCCACTTAACCCCATTTGCCTTGCAAAAACTAATAAACAAATAAACAAATAAATAAAAATGAAATGAAACTTTTAAAGTTTGAACTATCAAAAATTTAATTCAGTGAAATCCAAACTTATTACTTTTGGTTACAACTCATTTGATATTCTCAATCTTTGTGGTACTTCAGTCTACTGAACTGAAGTTGGAGCCTGGGACTCTAGTACAAATTTTCTTACTAGTTTTCCACTAAAATCTGATTCTTTCATTCAATTCAACAAGTATTTGCTGAATGACAATTTTGTGCAAAGCACTTTGGTAAATAGTAGGGAAAGATAAAGATTTTATAAAACAAAATCCCTATTGTCATGAAACTTATAATGTAATAGGTTGATACAACCTGGCATAAACATTGCAAAATATCATGTAAGCACAGTAGACAGGTACAAAGTATTATGTGAGTTATAAAGGAAACAATGTAATTAATTGAGGAAGGGAGAGGGAACCAAGGGAAAGCTTCATAGAGGTAGCATTTCAGTTTGGTTTTTAGGCAATAAGGAAATTACTTCAGATTTTTGAGAAAAGGGGTGATATAACCAGATATAAGCATTAGGGTTATTTTTGTGACAACATTAAAGATGAATTGGAAGGGGAGAGAACACCTTTAGAAAGGTATTATAAGGGGCAGCTAGGTGGTGTAGTGGATAAAGCACCGGCCTTGGAGTCAGGAGTACCTGGGTTCAAATACGGAGACACTTAATAATTACCTAGCCCTGTGGCCTTGGGCAAGCCACTTAACCCCATTTGCCTTGTAAAAAACAAAAAAAACAAAACAAAACAAAAAAGGTATTATAAGCATAACTCAAAGAGATATGAGACGATATTTCCAACTTACCCTTCTTGGGAGTGGGTGATCTACAAGTGTTGAACATGTTTTCAGAATTTTCAACATATTGGGGTCAGCTAGGTAGCACAGTGGATAGAGCACAAGCCCTGCAGTCAGAAGACCTGAGTTCAAATACAGCCTCAGACACTTAATAATCGCCTAGCTGTGTGACCTTGGGCAAGTCACAACCCCACTGCCTTAAATAAATGTTAAAAAAAAGAATTTTCAATGTATCAATCAATTGACCAATTTTTCCCACTTGCTTATCTTTCCTTTGTCTTTAAAAAAATACTATTTGTTATATGAGATGATTCACTCAAAGTAGGGAAGGACCTTGATGATGTCAAAAACAGTCATCAATAAAAACATTTTTCAAAAAAGAAGAGAATTTTATATTCTAGACAAGTAGTAATAATAGCAAAATGAGAGGAGAAACTTGGAAAGCTATTAGGAAGCAGAATCATAGGTCTAGAGCTGGAAGAAACTGTAGTTGTCACCTAGTCCAATCCAACTGCTTCATTTTATAGATGACAAAATTGAGGTACTTGTCAATGTCACACAGGCATTAAGTTCTAGGAGAGTCAAGTATCTAAATTATGGATCAAGTATGGATAGAATACCTTATCAATGTAGATTAGCTGCTATTTATCTCATTATTTACTTAGTGAGGATTATTCCCATTTAGGTTCTCATATGTCAAGATAGAACATATGCAAAGTCTAACCAAAGGTTTTCCAATCTTTAGAGGTAGGATGGATAAAATTACAATTCAGTATAAAATAGATGGAAATTAAAGCCTGACTGAAGAGATCTATATTAAAATTAAAGACTAAAGACTAAACATTCTTGATTTTTTGAGAAAAGTTGCTACACATATTCAGCATATCAGTATATTAAGTTCCATTTACAGATCCTTCTGGCACCTTCTCCTAATCCCTTCCCTTATTCCTTTCCTTTATCCAGTCAGAATCACTTTGATCCATCCTCCAATTCATAAAGAATTTCTAAGCAGTCATTTAAGACATTAATATCCTCTCGCTGTGTCAAGTATAACCATCCCTAAGTTCACAGGTTATTCAAGGCAAATAGTAGCTTAAAAAAAGATCATTCACCTTGGGGATGGTACCTCTGCCAAGGGATCACTGAGAAACTAAAGTTATTTTCAGTTCTATTTACAGGCATGCTAGATAATCTGCTCTTAGTGCTTCTGCTTGTCTGTTCAAAAAGATTTCTCTTCAGAAGAGATATATATTCTAAAAGGGTCAGTTTATTTTACTACCATTAAAAAAAAAATCACAAGGTACAGTTTCATGGCTTCTTCTGACACAGTTTTGTTTAAAAACAATTAAAAGAATAGTCTAGTACAGAGATATCAATCTCCTATCCTCAAGGCCAACATAATTCCTTAGATTGAAAAATGTAATTGGGAAATGTTAAATAAATAAAAATATATTACAAAACAGTGTTAATTTGTAGGGTTTTTTTAAAGTCAATATTCATTTCTATTTGATTTTGACACTAATGATCTTTCTAGTATCAATACAAGCTTAAACAAAGGTAGGCCAACGAGGAGGTCCTGTGAACAGAACTTGAATGCTGGAGTACAGAAGACTCCTCCACCTGAGTTCAATTCTAGCCTCAGACCTTTTAATAACCGTGTGACCCTGGACAAATTACTTAACCAGTTTGTCTCACTTTGCTCATCTGTAAAATTAGCTGGAGAAGGAAATAGCAAACTACTGCAGTATCTCTGGCAAGAAAACCTCAAATGGGGTCAAAAAAGATTTGGACACCATTGAACAACAAAAACAAAGTAAAGGTAGTGGGTGTCCTATTGCACTTAGGATTTGATACTCTGCAAAAGTGACTATTTTCTTTTTTTTTTAAAGGTTTTTGCAAGGCAAATGGGCGTAAGTGGCTTGCCCAAGGCCATACAGCTAGGCGATTATTAAGTGTCTGAGGCTGAATTTGAACACAGGTACTCCTGACTCCAGGGCTGGTGCTCTGTCCACTGAGCCACCTAGCCGCCCCAAAAGTATTTTCAAAGAAAGGGGGCGGGGGAATGGGGTCGACAGAAATGGAGAAGAGGGAACGAAGTAGGGAGAGGGAGGAGAGAGATCGAAAATAGGGGAGAGAAGAGGGAAGGAGAAGGGGAGAAAAAGGAGAAAGAGAAGAGGGAAAGAATGGAGGGAGTGAAAAGGGGATGAAGGGGAAGAGTGGATGGAAGATGAAAGGAGGAAAAGGGAGAAAAAAGGGAAGAAGGGAATTAGAGTTAAAGGGGGTAGGAGAGAAGGGAGAGTAAGAAGGAAAGGAAGAAAGGTGAAGGAAAAGAAGTGTGAAAAAGAAAGAGAGGGGGAGAAAGAAGATAGAAGGCTTAAGAAAGATTGAGATGGAGTGAGAGGAAGAAAGAGGTAGAGAAACACAAGGGAGGGAAAAGAGAAAACGGACTACAGAGGGAAGGGATAAAAGAGGAGGAAATAAGAAAGGAAGAACAAGAGGAGGGAGAAGCAGAGGAGCAGGAGAAAGGGGAGAGGGGCTGCTCTTTTGTCCCTACTCGGGCCCTCAGGAGAGTAGATTTTTGGACCCCTCCAAAGAAAGCTGAATGACAGGGCGGGGGGGGGGGGGGTGCCGTCGGATGCTACAATTGTTCACACGCTCCTGCCCAAGCTGGGAGGGGGCGGCACCCGGGCACCCGGCCAGGTGCCGGGGGGGGGGGGGGCAGCGGCGGGCTGCTGGTCCCCGCGGGGCCGCATTACATTTGGGGGAGTCGGGGGGAGCCCAAGCCCCGGCAGGAGGGCCAGGAAGGCCGCTGCGACGGGACGGCGAGGGCGGACCGGGGCCGTTGCCCTGGAAGGCAGGGTGCCCAGGCTCCGAGGGCTCGGCGCTGCCCTCCGCGGGCACCCCGACTGCCCCCGCCCCCCGCCCGTCCTCTGGGCCCCGCGCTCACCCCCGCGGTCTCTTCGGCGGAACATTCCAGCAAACTCCGGTCGATGGCCTGCACCTCCGGCTCCAGCTCCGACGCCATCTTCTCTCCGCCTTCGCCTCCCGCAGCCCCCCGGGCTGCGGCCGACGCCCCCGCCTCAGGCAGCCCCGCTCCCCGGAACCCGCCGGGTGGAGGCAGTCGGGCCGGGAGGAAGGGGACGGGAAGCGGGCGGGGGCCGGGGCCGGGGCCGGGGCCGAGGGGAGCCGCTGGTCCGGACTCCCGGGGCTCAGCGGCGCGTCACCGCCTTTCCGTCCCGGAGAAAGGACGCGGCGGGCCCCGGGGCCTAGCGCAGGACTCTGCCTCTATCGCGTCCCAAAGCGGGGAAGGGGCAACAACACCATGGCGAGCGAGCGGTGCATCGTGGGAACTGTAGTCTTCTCACCGGGGCCGCCGGGAGGGAGGTGGTACTGCCTGAAGAACCGCAGGGGCATTGTGGGAGTTGTAGTCCACCTTCCGAACCCGAGGGCGGGGGAGGGGTAGGCGTGGAATTTGCTGCGAAAACTGCTGGGTGGACGCTGGAGTCCTCTTTCTCCTCTCCAAGCTGGGCTCTAGAACCGCTCCACCTCGAAAATTACAATGTACTGACCTTTCCATAGTCTGAATTTATTTATATGTGTATGAGTGAAATGTGAGTTGATAAGCTTCTGAAACCGGTTTTCTTTTCCCCTATCTTTGTACGCTCCATGCCTAGAACAGCGCCTGGCAATAGTAGGCGTTTAATAAGTACTTGTTGATGAACTGATGGATTACCCTTCCCTAAACAAACAAAAAACTCCTCCCCTTCCGAATTTCCCCGTTTCTTTCAAGGGTGCCTCACCTCGGTTAGCATCCTCAGCATTATTCTTGAATTCTCGCTCTCTCTCTCACCCATACATCCAACATTTGTCAAAGCTTGTCATTCCTGTCATCACAGCAACTCTAATATTGTTCCCTTTTCCTTCTCTTACTCACTAAAATAAATTCTGATTATTTTTCTGTGTTCACCGCCGTAGTTCATACCCTTAACACCCCCTCTTCTGGCTATTGCAACATACTCCTTTTTTGTTTGTTTTTTGGGGGTTTTTTTAGATTTTTGCAAGGCAGACGGGGTTAAGTGGCTTGCCCAAGGCCACACAGCTAGGTAATTATTAAGTGTCTGAGACGGGATTTGAACCCAGGTACTGCTGACTTCAGGGACGGTGCTTTATCCACTGCGCCACCTAGCTGCCCCTATTGCAACATACTTCTAATGAACTCGCGCCTCAGCTCTCTCTTCTACAATCTATATCCTCTACCTCCTAAATTCAGCTCTCCTCTGCTCCCTTAGAATCTCCTGTTTCCTTCCAAAGTCAGCTCAAGAAATACTTGCCTAAAAGTGTTTTCCGATCCACACCTTTCTTAAGTGACAAAAAAATCATTTTAAATTAATTTTGTATGTAAAATTCTGTGCTATCTAAAAATATATAGACACAGATTGTGAGTGTCATGGATATATCGGCGATCTGGCCCATTTTTGCTAATGGTTGCAAGAGGGTCATTATAATAATAATGTTTGTCCTTCATTTTCGAAGAGGACCACGACATTAAGGAGGCGATTCTATGACCAGCAGGTGAATTGGGAAATTATTATAGCACTATCAGAAGACTATTTGCCAGAATTATATCTATCTGCTACTCTTCAAATATCTCTAGTGTAAGGGTACAAGCCTTTGAAAAATTGCTTCTCAAACCTTTGGAAAGAGTGCAGGACTTAGACTCAGGAAGACCTGAGTTTGAATCCTACCTTACAACATTTTCCAGCTAGACCTCTCACTTGACCTCTTTGTGTTTCAATTTCCTCATGTGTAAAATAGAGATAAGGATAGCAAAATCCAGATGGTTTTGAAAATCAAATGAGTTAACCAAAGTATTTTGCAAGCTTCAAAGCTATAAATGCAAGCTATTATTATTATTATTATTATTATTATAACTCAAAAGGGAAGAGTAGCCTTTGTTTACACTCACTACCTTAACCACTTTCTACCAATTTTTTTGTTACACAAAAGACCAAAGAACACAGAAAAAGGAAATAGAAATTGTAGATGTTAAAATATGCCAAAGACCAAGGCAGTTTTGCTTGACTATAAACGGTTCTATTGCAAAGCAGTGGGGTTAAGTGGCTTGTGCAAGACCACACAGCTAGGTAATAATTAAGTGTCTAAGGTCGGATTTGAACTCAGGTACTCCTGACTCCAGGACCAGTGCTCTATACACTGCACCACCTAGCCACCCCTTGACTACAAATGTTTCTAACAGTTTTGTTTTTCTTAATCTCAACTGGGAGACTGAAAAAAATAATATGTGTACAATATAAGGGTCTGTGCATATAAACACACAGAGAAAAAGAGAGAAGACTTGAGTGAGATAAAAGTTTTATGTGTATGTACACACACAGTGTTGTGGGTGAGATTCAATGTCTCCAACAGAGATTGAGAGTTAGTGAAAAGTAAATGAATTCACATAATTTAAAACTGCTCAGAATTTATTATAGAAGGCTTACAAAATAAGATTAATAACTTTTCTCCTAGAAAAAAGCATTTTGAGGACAGGCTGGACAAGGCTTGAGAGAGGGGGAGAGAGAGAGAGAGAGAGAGAGGTCCTTGCAAGGCTAAGACAGAGTCAAGAAGAATCAGAAGGTTACCTAGCTGTGTGACCTTGGGCAGGTCACTTAACCCCGTTGCCTTGCCAAAAAAAACCAGAAGGGGTGGGACTTCTTCTTAAATACACTTCTGTAGTGGATTGGACAAAGGATGCAGCAGAGCGGGAGTTGTCTAGCACCTGATTCAGTTATTCTCCAATAGGCAAGCTATGGTCCTTCCTGTCCCAAGATGAGTGCATGACCTTTAAATTCAATTATCTTACAGATCTTATGGGTCAATTATCAATATATTATCATATAGTAATTACCTATAACCAGAGCTTTAGGTTGCTTGAACACTATGATTAGGATTAGGTACCAGCTAAGAGATCCAGAGAAAAATCATAAATCAATTATTGCTCATATACCTAAGACATACAATAAGCATATATATAAAGAGATATAAAAAGATATAAAAATACAATAATCCTAATTTAGAACTGGATTTTTATAAATGAGTTAGACATGTGTCCTTTTTTAGGTGTTTTTTTTTGTTTTTGTTTTTTTGCAAGGTAAATGGGGTTAAGTGGCTTGCCCAAGGCCACATAGCTAGGTAATTATTAAGTGTCTGAGACCGGATTTGAACCCAGGTACTCCTGACTCCAAGGCCAGTGCTTTATCCACTACGCCACCTAGCCACCCCTTAAACATGTGTTCTTGATTCCATTGTAATAAAATAATAGTAAGAACAACCAGATATTCAAGTCAATTAACACATGAATTATTAAATTTTACAAAACAATATTTACATTATTATACATTATTTGGAATTGGAGAGGAGGGGAGGAGAAAGGAAGGGAGGGGAGGGGAGAGGCAAAGAAGGAAAGAACAGAGAGCCAATTTTTTCCAATCATACTTCAGAGCCCACACATCAGCAGCTTGCAGTTACCATGAGGGGAAAAGTCCACATTCTTGACTTCTTTAAAATTAAACATACAATTATTAATTTACATTAAATATAGAATTCTTATGCTAACATCTTATTCCCTCAGAATAAAATTCAGTCTCAAACATATGACACATTTAAAACTCCAATGTAACTCTTATTTATACTACAATCTGATGGCAAAGGACAAAATCATTAGATGAAACTTCATTTAGTTTGCTATCAATAATACAATTTTGAATTTCCAAAAGTTTAGTTTGATTAAACCTTTAGATTACCTTGTACAGAGAATCCAGGCATTATAACAAATCCTTCAGATTCCAAAACTCCATCCAAGATTATACAATTATTATCATTATTAGGCTTAACATTAAAACAAATTAGAGAATTTAATAAACCCACTACGTAAATGTCTTTTACAAAACTTTTCCTCTCCTGTATTTTTTTTCCCAAATCATCAATTATTTCCGATAACATAATTATTATTCCATATCATAGATAGATTCCCAGGTTTCTTCACATGCAATAGATCCCCATTTCCACAAAACTCCTGAGTATCACGTCCCTTCAACTCAAGGTAGGTCTGTTGGTTCCAGACAGGGAAACCTGTCAGTCTCAGTTTTTTCTTACCTAAATTACTCTCCAATTTAGCATTTCTCCCTTTAAACACAAGGGGAATTTTTCCTTTCAAAAAGTCTCCTAGATCCCTCTTTTTAGAGAGGGTTTTATAAGATGCATGTAGTGGCTTTTGCTATAGAAATGCCTAAATGAATTCCAGGCCAACTCCAGGACAACTTTGGACCTCATCCAACCAAGACTGATCTGTGATCCTCTAGGTCAGATAACACAATTTAAGTCCCCAAGTATTTAGTTTATTTGAACACCTACTCTTTATTATTAATTTTAGTTGTTATATTTACCAGTATAACTTAATCATAATCCAAATTGTTCATCTTGTGAATTTATAACTTTCTCAAATTAATGTTTTTCAAATTATACAGAGGATCTAGTTCATATAACATGTACCTTTTTGCTTCCTACTTAAATTAGTTTACCTTAGTGTAGTATATGAATTTCCCTAATCAAAAAATCCCAAATATTAGGTTAACAGAAACTTAGTTCACATATGAGAACATCTCACAAAGGTATTCATCACAAAGCTTGTGAGTTACACATATTTTTAAATGTAAACCATAGATGGGGCTCAATTTTTTTTTCTAAGCCAAGTGAGAGCCAGGCACAGCTCATCTGCGAACAAAGGTTACACATTGATCCAATTACACAATGAGATTTTAGAGAACTCTAGCCAGTTCACTAAAATCTCAAACCTAGAAGACATTCTTTCACTCTCCAGGCCAGTGGAGAGATATGAAAAGGCTCACTGAAAAAAACTACAGAGATCTTTGATTTGAAATACACACACACACACACACACACACACACACACACACACACACACACACATTATTAATTTTGGAATCATACCAATTAAGACCAGTCAAAAAGATAATAATTTTAGAATCATTAGAATTTCTTTCTTTTTTTTTTGCAAGGCAATGGGGTTAAGTGGCTTGCCTAAGGCCACATAGCTAGGTAATTAAGTGTCTGAAGTCTGATTTGAACTCAGGTACTCCCGACTCCAGGGCTGGTGCTCTATCCACTTTGCCACCTAGCCGCCTCTCATTAGAATTTTTTAAGAAACCTCATATGTAATTTAACATTTTAAAATAGCCAATCAGTAGTTAAAATTCTTTAATATAGTTGAGTGCTTTCTTAAGTTACTTTACACATCTCAAACCCAGTTGCCCTACTATGTTATGTTTCTGTAAGTCTAGCTGCTCAGGAAGTGTTGGGATCCTGCCTGCTAGCTTATCCTTACCCAGGCTAATGTTGAAGGGGTGGGAGACAGATGAAAAGTTCTTCAAGAACTCCGTTTATTGAACCAAATACAAGTGCTTAAATATCCTCTTCAGTCTCTGACCCATGCCCACTCCCGTGGCATTCTACAGTCAACCAGTAATAATGCTCTGGTGCTAGAGGACACTAGGTGATAAAATTTTACAGTACTCCCACACACATCAGTCCCTTACACTACTACAGAGATCTTAGCTTATTAGCACAGGGGTTAATTAAAAAGGAATCTGGATTTCCCAGTCCCAGAAAGAATTAGTTTCCATTTCTTCCCTTTTATTTTCTTCTTTTAGCCAAGTGACCACAAGGCATTTAAAATCAATCTGCTTGCTTTCCCTTCCCCCTCCCCCCACCCCAAGGGGGCTCTCCTCCACCAAACTAAGGTGATGAGGAATGGAATTCAGTCAATATGTGTTAAGTCTAAGGAAGAGGGTGTTCACCTCACCCCCTTCTCCCCAAACCCAGGATGAAGGCCTGGCGGAGTTCCCTTAAACAGGTTTGGGAACTTAACCATAAGTAGGGTAGAAATTCATTTCATTCAGTACATGGATTAAGTTCCTGGGTCCTAAGAAGTAAGAACTTTTTTCTCCTCCCCCTCCCCAGAGAGTAGGGGGCCACAGAGAGTGAGAAAGCATTTCAGAGACAGAGACAGAGACATAGATGAGCAGCTGTCCTGCAGGGGTGAGGAAGACTAATGAACCAAACCAATCAGATCTATAAAAGCCTCCCTTAATTTACCGTGCAAAGTCTACTGGCCTCCCTAGGCTGTCCTCCCCAGGAGGATAATGATTTTAGCATTTTTAACAATTTTAGCCCAGTAAAATCTTTTTTTACAAAGCAACCCCTTAGAGGTCCAACACAGAGCCACAGCACCCCCCCCCAAATTAGAGGTGCCTACTCACAGAAGGCTTCTAGCAAGCCTTGACCATGAGACAGGCCCCTCATGGGCCATGTCCATATTTGGAGGTGCTGCAACACGGAGTCCCATGTTGCCTCTAGCCATCCCCTCATACACACATCCAGGGAGCTTTTGCAAAAAAGTAAAAGTTTTGACTAAATCCAATCTGGTCTGATCTGGGGAAAATGGCCTATTTCAGGGTTTCTCTCACTTAAGTCTGAGCAGGTCTAGGGCTAGATTCACATTCCTTTGTGTTCGCCAAAATGTTGTGGATGAGATTCAGTGTCTCCAATGGAGAGACTGAAAGTTAGTAAAAAAATGAATGAATTCACATAATCCCTGGGATTTAAAACTGTTCAGGATTTATTATAGAAGGTTTACAAAGTATACAGATTAAAAACTTTTCTCCTCCTAGAAAAAACAGCAAGCTCTTTGAGGACAGACTAGGTGAGATTTGAGAGAGAGAGAGAGAGAGAGAGAGAGAGAGAGAGAGAGAGAGAGAGAGAGAGAAGGAAAGGATAGACAACCATAAGAGCATGGTTTAGGACTTAGTCTGGCCTCATGGCATAGAGGTTCATAAACTGGGAGCCCATGACCTAAGAAAGAAGGGGTGATATATCTATCTATCTATATCTGTATCTATCTATCTATCTATCTATCTATCTATGTATGTATATATATATACATGTATATATACATATATATATATATATAGAGAGAGAGAGAGAGAGAGAGAGAGGAAGAAGCGGGGGGGGGCTTCTCAAATGCACTTCTGTAGTGGGTTGGACAAAGGATGGGGCTTGGGGAGTAGTCTAGTACTTGACTCAGGTATTCTCCAATAGGCAAATTACATAGCCTTTCCTGTCCCAAGGTGCATGACCTCTAAACCCATGTCATTTCCTCTCATGCCAGCATAAGTTTGACCCACCAGTGGTCAAGGTTAGGTAGCTGGAAACCAGAAGCTGGGGAAAGGGGGGAGGCTGTAGGAAACAATCCAATGTCACTCCCATCCTGGAATGGAGACACTGAACAGAATTCCTCAGATAGGTCACATCTTCCCGGCATAACAGTAGACACACACACACACACACACACACACACACACACACACACACACATACACACACAAAATCCATAAGAAATTTGTGAAGTTGGTTGGCATTGGAGGTAGCATAGTATAGTAGACAGAATCCTAAAAAGAGTCAAAAAGACTTGTTTAAATATTTTCTGTGACATTTATTAGCTGGGTGACCCTGGGAATTTAATGATTCTAAATCTCAGTTTTCTCATCTATAAAATAGGGATGGTAATAGAAATTACATAGTACTTTCAGTTTTACAACTGCTTTACCAATAAGATCTCATTTTATCCTGACAACAACCCTGGAAGATAGGTACAATTATTACCCTGTTTTACAGAGGAAAAAACTAAGCCATACAGAAGTTGAGTGATTTGATACGGTCAGGTATGAAATGTCTGAACCCTGATTTGAAATCATGTCTTCCTTATCTGAGAGTCAGTGTTCTAGCCCTCATCACACCTAGCTACCACAGCAATGGCATGCATAGCAAATAAGGTAACACAGGAACAGCTCTTTGCAAACAAGTTGATGCATACTTATCCATTATTATTATTATTATAGAGACAGCTTGGTGGATTCAATGTGTAGAATGTTAGGTTTAGAGTCAGGAAGGCTTGAGTTCAAATTTGATCTTGAATACTGACCAACAGTGTGACCCTGGGCACTTCACTTCTGTCTGACTTAGTTTCCTCAATTGTACAAATATTTTTACCTTCCAGGGTCAAATGTGTAAAAAAAAAAAAAGGTGCTGTGCTAGCCCCTAACACATCATGGGTCCTTACTAAATGCTGGTTCCCTCTCCTCCACATGATAGCACATGTATTTGTTTTCTAATAAGAATCTGAAGCTTAGAGTTCTATAACTAGAGAGCCAGAGTTGACTCATAGTGACCTCACCCCTATTTATCCCTTTAGGTGCTCAGGGCTGTCATCCTGTGAAGGGGAGGGATCATGGGATTTAGAGGCAGAGATAATCTACTTCAACTACTGTGTTGTCCAGAAAAGAGCAACTCATGAATATGTAGCACTGAGGTAATGGGCTGTTAAACTGTAGAAATGGGCAGGAATCATCCAGGGATCTTCATTTCCATATATAATTATTCTCTGGGATGAGTTTTCCTCTTAAACAACAAACAACTAGTCTTTTCTTAGAGTCAGGAAGGCTTGAGTACAAATTTGATCTTGAATACTGACTAGTGTGTGATCCTTGACAAGTTAATTTTTATTTACCTCAGTTTCAATTTTTATCTCATTGCCCAGGAAGGGAGTCTGGTATAAATCTATCCTCTGCTTGGGAAATTGTAAAAATATTAATCAAGAATTCTTTTTATTTTCAGTTCAGTATCTAAGTCAGAGAATTGTTCTAACAGTCACAAATTGGCTTCTTTATGCTAGGCCCTCCCAGGACATAGTGTTTCATTTAAACAAGGAAATAATATATTAGCAATGAAATGTTTAACCACATTTTTCATAATAATTTGCTTAAAAATACAGTTAAATGGAAGAATGAAAACAAGTTTTTATTGAGCACCTATTATATAGAAGGTATTTTGCTAAGTACTTTACAAATATTATCTCATTTGATCCTGGGAAGAGGCTGCTATTATCATTCCCATTTATAGATGAGGACACTGAGACAGAGGTTAAGTGACTAATCCAGCATCACACAGAGAATGAATATATGAGGTTGAATCTGAGCTCATGTCTTCCTGACTTAAGGAACAGTTTGGGACACCTAGATGCTTTAAGCATAAACTTTTATGCTTAAAATTTTATGAAGCAGAGTTTAGCTTGAAAAAGTAACCCTTAGCTCAAAGGACTAATTTCACTCCTCATTGCTGGAGTATTCAATGTCTTGGTGTATATGAGCTCAGGTCCACTTGGGAAGAGCCAGAGAAAAAAGAGATCAGAATTTTGGAAGGGATATGGGAAATCTGGGACACTAATACATTGTTGGTGGAGCTATGAGCTTATCCAGACTTTCTAGAGAGCAATTTGGAATTATACCCAAAGGGCAATAAAAATGTGCATACCCTTTGATCCAGCAATTTCACTACTGGCCTATACACTGAAGAGATCATGATAAAGGGTATGTACAAAAATATTCTTAGCAGCTCTGTTTGTGGTGGCAAAGAATTGGAAATTGAGTGAATGTCCCTCAATTGAGGAATGGCTGAACAAATTGTGGTATATGTATGTTATGGAACACTACTGTTCTGTTAGAAACCAGGAGGGATGAAAATTCAGAGAAGCCTGGAAAGACTTGCAAGGACTGATGCTGAGCAAGATGAGCAGAACCAGAAGAACATTGTACACCATAACAGCAATGTGGTGATGATCAATTTTAATGGACTTGCTCATTTCATCAGTGGCAATTTTAGGGTATCTGCGATGGAAAATACCATCTGTATCCAAAGAAAGAATTGTGGAGTTTAAACAAAGACCAAAGACTATCACTTTTAATTTATTTTTAAAATTTTATTTATTTATTTTGAATTTTACAATTTTTACTCTAATCTCACTTCCCTCCCTATACCTCCCACAGAAAGCATTCTGTTAGTCTTTACATTGATCCAAGTTGAATGTACCACCTTTAATTTTTTTTAAAAAGTTATCTTATGTATTATGTAAAAAAAAAAAGAAAACAAAGAAAAGAGAGATCAGAGCTTTTTGGCTTCCGGCATAGAGAGAAAAGACAGAGAGAGAAAGGCCATTCTAACTTCTCTTCAACTCCACTGAAAGAAGAAAAACACTGAGAAGAAGATATGTAGAATTTCTATCACATCTCTCTTTCCAGCTTGCTACACCTTTGTGTAAGATCTGGAATTCTCTCTTGAAACACACCTAGACTGACACATGTAGACACATACAACCTATTTGGGTAAAAACAAAACAGTACCCACATAATACCAACCACCTCAGAATGCATCCATATAGTGCTAAACACCACAAATACAAATAGTAAATTAAGGGAGCAAAATACAACGAGGCAATATGGTACAGTAGAATGGCTGCTGAATTTAGAATCAGATGATGTGTGTTTGAAACTGCATCCTATTATTTAAGACTTAGGACAAGTCTTTTTATCTATCTGGAACTTAATTTCCCCCTTTGTAAAATGAGTTAAGATTCAGTAACTTCTAAGGTTTCTTCCAGCTCAAATCTCTTTCTGCAGAATTGCAGATCTTTGAAAATGAAATACTTGATCCAGTTATAGAAGGATCATGATAAAATCACAGTAGCCTAAAACTTAGGGTTACTAGATGGTACAGTGGATAGAATGCTAGACCTGGAGTCAGGAGGACACAACTTCCTGAATTCAAATGTGACTCCAGATACTTGCTAGTTGTAAGACCCTAGGCAAGTCATTAAGCCCTGTTTGCCTCAGTTTACTCAACTGTAAAATGAGCAGGAGAAGGAAATGGTAAATCACCCCAGTATCTTTGCCAAGAAAACCCCCAAAAAGGGTCATAAAGGATGAGATGTAATGAAACAACTAAATAGTAAAGATTTAAGTTTGTCAGGTGACTGTGATTTCTCTTTGATTTTTTCTTGTTTTTATAGAAGGTGTACTGATGAAAACATAGGTGGTTGTAGTATTGAACTAAGTATCATGAGAGCTATTTTATTTCACCATGGATTGAATTCTTGCAGGCCACAAGAACTGTGCTGCAAGTACTTCTCTTGGCCATTAGAGGGAATGAGTGAGTAACAGTATGAATATAGTATTATAGTTTGGGTTTCAGATCACTGCAATAAAGCAAATAGCACAATAAAGTAAGTTATGTGACTTTTTTTTGGTTTTCCAATACATGTAAAAGTTATGTTTACACTATACTGTACTCCATTAAGTGTGCAATAATATTATGTCTAGAGCTGTATCTACTTTAATTAAAAATATTTTATTACTAAAAAATGCAAATCATTATCTTAGCCTTACAAGATTATAATCTTTTTGCTGATGGAAGGTCTTGACTTGATTTTGATGACTGTTGACTTATCAGGGTGGTGGTTCCTGAAGGTTGGGGTGGTGGCTGTGGCAGTTTCTTAAAATAAGAATTCCTCTTGTTTAACTTACCCTTACATGTAAGATTTCTCTGCAGTATATGATGATATTTTTTGATAGCATTTTACCCACAATAGAACTTCTTTCAAAATTGGAGTCAATTTTCTCAAACTCTGTCACTGCTTTTTCATCTAAACTTATGTAACATTTTTCGATACTATTGTGTCTCAAGTAATACAGAAACCAGAAGAAAGGGAAAGGGATGGGAAATGGCCAGTTGATGGAGCAGAACACACACAACATTTATCCATTAAATTCATCATCTTATATGGTCAAGGTTCATAGTGCTCCAAAACAATTACAATAGTAACATTAAGGAATACTGACCACAAATTGTCTTATCAGATATAATGATAATAATAATAATAATAATAATAATAATAACAATAATAATAATGGAAAAAGTTTGAAGAATTGAGAGAATTACCAAAATGTGACATAGAGGCATAATATGAGAATATGCTGTTGGAAAAATGACACTGATAAACTTCTATGACACAGGATTGCCCCAAACCTTCCAATAAACAAACCAATATCTGTGAAGTACAATAAAGCAAAACACAATAAAATAAGGTATGCCTGTAAACCTGAAGTCTGAGACTAGAAGAGAGGGGAGTAGCAGAGGAGAAAGTGCATAGCTACCCTTAAACAGGTCAGGGCAGTTAAGACTCAGTACAAATGATAGCATCTTGCTTATTTGTATTTATTTAAGATGTATGAGTTACCCAGTGATAGGTTGGTGGTATGCACAAAATGTAACAATACCTAAATGTTGGGTTTATCTTCTGTGAAGAATCTGTGGTTAAGACTCATAGGATAAGAATATATATATATATATATATATGCATATATATATATATATATATGTTTCTTCCTTTCTTCTTTCCTTCTTTCCTTTCTTAATTCCTTCCTTCCTTCTTTTTCTTCCTTCCCCCCCCTTCTTTCCTCAAACATTTAAGTTTCTTTTTCTGGATTTTAATTTTAATTTGTTTTTATTCTGAACTTGAGATACAGTAAAACACATGAAAATGTCCATCTACAAAACCCCCAAAAATATTTTATATGAATCCATAACAATATATGGTATATAGTTTTTTTAATGTAATAGGGATTTCAGCAAAAATACATGTGTTCATGTTCTCAGAACTAGGCTTTAACTGACAAGTTTCCTGTTATACCAAATATATAAAATATTCCACAAATTAAATTTTAAAACTCTCATACTTGTTAGAGTTATCCTCTGGGCTTCAATTATCTTCTGTGAATTTTTAAAATTTTTATTTACTTTTAATTTTTAAAATTAAATTTCATTTTATTTTCATATCAGAATTCTCTCCCTCTCCTCCAGCCACTGAAATTACAAATTTATATATGTATATGTATATACTTACAAAACAAATTTGTACATTAGTCATTCCACCCCCCCAATAAAAAAGCAAGAGAAAGAAAGACTTAGAAGGAAAAGTATTTTAAAACCCTCATAAATCCTCAACTTTTCTATATATGCCTAGCAAGATATAGCAGGAAGAGCTAGAAAGAGAAATCCCATTCAAAGTAACCTCAGACAATATAAAATACCTGGGAGTCTATTTGCCAAGACCGACTCAGAAAGTTTTTGAAAACAATTATAAAACACTTTTCACATAAATTACATCAGATTTAAATAACTGGGCAAATATCAACTGCTCATGAATAGGTAGAGCTAATATAATAAAAATGACAATTCTACCAAAACTAAACTACCTGTTTAGTGTCCTACCAATCAAAATTCCAAAACATTAAATTTAATGAGTTAGAAAAAGTTGTAAGTAAATTCATATGGAGAAATAAAAAGTCAAGAATTTCCAGGAATTTAATGAAAAAAAGTGCAAAAGAAGGGGGCTTAACCCTACCTGATCTAAAATTATATTATAAAGCATCAATCATCAAAACTGTTTGGTATTGGCTAAGAAATAGAGTGGTGGATCAGTGCAATAGACTAGGTGCAAAAGCAGGAGACAGTAATCTGCTGTTTGATAAACCCAAAGAGTCCAGCTATTGGGATAAAAACTCTCTCTTTGATAAAAACTGCTGGGAAAATTGGAAGTTAGTATGTAAGAAACTTAGATTAGACCAACACCTCACACCCTTTACCAAGATATGATCCAAATGGATACAGGATTTAGACATAAAAAAACAATACTATAAGCAAATTAGAAGATCAAGGACTAGTTTACCTGTCAGATCTATGGAAAGGGGAGCAGTTTATAACTAAAGAAGAGATGGAGAACATCACCAAAAACAGATGATTTCAATTACATTAAATTAAAAAGCTTTTGCACAGATAAAACCACTGTAACCAATATCAAAAGAAATGTAGTAAATTGGGAAACAATCTTTACAACTAATGATTCTGACAAAGGATTCATTTCTAAAATATACAGAGAACTGAGTCATATTAAAAAAAAAAAGCCATTCCCCAACTGACAAATGGTCAAAAGATATGCAAAGGCAATTTACAAATGAGGAGGTCAAAGCAATCCATAGCCATATGAAAAATTGCTCTAAATCATCAATTATTAGAGAAATGCAAATTAAAGCTTCTCTGAGGTACCACCTCACACCTCTTAGACTGGACAATATGACCAGAAAGGATAATGATCATTGTTGGAAGCGTTGTGGGAAATCTGGGACACTATTACACTGTTGGTGGAGCTCTGAACCCATCCAACCTTTCTGAAGAGAAATTTGGAACTATGCCCAAAGGGCAACAAAAAATGAGCATACCCTTTGATCCAGCAATACCACTACTGGGTCTGTATCCTGAAGAGATGATGAAAAAAGGTAAAAACATCACTTGTACAAAAATATTCATAGCAGCCCTGTTTGTGGTGGCAAAGAATGGGAAATCAAGTAAATGTCCTTCAACTGGGAAATGGCTTAGCAAACTGTGCTATATGTATGTCATGGAACATTATTGTTCTATTAGAAACCAGGAGGGATGGGATTTCAGGGAAGCCTGGAGGGATTTGCATGCTAATGCTGAATTATTTTGATAATTACAGTAGTATAGTTTGAGATCTGGTACAACTAGGCTCCCTTCCTTCCAATTTTTTAAAAATTTTTTTTATTAAAGATTTTATTTATTTTGAGTTTTACAATTTCCCCCCCAAAATCTTACTTCCCTCTCTTCCCCACAGAAAGCAATCTGTCAGTCTTTACTTTGTTTCCATGTTGTACATTAATCCAAATTGAGTGTGATGAGAGAAAAATCATATCCTTAAGGAAGAAACAAAAAGTATAAGAGATAACAAGATCAGATAATAAGATATCTGTTTTTTTTCTCTCCTAAATTAAAGGGAATAGTTCTTGAACTTTGTTCAAACTCCACGGTTCTTTATCTGGATACAGATGGTATTCTCCATTGCAGACAGCCCCAAATTGTCCCTGATTGTTACATTGATGGAATGAGCAAGTCCATCAAAGTTGATCATCACCCCCATGTAGCTGTTAGGGTGTACAGTGTTTTTCTGGTTCTTCTCATCTCACTCAGCATCAGTTCATGCAAATCCCTCCAAGTTTCCCTGAATTCCCATCCCTCCTGGTTTCTAATAGAACAGTAGTGTTCCATGACATACATATACCACAGTTTGCTAAGCCATTCCCCAATTGAAGGATATTTATTTGATTTCCATTTCTTTCCACCACAAACAGGGCTGCTATGAATATTTTTGTACAAGTGATGCTTTTACCCTTTTTCATCATCTCTTCAGGGTATAGACCTAGTAGTGGTGTTGCTGGATCAGAGGTTATGCACATTTTTGTTGCCCCATCTTTTTTTTTTAATTGCTTCCCTTAATATTTCTGACCTTTTGTTTTTCTGGATGAATTTTGTTATATTTTTCTGACTCGATAAAGTACATCTTTGGTAATTTGATTGGTATGGCATTGAATAAAAAAATTGATTTTGGTAGTATTGTCATTTTTATTATGTTGTCTTAAAAGAGAACAATGAATACTTATCCACTTATTTAATTGCCTTTTTTTGTGGAGTGATTAGTAACTGTGTTCATGTAATTCCTAGGTGGATCTTGGTACCTAGACTCCCAAGTATTTTATACTATCTGTGATAATTTTAAATGGAATTTCTCATTCTATTTCTTCCAACTGAATTTTGGTTTTAATACTGTACACAGAACTGCAGGTGATTTGTGTGGGTTTATTTTTTATCCTGCAATTATGCTGGTGTTGTTTCAACTAAGATTCTATACATAAACCATCATATTATACACCAAAAGTGATAATTTTGTTTCCTCATTGCCTATAGTTATTCTTTCAGTAGCTTTTTCTTATCATATTGCAATGGCTAGCATTTCTAGTACAATGTTGAATATAATGGTTATAGGGATAAGCCTTACATCACTCCTGTTCTCATGAGAAAGATTTCAAACTTATCTTTCTTTTTTTGTAGTTTTTGTTTTTTGATTTTTTTTATAAGGCAATGGAGTTAAGTGACTTGCCCAAGGTGACACAACTAGGTAATTGTTAAGAGTCTGAGGCCACATTTGAACTTAGATCCTCCTGACTACTGGGGTGGTGTTTTATCCATTGTGCCAACCAGCTGGCATCATAACTTATTTTTCTCACAGATAATGCTTCTTCTTGATTTTAGATAGATACTACTTACTATTTTAATGAAACTTGTGCTTTCTAGTGTCTTTTTAAGAAATTTTTTTCTGCATCTATTGAGATATCATCATTTCTATCATTTTAATTTGTTAAAGGGGTCCATGGTACTTATAGTTTTCCTAATATTAAGTCATGGCAGGTAGGTGGTACAATGGATATGGCACCTTTCCTGATTTAGGAAGACCTGAGCCTTCCTCAGACACTTACTAATTGTAATGACTTTGAACAAGTCGCTTAACCTTATTTACCTCAGTTTCTTCATCTGTAAAATGAACTGGAGAAGGAAATAGCAAACACCAGTGTCTTTGCCAAGAAAACTCCAAAATGGGTCATGAACAGTCAAATACAAAAACAATAATAACAATATTAAACCAGCTCTACATTCTTTATTTACATTTATTCTGATCATTTTACGTGATCTTTGTGATATTTTGCTAAAATCTACTTCTCAGTATTTTATTTAAAATATTTTGCATCAACCTTCATTACGAAAATTGCTCTAAAGTTTTCTTTTTTGTTTTGATTCTCCTTAGTTTAGGTACTAAAACTGTATTTGTATCATTTGGCAGAATTCCTTCTTTACCTATTTTTTCAAACACTTTATATAGAATTGAAATTAATTTTTATCTAAATATTTGATAGAACTTGTTAAGCACTAACAAATCTATTGGGACCAGAGGTTTTTTTCTTAAAAAGTTCATTTAATTTTTTTTCTAAGATGGAGTTATTTAAATGTATTCTGTTTCTTGCTCTTTTACTATAGTCAATTTATATTTTTTGTAAACATTAATTTCATATAGATTGTCAACTATATTGGCATATATTTGGGCAAAATAGCACCTTAAAACTGCTTTGATATCATCTTCATTGGTTGGGAAGTCAACTTTTTCACTCTTGATTATGGTAATTTGGTTTTCTTCATTTTACAAATTAAATGAAATCAGCCAATTGTGTTTGTGTGTGTGTGTGTGTGTGTGTGTGTGTGTGTAAAACATTTCCTAGTTTTTATTAATTCAATAGTTTTTACTTGCAATTTTGTTCGTTTTTCCTTTAATTTTTATTTTGGTGTTTAAGCTGGGAGAGGGGTAATTTATTGGGTTTTCAATTTCTTTAGTTGTATGTTCAGCTTATTTGTCTTTTCTTTCTCTCCTTTATTGATGTGTTTAGAAATATAAATTTCCCCCTAAGTACTGGTTTGGCTGCATCCCCCAAATTTCAGCATGTTGTCTCATTATTGTCTTAACTTTAATGAAATTATTGTTTCTAGGTCTTGTTCTTTGGGGGTAAAGTCATATAGCTTTCAGATAATTTTTTTTAATTTGGTAAGGATTCTTTTCAGTATTTTATTATTTCCAATTACAGGTAGAAAAACAATTTTTAACATTGATTTTTCAAAAGTCAAAGTTCTATATTCTCTCCCCTCATTGAGAAGTCAAGCAATTTGATATAGGCTATAATGTGCAATCATTCACAATATATTCCATATTAGCCATGTTGTAAAAGAAATCACAGACTGTCCCCTCCCCCCACCACACACAAAAAAACAAACAGGATAAAGAAAGTTTAAAAAAGCACATTTCAGGGGCAGCTAGGTAGTGCAGTAGATAGAGCACTAGCCCTGGAGTTGGGAAGACCTGAGTTCAAATGTGACCTCAGACACTTAATAATTCCCTAGCTCTGTGACCTTAGGCAAGTCACTTATCTCCATTGCCTTAAAGAAATAATTTTTTTTTAAAAAAGTATGTTTCAATCTACACTCAGAGTTCATCACTTCTTATTGATAGCTTTTTTCCAACATAGGTCCTTCAGAATTTTTTTGGATCATTCTATTGCTGAGAATAGCTAGACCATTGTACAATATTACTGTTTTTGTATATACTATTCTGATTCTTCTCACTTTACTATGAATCAGTGTATGTAACTCTTGCCAGGTTTTTCTGAAAGCATTCTACTCATTATTTCTTATAGCACAATAGTATTCCATCACAATCATATGCCCCAACTTGTTTAACCATTCTTCAATTAATCCAGATATCTCCTCAATTTCTAATTATTTGCCACCACCAAATGTTTCTATGGATATTTTAAGATTTTTCTTTCTTTTTCTTTTTAATCCCTTTGGGATACAGACATAGTATTAGTATTGCTGGGTAAAAAGGTATACTGACATAATCATCCTTCTTTCTCACCACTTATTTTCTTTCTTTCTTTCTTTTCTTTTTTTTTTTTTAAGGTATCCTATTACAGTCGATTTACACCAGTATCCCCTATCTACACATAGTTCTTCTAACTGCCCTAACATTAATAAAATTCTTGGGAGTTAAAAGTATCATCTTCCCATGAAGGAATATAAAGTGTAACCTTTTTGAATCCCTTATGATTTCTCTTTCCCTTTTAATGTTTCTCTTGAGTCTTGTATTTGAAAATTAGAATTTTTTACTCATCTTTGGTTGATTCATTAGGAATGCTTGGAAGTTCCCCATTTCATTAAACATCCACTTTTACCCCTGAAAAATTATACTCTGTTTTGCTAGAGGGTTGATTTTTGGTTGTAATCCTAGGTCCTTTGCTCTCCAGAATACCATATTCCAAATCTTCTTATCACTAAATGTGAAAGCTGCTAAATCTTGTGTGACCCTGACTCTGGTTCCATGAAATCTTTCTTTCTGACTGCTTGAAGTATTTTTTCTTTGACCTGAGAGATCTGGAATTTGGATATTCCTAAGAGTTTTAATTTTGGTGTCTATTTTAAGAGATGTTTGGTGTATTCTTTTCTTTAACTTTTTCCAGGAATTCTTCTTGGGTTTGGGTCCATTGTTTTTCTTTGAGGCTTTTGGGGGGTGGTGGAGGAATAGCAGTTTTCACATTGTTGTCTTCTGAGTTCATCTTGTTCTTCCTTGCCATTGTAGTAGTCAAATTCTTTTTTTGGGGGGGGGGTTGTTTGCTTCTTTTCCCAGACTATTTCTTCACTTTGAACTTTAAAGTTGGAATCTGCTCACCTCAGGGTGGGAAAGCACAGTCCTACAGGCTTTTTTGTACTACTCTTTTCAGAGCTAATTTCTATGAATCTTCAAATTTTTAGTGCTTCCAAAGTGATCCTGGAAGAGATATGATCACGTTCTCCTACCCTGCGCTCTGATCTTTACAGAAGAAGGACCCCTGATTCTTTACAGCTACATATGTTAGCACTACTTGTTGTCTTGGAACTATAACCAAGGCTCTTTTTTGAGTGATTACAAATTCTTCTCTTGGTCCAAGACCCAGAACTACATAAGGGTATTGGAGTTGACAATTAGTATCAGTTTTATTCAATGCCACACCAAAGGGTCTCCTGTAATCACTTTCTGACCAGTTGATACTGTCTCTGATCTCAGAGCTTCTAAAGTCGCTGCTGCATATATGAGCTTCAAATAAACATCCAACCAAATATTAGAGACTTCTGCTGAATATTATTTTTATACATAATTGGGAAATATTCAGCCATATTTATTAAAATATCTAATTCTTCTTGGAATTTTTGTTGGATTTATGTTCAGTTTGCATGTTTTTGAGGCTTTGCTTGAAGATGTTTTCTAGTATCGTCTTTTTCTGTGCTTGTGTCTTAAGTATCCCTGTCATCATAGTAGCTCTTTATAGTTGGGTACTTTTTTGGTTTATTCATTCTTCCAGCCTACTCCTTGACTTTCTTTTTTTTTTTTAAGGAAGATTTTATTTATTTTGAGTTTTACAATTTCCCCCCCATTCTTGCTTCCCTCCCCCACCCCACCCCCACAGAAGTCATTCTGTTAGTGTTTGCATTGGTTCCATGTTATACATTGATCTCAGTTGAATGTGATGACAGAGATATCATATCCTTAAGGAAGAAAAATAAAGTATGATATAGTAAAATTAAAAAATAATATAACCTTTTTTTTCTGATTTGATGGTAATAGTCTTTGGTCTTTGTTTAAAGTCCATAATTCTTTCTCTAGATACAGATGATATTCTCCATTGCAGATAGTTCAAAATTGTCCCTGGTTGTTGCACTGAAGGGATGAGCAAGTCCATCAGGGTTGATCATTACCCCCATATTGCTGTTAGACTCCTTGACTTTATACTTTACGTTAATGCTGTGTTCATTTCTTGGAAGAATTCTAACCCGAGCTTCTGATGCTTTCACAGCTCAATCTGGGGGGCCTGTAAATTTGTTTTAATGTTTCCAAAGTTATTTGGTCCAGGGAGACATTTGTCCCCAGTCCTCATGCTCTGAGTTCTGGAAGTTCTTGATTCAGGTTTGTGTCTGTTGGCTTCTCTGTAATTGAGTTTTGGTAGACTGTTGCTGAACTCAGTCTCTGTTAGCCCATTAAGGCTTTCTATGGGTTCAGAGTACCTGATTGGCTATCTGGTTTTGTCTCCTGCCCTGTTTTTTTTCCCACTTCTATGCTAGGCTGATGATTAGAATTGAATTACTACTCTGATTATGGATTGAGAACTACATAGTTAAGTTTCTGAGTTTTTAAAAAATGCTCAGCATCTAGCTAGATTCCTGAGTTCAGTCCTAATCGCTTTTTTCCATCCTGGGTATTTGACCCAGAACTGGGTAATAGGTGACAGAATTGTCAGATGACACCTGTTCCTGCTCCCAGCACTAGTTCAAGGGTTCCTGGGGATCTTTCTATCCCAGTACTTAATGTTTTGGTACTCTATCTCTGTTTCCTTTTCTGTTCCTGAGTCCTGAAATGCTCCCAGTCAATCCCAACACCTGTTTCGACAAACCTTTTTTTCTGTCTTCCTAACCTGCCCTTGGCTGTTACTTTTTCTTGGCTTTCCTGATCAGAATTTGGTCTAGCACATTTTCTAGGTTATTATGGATGTGTGTGGGGAAGCTTAACAAAAATATTTCCTCTCACTCTGACTTCTCAACCCTATTCCACCTCTTCTATGGATTAAAAAGTTTCATTAACACTATTTTCTTCTTTGAGGGACATCATTATTACTAGCTTCCATTATTCCTAACCATCCCTCTCCTCCAAGAAAAAAATCTTTCCTTAGAATAAATGTAATCCAACAAAACAAATCCAAAAATTGTCCATGATTGTGCAATATGTAAAGTATCCTCAAAAATACATACTTCTCTTTCTGTACCTTAGGTCCATCACTTCTCTGAGAAGATAAGAAAACCGTTCTTCATCATTGATATTATAGAATTATTATTGGTTATTAAAATGAATCACTTTCTTCGCTCTAGCCATCTTCTCCTCTCTTTCCTATAAAACCCAAAGAAGTTTGCAGGACAGCTGATTTGGCATTTCAAAATTCACCTCTAGTTGCCAAAGCATTCAAGGATGTCATGGTGCCAAAGTAGTGCTCCTCCTACTTTCCTTCACAGGAAGCCCAGGAAGGGAGAGCTACTTATCACACATTCCAGAGACAGAAAGGGTATAAACCGGAAGCTATCTCTCCTTTAAATTGACACACAACCCCACTTCTCTGCTACTGTTGGGAGGGAGGTGGATCAAGGGACCACCAGCATTTACTATGTCCTGGATAGGGCTTCTGCAATAGACATTTGCTCCATCTCATTAATTTTCTCTTCTGTTTTGTCCTCTACTCATTGTCACTTATGAAACTTTCTGCAGTGGCATCAGTCAGCACTCCCTGCCCCTGCTCCCCATTTTAATCATCCACAACTCTTCTTCCTATTCCTTCTCAGCTCCCACTCTATTGTGTTTTGCCAGCCTCATTCCCTATCTTCTACACTTCTGCCATTCTTTTTGTTAATTTTTTTTTAGGTTTTTGCAAGGTAAATGGGGTTAAGTGGCTTGCCCAAGGCCACACAGCTAGGTCATTATTAAGTGTCTGAGACCAGATTTGAACCCAGGTACTCCTGACTCCAGGGATGGTGCTTTATCCACTGTACCACCTAGCCACCCCTTGTTAATTTCTTTATTTTGATTTAGCAATAAATAACATAACAATTATAGAAACATTTCAATATACAAGGAAAAATTCAAGGAGGCTTATAAAGTAAACTTCTATTATGAATAGCATACTTTTGAAAAATTTATAATAGTGGTAACAACAATTGCTAATTTGTTTTTATACCTTTCTAAACTTTTTTCTTCTACTTTTAATGTTTTATTGATGTTCTTTTTTAGAAGTCTTTTCCCTAAATCTCTTCACAGATCACTAATCCCTCTCCATCAAATTGTGAATTCCATGAGAACAAGGATCATCTTTTCCCACTTTTTGTATCCTCAGAACATATTACAATGCCTAGAACATTGACGATACTTAATAAATACTTATTGCCTAGCTGTTTGACAAGTAGAAACCTACCCTTGTAACAAACAAATAAAAATTAAGGAAAGCAAAACATCTTGACCAACTTTAGTTGGTCTTTCTGTCAAGAGGCTCAGGCATACTTCATTATCAGTCTTTTAGAGTTAGTGTTGGTCACTGCATTGATCCAAGTCCTAAAATTTTCCAGGGTTACTTCCTTTTACATTATTACAGTCATTGTGTAAATTGTTCTCCTGTGTTCTATTCATTTTACTCTGCATTAGTTCATATAAGTGTTCCTAAATTTATCTGATTTTTTCATATTTGTTATTTCTTTGATCCCTTTGTAATAATTTTATTGCCTTTACCACATGAGTTCAGTCATTCCCCAATTCATGGGCAGTCACTTTACTTACATCAGAAAGCACAGTTCTTGACATCAGAAAGCCCTGTTATATTTTTGGATATGCAAGCCTTTTCCTTTTCCTTTTTGGTATGTGTATATGTATACACAATTTCGTGTATGTATATACAATTTTGTAATTATATTCAAAGAAGTGTATAGACACTTTAGAGTGCTATTGCTAGACCACAATTTACTTACTTCTTCAGTATAGTTACAAAATTGATTTCCAGCTTGGTTGGATTGGTTCTGCCATTCTATTCTCCTTAACGTCCAGCAGATGGTGCTTGTTGCCTTCCCGGGGACCAGTTCCCTACCAGGAAGTCTGCATTTAGAGTTCAAAAACTATAATCTGTTCATCTTAAACCTTCGTTAGCTCTTGGTCCCCATAACTCCAGGTCTCATTACACAAGGTACCTCCAGGGCTAAGTAATCATCTTGATTTGTACTTTCTGAGCTAGTTCTTGTTTTCAGCATAATGTAAATTTGTAGCGACACTTGTTTGCTTCTTTCCTCATTGTTCAACTGATATGCCTCCTGCTCACCTCAGCATTTCTTTCTAGGTCTAAGAATTCAAGAACTCCCAATTCATCTCCCCAGTTGTCCCTTTTTCCCCCAATATTTCCTTGGGGCATCTGGGCCACATTATTTAAATTATTCTTTTCCAAACATCTAGTAAAGGCAAAAGATAAGGACCAGCTGCTTCAATAAAGGAAGGGAAAGATTTATAGTTACTGCTGCATAAAAATCAGTTCAGAGTAAGTTTAAGGAGAAATTAAAGTTAACTTAATTGACCATAGCTAATGTCACTGGTTTAGTCTCTAAAAAGGTAGGTTAGTTTAACTTTTGTGAAGTAACATAACTGGGGAAGAGCTAATTCTGAGCAAAATTGCAAAATATATTAAATTTGTCTTTAGTTCTCCTACTCTGTTACTTTTGGTAGTCCTTGAACCAAATGCTCACAGCTTCTTACTATCCTCTGATTTTGCAAGACCCATGATTATGGAATCTTAATAGAGCTGCCTTGTGGTTCAGATTCCAGATTCCTCCTTTTCTTCTCATATTTCCCTTCTTCATTCTTCTCCATCTCTTCCAATTAGAGAAACAGCTTAAGACCAGTTTATTTGATTGACAAGTCAGTGCAGTCCATTTCTTATATGAGCTTTGAATTTAGTGGAGGCTGCACTGATGAATATCATTAGAATGCCTTCAGGGCTGCTCATTCAGTCTGTTACAAACAGATTTTGTAATAAATCTTGGTGGACTGGACAATTTGTCTTTGTACTTAGTCTTTTGATCAGAATTTGTGTATTTCCCCAATCTCTCTAGTGTTTCTGCTCTCATATCTGTTTCTTTTGGATCAGCAGGTAAGCAAAGGTGATTCATTGTCTGGCAACATCTCAGCACTAATCCCTTAATGTAAAGGAGGATTAGGTAAAAGGATACGAAGAGATTAACTAAAATCCATTATTAAATTATTAAAAATAAAGTTGACTCATTTTAGCCCAAGGAAAGATGTAAAACAAAACTATGCTATAATTCATTGTCAAAACAATTTTTGCCTGCTTCCCCTGCACCTCTCCTTTAATATTAATGGAAAATAATAATTGCTTAGACTCTAAATTCTTTGGATTCATAATTGCTATGTCAGTGGAGCACAAGCTCTAGCAGGCCCTACCAATTTGGAAAGCTTTGAGTATGGTCCTAATGAGTAACAGTATATATATAAATATGTATATTTTAGGTTTTTGCAAGGCAATGGGGTTAAGTGGCTTGCCCAAGGCCACACAGCTAGGTAATTAAGTGTCTGAGACCGGATTTGAACCCAGGTGCTCCTGACTCCAGGGCCGGTGCTTTATCCACTGTGCCACCTAGCTGCCCCCAGAGTAACAGTATATATTATAGTGAGTGTTATCTCACTACTAGAATGTAAACTTCTTAAGACAGAGACATTCATTTTTGTCTTTGGCTCTAATCTCATTGCCTGACACATAGTAGGAGTTTAATAAATGCTTATTGACCAAAAGACTGATTAGATTGATTGATTAAAACAAACTTGCTAGCATTAAAAAAATAATTTTTATTTGTGGGGCGGCTAGGTGGCACAGTGGATAAAGCACCGGCCCTGGAGTCAGGAGCACCTGGGTTCAAATCCGGTCTCAGACACTTAATAATTACCTAGCTGTGTGGTCTTGGGCAAGCCACTTAACCCCATTTGCCTTGCAAAAAAAAACCTAAAAACAAACAAAAAAATTTATATTTGTTTTTACATCACCTTCATTTCCAAATATATACCTTTCCCTTCTCTTATCCAGGAAGACAAAATCATCTTTTATAACAAAGAATACAAAAAAGAGGTGGAGGAGTTAAATGTAACTAATCAACACATCAGCTGAGTGTGATAGTTTGTACAAAATACCATAGCCTTGTCTGTAAAGGGAGGCGAGAGCATTTTTTTTTAACACTTCTAAGGTTAATTTATATTATACATTTATAGTTATAGTTTTTTGTTCTTTAGGTTACATTGCACAACAATTTAGTGACAGGTTTTTGTTCTTTACATTTATATTTTTGCAGTTGTATATTTTTCATGTTCTGATTATTTCACTCTTCATCAGTTCATATCAAGCTTCCTGAGGGTTTCTGTATTCTTCATTTTCATTGTCTCTTGTGGTATTATAATAATATTCCATAACACAGTTTGTTTAGCTATTCCTCAGTGAATGGCCATCTTATTTCTATTAGTACCAAAAAAAAGTTCCAATGAACTTTGTATATGAATATGATGTATATGAGTTCTTTTTGTTTTTGATCTCCTTGAGAAATATGCCTAGCAGTGAGATCACAGGACCAAAGGATATGGATGTTTGAATTCTCCTCTTTTTTTTTTTAAAGAATACTTTAATAATTTCTTTCCAGAATGGTAGGAACAATTCACAGCTCCACCAAGAGTGTATACATGCCCATTTCCTCACAAACCCTCTGACAATGAGTACTCTCATCTTTTGATATCTTTGCCAATATGCTAAAACTTCAGAATTGTTTTAATTTGCATTTCTAATGTTATTAATGAATTAGAACACTTTTTCATTTGGTTGTTAATAGTTTGCAATTATTCTTTTGGGAACTATTTGTTCATATCCTTTGATCATTTATGCTTTAGGGAATCAGCCAGAATTTCTGTAGTCATGTGTTCTTGGCACTTATTTTTGGATTCTTAATATCTAAATGCCAGATGTACTATAGGGAAGAGGAACCTAAAAACAAGAAGTTAGGAATAGCAAGTGTTCCAGATGAAATACACACAGATGAAATCCATGATGGAGATGATTCAAATTTTAAAGTATTTTAGAACTGACTTCTAGGAGTGGAAGATGCCACTTGTAAAAATCACAAATTGTATTATTACCAAGAATAAGGCAATTGAGAGATCATTGACAACTACTGACCCATATACCTATTGTCATCACTATAAAATTTTTATTAAAATACACTACACATGTATCACAGATATTATTGATGAACAATATGAGATGAAAATGGACAGGTTTTTACAATTTTGTATAATAGGTCATATCTTCACACTCAGAGTAAAGGGTTCAGAGCACACATGAAAAATCATTTGACTAGAAAAACAAAATAGCCTTAAAATTTTCTTCCAGTGAAGTGTCTTCTATCTCTGTATTTAGATAATTCAATACAATATTGGGTAATAAAATGAATAATTTTCTGATTATTTATAGCAAGTGAAGCATAAAATAGATAAAGATAGTCACCTAAGGTGGTTACCACAGTTATAGAAGTACCTATAGAAGAGGTACTTGGCAGAGTCCAAATAGAAGAGGGATGCTGAAATTCTCCAGTTGCTCGTATTTAAAGTTAAGATAGTGCTAATTGCATCAAGACTCTTAATGAGAGCCACAAATACTCAGAAGAGATCAGATTAACAATCCATAGTGAAAAACCAAATGGTTGGATGAAGAATACCTAGTAGGAATTAGCACACCCTTTGGAGAATTTAATAGGAAGCAGTTTTTCTGTTTCTCTCAAACTCTTATTAAAATTTTCTTTATATGGGGCAGCTAGGTGGCGCAGTGGATAGAGCACCGGCCCTGGAGTCAGGAGTACCTGAATTCAAATCCAGCCTCAGGCACTTAATAATTACCTAGCTGTGGGCAAGCCACTTAACCCCATTGCCTTGCAAAAACTAAAAAAAAAAAATTCTTTATAAACTTTTCTCTATAGGATTTCCTAATAAAACATTTAAAGCAGTTAACAAGAAAGAAGGTGGTCTTCACTTTCCCACTGAACCCTCCACAACAATCTTCATAGATCTTTCAGGATCACAGATAAAACAGTCTCTTTGACTGTTAAGGATTGAGTGAGGAGATTTACATTAAACTACATCTAAACTACCATCATAAAATTGCTTTTCTCCTAAATTCTAAGCTCTTTATAAAATTCAAAATAAGGGTTACAAAGGTAATGAATGTAAAGTGCTTTGTACATTTTGATGTGCTACAAAATGTCATTTATTATCAAAGCTTCCCTTAGTGTAACCAAAGCAAATAGTAAGACTTTAGTGGATCAGGTAAATCATATTACAAAGTCATATCCCAAAGCATTCAAAAAACTAGGTGCCCTAAGGGACAGAATGCTAGGAAGTTCAGAGTTCACATCCAACTGCAAAAAAACTTAATAGCTGGGGGTGGCTAGGTGGAGCAGTGGATAAAGCACCGGTCCTGGAGTCAGGAGTACCTGGGTTCAAATCCAGTCTCAGACACTTCCCTAGCTGTGTGCCTTGGGCAAAACACTTAACCCCGTTTATCTTGCAAAAACCTAAAAAAAAAAAAAAACTTAATAGCTGAGTGACCCTGGACAAGTCATAGAACTAACCATTTGCTTCAGTTTTGGAAACTGTACCTACTTCCTACTTCCCAGGGTTGTTCTGAGTATCAAATGAGATAATATATATGTAAAGTACAGTGTCTGGCACATTATCCTCTCCCACACTTACCCACCAGAAGGTGTCTCAAGACCTTGATTTCTGTAAAAATTCAAATTCTCCTAATTGTCTCAAGGAAGTAAGAAAAGTTAGGAGGCAGAGATCAGGAAGGAGAACATGTGACAAGGCATAGCAGTGAGTAATGAAGTATCTGGTTTAAAGAACAAAAAGGCTAATATTGAGAGATTATAGAGTATGTGGAGGGGAATAAATTGTAAGAATACTGGAAAGGTAAGAAAAGGCCATGCCATGAAAAGCTTTAAAAAACAAAGGATTTTATGTTGCATTTTTTTTCTGAAGACTGGAGAGAGTCACCAGAGTTTATTGAATTATATGATAATGTAATCAGATCTCGACCAGAAAGATCACTTTCATGACTGAGTGGAGGATAGAGTAGAATACAGAGAGACTTGAGGCATGGAGACCAATAGGATCATAGCATAATTTGTTCAACCATTCCCTAGTTAATGGACACCTAGATGCGAGAAATTATTGAATAACCAATTATTGGGGAGATTCAAGGTCCCCCTCCCCCAAAGTCCCCTCTTTCAAGGAGATCTCTGAACTTGCCTCAAAATTTATCCCATGTAGAACATCTTATCTAGGTGGAGTTGTTACCATCCAACTAGAAAAACTTTAAGAAGAATTTAACCTGGAGGGATTCCAGTCCATTGTTACTCAGACTTGGGGGTGAGTGGTTGTAGATCCTTTGTCTAGATTGCCTAAGTCTGGAAGAGAAGAGGCCTTATTAGAATAGGTCCATCTCTCATTATAATATTCACTCTCATTAATTTTTAACCAGTTTATTGCCGCCCATCAGGAACACCTACTCTTTCAAAGGCATATAAACCTAAAGAAGTTACCATGGTCCCTTTTTCCTTTAGGAGAGACAGTCAAATGACCTTTTTTTGGTTAATTGGCCACTAATAATTAATAAAGTAATTGTTAATTACTTAGAAACTATACATCTTGAACTTTTTATCCATCAGAAAGCTTGGTTCTTTGTTTTCATAAAGTGTTGCTAAATGGAACTTCTAGAATGAAAAAAAGAATTCATTAAGCACTTACTATGTCCTGAACACTATGAATACAAATAGAAAAGAAAGACAATCCCTGATATCAAGGAGCTCACAGGCTAATTGTGGAGACAATATGAAAGATTTTAGCTGCAAGTCAGATTGAAAGGCCCATGGTCCTTAGGGATCAGTCCTCAAGCAGATGGTAATCGTTTCCACTGATGAAATCATGTCAAATTTTGATGCTGAAACATTTGACAATGCCAAGGACTTTGGTGGCAAACTTTCTTTGCTGGGTCTTCAATAGCTGTTGCTGGAACACATGTAGCAGCAGTTAATTATCAGAGTGCATTTCCAGATGACCTTTTACACTTTAGAGAATGATGACTCACTCTATAGAGAGTTCCTTTGTGAGGTGTAAAATTGGTTCAAGAATTTGGAAGAGGAGAGTCTTTTATTTTTTTAACTTTCTGCTTTGAGACAGTACATATGTGATTCCAGACCTTCCAGGAGAAACCTGGAAAGAAATAGAATTTATTTTGGAAGATAAACAAGTAAGGAAGACAGTACTTCAATGATTTCCAGGTAGCCTCTAAGGGATTTGAAGGAATTTCCCCTTTGGTGGGATCAGGGATTCTTTCTTGGTTGAGCTGAGATATCTTGCTCCCAGTGGGAGAACTAGTTCATTCTGGATATTCTCTAATGTAATATAAACTGTATATGTCTCTTATTTCTGTTTGCTCTCTGATTGGATAAATGATATTAATGATTTTTGACAGTCTTTTCTGTAATTAGCATTTTGTAGGAAATGGGATCAAAATTTCAGAAATAAGCTTGGGCTATTCCCCTTTAAGTGATATCTATTTAAAAAATCATTACCCTATACTACCAATATTTAGGAGTGCAGATAGATATATTTGTAGATCTGTATTCCTGTTCTGAGTAGAGTCAGCTTCATGACTTCCTGTCCTGCCAGAATCAAAGTTTCCCCTTGGAGAGGGTTGAGCAAGATTCCTGAGCTTTCAATTCAGGTCTCACACAATTAGAAATCCATGTGAACCTGTGCAACCTACAAGCACAACACATACAACATACATATATATGCATGGATGACCATGAGATTTAGAGCTCTTGATAATCTAGTCTATGCTCATTTCACAAATGAGGAAGTAGAGACCAAGAGACGGAAAATTACTTTCTCCAGGTCTCTAAGGAAGTTACTTAGTAGATCTAATTCCTCTCTTTCTGATAAATCTTGTTCTAATATACATTTTTTTAGGATTTTTGCAAGTCAAATGGGGTTAAGTGGCTTGCCCAAGGCCACACAGCTAGGTAATTATTAAGTGTCTGAGACCGGATTTGAACCCAGATACTCCTGACTCCAGGGCTGGTGCTTTATCCACGAGGCCACCTAGCCACCCCCCAATATACATTCTTAAAATGTCCCCATACAATTAGGAAAAAAGTATATATCTTTCCCACTTCCCATATATAAAAAGTAGATATCTTTCCCATTTCCCATATATAAACAGAACATACGACATAAATAGATTTTTGTTAGTTTTTCAAGGGAGAAAAATACAGGCCAAGATTGTTGCTCTTTCTTGGGTGCCTTCCAAGGGGATTATTGAAGTTTCTTATCATAAAGTGCTTTCCTTTAATAGATTGTCCTGTGGTACCTGGATCCCAGTGAAAATTTTGCACCCAGACCTCAGTATATTTTTTCTGCTCATCTCATTTCAAGACTGAAGTTTATGTAGTGCTCTTGAATTTGTTTTATACGTATATATAATGTATAAACATTGTTTTGTATAGACTTATATGTGTACCTGATTTCTCCTCAATTGAATTTAAACTTCTATAGATCATGAATGATACATTTCTGAATTTGTATCCTCCTTATATTACAAACTGCTTGGCACGTGGTTGGCAGCTTGTTAAACTTACTGACTGATTGGTTTGTTCTGGATATTCTTTCAGGTTGATTTATATTGACCAAGATCACAGTCTATTAGAGACTAATGGGACCATATCAACTTTGCAGCACCTATAATGGAGAATCATTGAATTACTGAATTAGTGGTAACTAGATTGTACAATGGATAGAATGCTGAAACTAGAGTCAGGAAGACCTCAAATCCAGCCTCATGCTTAATAACTGTGTGATCCTGGTCTAGTCCCTTCATCTCTTGACTGCCTCAGTATCCTCAAATGTAAAATAGAAATCAAAATAGTTTTCTATATATTTTAGAAATAAGTTTTTTAATCAGAAACTTTAGCTGTGAAAATTGTTTCCCTGATTTTTTCATTCCTTCTAACCTGGGTTACATTGGTTTTATTTGTGTAAAATTTTTTAAAATTTAATATAGCCAAAATCATCCATTTTGGTTTTATAATGTTCTCTGTCATAAACTTCTCCCCTCTCCATAAATTCAACAGATAGAATATTCTTGTTCTCTTAATTAGTCTATGGTATCACATTTTATGTCTAAACTCAGTACCATTTTGACCTTATTTTGGTATAGGGTGTGAGATGTGGGTCTATGCTTAGTTTTTGCCATATTATTTTCCAGTTTTCTGGCAGTTTTTGTCAAATTGACTTCTTATCTCTGAAACTAGAGTCTTTGGGTTTATCAAATAGTCATTTATTTCTGTTTCTTTTGTAAATAATCTAATTCACTAATTTCTTAGCCAGTATCAAACAATTTTGAACCTGCTGTTTTATAGTATAATTTTAGATCTGATACAGCTAGCCCACCTTCCTTTGCATTTTTTCATCAATTCCCTTGATATTTCTGACTTTTGGTTGCTCCAGATGAATTGATTCAATATTTTAAGCTCTGTAAAATATTTTTAGTAATTTAATAGATATAACACTAAATAAGTAATTTAATTTGGATAGAATTATCATTTTTATTTTATCAGCTCAGTCTAATCATAAGCAATTGAAATTTTTCCACTTGTTCAGATCTGACTTTATTTGTGTGAAAAGTATTTTATAATTGTGTTCATATAGTTTCTGGATTTATCTTGGGAGGTAGATTCCCAAATAATTGTTGTCTACAATTATTTTAAATGGATTTCTCTTTCTATCTCTTGCTCTTGTGCTTATTGGTCATCTATAGAAATGCTGATTATTTATGTGGGTTTATTGTATATCCTGTTATATTATTCAAGTTGTTAATTGTTTTAAGCAGTTTTTAGTAGATTTTCTAGGATTCTCTAAGTGTATGATCTACAAAGAGTGAAAGTTTTGTTTGCTCATTGTCTATTCTTATTCTTCAATTTCTTTTTCTTTGGATTTTCTTGGCAAAGATATTGGAATGATTATCTATTTCCTTCTCCTAGTTTATTTTTATAGATGAGGAACTGAGGCAAATGGGGTTACATAAGAAATAAGTTGCCCAGGATCACATAAGTAGTATTTTGAGGATGGATTCAAACTCATAAGGATGATTCTTCCTGATCCTAAACCCACTACTCTATAAACTATATTACCTAGCAGTCAACCCCCCCCCATTCCATTACAGTCATATACCATAATTGATTCAGCCATCCCCTTAGATGGATATTCCCTTACTTTACAATTCTTTGTCACTATAAAAAGAGCTACTCTAAGTATTGTTGAACATATAGGCACTTTCCCTTTGTGTCGGATCTCTTGGGGTATATGTCTAGTAGTGATATCACTGAAGCAAAGGGTATGCTTAGTTTAGTGACTTTAATTCCAAATTCCTCTCCAGAAATGTTATATCACTACACATATCCATCAACGATGGATACATCGTTATCCATCCATTAATGTATCTGTGTCCAGTATCTTTGCCAAAAAAAAACCTCAAATAGGATCATGGAGAATTAAGAACAAATATGCTAGTTTGCACTAAAAATGATGAAAGAACTTTTCAGAGAAAACTGAGAAGTCTTTTTTTTACATTTTTATTTAAGGCAATGGAGTTAAGTGACTTGCCCAAAGTCACACAGATAGACAATTATTAAGTATCTGAGATCAGTTTTGAACTCAGGTCCTTCTGATTCCAGGACTGGTGCTCTATCTACTATGCAACCTAGCTGTCCCCCAAAACTGAGAAGTCTTGTATAAACTAATGCAGTTAGGTGAGCAGAACCAAGGGAATAATTAATACGATTAGAACATTATAAAGACAAAATTTAAAAGACATAAGGATTATAATCAATGAAATGACCAATTATTATTCTAGAGATTGGATGTTGATACATGCTACCAGCTTCTGACAAAGAAATTGAGACATATTCTTTTTGATATGTTCAGTGTTGCCAATATGATCAAATTGTTTTACTTGATTTGCATTAATTTGTTCCATTTTGCATATTAGTAATCAACCAACTCCCCAAATTGTGAAGGTAAAGTTACAAAGAATTGTACATAACTGAAATGACTAAACAGCAACAAAAAACATACTTCAGATATGGAGCAGTTATAATAAGGAATTCAGAATAAGTCACTCTCCCTGATTTTTCTTGAGGGAGTTTAAAGGTAGGGCTTACCCTAGAAAGAGAAATGAAAGGGTGTTATGTTTGTAATGATTGACAAGAACTGTATTATGGGCTGTGTCAAGGAGGAGGGAAGGAACTCTCTGAAATAATGTTGCATTACCTATGTTCTTGGAGACAACTGAAAGTCAAAATGCTTTGGGAAGACAAAGAACCTTTTTTTCATATTCCCTTCTTCATTCTTCCTTCTCTCTTCTCATTTCCTACTCAATCCTCAGTAAACTGTCAAAGACCTTTAATAGAATCTGGTAGTCAAGTAAGTTATTATTCATTACTCTTCATTTCAACTGGAAAAAGATAATTTTTATTATTGACTCAGCTTTGTTTCCCCTTACAATGCTTTCATAAGTTCAGGTGAACCAGTAATATCTGGGAATCTTTATCAGAATGTAAAACATTTTCCCAGAAATGAAGCTTTGGGTTTTGTTTTTTTTTTACTTTCAGGAGGCCTCAAAGTTTTATTTTCATTGAGAGAATGATGAACTCTGATAAATATAATGATATATTCAAAATTATAGAAAATTTCAAATAGATATGAAATATCTCAATATGACCTTGCATTATACCACATGTCAAAAAATGTTAGGAAGCTTATCCAAGAGATAGTGATAAACATACTTATGGGTCTTGGAACCCAATTGATTTAAATCCCACTGAAAACCTATGAGTTACAATCTAGGGTAGAGATAGTAAAATGGACTGTTTGTTATAAATCAGTTAACTATATAATGTGCTAAAGTATAGTTTCATACTGTGGTATGTGTATGTCATGGAACACTATTTTCTATTAGAAACAAGGAGGGACCAGAATTCAGGGAAGCCTGAAGGGATTTGCATGAACAGATGCTTAGTGAAATGAGCAGAACCAGAAAAACACTGTACACCCTATCAGCAACATGGGAGTGATGTTCAACCTTGATGGACTAGCTCGTTCCATCAGTGCAACAACCAGGGACAATTTGGGGCTGTCTGCAATGGAGAATACCATCTGTATCCAGATAAAGACCTGTGGAGTTTGAACAAAGTTCAAGGACTATTCCCTTTAATTTATTTTTTTTTCTTTTTCATTCTTTCTTTTATATGGAATGCTTCACAAATTTGCATATCATCCTTGTGCAGTGGCCATGCTAATCTTCTCTGTATCGTTCCAATTTTAGTATATGTGCTGCCGAAGCGAGCACTATTCCCTTTAATTTAGGAAAAAAAACCTGATATCTTATTGTCTGATCTTGTTATCTCTTATACTTTTTGTTTCTTCCTTAAGGATGTGATTTCTCTCTCATCACACTCAATTTGGATCAATGTATAACATGGAAACAAAATAAAGACTGACAGATTGCTTTCCGTGGGGGTGGGGGTGGGGGTGGGGGAGGGAAGTAAGATTGGGAGAAAGATTGTAAAATTCAAAATCTTTTTTTTTTTTTTAGGTTTTTTGCTAGGCAAACGGGGTTAAGTGGCTTGCCCAAGGCCACACAGCTAGGTAATTATCAAGTGTCTAAAACCGGATTTGAACCAAGGTACTCCTGACTCCAGGGCCAGTGTTTTATCTACTACACCACCTAGCCACCCCCAAAACTCAAAATCTTTAAAAAAAATATAGTTTCATGATGAAAATTTAAAGAATATATAAAAATCTTCAGAACTTTATGCTTAATACAAAAATATGATTGCAATAAAGGGGGACATTTTGCACATTAAGTATTTCTTAAAGGTATAAAAATATGTAGATTTATTGTATAAGTCAGTGAATATAATTATTTTCCTTACCTGACCTTCTCAATGTTGGGCCAAATTGCAATCCTTAAGGAGCAGTTTAACTTCCTTTACTTTTAACTAATCTAGTAGTATAAATTAAATACAGTTCAAGGCTTTCATTGACTGCACAATTTTAAAGAACCAGAATCAACTGTTTGAAAAATCTTCCTAACAGGGTTCAAAAGAAATTCATTCTCTTTTTTGGCACCCATCCAAAAAACTCCTATCCCAGGATCTAGCATCCTTTACAAGATCCAAACGCAGTGAACTTCCAGCATGCTTTATCTGTGGCCCAATTTTTAGGAGCCAAAAGAAATCACAGAATTTAGCAAAATATATAAATAAAACAAGGGTAATGTTAATGCATGGCTTTTCTAAGTCAAAATATGACTTGCAGGCACATTTTAATGGCGTAGTTAATGTTCCCCATTTCTATTAAAGTGCTGCCACTGCTCTTAGACTAGTACTTTAAATACATTCTAAGGAAGTTTTTCCTGTTAACACTTAGAAACTTATACTCTTTGCTTTGTCATGATGAAAGATAGGCACCAACTGGATTCAATTAATGTTTCACATGGTTAGGACCCAGCTGTCTGTATCCACCTGACTCTATTCAGTTCACAGGTGATAAATTATTTCCATATTGGATTCTATCCCTTCCCATAAGGGGAGTAGTTTCCTGGAATCATACCTTAAATTTCCAGGACTTTATACCTGGAATTTTTTGTATATATATTTTTCCATTTGGCCTGTTCTGCTTTTAAGGCATTTTTTTCTTCATTGGATTTTTGTGCCTCTTTTACCATTTGACCTGTTGTTTTTTAAGATATGGTTTTCTTGGGAGGAATGGAAATTCAGAGAAGCCTGGAAGGATTTGCATGATCTGATGCTGAGTGAGATGAGCAGAACCAGAAGAACACTGTATACCATAACAGCAACATGGAGTTGATAATCGGTCTTAATAGACTTGCTCATTTCAACAGTGCAACAATCAGGGACAATTTTGGGGTATCTTTGATGGAGAATACTATCTGTACCCAGAGAAAGAATTGTGGAATTTGAACAAAGACCAAAGACTATTACCTTTAATTAAAAAAATTTGTTATCTTATTATGTAATTTTGCTATCTCTTATATTTTATTTTTTTTCCTTAAGGGTATGATTTCTCTGCAAACACATTCAATTTAGATCAGTATATAGCATGAAAACAATGTAAAGACTGTCAGACTGCCTTCTGTGGGGATGGGGGAAGGGAAATAAGATTTTTTTTGGGAAAATGTAAAATTCAGAAATAAATAAATAAATAAGATATAGTTTCTTTCAATATTTTTTGTGCCTGCTTTACTAAAGGCATTTATTCTTTTTTTTCCTTGATTTTTTTTGTATTATTCTCATCTCTTTTCCCAATTTTGATTTTTACAATCCTTTTTGAACTCTATTTTTTAAAAAAAAATTTAAGTCAATGGGGTTAAGTGACTTGCCCAAGGTCACGCAGGCAATTATTAAGTGTCTGAGGTAAAATTTGAACTTGGGTCCTCCTGACTCCAGGGTTGGTAGTCTATCCATGGTCTATCCACTGTGGCTGGCTATCCACCAGCTGGCCCTCCTTTTTGAACTCTTACAGGAATTTTTTTGTGATATGAGACCAATTCATGTTTTTCTTTGGGGCTTTGGATGTAGTAGTTTTGACTTGTAGTTTTCTTTTGAGTTTGTGTTTTGATCTTCCCTTTCACCATAGTAACTTTTTTTGGTCAAAATCTTTTCTTGTTGTTTGCTTATTTTCTAGCCTATTTCTTGACTTTTAACTTTATATTATGGTTATGCTCCTGAGATGGAGGGAGCATTGTTCTAAGTTTTTTGTGCAGTGATTTTCAGAGCTGATTCTGGGAATCTATAAGTTTTAGTTCTTCCAATTGTTATGATCTAAGAAGAGGTCTCCTGGCCTGTACACTGGTCTATGAATAATACCAAGGGCTCTTATCTGTGACCCAGGGCCCTTATTCTCCTGCAGCTTCAAGTTCTTGCCTGCTAGTACTTCTGCTCACCCTGGGACAAAGACCCAGGACTATGACTCAGATCCGAGTATTGGGTAATACAACAGAATCCTCACCCAGTGTCAGTGAAGGGAGCTCTGTAATCACTTTTTTTCATCAGTTTTCAAACCCCCTTATCATCTAGAAGCAAGACTGCTGACTCAGTCGTCTCCAGGGCTTGAATGATATGGCCTTTATTTTGCTGAAATGGACTCCATTCCTTCATCCCCTGTCTGATATCCTTCCTGCCAATCTTCTAAGTTGTCTTGGGCTCAAAAACATTTGACTGCATTCTTTTGTGAATTCTGTCACTTCAGAATTTGTTTTGAGACATTATTTAAATTTGTTTAGAGGGAAATTTGAGAGAGCTCAGGCAAGTCTTGTTTTTCTTCACCATCTCCACCACCTTCTAAATTTTTTAATGAAATGAGAGCACTTGATAATAAAATGGGAAAAGAAATTAGATTTATGAAAGAAAAGCTGGTATTAAAAAAAAGAAAAACTGGCATAAAACCTTACCTAAGCAACAAATCCCCTAAAAAAAGAATAAACCAAATAGAAGCTAATGACTACACAAGAAAACAAGAAATGTTTAAATAAAGTCAAAAGACTAAAAAGGAGAAGAAAATGTGAAGTATCTTTTAGTTAAAAACAACTGACCTAGAGGGGGCGGAGCCAAGATGGCCACATGAAGGGATCCAGTCTTAGGAGCTCTCTGATAAAAACTCATAAACTAAGGACTCTAACTAAACTTTTGAGAGACAGAACCCACAAAGGGACCCAGTGAGGCAGTTCTCCTACTCAAGGTAACCTGGAAAAGAGCAGAAAGACTCCACTCCCGGGTCAGAGTGGTAGCCTGCCAGAGGGGTAGCCCGCCAGAGGGGTGGCCTGCCAGAGCCAAAGAACTTCAGCCTCCCAGAGGCAGCCCCAGGGCGCTGGGAGCGGCAGCTCACAGCAGCAGGGGAATCTCCTGAGCTGCACCCCGGGGAGCACCGGGCACAAAGTGGGGGAACAGTGGGGAACCTGCCAGAGTGAGCACGTGGAGCCCAGCCCTTGGGGCACACAGTGAGCAGCTTGGTCTTTCCCCCAGACCAGGAAACAGAAGCAGACAGAGCCAGTAAGCAGGAGCCCCCAGGACATGAGCCCACTGAGGGAGGGGAGTGAAGAGAAACTGTGAGCTTGGTCCTCTGCCCCTGGAACAGGACTCTGGGTCTCTGACCACATTCAGATCCTGATCCCAGTCTAGGCCTCCCCATAGAACAACAGGTCCCCCCCCACCTCGGCCCCATGGCAGAGGGGGCGCTTATGTTCATTCACAGACCAGGAGGGAGGACAGAACCTCACACTGAGATCCTTGTGGGAGTGTCACAAAAGCTCAGGAAGCACCCCCAAAAAACAGGCATAGGCTGGGAAAATGAACAAGGAAAGAAACAAGAGGAAGACCATTGAGAAATACTTTGCAAATGAGCCCAAAAAGGATCAAAATACTCAGTCTGAAGATGAGGAAGCACAAGCTCCTGCATCTAAAGACTCCAAGAAAAACAGAAATTGGGCTCAGGCTATGATAGAGCTCAAAAAAGACTTTGAAAATCAAATGAGGGAGTTGGAAGAAAAATTGGGAAAAGAAAGGAGAGAGGTGCAGGAAAAACATGAAAATGAAGTCAGCAGCTTAGTCAAGGAAATCCAAAAAAATGCTGAAGAAAATAGCATGCTAAAAAACAGCTTAGGTCAAATGGATAAAATGGTTCAAAAAGTTATTGAGGAGAAGAATGCTTTAAAAAGCAAAATTGGCCAGATGGAAAAAGAGATAAAAAAAAACTCTCTGAGGAGAACAAATCCTTCAGAGAAAGAATAGAATTCAGGGAGATTGATGAATTTACCAGAAATCAGGAATCAATACTTCAAAACCAAAAAAATGAAAAATTAGAAGAAAATGTGAAATATCTCATTGAAAAAACAACTGATATGGAAAACAGACTTAGGAAAGATAATTTGAAAATTATTGGAATACCTGAAAATCATGATCAGGAAAAGAGCCTTGACATCATTTTCAAAGAATTACTACAGGAAAATTGCCCTAATATTCTAGAAGCAGAGGGCAAAATAGAAATGGAGAGAATCCACCTATCCCCCCAAGAAAGAGATCCCAAAAAACCAACCCCCAGGAATATTATAGCCAAGTTCCAGAACTCCCAAGTCAAAGAGAAAATATTACAAGCAGCCAGAAGGACACAGTTCAAATATCATGGAGCTGCAGTCAGGATCACACAAGATTTAGCAGCAGCTACATTGGAAGCTCGTAGGGCTTGGAGTATAATATACTGGAAGGCAAAAAAGCTTAGAATGCAGCCAAGAATGAATTACCCAGCAAGGCTGAATGTCCTCTTCCAGGGAAAAAAGATGGACTTTCAATGAACCAGGGGAATTTCAAAGGTTCCTTTTGGAATGGCCAGAGCTGAACAGAAGGTTTGATCTTCAAATACAGGACTCAGGTGAAGCATGGAGATCGGAGGAGATGGGGGAAATATGAGGGACTTAATGAGGATGAAACAGAATATAGAATATAGAAAATATAGAAAAATGATACTGATAACATTCATATGAACCATCTCAGTTAATAGAGCAGGTAGAGGGAGCTTTTATAGTTGAAGCACAGGAGAAAGATGAATTCAAAGATAAAATATGGTGTAAAAATGGAGTCAATAGGAAAAAAATGGGAAATGGAATGGGAGAAAGAAAAAGGTGAGGGGGAATAGTCCAAGATATTTCACATAATAAGATTGTTTTTTATTACAATGAGCTATTGCAATGATATGGAAGTGGGGAGTCAAGGGGGAATGAGGGAACCTTTGCTCTCATCAGAGATGTCTAGGAGAGGAAACAGCATATATACTCAATGGGGTATAGACAACTGGAGTAAGAAGGAGGGGGGAGCAGGGGGAGGGGTGAGGATGTGAATAAAGGAGGAGAGGATGGACCATGGGGGGGACAGTGGTCAGATATAACACATTTTCTTTTTTACTTCTTGCAAGGGGCTGGGATTGGATGGCCTGTCCGGGACCATAGGGCCAGGTGGATTCTGGGCCTAAGGGGTGGTATGGGGGCTCAGGGCTTCTTGGCCCCAGGACCAGGGATCTGTCTGCTGTGCCACTCAGTGACCCTACAGCAGAGTCAGAGTGAAAGGTGAGAGAAAATATAGTACATGGTAGTGGAGAAATAAGAAAGGAGGGAGTTGCGATCAGCAATGGCAACATTGGAAAAATATGGAAGTAACTTTTGTGATGGACTTATCATAAAGAATGTGATCCACTCACGACAGAGTTGATGAAGTGTTGGAACAAAGACTGAAGCACATTTTTTGTTATTATCATTTGGGGGAGGGTGCAGGGCAAGTGGGGCTGGGTGGCCTGCCTGGGGCCACATAGCAGGGTGATCTTTGGGTGTCTGGGGCTGGATTCGGACCCAGGTGCTCCTGGCTCAAGGGCCAATGCTCTGTCTGCCACCTAGCCACCCCTACTATTATTACTATTTTATTTTATTTTGGGTCTTTTTTTTACTTCTTTTTGGTTTTTGCAGGGCAGTGGGGATCAGGTGGCTTACATGTCACATGGCTGGGTGATTATTGGGTTTATGAGGCTGGATATGGACTCGGGTGCTCGTGGCTCCAGGGCTGGTCCCACCTGGCCATACCTACAATTATTACTATTATTTACTATTATTACAATTATTACTATTATTTTTTAATATTAATTTTTTTCTCTCCCCTTTATTTTTTTCACCCAAGCAAGTCTATCTATATTCATGGGGGGAGGGGTATTTTGTTTACTTGTAAACAAGTGTATTTTGTTAATGTAAAAAAAATTTGTACAAAATGAGAATAAAAAATAAATTAAAAAAAAGATTTTACCTAAAAAAAAAAACAACTGACCTAGAAACAGATTGAAGAGAAAAAAATTAAAGATCATTAGACTACTAGAAAGCCAAACCAAAAAAACCCCTAAACTTTATATTCTAAGAAATCTCTTAGATTTTTGAGTCTGTCTCTTAGAGCCACAGAGAAAGGTGGAAATAGAAAGAATCCACTGTTCAACTTTTGAAATAATCCCCAGAATGAAAACTCCCAGTCATATCATATATAAAATCCACATCTTTCAGGTCAAGGAAAAAAATATTACAAGAAACTAGAAAGATATAATCCAGGTACCAAAGAGCCACAGTCAGAATCATATGTAGCTCAGTAACTATTGTCATTAGAAAAGAGCAAATATCTTTGACAATGGTATTTCAGAAGGCAAAGGATATAGTCTTTCAGCCAAGAATAAAAACTGAGTATAATTATAAGGGGAGGATGGACTTTTAATATAATTAGAAGACTTCAAAACATTTGTGATGAAAAAATCAGAGCTGTGTAAAAACTTTGTTATACAAACAGAAAAGTCAAGAGAAATATAAAAAGATAAATATGAGCAAACAATCCTAAGAGACCAAACAAGAGTAAACTCTTAACATTCTATTATGGGGAGATGAGTTGTATGTCTCTTTTAAACTGTCATTAAGGGTCATAGAGGGAGCCTAATTAGAAGGACTGGGAATGGTTCTGTTAAATCATGTTGTCCTCAAAAGAAAAATGGAAAGAGAGAGGAAGAAAAAAATAGGGGAAATAAGTTTGAGAAAATTATGTTTAGTATATACAAATAGAAGTCTGTTTAAACAAAGAAGAAAAAAGATGGGGAAAGTGACTGATGAACCTCGTTGTCATCAGAACTGGTCAAAGTAATGACAAATACACGTTCACACAGAGATGGATATGGAAATATAATGCAAGTCTAAACATCAGTATAGAAAACTCATTGGGTAGTAAAATAGGAAGGAAAGGAAAGGGGGAAAGAGGAATTAAATGGAACATAAAAAAGGAAGTCCTGGTAGCAAATAAATGTGATAGAAGACTATTTGTGCTATAAGAAATGATGAAAGGAATGATTTCAGAGAAAACATGGAGATTTGTATGAATTGATGCAAAGTGAAGAGAGCAGAACCAGAAAACAATTTTTACCCTAGAAAAATTATTATAAAGATATATAACTTTGAAAACAACTGATCAGCATAACAATCAACTGTAATTCCAGAGAACTAATGGTGAGGAGGAAATGATAAAGAGGAAAAAGATTAAGAGTGAAGAATGAGACTTTTCCTCCCCATCACCAATAGAGAAGTGTGTTTCATTTGACTATAAATGTTTGTAACAGGGATTTTATTTTTCTTTCTTTTTCAATTGGGGTAAGGATAGGAAGGAGAAAAGACAGATTTTTGTTGGTTGAAAAGCATAACATTTAATTTTAAAAAAGAATTTACCTGTCTCATACTCACTATATTGAGTACCTTTATTTTTACTCCCCTCTTTCTTGAAGAGGCCCTAGATGTGAGTCAATGATTAAAATTGTACCTGGGACACTAGGGTTTAGGATTTAACAAGTGTAAGATCAAAGAGAACCTCTCTCATTTAAGGTCCCCCTAGGACTGAACATGGTACTTTGTGTATGGGAATGCCCATAGGACCCCCAATCCCTCTGGAGGCTCAGCACCCAGGTATTCTCCATGTCTCTGTCCATGGCCTCCTTCCCTTCCTATTCTCTTATTCCTTGGTCATCTTATCTACTCTTACAACTCCAACTATGACCAGTATTGTTGACTTCTAAATGTTTACCTGATTCCTCTACTGAAATCTAGACTTGCATTTCCAGTCATTGGTTAGATAGATCATGTGGATATTACAGGGATTGTCCTTGGTCTCATGTCTTTCTTTTAACTTACATTTGTAGGGATTTTATTTAAAATATTTTATTTTCTCTTCCAAATTTTCTCCTTCCTTCCCCCTCCCACAATCCATTGAGAAGACAACAGATACAATACCAATTATACCTATGAATTCATAGGTATAATTAACATATTTTTAACTTTAGCCATTCTGAGAAAAAAAGAAGTAATCTCAAGAAAAAATAAAGGAAAAAAAGTTATGCTTCAACCTGCACTTAGAGTTCATTAATTCTCTCTCTGGAGGTGAATATCATTTTTCATCATGAATTCTCTGAAATTTTTGTGGATCAGAGTAACTAAGTCTTCTTAGTTGATTATCACTACAATATTGCACAATGTTCTTCAAGTTCTGCTCACTTCACTTTTTCATATAAATCTTTAGATGTTGACTCATCTGACAGTCATAGCACTTTTGGACATGAACTTGGTGACCAATGCTCTGCTTTATCTCTGGGTAGGATTAGGGGAAGAGAAGGTCAGGAGATTATGACACATGTAGTATGAGGGAATAATGTTTGCATAATAATATAATATTATAATAATAATATTGATAATAATATTCTTTCATATCACTAAGTTAAATATCCCTTGATAAAAAGCAATTTGATATTATGGTTAAATGAAACTAGGTGCTAGTTACAGGCTCCCAACAAAGGAGACACCCAGTCAGTGGGTATTCAAGCCCATGTCAATAGAGAAAAAGGATTACCCAGTCCCTAAGGGTTACTTCTGGAACCTTAAATGGGAAATGTAGCTGGTCTGGCTTTTTTTTTTTAGGTTTTTTTGGCAAGGCAAACTGGGTTAAGTGGCTTGCCCAAGGCCACACAGCTAGGTAATTATTAAGTGTCTGAGACCAGATTTAAACCCATATACTCCTGACTCCAGGGCTGGTGCTTTATCCTCTATGCCACCTAGCTGCCCCCGGTCTGGCTCTTTTTACACCATCTCCCTCTATGTTCCTTAAGTCATCACACCCTTCAATTAAATAGTGACTACTTTTGTCAAAGTATGTGATTTTTTTTAATGAATCTCTTCTTCGATTAAAATTTTTTTAAAAAATTGGCAGTTATTAACAAGATTCTAAGTTTTCACTTCTTTAGTAGAAGCCAGAATTGTGATAATAAGGGAATTTCTAGGTGGGTAATTTCCTCCACTAATGCAGAGCTGCAAGTGTTCTGTAACTAATAGTCCTAAGTCTTTAGTGAGTAAATCACTTAACTTATTAAGGGTCAAAACAAAAGACTGCAAATTGGAAAAGAATAGAGAAATAAATAAGATATTATTGCTATTATTTTGTTCCTTTGAAAAAGTAGCAAATAATTTAGAATTTATCATTCTACATATGATTTCACTTGATTTGATTATTTCATTTTTTATAGGTTAAAAATAATGTATCTGAAATAAAAAGAAATGGTTTAAAACCCTTTGCAATAGGGGCGGCTAGGTGGTGCAGTGGATAGAGCACCGGCCCTGGAGTCAGAAGTACCTGAATTCAAATGCAGTCTCAGACACTTAATAATTACCTAGCTGTGTGGCCTTGGGCAAGCCACTTAACTCCATTTGCCTTGCAAAAAAACCTAAAAAAAAACTTTGCAATAAATGTCTCATATAAATCTGAGACATGGGAAATAATTTATATTTCTTCCTTTGAGAACTATATGTTCATATCCTTTATGGAATGGATTACTTTTGTGTTGTGCTGGTTCCTTGTAGAATGCAGAAAAGAATTTAAGATTTTCATTTTTTGAAAAAAATTATCAGATAAATTTTCTGTACATTTAAAAATATATATATATCTTTTAATTTTAGATGCTTTGTTTTTGTTGCACAAAACCCTATACTTTAATATAACCAAATTCATCTTGTTAACCTTTAATAATTTTTACCATTTAGCATATAGAAAAAATGCTCATCTTCATAATGAGATAAATATATAATTCTGTTTTCCTTCCAATTTTATGGTGTTTTAAAAATATTTAGCTCATTGTGCTATATAAAGCTATAGATTTTATTTCAGTTTTTGCCATGATTTTAACCAATTACTCTATTTTTTTTTTACTAAATGATGATTCCTGGGACTTCTTGTATTGATAGTGTTATAGAAGTTAGATCTCTCACATGTACTACAGTAAAAACCTAAAAGGAATACGAAAAAAGAGAAACATTAAAAAACTCCATCATTCATCCCAGAACTTCACAAAAACTTAACAAAAACGAAAAATGAGATCCCTCTTTAAGGAAATCAGAGTGAGTGTGGGAAAATAATCCAGAAGTTTGCCAACTCTTTGACCAGGTACATTACAAGGACTTTTGAAACCTGGGGATGGGAGGAATCCAGATTTGGCCAACTGGGAAGCTCTGGAAAGATCAGCAACCCTCAGCACTCTAGCCACTCTGACACTAGCCCCAGGGCTGGAAATGAGAACATTCCGAACATAATGCCTCAAGTAATCTGTGAGTCAGAGCACTGTAACCAAAGATGTTCCTTAGGCACCTGAAACATCCAGTACTCTATTCCCAGGATGTGGAAATAGAGAGTATTTAGATGGGGAGCTCAAGTATTCTGACTACTCTTAGAAATCTAAAATACCCTATATGGAAAGCCCTAGAGAGCTAGTGGTCCACGGTAATTTGACTGAGATACTCCAGAAGATCCTAAAGCCTGTCACACTCTGAACATGGATGATCCCTGGGGACTCGAAACCTTGAAAATAGATATACCAGGGGAATGTGGAAATCACCCTCAGAAACCCAGGAAATCAAGACTAAGACCAAAGAGAACCTGACCATCTAATCCAAGAGAATAAAAAAGGATAGAACTTAATTAAACCAGGTACAAAGTCTCAAATCTGGAACTGAGGCTGTAGATGTGAGTAACCAGAAGCAGATACTGAATACTATGAAGCAATATTATGGGTCAAGAGATAAACCCCAAAGAAGAATATAACTCCACAACAATTACAAGCAGCTCTTCAAAGGAAAAAAAAATGCCTTGACCACAAAGACTACAAGAGTCTCTAGAGGAAATGAAATAGGAAAAAACAAATTAAGTGACATTGAAAAGTGAATAAATGACTTAGATTAGAAAGTAGAAAATATTACCCAAATTATGGATTCCATGAAAATTATAATGTAGTACACAAAATTCAATGAATACATGAAATAAGAAATATAAAAACAATATCAAAAAGATTGGAAAATACAAGTAAATATGAGGTATTACTATAAAATAAAAACAAACCATTGACCTGGAAAAAAACATAAAAATAAATTAAGAATCATCAGGCTTCCTGAAAACCATGACAAAACAAAAAACCTAGATATAATATTTCAAGAAATCAAAATGAAATTGACTAGTTCTTTAGAACCAAAGGACAATGTTAAAATAGAAAAGTATTTACCAGTCATTTCCTAGAAGAAACTCCAAAATAAAAATTCCCAGGAATGTCCCAAAATCCAGAGTGCCTAGATCAAAGAAAAAAAATGCCAGAAAGAAAGTTCAAAAATGTTTGAAGATTTATGAGGGTTTATTTTATATCCTGGGACTTTGTTGTGGGGGTGGGGGGAGAAAGGAAAATTGTAAAATTCAAAATAAATAAAATTTTCTTTAAAAAAAAAGTTCAAAAACTAAGGCACCACAATCATGATCTTGTAGTTCTTGGAAGATGCTTTCATAAAGAGAAACATCTTTAAATGCATTATCTGAAAAGGCAAAAATTAATAGCAATAATTAGCAACTTTAGCAAAGTCTCAAGATATGAAATAAACCCTCATAAATCCTCAACATTTCTATATATGACTAGCAAAATGCAGCAGAAAGAGCTAGAAAGAGAAATCCCATTCAAAGTAACTTTAGACAATATAAAATACCTGGAAGTCTACCTGTCAAGGCAGACTCAGAAAATTTTTAAAAACAATTACAAAACACTTCTCTCACATATAAAAATCAGATTTAAATAACTGGGCAAATATCAACTGTTCATGGATAGGCAGAGCAAATATAATAAAAATGACAATTCTACCAATATTAAACTACTGTTTAGGGTCCTACCAATCAAAATCCCAATAAATTAATGAGTTAGAAAAAATTGTAAGTAAATTCATATGTATGGAGAAATAAAAAGTTGAGAATTTCCATGGATTTAATGAAAAAAAGTGCAAAATAAGGTGGCTTAGCCCTTACCAGATCTAAAATTATATCATAAAACATCAGTCATCAAAACTGTCTGGTATTGGCTAAGAAATAGAGTGGTGGATCAGTGGAATAGACTAGGAGCAATAGTAGGAAATGATTATAGTAATCTGCTATTTGATAAACCCAAAGAGTTCAGCTATTGGGATAAAAATTCTCTTTTTGATAAAAACTGTGGGGATTGGAAGTTAGTATGGCAGAAACTTGGATTAGACCAACACCTCACACTCTATACCAAGATAAGATCAAAATGAATACAGAATTTAGACATAAAAACAATATTATAAGCAAACTAGGATATTAAGGAATAGTTAACCTGTCAGATCTATGGAAAGGGGAGCAGTTTATGACTAAGGAAGAGATGGAGAACACTAAAAAAAACTAGATTATTTTGATTACATTAAATTAAAAAGCTTTTGCACAGACAAAACCACTGTAACGAAGATCAAAAGAAATGTAGCAAACTGGGAAATAATCTTTACAACTAGTAATTTTGACAAAGGATTCATTTCTAAAATATACAGAGAACTGAGTCAAATTTTTTTAAAAACAAACCATTCCCTAATTGACAAATGGTCAAAGGATATGCAAAGGCAATTTACAGAAAAGAAAATCAAAGCAATCCATAGTCATATGAAAAAATTGATCTAAATCACTACTTATTAGAGAAATGCAAACTAAATCATCTCTGAGGTACCACCTCACATTTCTCAGACTGGACAATATGACCAGAAAGGACAATGATCAACATTGGAAGGGCTGTGGGAAATCTGGGACTCTAATACATTGTTGATAGAACTGTGAACTCATCCAACCTTTCTGGAGAGCAATTCGGAATTATGCCCAAAGGGCAATAAAAATGTGCATACCCTTTGATCCAGCAATACCACTACTGGGTCTATACCTTGAAGAGATAATGAAAAAGGGTAAAAAACATCACTGGTACAAAAATATTCATAGCAGCCCTGTTTGTGGTGGCAAAGAATTGGAAATTAAGTGAATATCCATCAACTGGGGAATGGCTTAATAAACTATGGTATATGTATGTAATTGAACACTATTGTTCTATTAGAAACCAGAAGGGATGAGAATTCAGGGAAGCCTGGAGGGATTTGCATGAACTTATACTGAGTGAGATGAGCAGAACCAGAACATTGCACGCTTAACAGCAACATGGGAGTGATGATTAACCTTAATGAATTTGCTCATTCCATCAGTGCAACAGTCAGGGACAATTTTGGGCTATCTGTGATGCAGAATACCATCTGTATCCAGAGAAAGAATTGTGTGAAAAAGACCAAAGACTATTATCTTTAATTAAAAAAAAAAACCTGTTAACTTACTATGGAATTTTGCTATCTCTTGTACTTTATTTTTCTTCCTTAAGGATATGATTTCTCTCTCATCACATTCAACTTAGATTAATGTACACCATGGAAACAATGTAAAGGCTAACAGACTGTCTTCTGTGGGGGGTGGGGGGAGCAAGATTAGAGGGGAAAAATTATAAAATCCAAAATAAATAAAATCTTTCTTTAAAAAAAAGCAAGTTCAAAACCCACCACAGTCATGATCTCATAGGTCTTGGAAGATGCTTTTATAAAGA